>NC_133124.1:85291085-85975431 GCF_048418815.1 Hemitrygon akajei
CGAATGGCCGACCTGCTTCTTTGTCTTATGGTCTAAATGTCATATTTAGGGATGGGTGTGTGGTGAGGAAGATCTTCTCGGCAGTTTTTACTAACCCTTTGTAGATCTTGTGATCTGATGCCCTGCAGATTCTGTACCACACAATGACTTAGCCAGATAGGACACTCTCAATGATGCTCCTTTCAAAAGTTGTTAGAATGGGGGAAGGGAGGCTTGCACACCTCAATCTCCTCAGAAAGTGCAGATGATTCTGTGCCTTCTTGACTGATGAGGAGGTGTTGTGGGTCCCAGCTGGATCTCCATTATGTGCACACCAAAGAACTTTGTGCTCTTCACTCTCTCCTTGGCAGAGCCATTGATGTGAAATGGAGAGCGGTTGACCTGCGGCTTTCTGATGTTCGCAGTCGTCTCTTTTATTTTGTCCGTGTCAAGACGCGGGTTGTTGTTTTCAAACCATTTGACAAGCCTGTCTACCTCCTCTTTGACAAGTCCTCAATGACTCGTCATTGTCACTGATGAGGCTGAACACGGCTGTGTTATCAGTGGACTTGATGATGCACCCCAAGAAACCTCTGTGCGTCGGTGCTCTGAAGATTCTGCCATTTATTGCATACTTCCCTCTTACATTTGACCTTGCAAAGTGCAACACTTCATAATTGTCCAAACTGAATTCTATCTGTCAGTGCCCGATTCTGTGCTCTCAACTCTGAGTCTGTGACTCAGTTGTCGGCTTTAGAGAGCGGAGTGTGCACATCCCCAGCACAGTGTCTGTTTCTTAGAAGGCTTCTGGAGGATTGGAAGCAGCATGACATTGATTGATCCTCACCTCTGACATCACCTTATCTATTAATTCACACCATACACTATTATTCCCCAACTTATTTCTTTTTCTGTCTACCTCTCCACAGTATTTTACATAATTTGCTTTCATAAATTGGACAGTTATCGTAAGTCACCCCTTTATCAAACATTTCAATCTTGCCTCCAACCTTCATTATATGAATTCTAACTAAAAATCCCCCTCATCTAAATTGTAGTTTGTACCAGAGTCACAGCTTATTGGCTGTTTCTACTACTGATCCACAATTTTCAGCTCCCTTTCCCATTCATTAAGTTCTTTCCAAACAGATGAAGTGTCTCACATTGTCACTTCATTGTTCATCTCAGACTGTAACACAGTGTGTTTAGGCAAGAGATGGGGGGAATAGATTGGGAATAGCTGTCACTGGGAAGAGCACATCCTACACGTGGGATCTGTTTGAAGGCCAGCTGGTTAGCATTCAGGACCAACATGTTCCTGTGCGAGAGGGAGAGGCAATGATGGCAAGGTTTATGAACGTTGGTGGGTGAGATATGTTGCGAATTTAGTCAAAAAGAGAAAGGAGTAGGGTTTAGGGAGAAGCATCTTCTGCCTGATGGGAACAGGGAGAAATGAGATTGTCTGAGTTGGGCAGGGTGTCTTATCATGCTGGCTGCTTTACTGAAGAAGCAAGAAGTGCAGCAGAGTCCATAGAGGGGAGAATGGTTCCTGTGATGTGCTGAGCTGTGTCCAAAGCTCTCTGCAGTTTCTTGCAGTCACATGCAGAGCAGTTGTCATTACCAATCCTTGATGCATGGTCATACCAATCCTTGATGCATGGTACATCAATAAGAACAGGTGAAAGGCAAAGGGGATGTGTCAAAAATTCCTTCAGCATCCTGAAGAAATAGAGATATTGGTTCATTTTCTTAGCTGTAGTATCTATGTGGTTGGCTGCAGGTTTCATTCAGTTCGACCTGTTCATTGGTACTTGAATAAAAATGCAACAAGGGGATGGCTAGTTACCTTAGTGGTTTGTGTAACATTACTACAGCACAAGTGCCCTAGGTTCAAATTCATAGTTGTCTGTAATGACTTGTACATTCTCCCCTTAGCTGTGTGGATTTCCTCAGGTGCTCTGGTGTCCTCCCACATCCTAAGGATAGACAGGTTAGTAAGCTAATTGGTCATATAGTTATAACTGGGCAGCACATCCACATTGAGCCAGAAGGGCCTGTAACTGTATCTCTTAAAAAAAAAGTAGAGGATTTAGGGGAGAACTTAAACAGGATATCAGAAAAGCTGACAGTGGCCATGAAATGAAGTGGTGAACAGGATTAAAGAGAAACCCAAGCCATTTTCCACAAACATTATTAACAAAAAGTAACTAGGGAGAGGGTCAGGCCACTAGAGGACAAGGGAGAGAACATATTCCTGGATCCAGAGGAAGTGAGTGAGGTACTGAGCAAGTACTTTGCATCAGCAGTCACTAAGGAGAAGGGCATAGAGGATAGAGAGATCAGTGAGGAACATGCTCATGTTCAATGAAAAATGTTGCTAATAAGAAGTAGAATGAGTTTTTTTTCTGAAGAACGACGAGGTGGATTAGCCCCCAGGCATTATGACATCTATCTAAGGTTATTCAGAGAAGAAAGAAAGGCAATTGCTGGGGTTTTTACAGAGATGTATGCTGTTTAGCTATAGTCAAGATTCCAAAGGACTGGAGAATAGCTGGTGTTCTCCATCTGTTTAAAAGGACAATGGAGACAAACCAGAAAATCTACTCACATCTGGAAAAGTATTGACTTAGTATGGATAGTCGGCAATGCTTTAAGGAGCAGCTGCCGTGTCTTAAAAACTTGATTGAGTTTTTTGAGGATCTAATGAGATTGAGGACTTTGAGGGAGGTCAAGTGAGGACATGGCAGATGGAATACAATGTAGAAAAATATGAAGTCACCAAGTGTGACAAAAAAATTTTTTAAATAGATCATTTTTTAGATGAGAGTGATTTAAGAAGTCTTAGTATTAGCCTTGTACATGAATCACTGCTAAATGACATACATTTTCAGCAAGCAGTTCAGCAGGCAAGCAGTTTGGTGCTCTTTTCAGTTTAAGGGTATTTGAATGCAAAAGTAATTTATAAATGAATCACTTTGGACTGTGCCCAGAATACTGTGTATAGATCTGGTCTCCCAGCATACTGTAAGTCAAATACACAGTCCCCCGGTAATAAAGCCATCACCCCTCACCGCCAAGGACCCGGGCTCAACCCTGGTGTCAGGTGCTGTCTGTATGGAATTGGCATGTTCCCTTTGGGACCCATGGGTCTCCTCAAGGCGCTGCAGTTTACACTTGTGTGCCAAAGGCATGCAAGTTGTTGATTAACCATTGCTTTGAGAACAAAATGGCAATGATGTAAGATTAATGTGAATGAGTTGTTGATGTTTGGCTTCGATAGTGAGCCAAAGCGCCTGTTTCCGTGTTGTATCTCTTTGTGACTCAATTAGCATATGTTACAGGAATTTGTAATGTATTTATTTGGAGGCAGGCAACAATAATTTGCCAGATTGATTCCAGGGAGGGGGAGGATTTTCCTGTGTGGAGAGGTGAAGCAGGTTGAAGAATTTAGAAGAATGAGTGGTGATTTTACTGAAAAAGCACAAACTGTTGGAGGGTTTGGTGAACAAGATGCAGAGCTGATGCCTCCAACAATGCCTTAGGTCAAATATGTAGACACTTAATGTAGAAATCAGTGCAACTATGCCTCACCCCCCAGAAAAAAACACATTTTCAATGCTGAAAATAGATATTTTACATTTTAGGTCAGCTTGCTTTTGGCAGGAGAAGGAGAAATGCTGGAGATAAGATTTAACTTTGCCTTGCTATGTACTTTAATAAAACAATGCACAATTATTTATGCCATTATATTCACTGCCTTTTCATAGTAATTATGATTGTTGAGTGATATAATATGGCCATTCAGCAACTGTCCATCAAGCACCCATTTTTTTTTTTTGCAAAATCCCATCCAAATGGTTCAAATCGTTCTATTTATTATCGGAGAATCTATACAGCGTACAACCAGAAATACAAAGAACAACTGGAAACCCAAACAAAGAATGAACAACAGAAAAACATTAGAGGCTCAAAGCCCACTCTTCCCCCTCCCTACGCCAGCAGCAGCAAAGGATCAGCTCATCGACCTCCCCTTCTTCCCCCACCCACTTCAGCAAAAAAAAGCATCAGTGCCCACCACCCACCAAGCAACCGCAAAGCACTCGGAGAGACCATTATCTACAGTCTACAAAAACTATTGGCTACCCGACAGTTCAACATTTCACAGGTTCTTTCTTTCTTGTAAGAGACAGAGAGATGTCACCCATTTCACAGCAAAAGGGGAGACTAACAGTCGCTGTTAGTGTTCCAGTCCACCGCTTCACATTTTATTTGGAGAATCTCCGACTCAAGAGTTGGCAGCAAACTCTCCCCACCTTCGAGAGGAGAGTGAGAGTGCAAATGCTTGACATACAGATGCCTCTGTCTACCCATGCACCGCAGTGATATCCTGTTGTTCCTTCTCCTGTGACACCTCAGTTGGTAACACCTGCCTGGAATTGGTTGTCCACAGGGCCGCATCCTGGAGGCACCATCTTCCAACTGTGCCTGGAGAATGTCAGAAAATGGCTGGCTGGCAAGCTTTAAGAGCGGGAAATTGTCACTGAAAATCTGCAGTTTTGAGTGCCGTTGCAGATCAGGGCCCTCGATAGAAACCCAGCCACTTTGAAAAGTATCCTGGCCCATTGTTAATCTTCCCACATTCAACCACTCTCCAATACAGTAGAAACAACTTACAGTGGCCAATTAACTCATGCTTTTGGGATATTGAAGGAAACAGAAGCATCTGGAGAAAATGCTCTCGATCACAGGAACAACGTGCAAACTCTACACACAGCACCCAAGGACACGATTGAACCTGTGAGGCAATGTCTGTTCCATTCTGCTGCCTGAAACTGAAACCATCTGGAGGTTCTTTCTTTTGCTTCTATGAAGAGTGTGCCCCTTAACATTTTTCTTTGTATGTCTGATTTTCTCTGTTTTATTAAACTGGGTCCTCATTTTATTCACTACTTCCCCAGTTACTGAGGCACTAATGACAAAATTCCCACATTACAGCAACTTGCCATACCTCTACCCTATCCCAAACCTTGGAACATGATGAACAACTGCTTTCCCTGTCCAAGGGTGGTCAAATTAAAGTCCTTGGACATGTCCTCAATAACTTGCTCTTTTGCAGATTTAAAGCTTCCAATATGAAAACAAGCCTGAAGCCAATATTGCTGAATGTTGGAATGTGTGGAGAATAGGGGTGAGGCAAAGTAAGTCCAGGAATGGGATTGTCTTGACAGTCAGCATGAACAGTTGGCTAAATGGTTTCCTATGTTCTATGGAATTGTGGAAACACATTACTATGATGTGATGGGATGTTCCATTGACTAAATCTCAGAAGGCACAGTGATGCTGCTAAGGAGTCTTTCAGTCCACATGAAGGTTGTTGACTTGAAAAGTTGATTATCCATTTCCTTCCACAGATGCTCCCTGACCCACTGAGTTCCTCCAGGCAGGTTGTTTGTTGCTCGTATCTCAAGCAACCTGTATTCTGGTGCTGACTATATGGAGTTTGCACCTTCATCATGTGACCGCATTGGTTTCCTCTGGGTGCTCTGGTTTCCTCCAGCATACCAAAGACTTGTTGGTTGTCAGAGTTAATTGGATGCCATTAGTTTGCAACTCCATGAAACTTAAATCTCAGCTCTGATTCTGGGAAGGTTTACCATGGCTTTGCTAAATGTTGGAACAGTTTATAAGGCATTTAGACAGAGACATAATTAGACAGGGAACAGATACAGGAATGGAATGGCATGTGCAGGCAGATATGCAGTTTATGTGAAATGCCAGAGAAATGCTTCTGTCAGGATCCTGGCTTCTGCACCATTACGTTCTAGTCCCAGTGACGGGTCTTGACCTAAAATGTTGACTATTTATTAATGCTGTCTGACCTGTTGCGTTCCTCCAGCACATTGTATGCGTTGCTCAAGATTTCCAGCACCCACGGTCTCTTGTATCTCAGATGTGCTGCTTAAGCTGACGGTATGGTCAGCCTAGACAATGTGGATCAAAGGAATTGTTTCTCTGCTGTTCTTTTAAGTCCCCTGATGCAGGGTTTTGCCTCAAAATTTCAGTTATTTATTCTTCCCCTGCTGATGCTGCCCAAACTGCTGAGTTCTTCCAGCAGATTGCTGGAGGGTCAGTGGATTTTGAGGAGGACTGTGAGGTATCCAAGGAAAGCAAGAAAGTTCAAAAATGTAGTTAACCACCTGGGTTTCAGTGCTGGGCTGCTATTTTTCAGTGGTGCCAATGAAAGTATCATTGTTTTCATTGGTGCTTTTGAATGACCTAACTTAACAAAGACTCGCAGACAGGGTGTGATTTCATTCGATGCATGGCAAATAGAGAAACTGAGCCAGAATTACTTACAATCAGGCGTACTCTATTCAGATTGGTCAGGTCAAAAGTGCAAGGAATAGTTTTCACCTCACAGCTCTTTAAAAAAATCTCAGATTCAATCTTGACCTCTGTGGGAGTCTGTAATTTCTCCCTGTGACCTGGTTCTTCAGTTTCCTTCCATGTCTCAAAGACATTCTGGTTGGCCACTGTAAATTGTCCCTAGTATGTGGGTAGGTGGTAGAGTCAGGGAGGACTTAATGGGGAGAGTGAAGTTGAGAGAAAAATGAGTGAAAAATGGGATTGCTCTGAGAGGCAGCATGGACTCGGGTCGAAATAACTTCTTCCTGTGCTGCAAAGACATGAGGAAATTTGTAATTTCTGAAATTGAGAAATTGTAAGAGTTGTAACAGTGCTCTACACCAGAAATAATTTATTCAGGTGCGTAGCACTGTTTTGAATTTGTAGACCAATTTCATTTTCTCACTTAATGGATGTCTTGGCTGTCCTGTTGTTTTGTATTCCTTGCAAATTCATAAAAGCTCCACCAGAGCTGAGCACTTGCTATAAAAGCTTTGCCCGTCACTGCATAAATGGTTCTGCAACCCATGCACTGATGTGAAGTCCAGTGTGGTATTGACTGCACACTGCTCAGAACCACTCCATCAGGTAACGATTGCCTCAATAAACCACAGTCTGAAAACTCACAGTGCTTCTAATACATACACAAGTCAGCACTGACACAAGTGCACTCACTTGTAGAAACCTGTGTAGGAACCTAAATGCACATACATATGATGTATGAAATATAACAAAAATAAATATTTATCTCTTTTAAAAGTATTGTAATTCAATAGCAATGCCTGTCAATATCTAGCATAAAAGTACTTGAATAGAAAAATATTGCAAAATCCAATGATGAAAAAAAAGTTGGCAAAAATCACAGTGGTCCAATTCTGCCAAATCTTATATTTAATCCATTTTAGTCATTATTATTGGCAAGATTGGTGCATTTTTGAGAAATAAAAATAATGTATGAATTGCACTTTTAGATTGGCATTGATAGCAATATGCTTGAGTTTTTTGTGCAAACATTTCTGGAAAGGAATAATTCTTGAAGTGTGAAGCAAAGACGATGGGGAACTGGTAAGTAAATGAGACAATAATAGGGTCATCTAGTATTTCTTGGAGCTTCTCTTTAGATATGTGCCTGCATATTGTGACTTGTTCAAATTGCACCCGCCAATTATCATGCCTGGAATACTGCTAATTTCTCTTAGAATCTTCTTGCTATAAAGGATGAGTTGGTCGGGCAAGAGAACACAACCCTGTCCGACTCTCTTCTTAATCTGGACAAAATCACTTGTCTCATTTTCAACTCTCATTCCTGCTGTGTTCCCAATGCAAAATTTCTGATGATTCTGATTATCTTTCCTATGATGTCCAAGTCTAATAAGTTCTTTATTTTGCACCTTATCAAATGCTTTGATATAATTGATGAATCATGGATATAGGCCTTTCTAGACCTCTATGGCCAATTCACAAACCATTCTAAAGAATTTGCGTTACACTGTCTTCAATGAAGCCACACTGCTCTTGTGCAGTCTTGTGTTTCTTGTTTTTTTTTGCTGTCATCATGATGATTTGTAGCAGGACCTTCGACGACTTTGGTGTCATGAAGAAAGTGCAAAGGGGGATTGACCATCAACTGCAAGAAGACCGAATGTATTGTTTCAATAGGTACATTTAATGTCAGAGAAATATATACAACATGCATCCTGAAGTTCTTTTTCATCACAAACATCCATGAAAGCAGAGAAGTGCCCCAAAGAATTAATGACCCAGAGAAGAAAGAAATACAAAAATGTGCACTGAATGTGGGCAATGAAACAAACATGGAAGTTCAATTACTTAAGGAGCACGGTAACATCTGACGGTAGGGCTGATGTTGGAATTAGAAGGATTAGGATTACTAAATGCATATTTGAGTGCTTGGGCAAGATACTAAAGAATAACATAATTTCTATGGGTGTGAAGCGCTCAGAATGTTGTGGAATTTCATTCCACACTAACATATGGAAGCAAATGTCAGACAATATCAAAGCAAAATGAGGGCAGGCTCAAAGATGCAGAAATGTGGCTTTTGAATAGAATGATGAAAATATCAAAGAAGACCTGAGTAGCAAGTATAGAAGTGTTGCAAAAAGTGGGAATAAGAGAGCTGATATCATCAGTCAGGAAACAGCAGCTGGAATTTCTTGGGCATTTACTGAAGAAAGAAAAGCTCAAACATCTTGCAATGATGGGAAAATTTGATAGAGAAGAAGTTGCAGTCAACAGAGTATGACATTCATGATCTACATTAAAGGATGGACAAGCAAAAGTTTTGAAGAACTTCTCAAATTGAAGACAGATGGAAGGCCATGACTGCCCACGTCATACATGATGATGATGGTGATGGTAGTCATAAAGTCATGGAGTCGTACAGCACAGAATTAGAACCTTTGGCCCGTGTTGTCCATGATAACCATCTATACTGATCCCATTTACCAGCACTGGCCTCCTAAGCCTTGGTGATTCAAGTGCTCATCCAGATGCTGTGAGAGTACCTGGCTCCAGCACATCCTCAGGCAGTGTGTTTCAGACTGCAGTCAAGCTATAGGTGACATGCTTATTTCTCTCAGATCCTAACTTTCTAACTCACTTTAAATCTGATTCCCTCTATTTTTAGATATTTTCCTTATGAGGAAAGGTGTCTCACTATCCACCCTATTTAAGTCAGTTACTTTCTTATTAAATTGGGGAACAGGCCACAGAGGTCAAACCCTCTCCATCATTGAGTGGTCAAGAGGGCGACATCCGTCATTAAAGATGCTCACCGTATGGACATGCTCTCTGTGCATTACCACCATTGAGGAAATGGTACGGGAGCCTGAAGACCCAAGCTCAGAATTTTAGGAACAATTTCTTTTCCAGTTCCATCAGATGTCTGAAAAGCCCATGAGCACTATCTCATTATTTACATTTTGCATTGTTTGTTTTACTTGTATATTACTATAAGTAAATAATAGCTTTACTATAAATTGTATAGTAGTTTGTTTCTTCCACTGTACTGTTGCCACTGTACAGCATATTGGACAACATGTTGTACGTCAGTGATAAAAAAATCCTGATTCTGATTCTGCTTTCCACTGTTGTACCCGATTCTTTTGTCCCATTCACATTAGCAGTTGGTGAGTAGCAGAATAAAAAAGTAAGTATGAACAGCAAACATATTTTTAGATATTCTAATAAATCTTTAACGAGAAGTTCCAGAAATCAATATACATTAACAATATTGACAAAGGATTTTCTAAGAAAATAAATTCGGCCAGTATCATTATTGGACTTTGAATCGCTGCAGACATGCTTTAGCTTGTAACATGCTGAAGTTGCAACTATATCATGAAATTTTGGTGCACAGAAGCTCCTTTGGGGTCTCCTTTAATGAAAGCTTAAATAAATAGACAGCTCTTTTCATAGTGGATTATGGAATTCCAGAATCTATAGAGCAATAGAATAAAGTGTACATTCACATCCAAAATGTAATGCTGATTAAAGTGGATTGTCAGTGAAATTGTAGAAACTTCTTTCCTACAACATGACTTTATCACCTTAGGGAGCTCCTCGAGATCAAGAATTATATGCATCCTTACCATTTTTGTGATTAAAGGCGGTTAATTGGGCCAATGTGGGAATTACAAACTCTTCCACAAATGGAGCAGAGATGGCCAAAAGGACGAGTAGTTTGTGTGAGGTGGTCCACTCCTTCCAATGCTGATACAGGGCTTCTTTGAGCTTCTGACATTAGGAGTTTCAGAGGGAAATTGATGTGTGCGAGAGCAAAATAAGATTTTGTTCTAACTTTGCATCATCCTGAGTGCTTAAAATTTTCTGGAAGGGGATATAGAACTGACTTAATGTATTTCAGATTTAACCTCCTGGAATAAAAGTAATGAAGATTTCTTCAATACGAATTCTTGTGTATAATACATTATAGCATTATAGTGTATTGATGACTGAGGGAATTTATTTGTTCATAGATTTCAAGTAATGGAGAAACCTTCAGATCCAGGTGATAACAATACAGTCAGGTAGACTTAGCATAGTGGTGACACGGTGGTTAATTTACTGGACTTGTAATGGAGTGACCTGGATGAATAATCCAGAGACCCAAATTCAGTTCCCACTGTTGACAGCTGTGGAACTTGTATTCAGATAATACTTGGCAAACTATGACCATTTTTGGGAATGATGATGGTTATAAAAATACATCCAGTTCACCAATGATTTTCATCTACCATCCTTACACATGACTCTATTCAATTGAAGTTGTATAAGACATTGGTGAGACCTAATTTAGAGTATTGTGTGCAGTTTTGGTCACCTACCTACTGGAAAGATGTAAATAAGATTGAAAGAGTTTAGAGAAAATTCCAGTGGTGTCCAAATTCCCTGAAAATAATAGAATAGGGAAAGATGTAGAACAAGCTATTATTTCATACTGTTGTACTTCACATCATCAGATATATCCTCACAACAGTATTGATCATGGTTACTATATAGAATCTTCCTTTCTTCAAGCTCAGCTTAACAGTTATTCTGACCAAGAGGAAGATTTTATGAACCAGCAATAGATTCTTATGTAGCTATAGATTTTCCTGTAGCCACATACAGGAAATGGAATATGTTTCCATGTGGGCACATAGTAACAGAGGTTTACCTAACTATCTCTGCTGAGGCACTGCTTTAGGTTATCTGATGCAAGTTGCTCTTTATTATAGCAATAAATTGTCTTTGAGTCAATAAATACATGGTCATCAAAATCAGATAATAATCTTCTTGAGTACATTCTTCCAAAGGGTTATGCATATAGTTAGTGTTTAAGAAGATGCCTTCCCTATTTTGGACCCTTCCTTACTGAATTTAAGCTCTTTGGGCCTTTAATCCACCCTGAAGTTTTTAATTTGTGGTGTGTAATGTTTGCATAGAAAACCATTCTAAGAAGGAATATGTTATGAGCTTTTGTCGACTCAACTTGGAGGCCACCAGTTTTCTTCTTCTTAATGTTCAGCACCTAGCACCCACCAACCCTATTGAGAGTCCCCGGCACCAGCAATCTGCATTCACTGCACCAAATAACTGGGTAGGTCAAACGTAGAGACATTACACTGTTAAAGGCAAGACCTTTAACAGTGTTGATGACCAGAGGGATCTTGGGATCCAAGGTCAAAGCCACTGAAAGTGATTGCACAGTTTAATAGGTGATTAAGAGGGCTTATGGCATGTTTGCCTTTATTAGACAAGGCACTGAGTTCAACAGTCAGGAAGTTATGTTGCAGTTTTAGAAAACTCATTAGGCTGCATTTGGCATATTGCATACAGTTCTACCCCATTATAGGAGGATGTTGAAGCTTTGGAGAGGGTGCAGAAGAGGTTTATCAGGATGTTGCTTAAGGTAGAAGGCATGTGCTATAACAAGAGGTTGGACCAGATTGGTTTGTTTTCTCTGGAGTGGTGGAGGTTGAGGGGAGATTGCATAGAGGTTTATAACATTAAGAGATGCATAGAGTAGACAGACAGCATCTTTTTCCCCAGCGTTGAAATGTCTAATACCAGAGGGCATGCATTTAATATGAGAGGAGGTAATTTCAAAGGAGATGTAGGGCAAGTTCTTTACACAGAGTGGTGGTTACCTGGAATATCTTGCATATGGGGTGGTGGTAGAAGCAGAAATATTAGAGATTTTTTAGATAGGCTCATGAAGGTGAGGAAAATGAAAAGGATATGGGCATTGTGTAAGTAGAAGAGATTAGTTTAGTTGGCCATTTGATTACTGATTTAATTTGTTAAGCACAGCATAGGCTGACTAGACTGTTCCTGTGCTGTTCTACGTTCTTTAACCAAAAGCTCTAAGTGGATGCTAAGTTGCAAAGTAAATGCAAAAATGGCTGACTTCCCACAACTCAACTAATACCCATGACAAATTTCTGTGTAGTTTATAAATTGTTAAAATCCTCTGGGAATATGACCGCCCTCAACATCTGCTTTGGGCAGCGATGAGAAGGTCAGACAATATTTATGACATGAAAACAAACAATAAAAATCATTGAAGAGTTTTTCACATGACTCTGTTTCTTTTTCCATAGAAGCTGCCTGACCCACTGAATGTTTCCAGGATTTTCTTTGTTTTTTTTTTAAAAATTTTAGCATTAACGCATGCCTTTTCCTCTGACTGGAGTTGGTTTTATGAACAAGGAAACTACTTTAGTACCTCCCCCTTTCCTTTCCAGTCCTAATGAAAGGTCTCAACCCGAAACATCGAACTGTTTATTCATTTCCATAGATGCTGTCTGACCAGCTGAAGTTCCTCCAGCATTTTGTGTGTGTTGCTCTTGGTTTCCAGCATCTGCAGAAACTCTTGTGTGTATTACTTCAGTGAAAACTAGGATGGAGGATACTTCTGAGGTTTTATTTGGTTGCATTTTCTATTCAGCTTCCAATCACCTTCCCTCCATTGAGTTTTTCTTTGCTGGTAGTTTCAGTGCTTCAACTTGTAAACTGTCACCTGTGCTGAGGTACAGTGAAAACTTTGTTTTGCATCCCATCCACCCAGATCATTTCATTAGAGGTAATACAAGGGAAAGCAACATAGAAAGTGGATTGAAATGTAACAGTTACAGAGAAAGTGTAATGCAGGTAAACAAAAAGATGCATAACCACGCAATTTGTGTGGTCAAGAATCCATCTTATCATGCTAGGAAACCAGTCGGTAATCTTATAACAGTGGGATAGAATCTGTCCTTGACCCTGCTGATGCATGCTTTCAGCCTTTTAAGTCTTCTAACTGATGGAAGAGGGGAGAATGCCATGGTGGCTGGGGTCTTTGATTATATAGACTACTGAGGCCAGGAGAAGTGTAGAGAGAGCTCATGGCTTTCTTTGATATGCTGAGCTGTGTCCGCAGTTCTCTGAAGTTTCTTACTGAGTGTAATGTCTTGGATAATCTAAAATCTGGGCAAGAACTTGTAAATACAAAGGCTGGTAGATGACAGCCAACATTTGGGCCATGAAGTGTTTGGTAATAGTACAACTTTAAAAAAAAAATTAATACCTGGCAACCTAATCAGCTAACCATGATTATAAATTCAATTGCCCCACCTGGAATAAGCCTGAGGGAGTTTGGAAATAGAGAGAGAAAATCCATTGTCACATTAAGGGCAACTAATGAGTGACAAGTCTGACAATCCAATAGTCTCGAGACACTGGTGGTGCTGGGCAGGTAGATTTTTAAAACTATTGGAATTTACTCCTATTAATGCAGCAACATAAAATCAATTTACCTCTATGAGTGTAATATATCACAGTGTAATGAATTTTCCAGTAAGTCAGGTGAGTGTAAAGTGTGTGTGGAAAATTGAAGCAGGTGCGCCAAAGCTGTACCATCAATATTTCCAAACAACAGAATAATGAATTATATACTGCCATAGGGATCCATATTCTGCGAGGGAATATATTTGATAAAAATTATTCCCAAGAACAATGCCCAAAGATGATAAAAATATAGAAGTTTACAGTGCACCAAGAAGCCAGCTGCATCGTCATATTCATACCAGTTGAACACCCGTGGGATAAATCCCAGCTCTTGGTCCGTGCCCTTCGTGCAGTAATCTTTTAAATATGATGAGAATTTTTGCCTCCAGTGTGCTCTTGACCTCTGCCATGCTTCTGTGAAAAACTGAGCTTCTTCAACTTCCCTGTAATCCTTGTATCATAAATCACCATAGTAATGCAGATGCTGTGAATCTGAATAAAACAGACAATTTTGGAAACACTTAGCAGTTTAGACAACATCCATAAAGAGAGAATAGAGATAACATCAACAAGTGTATTGACTTGGTATGTTAACTCTCCTCTCTGTTGGTGTTTCCTAAACCTAAGCCTTAATGTTTATCTCATTACTTTCAGTTCACTGTATGTCTCTCATGGGTACCTAAGGAGCAGGCGTAGGCATCGTAGCCCCTTAAGCCTCTGCTGCCATTCAGTCAGATGATGGTTGATCTCATCTTGGCTTCAGTTCTGGCCCGTTCTCCATAATCCTCGAGTCCTTTACACTTCAAAATTCTGTCCATCATAAGCTTGAATGTATTCTGTGATTCAGACACCACAGCTGTTGAGGTCGAGGATTCCAAAGATTCAAGACCCTGGGAGAGAGGAAATTCCTCCTTATTTCATTTTTAAATCGGCAACACTATTTTAAACCTCTGCTCCCTCTTCTCTCTCCCCACTTGCTCTCATCAAAAATTGTGAAATACAGATCTGTAGTTACAGGTTGTGCATCACAACGTGGAGAATTAAACTTCTGAAAACTAAAATGAGCTATAGTGACAACGAATGCATAATATTAGATGCCATTGTGTTGCTGGGCCTTTATATTAAACGTGTGTAGTAATGCAGTATGAGAATTGAAGACTGCTACTGTGCTATATATTTTCTAACTGTTTATTCTGCTACAGACTTTCTGTCATCAATAGCCACACAATCCAAAACATCTGCTTTTTATTTCACAGTTCTTACACAAGTGGGTTTTTTTGTGATCACAGCATATTTTGTGATTATTGCCCAAGAAAGGATCGACAAGGTATTGTTCTTTATGTTATTCTGCTGTACTTAGCAACATTTGTATTGAGTATGTCACTGAAGCCTTTTT
Organism: Hemitrygon akajei; assembly: GCF_048418815.1. NCBI lineage: Eukaryota > Metazoa > Chordata > Chondrichthyes > Myliobatiformes > Dasyatidae > Hemitrygon > Hemitrygon akajei. The sequence continues at coordinate 85,306,138 of NC_133124.1, forward strand.
GCCAGTGTTAGGGAAGATCACAAAGGATAAATTGGTGGGGTGGGGTGAGGTTACAAGGGGAATGGAATTGTTGGGGAAGTAAGGTGTGAGGAGTTCTGGAGAACAATGCAAGATGGCCTCCAGGTCACCATCACCTCAATTTTTTACTGACTATCCTTGCAAGCATCACAAAACAAACCTTGGGAAGGTTGGGCTTGCCTGGGATTTAGAGCAAGGTCATTCGGCAACCGTTAAGTTTTGGCAGAGCTGCAAGTTTTGTTGGCTCTGTGGCTAATGTGAAAAAATGTAACTGACACTTTTGTGCTGGCGCAGAGTACTGTGCATGTGTGTGAGCCTCATACGCTCTGCTGTGCTTTGTTTGGCTGGAGAAAAATAAAGGAGCCAGCTGTAAAATGTGTGCAGTCAGATTCATATCACTCTGAGCAGGTACAGGCCCCAGAATGATGCACACACTGAAACTGGAGCAAAGAAAATGTGCATGCTAAGCTTACTTTATTGAAGAGCCTGTCAGGGTAGGATCATAAAATTACTGACAGACGTGAGATGTTGACATGGAATAATACACCCTACAATTGCTATGTCTATCAAACAGTATTTTCCCTTCTCAAGCCAATTGTGTTTTGAAAATTGATTATTCGATATTACCTTTTAAATTTAGCCTGCTGGTTCCGGTGATGTCATCGTTAAGAATGGCAGCTTAAGTCAATAGCTCCTCCGGAAAAATACATATTTTGCCCGATTACCCATCAAATATAGGATTTTTCGAAAGTATTTGAACTGATAAGAGGGGCAAGAATGGGGAAAAGGAATGGAAATAAAAAAAGTGACACTGTGGAGCCTGCGGACGAGAGGAGTCCAGCGAGCGGCTCTCCTACCCGACTGCATGCTAGCGAGGCTGACGATGGGCCTTGTTCAGGCGAAGCGGCAAATATGATCAAAATTTTGAAAGAGATATGGGAGTTTCAAAGGGATATAAAACAGCAGCTACATGATATTAAGTCAGAGCTCGCCAACGTCAATCAAAAAATAGCGGCGGCAGAGACTCGAATTGAGAAGGTGGAAGATCGCGTGCAAAATGTGGAACAGATGCTAAGTAAGATGATAAAAATATTAAATCAACAAGAAGGTAAACTGCTTGACCTGGAGGGAAGATCACGGCGGAAAAATACCAGAATATACAACGTTCCCGAAGGAGCGGAGGGTTCGTCTATGACGGAATTTGTAGGAAAGTTGCTGCAGGATGCGCTGGAGCTTCCCTCGACTATGGAACTGGAAATTGAGAGGGCGCATTGCGCAATCGTCCCGCGGCCTACCCGAGGCAGAGAAGATAAGCCACACTCAATAGTAATTAAATTCCTTCGATACGGTACCAAGGCGGAGATTCTACGAAGGGCCTGGGGTAAGAAGAGGGTGTTTTTAGAGTATAAATTAATATATTTCGATCAAGATTACCCCCCCCCCCGTGGTCATGCAGAAATGTAAAGAATACTCTGAAGTAAAGTGGATACTAAAGCAAGAAAGGGTTAGATTTCAAACTCCGTACCCTGCTGAACTTTGAGTGTTTTATCAAGATGGGATCCAACTGTATCAGACAGTGGAAGAGGCGACTACAGACATGAAGGCCAGAGGGTTGCCCATCAGCGTGATCAAACCAAGGGAAAACCTGGCAGAGGAATTATCCCACTCTGCTTGGGAAATAGTGCGAGAATCGAGAAATCAGGAGACGGGAGGAGGCCGAGAGAAGAATATCAGGCAGAGACTGGGAGTTTTCCAAAGACAGCCCTCACCCCCTCCAGTAGGGCCATAAGGTTTGGCTAACTTTAAAAATGTTGAGAAGCTAAACGGAAGCAAAAGTAGATGGTGATATACCTATCTTGAGAAATACATATTATAATGTGGATTTTATATTACTCAGTTATTCTTTATTCGCTCACTTACTCCTTTTTCCCTGCCAAAATGAGAATATATATATATGTGCGCGTATATGTGTATGTATGTCTGTGTTTGTGTGTGTGTGTGTCTATAATAAATATATATATATGAGGAGTACACAGGGAAATCTTTTCTGTGTAATATATTTGTTCACTGACTTTTATGGATACTGCAATGGGGGCCCTCAACTCACAAGTAGGAGGGGTTATCCCCCACAGCTAGACATTTCCTCCAGCTCAACGCAGGGTCATCTACTAGAGACCTCAGCCATGGAATCACACCTTTGTTGCCTTTTTTGTTATTATTTGCGTTTCTTGGTTCTTATGTGTTCAGGGAGTAGATCAATTAAGTTTTATTCTGCTAATTTCAGTGATACATTGACAGATAAATACAGATGGCTAAGGACGAAGTAAAATTCACTTCTTTTAATGTCAATGGGCTATTAAATCCAATCAAACATAATAGAATTTTATCCAAAATGAAAAAAGAACAAGCTCATGTAGTATATTTACAGGAAACTCTCAAGTGATAATGAGCATAGAAAACTAAAGAGAATGGGCTTCACTAATTTGTTTTTCTCCTCATATAAATCAGGACATTGGAGAGGAGTTGCTATTCTTATCTCAAGTGAGCTAAATTTTGAAAAAGTATTTGAAATAGGAGATAAGGAGGACAGATATATTCTGGTAAGGGGGAATATAGATGGAAATTCAGTTACTCTATTGAATATATACGCACCCCCGGGAAGTGATATTGGTTTCTTTCAGCAAATTACTGATATTGTGGTAGTGGAAACAGAAGGTCTCCTGATATGTGGGGAAGACTTAAATTTACAATTACAACCAAAGTTAGACTCTTCCAATAGAAAATCCTATGAAACAAAATCTTTACATAAGGAAGTTAATACACTTTTTGAGGATGTTGGTTTAATTGATATATGGAGGGACCTTTTCCCTGACAGAAGGGATTACACTCATTATTCTGCTCCCCATTCTATATATACAAGAATAGACTATTTCATAACATTTGGAAAAGACAAAATAAACACCTGTGCAATTGAGACAATAGATGTAAGTGACCATGCACCTATATATTTATCTGTTGATTTTGACCTACAACCAAAGAATACTATTTGGAAACTAAATTCAAGCCGACTCAATGATCCGTACTTTAAGGAACAAATTAAAAAAGAAATTGGTCTCTACTTAGAATTTAATGATAATGGAGAGGTTTCACTTCCCATTTTATGGGATACTCTGAAGGTGGTCTTAAAAGGGAAAATTATAGCAATATCTTCATATAAGAAAAAAATAAAGAATAAAACATTAGAGGAATTACAAAATAGGCTGAAGGAACTAGAGAAAAAACACAAGTTGAATTTGGCACAGGATACATTAGAGGAAATTTAAAAAATTAGGAGTGAAATTAATAGTTTGGCTATGCAAGATATCAAGAAAAATTTAATGTTTCTGAAACAGAGACATTATGAAAGTGGATCTAAGTCTATGAAAATACTGGTGTGGAAACTGAAAAAAAAAGATAGCAGAAAATACAATTCATAGAATTAGGGATCCAAGAACAAAAATGATTTAAAAAAAAATAAGCTAAGTGAAATTCAAGAAGCTTTTGAAGTGTTTTACAGAACTCTATATTCCAAAGTTTCAGGGGGAAGCATAACCCAAATTGACACCTTCCTGAATTCTCTAGAGTTACCCGCTTTAAGCGAAGAACAAAATAGAACGATGACTGCTGACATAACCGAAGTTGAATTAAAAGCTTCAATTAGTAGGCTTAAATTAAGCAAGTCACCATGATCAGATGGGTATACGACAGAGTGGTACAAAGAATTAAAAAATGAGTTAATTCCAGTTTTACTCCCCACACTGAACTGGGCTCTAAAAAAGGCACAAATGCCACCCAGTTGGAAGGAAATGGTAATCTCAGCTATACCAAAAGAAGGCAAGGATAAAATGGAATGCAGGTCATTTAGACCAATATCTGTTCTTAATGTAGATTATAGATTATTTACTTCCATCGTGGCCAAGCGATTAGAGGAGTTTCTACCCATACTGATACATAATGATCAGACAGGCTTTATACGACAACACCAAGCACAAGACAATATACGAAGGACACTTCACATTATGGATCATATACAAAAAAATAAAATCAAAGCAATAGTGATAAACATGGATGCTGAAAAGGCATTTGATTCGGTTAGTTGGAATTTTTTTTTACAGAGTTTTACATAGATTTGGTTTCCAAGACACAATTATTAAAACTATATAGACACTATATGACAACCCTACTGCTAGGATTAAAATCAATGGATATTTATCAAATAGTCTTACCCTAGAAAGGGGCACGAGACAGGGCTGTGCATGGTCACCACTACTCTTTGCGTTATATCTGAACCATTAGCTCAATACATCAGACAAAATGAAGATATCAGGGGAATTACTATTAAAGGGACAGAGCATAAAATTGGCTTGTTACGCGGATGATATTTTGATCTATCTAGGGCAACCCAACATACTCTTTACCTAAATTGATGCAATCCTTTGAACAATATGGTCAATTACCAGGATATAAGATCAACATAGATAAAACCCAATTACTTTCCTATAACTATAACCCACCAAGAGAAACTGAAAGTAGATATCCCTGGGCATGGCACACAGAGTCTTTAAAATATTTGGGCATCATTATGCCAAAAGATTTGGCAAAATTATCAGAATGTAATTATCAGTCTTTATATTAAAAAATTAAGGAAGATATGGCAAGATGGAGCCTGATTTCTTTTTTCAGTCTCAGTTCAAGGATTGAGTCTATTAAAATGAATATACTGTCCAGACTGTTATCTCTTTCAGACCCTACCAATAGAGATTAATCAAAATCAATTCAATGAATGGAACAAGATGTTATCAAGGTATATTTGGCAAGGTAAAAGGCCTAGAGTTCGTCTCAAAACTTTGCAATTAGCAAAGGAAAAAGGGGGATGGGGCCTACTTTCTCTTAGAGATTATTATTTTGCAGCACAGTTGAGAGCTGTGATATGTTAGTGCAACCCATCATATGACGCTCAATGGAAAAACATTGAGGAGCGGGTACTTCCCATCCCCATACAAACAATTTTGGCTGATAACAACCTGCAAAGGTACATAAATACAATTGATAACCCATGGGTGAAATTGACTCTTAAAATATGGAAAACTACTATAAAAGAGTATAATCTAGAGGGAGATATTGCAATTCTTAAATGGTGTGCATATGACTCGGATTTTACACCAAATAAATTGGATGTTAGATTTAAGGACTGGACAGCTAAAGGAATAACAGTTCTTTGCAACATAATGAAAGAAGGAACACTGTTCAGTTTTGAAATGCTTAAAGAGAAACACTTATTAGAAAAACAAGACTTTTATCGGTATTTACAGATGCGACAATATGTTAATAGGACGCTTAAAAATGTAACCAAGGCAAATACATGCTTGATGGAGCTATTTAGAAAAGCATATAATTCAGATAATGGTAGTAGAATCATTTCAAGCATGTACAAGGAGTTGTCAAATCTTAAAACACATTTGACTTCATACATTAAAACAAAATGGGAGAAGGAAGGAGGGATAATTGTATCTGAGGAAGAATGGACAATAATATGGAGGTATCAATGGAAGTGTACCAGTTCACAGAAATGGAGGGAGTTTGGATGGAAAAACTTGATAAGATATTTTACACCATCTCAGAAATCCCATTATGATAGCAATCCCCTGTTTGCTAGAAAATTGTGGAAATCAAAATGCAAATCATTATCATATTTTTTGGGACTGCCCTGTTATCAAAGACTATTGGAGGGGGATACACAATGCCCTTCAAGACACCTTTAAATGTGAAATTCCCTTAGAGAGTAAGATCATATATTTTGGGTATATACCTCAAGAATGGTTGAAAAGAGATAAATATTTAATCAATATACTGTTGGTGGCTGGTTTAAAAAAGACTTTTACTTGGAGATGGTTATCACAGGAGAGCCCAACTTTAAATGCATGGATGGAAATTACAATGGACATTTACAAAATGGAGAAGATAACAGCATCTGTTAATCATAAGCTGGAACAATTTGATTCAAACTGGGAAAAATGGTTTAACTACATAATGTCTCATAGGCCTGATTTGATTCTCACAAATCAATGAATATGTTGTAGAAAAAAAAGATCACTCCCTACTTGTACATAGTTTTTTTCTTTTGCTTGTTTTTTCTTTCCACTCTTTTCTATAAGTGTATACCTCAGATAAATACTTTGTAGAGATTTGTGACATATATGATTATATGATATATATGTACAATGTCTGAAATGGACATGTTTGGTTGATGATGAACTTCAATAAAAAAAAATAAATTATAAATAAATTTTAGCCTGCCTCCAAGATTTAGGAAATTCCAGATGGCCGTAGCCTACAGCTTCCGTCTGACTGTGCTTATCATGCACGGTGATTTTTGAATGAAGCTTCACATTGGCAAAGCAGGTTGTACTGCTACCACTCAGCTCCAGGTTCAATTCTAACTTCAGGTTCTGGAAGGTATATGGTTTCCCTATTCTTCCCTTGACTTGGTGGGGTAACTCCCAGTGCTTATATATTCTAATTCCTCTTGAAATAGATTCTAACACTGCATTTGCCTCTTAGCCAACTCAACCTCCAATTTCCAGTCCTGATGAAGTGTCTTGGCCCAAAACATCAACTCTTTATTCATTTCCATGGATGCTGCCTGACCTTATGAGTTTCTCCTGCATTTTGTATGTTTTTAATTCTCAGTGATTCAATTTCCTCCCACAACACAGAGACATGCTCTTAGGCAGATCATTTGGTAGGTACGTTATCACCAGTGTAGGTGGTTGGCAATAGAATCAATTAAATTAATTATATCAATTAATTCAATAAATTGGCAATAGTGTGGAGTTGATGGATGTGTGAAGGGAAATTCAGGTTGTCAGCCAGCATAGATTCAATGGGCTGAATTGCCCTTAGTGTCTTAAGAAATGTAGAGTAGTTGATTTTTAGAGTTGCACAATATTGAACAGGCTTTTTCAGTCAACTTGTCCACGTCTACTATGATTTGAGCCAAGCTAGCCCCATTTACCTTTGTTTGGTCCATATCCCTCAAATCTTTCCTATCAATAACATGTCCAAATGTCATTTAAACATTGTAATTGTCCCTGCAAAGGGACTTGAGGGTCCTAGTGCAGAATTCCCTGAAGGTTAATTTCAGGTTGTGTTGAGAGGAAGGCAAATGCAATGTTAGAATTCATTTCAAGAGGAACCAAAATACACAAGCACGGATCTAATGTTGAAGCTTTCTAAGGCGTTGGTCAGACTGCATTTGGAGCATTGTGGGCAGTATTAGGTCCCATATCTAAGAAAGGATGTGCTGGCATTGGATGTTTACGAGAATTATCCTGGGCATGGAAGGGTTAGTACATAAGAAACATTTGATTACCCTGGTCCTGGACTCGCAGTAGTTTAGAAGAATTTTGGGGGATCTCATTGAAACTTAATGAATATTGAAAGGCAGAGGTAGACTGTAGGTGGAGAGAATGTTTCTAACAGCAAACGAGTCTAAGACCAGAAGACACAGCATCAAAATATTCTCAGTAGCTACTTTATTAGGTACACTTGTACATCTACTTGTTAATGTAAATATTTAATCAGACAATCATGTGGCAGCAACTCATGCATAAAACAATGCAGACTTGGTGAAGAGGTTCATTAGTTGTTCAGATGAAATATCAGAATGGTGAAGAATGTGATCTAAGTGACTTTGACCATGGAATAATTGTTGGTTCCCAACTGGGTGGTTTTAGTATCTCAGAAACTGCTGATTTGCTGGGATTTTAATGCACAAACAGTCCCTTAGAGCTTCCAGAGAAAGTTTCAAAAAACAAAAAGCATCAAGTGAGGGGCAATTCTATGGACAAAAGTGGATTGTTAATGAAAGAAGTCAGAGGAGAATGGCCACACTGGTTAAAGCTGACAAGGTGACAGTACCTCAAACAACCATTTGTTACAACAGTGGTATGCAGAAGAGTATCTCTGAACGCCCAACAAGTCAAATCCTGAAGTGGATGAGCAGGAACAGCAGAAGACCACATTGGGTTCTATTCCTGTACCCAATAAAGTGGTCACTGAATGTAAAAGGCATCCTTTAGAACAAATAAGGAGGAATTTCTTTATCCAGCGGATGGTGAATCTTTGGAATTCATTGACACAGACAATTGTGGAGGTCAAGTCATTTTAAATGGAGATTGATAAATTCTTGATTAGTGAAGGCTCAAAAGTTACAGGAAGAAGGCAGGAGAAAGGGGTTGAAAGAGAATATAAATCAGCTATGAACAAATAGTGCAGCAGACTTGATGGGCCAAATGGCCTAATTCTCCATTGTTTTATGGTCTTATGCCCCTCGTGATTTTATAAATATCTACAGTTATCCCTCAGCCTCCTACGCTCTGGGGATAAAAAGTCCCCAGCCCATCTATTCTCTCTTTATAACACAAACCCTGTAGTCCCGGTGACATCCCCGTGAATCTTCCTTGCCACCTTTTCACTAAATGACATTCTTCCAAAGCTGGGCAATCTGAAATGAACACAATACCTGTGGTGAACTACATATACCTGTCTGACTGCTCCTGTGGCTCCTCCCACAGACCCCTGCTGACTGCTCCTGTGGCTCCTCCCACAGACCCCTGCTGACTGCTCCTGTGGCTCCTCCCACAGACCCCTGTATAAAGGCGATTGAGGCCTGAGCCCGGCCTCATTCTCCAAGATGTAGTGTTGTTCATTCTTCCAGTCAATAAAAGCCGATATCTTGCTTCTTACATCTCAGAGTGAGTTATTGATGGTGCATCAATACCCCAAGAGTGCTCTCACCAATAACTTGTGCAGATGTAACATCCAACTCTGTACAAGAGTCTTGAAATGCCATTGTCTCCCTTTCTTGCTAATATCTATTATAATTTAAAAAATGTCTTAAAAAAATGTCCATAGAAATAAGCCATTCACCAAATGTTTGTGAGTATAGCAGCAGGTCATTTTCCAGGTCTTGTGGGCATGCTACGTGACTAGAGGTGCCTTTTTTTTAGTTGAGTCATTAAACTGAAGTTTTCTCTGCTTTATCAGGTGATCGGGAAAGGATGCTAGTCTGGATCCACCCCTAGTGTCCTGGCCAGTAATTTCCCTCAATCAGTGTGTATCTTCTCATTATCAGATTGTGTCTAGCAAGAGCTAGTTGTGCACAGATTGGTTTGATATTAATTCTGCTTCTTTTCCCGCAGGTGCTGCCTGACCTGCAGAGTGTTTCCAAAACCAGTTTCTGTTTTTCTTTCACAATTTTCCTGCTTTGCAATACACCATTGGGTATAGAGAACTCTGAGTTGTTATGAAAGAGACTTAAAGCAAGAGGATCGGTGTTAATCTTAGTGTGAACGATGGACTTGCTATCAGCTGTTTGTGGAAGAGAGCCCCATCTTTCTATCAAAGTTTGTTCATGCTTCCCAACATCTCTCTGCTTCTCAATCTCAGACTTTCCACCAGTTAGGGTTAGTGAGTTGTGGGCAGGCTATGTTTGCACCGGAAGCACAGCTCAACTTGCTGGTTACCCAGCACAAACTTCACTAATTTGATTTGATTCAAACAACATATTTCCCTATATCTTTCAATGTTCATGTGACAAATAAAGCTAATAAATAAAAAAAAACTATAGAGCAGTTTGTCTGCTCAGAAGTAGGAAGAATACTGGAACCTATTATTAAAGAAGTGGGAACAAGTCAGTAAGAAGATAGGATTGGGCAGAGTCAAAGCGGACTAATGAAGGAATTACTAACTGATGTTATTCAAGAAGATAACAAGTAGATTAGGTAAAGATGAACCAGTACGGACTTCAATAAGGAACCCCAGAAGAGAATATTAAACTAAATAGAGCACGTGATATGGGGATAATCTTCTTGTTAACAATTGGGAAACAGGAGGTATCAGGTTAGAAACGAGACCAGAGTTTCCATGGAGATTCATGCTTGAACACCAGCTGTTTGCAAACTATAGCAATAACTTATCTAAGTCATCAAATGTAATACATTCACATTTAGTTATGGTGCCAAATTGGAAGAAATGTGGGCTATATGGAAGATGCTGAGAAATTCCAAGGGGAATGCGAACAGACTGAATGAATAATAAGGAATATAAAGTGTAGAAATGTAAAGTCATCCATTTTGACAGAAAGAAACTAAGCAAACCATTTCTAAATATTGAAAGATTAAACCGTTTCTGGTGTTCGGAGGGACCTTGTAGATAAATCACTGAAACTTAACAATGAGGTTCAGCAAGCAGTCAGGATGGCAAATGGCACTTTGGTCTTCATTGCAGAAGAATACTAACACAAGAATAAAGGTGTCTTGTTCCAATTGTATGTGCCCCTGATAAGATGACATCGAGATTATTGTGTACAAGTCCAGTTTTCCTAGCTCAAAAAGGACTTAACTGCAATGGAGCAAAAGCAGTAAAGTTTCACAAGATTCATTCCTGAGATGGTGGGTCTGTTCTGTGTGGAGAGAGGCCATTTGCAGCCAAAGAAATGTCTGCTCGTGGTAGGCACCAGAAGACCAGAGAGTAACTAATGTTGTGCCATGATTTAAGAAGAGCAGCAGGGATAAGCCAGCAACTACACACTTACCACTGTAGCGGAAAAGTTTCTGAGTGATGGGAATTATTTACATTTAGAAAGGCAAGGACTGATTAGGGATAAGTTGAAGACCACCATAGAGTCATAGAGAAATACAACACAGAAACAGGCTCTTCAGCCCATCTAAGCTGCCTGCTCTCATCGACCTGCATCGGGACCATAGCTGTCCATCCCCCTACCATCCATTCACCTATCCAAACTTCTCTTAAACTTTGATATCACGCTTGCATGTACCACTTGTGCTGGCAGCTCGTTCCACACTCTCACGATCCTCTGAGTGAAGAAGTTTCCCCTCATGTTCCCCTTAAATCTCTTTCACCCTTATTTCATAACTTCTGGTTGTAGTCCCACCCAAACTCAGTGAAGAAAACCCTGCTTACATTTACACTATCTATACACTTCATAATTTTGTATATATCTGTCCAATTTTCTCTTAATCTTCCACATTCCAGGGAATACAGTCCTAACCTATTCAATCTTTCACACAACCCAGACACTTATGCCAAATATTACACATCAAGTGGCAAGCGAGGGTACCAGCTGTGGAGGTGGTCAAACGTGCTAGGACAGTCAGCGCAGAATCACTCATCACAGCTTCTCAGAAGGGTCTCAGCCCTTTTCCTAGATGCTGCCTGGCCTGTTGTGCTCCTCCAGCATTTTGAGTGTGTTGCTCAGATTTCCAGCATCCACAGATTTTCTCGTTTATGTTCAGTGACAGCTTCTTTCCTCCAACCATCAGGTTCTCAAGCTGACTTGCACATTCCTAATCCTACCTACCTCAGGAACAGAATGCTAGGGACCCGCTCTCGCACTATCGTGGGCTTGGTTTCTACATTTTTCTCACAAATATATTGTTTTGTATTGTCCTTTTCTTCACTGTGTTGTATAATATCTGTTCTGTTTTATGGTTTATGTTCCGTTATGTTGTCTGAATCTATGAAAGAAATTTCTTTGGTTTTGCTTGAAACTAATCATACCTGTGTATACAAGAGTAAACTTGGCTTAACCTTTTACCTGCTCTTGTGACCACGGTTGAGCTTTTGGCCAGTGATAGCCCAAAGGATACCAATGGTGGAGTACTTAGAATCGTACAGCATGGAAACAGTCCCTTCTGTTCATCTAGCCATTGCTGACCTGGTCTTCTGCCTAGTCCCATCTGTCTGCACATGGATCATATCCCTGCAAACCCCTCTCATCTACGTACCTGCCTCTCCAAACTTCTCTTAAATGTTACAATTGGACCCACAACTACCACTTACACTGGCAGCTTGTTCCACACACACACCACTGTCTGAGTGTAGAAATTTCCTCTCAGATTCCCCTTAAATATTTCACATTTCACCCCAAATCTATTATCTTTTGTTCTAGTCTCAACCAACCCGAGGAGAAAAAGACTGCAGGCATCTATGCCCTTTGTAATTTTATATACCACTATAAAATCTTCCTTCATTCTGTTGAACTGTGGAGAATGGAAACAATGGAAGCAAAATGGCATAGTTCCAGAGGCCTGACCTTGGATGCTGTCTGTATGGAGTTACTGTAGTTCATTTCCATGTGTCTGTACGGGTTTTCTTCAGGTGCACTGAGTACCAGGCTGGTGTTAACTACCAACAGAATTGCGCTGACAGCCAACACAGCAGGAATGGGCCAAATGGCCTTGTGTCCTAAGAAAAAATGTGAAACATACAAACAAAACCTGTTAAGTAATAAAAAGGAAATTATCCCTAAAGAGGTGAAAATCTAAAATCTCAAGCTTGAGAAATCTAACAGTTTCCAGTTGACATAACCCTACCTCTTTTTGTTACCTTCTATGGTCCAATTAATCCTTCATAGTAGTACTTGTGTGAGACGTACTTCTGCCAAATTTGTATTTACTATATGCTTTGAGTTGATGTAAAATAATAATTAAAAAATATGAATACCTTGCCTTCCTATTTAGAGAAAAAAAAATACAGATAACTTTAAGGCAGCTGTGAAAACATCTCTTGGCTCCATTGGTAACACACAGCCCTGGAACTGAATACCAAAGCTAGGTTGACATTTCAGCACAAGACTGTATCATCAAAGAGGAAAGTGTGCAATAAATGTCATATTTGATTCAGTTGGCAGTCTTCTAAGAATAATTTTGGCTTGATTTACTAGCCAACATTCTTCTCTTAAATACCGTGCCAAAAGATTGGCCATTTTCAGAAAGAAAGATTTATGTTTATTTTGCACCTTTGATGACCAGACGTAGCTGAGCAGTGCTCTAGAGATTTAGCCAATTAGATAACCTTGATATGTCAGCCCAAGTAAGCGGAGATGCAGCATTTAACTACGGAAGTCATCGTACTGAGATCCATTCCTCTCCTGAGTTCATTTATTTACAGACAGATTTTCAAATAGGGTCGTAATTCAAAAAGTCAGCTTGAGGTCTTCTTATCCATGCATACCAAGGGACAAAGACCAATTCTGACCTTTTAATTTCTGAAGACACTGGCAAGTGTTTCTCTTCTGACAAAATTGTTTCTTTAGTTTCTTACATTGATAGAAAAAAATGAAAAGAAAATACACATTCCGTCATTCTGGTTTCCTGCAATATACCTTGAGCTGCCGTGAAAGACAAACAACTTTTAATTTTGACTGGGAATTTATATTCAGGATTTACCTCATTAAAATTGTATAAAAATGATATGTTCCATATTTTGGAATCCTAGAGATAACAAAAATCAGATAGCACTGAAGATTGTTATTCTGTGCCAGCTCTCTGGTAAAGCTTTCCAAATGCGCTCACTCCCTTACCCTTTTCTCATTTATTTTCTTTTTTCAATTATTAATCTGATTCCCTTTTCAATGTTACTATTGAATCTGCTTCCACCGCCTTTTCAGACTCTACGATCAAAGTCATAAAAACTTGCAACCAAAAATAATTTCTCCATTTCTTCTTTTATTTTTTAAAATCTCTGTCCTTTGCTTCCTGTTGCTTGTGACATGGGAAGATTTCCTCTTCATTAGCTTCACTCAGGGTCTTGCTATGCCTTTCAGATCTCTGCTCTAGCAACAGTCCTGATTCTCTATAGTCCCACTGTTCCATATAAACACCTGTAAAATCAGGAATTACTGACTTAGGAGCAGATTTATTACAGAAAGGAAGTAATTTCTACTGTTATGTAACAACCATTTTAGATCAATCCATTTAGATCCATTTTCACCTCTTTATAGCCCTATACAGTTCTTTTTCCTTTAAATATTTATCAAATTCTATTTTAAAAGATCCAATTAGCACTACATTTGCCATACTTTCTGGTAAGGAAAACAAAATGTTGGAAGAGTTCAAGAGGTTCTGTGGATAAAGAAACAGTTAACATTTCATGTTGAAAGTTCAAAACCTGGCGGGTGTTGAAAGTCTGAGATATAAGTGGTAAGCGCTGGAAACACTCAGCAGATCGAGCAGCATGTGGAGAGAAAGATGGAAAGTTAGCATCTCAAGTCAATGACTTTTTGTTCATCTTAACTGGAGATTCCAAGCATCACCCTAAACCATCAGCTCTGTTGACTTTGTTTCTTTCTCCACAGATGTCCTCTTACTGACTGGAGGGCATCTTTCATTAAAACTGAGAGAAGCTGGAAATCAAACATGTTTCAAATTGTAGAGGGGCTGAGGCAGGTGAGAAAAGTGCAGTTGGGGGGGAATAGGGAGGGGGGAGGTCTTTGATCTGAATGACGCAAGTGTTAGTGGTGTTGGCTGAAGGAGGCTGCTGAGGGATTGTTAATTGCAGATAATTTATATGGAGGAAATTGGAAGGGAGAGAGAAAATAAACAATGTTGGAATTATGGCAAGAGAAGCCAAGTATTGCAGATACTGTTAGAGGAAGGATTGGACTAATGGAGCCAATGTAATAAATATGTCTGCTCATTGGGTCCTTAGCCTCTTGCAGACACCACTCAGACTATGGAAGGTCTGGGTTACTTTGTCAACTATCTGGTTCACTAATATGCTTTAGGATGGAAGTGTGCCACTCTTACCAAACCCAGCCAATTGTGACTAAATAAATCACTGCCTAATGAAGGATGCCTGAAATGTCTAGCAAGACCCAATAAACACATGCCTTGCCGATGTCATACTTACTAAAAAAAAGAATTCTCTGTCATGTACATACAAAATGAGATGGGGGAAAATGTTAATGACAGCTAAAGTGAAAGTCTGCTTCCTTTACTAGAAGAAAGCAAAGCTAGGTAGTACAAAATTCAGTGTTCCTGTCTGCAATGTCAATATTACACTTGCCTGGCTATTTAATTTAATTGTAATTTCTTGCATAGGAACTAATTATGGATCTTTTTTATTTCAGGACATACAGGCCGCTTACTGAAAACCTTGTGTTTCACAAGCCTCACCTTTCTGCTGCTTCATGCCTTGTTTCAAATTACCATATACAGCCTACAGGTCAATGGGAAGATCAAGCCAGGATTCAACTGTAAGTATACAGTTTTTGTTACTTTAGCTTAACTATTTTTAGTTTCAGGTGGTTATTTAGATGAGGGAATTAAATGCAGCATCTCCAAGTCATTTAGACGAGGGAATTAAATTAAATGCAGCATCCCCAAGTTTGCGGATGACACGAAGCTGGGCGGCGGTGTTAGCTGTGAGGAGGATGCTAAGACAATGCAGGGTGACTTGGATAGGTTAGGTGAGTGGGCAACTTCATGGCAGGTGCAATTTAATGTGGATAAATGTGAGGTTATGCACCTTGGTTGCAAGAACAGGAAAACAGATTATTATCTGAACGGTTGCCGATTAGGAAAAGGGGAGGTGCAACGAGACCTGGGTGTCATTGTACACCAGTTATTGAAGGTGGGCATGCAAGTACAGCAGGTGGTGAAAAAGGCAAATGGTATGTTGGCATTCATAGCAAAAGGATTTGAGTACTGGAGCAGGGAGGTACTACTGCAGTTGTACAAGGCCTTGGTGAGACCGCACCTAGAATATTGTGTGCAGTTTTGGTCCCCTAATCTGAGGAAAGACATTCTTGCCATAGAGGGAGTACAGAGAAGGTTCACCAGATTGATTCCTGGGATGGCAGGACTTTCATATGAAGAAAGACTGGATTGACTAGGCTTATACTCACTGGAATTTAGAAGATTGAGAGGGGATCATATTGAAACGTATAAAATTCTAAAGGGATTGGACAGGCTAGATGCAGGAAGATTGTTTCCGATGTTGGGGAAGTCCAGAATGAGGGGTCACAGTTTAAGGATAAAGGGGAAGCCTTTTAGGACCGAGATGAGGAAAAACTTCTTCACACAGAGAGTGGTGAATCTGTGGAATTCTCTGCCACAGGAAACAGTTGAGGCCGGTTCATTGGCTATATTTAACAGGAAGTTAGATATGGCCCTTGTGGCTAAAGGGATCAGGGGGTATGGAGAGAAAGCAGGTACAGGGTTCTGAGTTGGATGATCAGCCATGATCATACTGAATGGCAGACAGGCTCGAAGGGCCGAATGGCCTACTCCTGCACCTATTTTCTATGTTTCTATGGTTAGAGAACTTATTTTATGGCTCTTGATTTGGATAGTATATTTGGAATTGGCAGCTAAAGGTATTGTAGTGTTATATATCCCCTCCTACGACACACAGTTGGAATCAGAATCAGGTTTAATGTCACTGGCCCACGTTGTGAAATTTGTTGTTTTCCAGCAGCAGTACATGTAGTGCAATGCATAATAAAAAAAAAACTATAAATTACAGAAATGAATATATATATTTGTGAAATTAAGTAAGTATTGCAAAAAAAAGGGGGGGGGGAAATAGTGAAGTGGTGTATATGGTTCGTTGTCCATTCAGAAATCTGATAGCAGAAGAGAAGAAGCTGTTCCTAAAACACTGAGCGTGTGTCTTCATGCTCCTGCACCGCTTCCTTGAACAATGAGAAGAGGGCGTGTCCTGGGTGATGGCGGTCCTCAATGATGGACAGCTCCTTTTTGAGACATTGTGTTTTGAAGATGTCCTCAATGCTTGGGAAGCTATCACCCATGACGGAGCTGGCTGAGTTTTTAACTCTATGCAGCTTTTTCCGATCCTATGCGGTGATCTCTCCATATTAGACACTGTTGCAAACAGTATGCTCACCATGGTGCAGTTGTAGAAATTTTCTTGAATCTTTGGTGACATGCTAATTCTCCTCAAACTCCTAATGAAGTAAAGTCACTGTTGTTCCTTCTTTGTAATTGCATCAATATGTTGACCCCGAGATAGATGTTCAGAGATGTTGACACCCAGGAACTTGAAACTGCTCACCCTTTCCACTGCTGATCCCTCATTGAGGACTGGTGTGTGTTCCCTCGACTTCCTCTTCCTGAAGTCCACAATCAGTTCCTTGGTCTTACTGACATTGAGTGCAAGATTGTTGTTGCAATACCACTCAACCAGCTGATCGATCACACTCCTTTACGCTTTCTCATCATCATCTGAAATTCTACCAAAAATAGTGGTGCCATTGGCAAATTCATAGATGGCATTTGAGCTGTGCCTGGCAACACAGTAACGGGTGTAGAGAGAACAGAGCAGTGGGCTAAGCACGCATACTTGAGTTTTGCTAGTGTGACCGTCAGGGAGGAGGAGATGTTATTTCTGATCCGCACTGACTGTGACCTACTGATGAGGAAGTTAAGAAATGAACATGAATAAAAATCCATTACATTATCTGTAAAGTACGAGGGGTGATTGATAAGTTTGTGGTCTAAGGTAGAAGGAGATGCATTATTAACTTCAAACTTTCTGCATATCACTCAAAGAGTTGAACTGCATGTGCATGTAAAGAGAGCTGTATAACTCATCTCCTTCTAGATAGATAGATAGATACTTTATTCATCCCCATGGGGAAATTCAACATTTTTTTCCAATGTCCCATACACTTGTTGTAGCAAAAACTCATTACATACAATACTTAACTCAGTAATAATATGATATGCATCTAAATCACTAACTCAAAAAGCATTAATAATAGCTTTAAAAAAAAGTTCTTAAGTCCTGGCAGTTGAATTGTAAAGCCTAATGGCATTGGGGAGTATTGACCTCTTCATCCTGTCTGAGGAGCATTGCATCGACAGTAACCTGTCGCTGAAACTGCTTCTCTGTCTCTGGATGGTGCTATGTAGAGGATGTTCAGGGTTTTCCATAATTGACCGTAGCCTACTCAGCGCCCTTCGCTCAGCTACCGATGTTAAACTCTCCAGTACTTTGCCCACGACAGAGCCCGCCTTCCTTATCAGCTTATTAAGACGTGAGGCGTCCTTCTTCTTAATGCTTCCTCCCCAACACGCCACCACAAAGAAGAGGGCGCTCTCAACAACTGACCTATAGAACATCTTCAGCATCTCACTGCAGACATTGAATGACGCTAACCTTCTAAGGAAGTACAGTCGACTCTGTGCCTTCCTGCACAAGGCATCTGTGTTGGCAGTCCAGTCTAGCTTCTCGTCCAACTGTACTCCCAGATACTTGTAGGTCTTAACCTGCTCCACACATTCTCCATTAATGATCACTGGCTCCATATGAGGCCTAGATCTCCTAAAGTCCACCACCATCTCCTTGGTCTTGGTGACATTGAGACGCAGGTAGTTTGAGTTGCACCATATCACAAAGTCCTGTATCAGTTTCCTATACTCCTCCTCCTGTCCATTCCTGACACACCCCACTATGGCCGTGTCATCAGCGAACTTCTGCACATGGCAGGACTCCGAGTTATATTGGAAGTCAGATGTGTACAGGGCCACAAACTTATCTATCACCCTGCTGTGGATACTTTCTGGAGGTCCAAGATCCGTATGCTCCACGACTGCTGGACTAAGTGTGTAAATCTAAGAGGGGACTATGTTGAAAAAAAAAATGCGGTAGGTTTTATAAAATTGATTCATTGGGCCACGAACTTATCAATCACCCCTCGTAGATGTCCTTGGAAGCTGGTGGGAGAGAAAAGAATAGAGTAAAAAGCTAATAGTGGTAGATAAAGTCAAGAAGGAAATTCTTTGTAATCAGGGAAGGTATAATTCTAAAGAACAAACTTGTCACCAGCCTACGCTTGCCTTGTTTGTTTTAATGCTGAAAGTGGCAAAGTCCTTGCAATACCACAAAAAAATTGAAATGCTCAGCAAGATCGCTGCCTCTGTCGTGATCAGAAACATCTGACCCAATGACACTCTTTAAAACTTAGAAGCCATTCAGCATCTGAGCTGATCTGTCATTAAATGTGATGGTGGTTATTTCCAGCCACCTGCCTTTTTGTTCATACTCTTGTTAAGATAAAGATCTGCATCACTGAGATGAGGCTTTTCTCTTTGATGAAGGATGAGAGGTTACTTGATAGAGGTGTACAAGATGAAAAGAGGCGTAGATTGAATCGATAGCTGGAGACTTTTCTCCAGGTCAGAAATGGCAAATATGAAGAGGGATAAATTTACGGAGAATGGACAAAAGTAAAGCAGGGGATATTATAGATAAAAACTCAAATACACGGGATATTATAGATATGTTTTTAACAGAGAATATGGTGAGTGGGTGGAAAAGGTGGACAGATATTCTGGGGACATTTAAGAAATGCTTAGATAGACATATGGATGATAGAGGGCCATGTAGGAGGGAAAAGTTAGATTGATCTCAGAGCATTTAAAAGGTTGGTACAATACCATGGGCCAGATGGCATATACTCTGCTGTAATGTTCTGTGTTCTAACTGATGTTATAAAGTTAATAGAAGGTAACAATTTTCACCTTTTACCCTGGGGGAGCAGGTCTCTCTCTCCTTTCAGATGATGTCCTCTTCTCACTTATTTTAACATTAAAGGAATCAGGGAAATCTATTCTTTATTGTCACATGAGGGAGATAGGAATGGAAGGGTAAGACGAAGTGGGCTGGGAAAAGAGACATACATTAAAACTGCTCAAGCTTTGAGGCCTGCCTTTTGTGCTGTTCATTGTCTTTACAAGTAACCTTACAACAGAAATTGAAGATCTGATATTTAGAGTACAATATAAAATGTGACTCTGTTTTCAGTGTCACTCACCAATTGCCAGATGGAGCACCTGTGCTGACATTAACACCCCACAAAGTGCTGCCAAATGAGGAAACTGTTCTGCAAAACTGGTATGAAGAGTTGACAATTTGTCAAATCAACACCAAGATCTAAAAGATGCAAAGTGAGAGCCATAGAAAAGGCAATAAGCACTTAGGCCATTGTCAGCGGAAAAAGAGATGGATATTTCTGTCAGTCTTCACCAAATTAAAAGCCCATAGCCAAATAACTTTAAGTACCAGTTCTGAATTCTTTAAAAAGGAAGCTGAGTATTTCGTGGTTGCACTTTATTGGAGTTGCAGATCATGGATTTGCCTCCCTTTAAAGACTGTCCTACAGTTTTCCGCCTTGTCTCTGGGAGTTTAATGAGGTCCTTACATAGTTGGAGCACAGGTTGCTTGGGAAAAAAGATAAACATGTTGGATTTTATAATAATTTTTTTTGTGATTTGGTAGGGACAACACTTGTCATTCATCTTCAGTGGTTTTTGAACTGAGTGGCTCGATGAGTCATTTCAGAGGGCATTGCAGAATCAACCACATTTTTATGGCCCTGGAGTCATGTGTAGGCCAGACATGGTATGTTTCCTGCCTTGAAGAGCAATAGTGTCTTAATGTTTCTATTTTAAATTGAGACCACCTGACCGCCAGTGTAGGCAAACATGTCTCGCCTCATCCAGAGTCAAACTCTTTGCTGAATTAAGTCACTCAGGTAGCTGAGGATAAAATTTAAGACAGTGGCTGAACACTGTGAGATTCAAAAGCCAGTTAACTGATGCAGGGATTTGATCCGAAACATCAACAATTATTTTCCCCTCTCAACCTTTGGGGCTTCTCCTGCAGATTGATTGTTGCTCCAGATTTCAGCCTCTGCTGTCTTCAGTTCAACTGATGGAACTGACCGAGGAGTGTAATCCAAGTATTGAAAAGAGGCATCAATCATAGGGCATGGTTCAGGAAACTATAAATGCCGCCTTTCAGATTACCAGCCATAATATGATATAATTAAAAGGATAACTCCATAGTTAGTGTCAAAGAATGTACAAGAGTCTCAGTTGTACTGGGAGCCTCTGTAGTGGAATATAGTGATTTATGTATCAATCAGATCTCACGTCTTGTATAATAAAATTGTGGAGTTTTAAAAACAGATTTAAACTTGTAGAGTAAACAATAAATGATGTCATGTATTGATCATTGTCTTGGCACATTTGTATTGGTAATGCCATGAATGGAAAATCCTACAAAAAGTGGTGGATACAACCAAATGCATCACGGGCAAAGCCTTCCCCCACCATTGAGCACATGCACACGGAGCACTGTTGCAGGAAAGAAGAGTCCCACCACCCAGGCCTTGCTTTTTTCTCACTATTGCCATCAAGGAGAATGCATAGGAGCTTCAGGACTCATGCCACCAGGTTCAGAAACAGTTATTACCTCTCTTGAACCAGAGGGGATAACTTCACTCAACTTCACATGCCTCATCGCTGAACTCTTCCCACAGCCTATAGACTCACTTTCAAGGACTCTTCATCTCATGTCCTTGAGATTTATTGCTTATTTATTATTATTATTATTATTTTATTTTTATCTTTCTTTTTGCATTGCACAGTTCGTTGTCTTTTGCACATTGGTTGTCTGCTCTGTTGGTGCAGTCTTTCATTGATTCTGTTATGGTCATTGGATTTATTGAGTGTGCCAACAAGAAAATGAATTTCAGGGTTGTATATGATATATGTGTACTTGGATAATAAATTTACTTTGTACTTTAAATGAAGAATTAAAAGATACGTATTTAACAAAATGCCTGTTGCCACATTGCCAAGTGAGCAGTGTCTGTCACAACCGTGGCCAGTGTCTGGTCTCCTTACTGCTCTCCTCTTTGAGTACAAGTCAAATTTCCAGAGATACGAGCATGAATTAACAAAACAGAAAGTGTGCTACACTGTCAGAGTTGCTCCCTTTTAGCCAGGTTGTTGAAAGCTGTGCCATGTGTACGTCCCAGTTTCTAATTGAAATGCCATGGTCCAATTGTAAAGCAGGGTCCTTGTTAGTATTTATCTCATAATCTACATTGTGAAATCATATGATCAAGTCAGTATTACAGTGTTATTTGCAAGTTTACTGCCACATTTCCTGCATTATCATCATGAGCATAAATTAATTTGATAGAGCCTTGGTCTTTCAAACCTCAGTTCATCCCAAAGCTCTGTCCAATCAATGTCCAATTAGATTTTTTTGTTTCTACTTGATCAACTATAAAGATTACAAAAAAAAAAGCACTGAAGGACATTAATTATCCACTACACCCTTGTTTGGAGCTTTGCAAACTCAGTACTGCACCATTTAACTGCCTGTTGGATAACTACAGGCCCATTGCCTGTTTTCCAGTTGGAAAAGGACTAAGGCAAGTATTAGTTACTTTATTTGAAAGAAGTCCTGCTTGAGGAATATTCTGAATCTATCCTTTGCAATATATTGCTATGATTTGTTTGAAAGGCTTAAATGGGGAAATAGATAATACTGGATTTTGTGGGTGTTACCAAATACATGTTGAAAATGTAGAGGTCAACAATGATAACACAGTTGATCATGTTAACAATTTTAGGTTTTAACAATTTAAACTACCATTGATTCTGCTGTGGTGTTGCTTAGAGTGACTTAGGGAACCTGCTCTTTGTACTTTGCTCATAAGTAACACTTTTATTTTCAGTTTTTCTCTCTGCCCTCTCCTTACAAAAAGGAGGCCATTCAGCTCATCAAGTTCATGCTGGCTTCCAGCAGTGCAATCCTGTTGGTTCCATTCCTCCTCTACTTACTTCCCTGTACCACTCCACTTATCCTCCCTTGCACATGCTATCAACTCCCCTTTAATTCTTTTTGCCATTATCCTATAAGTTACCTAAGGGGCAATTTACACTGGTCCATTTACCGACCAGTGTGAGCTTGGGATCTGCAACAAAACTGGAGCCTCTGGGGCAAACCATGTGCTCACAGGGAGAGCGTCCAAACTCTTCACTTTCATCTCTGAAGGGTCCCTGGAACAAAAGGACAGCATCACCAGCTGTTGTACCACGGTGCTGCCCGTGACATCACAAGACAAAGGAGCAGAAGTAGGCCATTTGGCTCATCAAGTCTGCTCCGCCACTCTACCACGAGCTAAACTATTCTCCTGTCTAGTTCCAATTTCTGGTTTTTTCCCCATATCCCTTGATACCCTGACTAATTAGAAACCTGTCAATCTCCTCCTTAAAAACCCTCAATGATTGAGCCTCCACAGCTGTATGTGGCAATAAACTTCATAAATCCATGACCCTCAGGCTGAAAAAATTTCTCATCCGTTTTAAATGGGTGCCCTCTAATTCTAAGACTGTGGCCTTTTGTCCTGGACTCACCCACCAAGGGAAACAACCTTTCCACATCTACTCTGTCCAACCCTTTCAACATTCGAAATGTTTCTATGAGATCCCCTCTCATTCTTCTATACTCTAATGAATACAATCCAAGAGCCGACAAATGCTCTTCATATGTTAGTCCCTGTATTCCAGGAATCATCCTCGTGAATCTTCTCTGAACTCTCTCCAACATCAGCACATCCTTTCTAAGATAGGGGGCCCAAAACTGCAAACAGTATTCCAAACGGGGTCTCACCAGTGCTCCATAGAGCCTCATCAACACCTCCTTACTCTTATACACTATTCCTCTTGAAATGAATGCCAACACAGCATTCACTTTCCTTACTGCCGAGCCAACCTGGAGGTTAACCTTTAGAGTATCCTGCACTAGGACCCCCAAGTCCCTTTGCACTTCCGATTTTTGAATTGTCTCCCCATCTAAATAATAATCTGCCTGATTGTTTCTTCTTCCAAAATGTACAATCGTACATTTCTCAACATTGTATCTCATCTGCCATTTCTTTGCCCACTCTCCTAAACTGACCAAGTCTCTCTGCAACCTTTCCGTTTCTTCACCACTTCCTGCTCCTCCACCTATCTTGGTGTCATCCGCAAATTTAGCCACAGAACCATTTAATCCATAATCTAAATCATCAATATACAGTGTAAAAAGAAGAGGCCCCAACACAGACCCCTGCGGAACACCACTAGTAACCGGCAACCAACCAGAATAGGATCCCTGTATTCCCACTCTTTGCATTCTGCCTATCAGCCAATGCTCCACCCATTCCAATATCCTTCCTGTAATTCCATGGGCCCTCATCTTATTAAGCAGCCTCTTATGCGGCACCTTATCAAAGGCCTTTTGAAAATCCAAATACACAACATCCACAGCCTCTCCCTTGTCAATCTTATTCGAGATTACCTCAAAAAAATTCCAATAGGTTGGTGAGGCAGGATCTTCCCTTCATGAAATCATGCTGGCTTGGGCCTATTTTGTCATGCACCTCAAGGTATTTCATAACCTCATCCTTGAGGATCGTCTCCAATAATTTTCCAACTACCGATGTCAGACTAATAGGTTTGTAATTTTCTTTTTGCTGCCTTCCCCCTTTCTTAAACAATGGAACTACATTTGCAACCTTCCAGTCCTCCGGAACCATGGCAGAGTCTACTGATTCCTGGAAGATTATTTCCAATGCCTCCACAATCTCCAAAGCCACCTCCTTCAGAACCCGTGGATGCACATCATCCAGTCCGGGAGACTTACCTGAAGGGCAAATTTCCTGGAGCCTTTGTGGCATATGCCTGCACACCAGCACTAGTGCAGCTTCAGGGCCAGGCTCATTTGCATTCAGTCTGTACATATGTTGCATGCATTAAGGTAATTGCAGTTTTTGAAATGGAGTTCATCAAAATGTTTCGTGCTGCATTGCAAACTTGGGATTGCAGTTAGGCAATGCTTTTAAGAATTTAAAATAAGCATAGACTTGTAAAATTCTGAGAGGTATTGACTTTCTTACTACTGAAAGCAGAGAATTGAGTGTAAGAGACATAGATCCAGGCAAGGATATAAGCCTGAAATGAGAAAGATAGTGAAACTTTCAAACTCTCTCCTCCCCAAGGCAAAGGATACCCCATTGAGAATATTTTAAGCACTGAAATGAATAGATTTTGTTCAGCAAGAATTTATGGAGATTATAAACTCAAGAGATTATGTTGAGAAGTGTATTTGAGGCACAGGAACAATCAAGTTCTTATTAAGCAGCAGTACAGACTAATGGGGCTGTATGGCTTGCTCCTGTTCCCATTTCCTATGTTCATATCATTGACAAGCCCCTGGCAGTATTTCCTATGTTTCTGGGTTTACAGCCCCAAGGGAAGTGGAGGAAATGACTGTGGTGGTGACCACAGTGTTGGAGCTACTAGTGAAAAAATAGTGAATAATTTATAGCACAGCTTTTCAAAGTTACAACAGAGTAAAAAATACCACTTTAGTGACAAAAAGTCATTTTGAGACATCCAAGGATGTGAAAAGTGCTATGGAAATGCAGGTACAACTTTTCCTCTCTTCTTAACTCCTTGTTATCTGTTAAATCATCTGAAGGGATAATGGTTACTTAAAGCAGTTACAGATATCTTTCAGATGATATACACTCAATGACCAATTTATTAAGTAGTGGAGTGGAGCCGGGCATGGTCTTCTGAACCTTTAGCCATCAACTTCAAGGTTCAATGTGATCAGAGATGCTCTTCTGCACACCTCTGTTGTAATGTGTGGTTATTTGGGTTACTGTCACCTTCCTGTCATTCTCCTATAGTCTCACTCACTAACAAGGTGTTTTGCCCACAGAACCGCCACTCACTGGATGTTTTTTATGTTTCTTCACCATTCTCTGTAAATTCTACAGACCGTTGTGCTTGAAAATCCTGGGAAATCAGCAGTTTCTGAGGTACTTAATCCACCCCATCAAGCACCAGCAATCGTTCCATGCTCAAAGTCACCTAGATCACATTTCTGCCCCATTCTGATATTTGGTCTAAACAACAACTGAACCTCTTGACCATGTCTGCATGCTTTTATGCATTAAGTTGCTACCACATGAATGGCTGATTAGATACGAGCCAGTGTAGAGGAGTGTCTAATAAAATGGCCAGGCATGTGTTTGAGGCAATGTTTACACTGTGTCCTTAATATGATGAGCCCATCAAGTGTCATGCAGACTAAGATCAAATTTTCAAATGTTGCATGGAAATTACAGTAAGATCTTATTCAACAAAATAAAAACTTCTTTGGCTGAAGCCAACTTCTCTATAATCTTCAGTGTTTTCCAGACATCCATTGATGTGGTGAAGAGACCTGGAGTCTCTTACCAAACAGCATTTTATACCATTTTAGAAACACCCAGTTCACTTTCAAAACTACTGAACTTGACTTGGTAACCTTTCTGTATGCTATACTAAAAATAAAAATAAAAATTTCCTATGCTATCAATTTTAGAAACAATTGCCCCTTTTAGAGGCATATGAATACTTGTTCACCATTCTTTCTCTTGGGAACTGTTTAAATCTGTTTTAAGCCAATAAAAGTTTTGTTAAAACATGTTTTACCTTCCAATTTGAGTATAGCATATGAGAAGATGCATTGTGTGGGTTTCTTGATAGGGAGAAACTACTTTTTGTGCCTGGAAAGGTGAATACAAACAGTTCCAGATTATGTAAAGGTTCTGCTCCAGAGGAATGTACATAAACTGATTTCCCCTTAAGTCAGAATTGCCCTGATTTCATGTCCCTTTAACACTACCCATAATTAAATGGTAAAATATATGCTGTATTCACTTATCAATAGAACTGAGATTCATTTTATCATTGATATTACCTTTTTGGGGAAAAAAGCTTTAAAAATGTATGAAGGAATTTGTGTAAAAGTACATTTTCAAAAGTCATGTCATTAATAACCTGGGGAGTCCCTGTACTGCTTTCATATCTTGAACAAAATGAACTGCTCCTAGTGAAGATTGTGTTAATTATCTTGTGATATTTTAAACCCAAGTACAGATGGATTAACACGTATCAATAAGAATTCAAAGTATGCAGAAGTTAACGCACGTTCATGCGTGCTTGCACACATTCACAGTTTCTTGTCACATAGAGGGAGGCCATTCTGCCCATTGAGTCTATACCAGTTTTTGAACAGTTCCATCAATCCCATTATTTTATCAATTTCCCTGTAATCTGTTCTGTCACACGTGCATGTTAACACCTTCCTGATTCTTCCACCAACTACTCAGACTATGGAAAATTAACAGTAACTCGTTAACAAAGCAATAACATATCTTTTCAAATAGTTCAGGTAGACAACTGAAGCATGTTCAAAAACACTTGTGAAAATTGCAGAGATAATGTGCAGGCTCCATTCAGACAGCATTTGTGTTTAGTATGGAAACTAGATACTGGGATCTCTGTACGGTATTGATATAATCGTGCATGCACATATACACGAACCACAGACGCATACATGTGGTAAAAACATTTAGCTTTTATGGTGATTTTTATTAGGTTGGCAGCAGACCAGGTTGTCCTAAATTCCCACAGTTTTAAATTTTGTCATATTAATATGGATTTGTAAATCCATTAGAGTGTTTTATTCTCTTGATTAGGCATCACAGAACATTGGGCATTGTCACAGGCAGAAAGTTACTCTCTGCTCTTATGTAAATGTCATGTAGCCCTCATCTAGGAAGCAAACTTTCCTCAACCAACTGCAGATCCAGGTGCAGAAAAATAAAAGATGTGCTGAGATCCAGCTGAATAGTTATTACACACTCTGCTTTTACAGGAACCTGCATCATCCTGATAACAGTCTCTCTGCCATGGCTCAATTTTATTGATCCTTTTTATAATTTGATCAAACAGAAAATGTTCTTCGCGGACAGTACCCTGGATTAGACGGTGCAAATACAGATAACATCACTGTAGCTCTGCAATTGATAACTATACCAATGTGTCAGGTGATAAACGAAGTGATAGAGGGAATGAGGCATCCTTATTATTGGCTACTAGTATGGCACTGTTGCTGGGCCTTTTTGGCTGTTCTGTCCTCACAGTTGAGTCCATTGACTATGCTTAACCTAGCTGTAATAGATGCAACAGTATTGGCAAAATAATCTTCCGGTTATTTAGCACGACAACTTTTGCACCATTCTGCTATTCTGTGCATGTCATAGAGTCACACTGCACGGAAACAGGCCTGCAGCCTGAGTGGTCCATGCCGAGCAAGAATCTCACCTAAGCTTGTCCCATTTGCCTACGTTTGTCCCATATTGTTCTAAACCTTTCCTATGCAAACATCTTTTCAATGTCCCTAATTTACCTGCCTTGACCACTTCCTTTGGCAGCTTCTCTCATAGTATTTACTGTTGTAATTTTTTTTATCTTGCATATAATTTAATGCAAGCAATAGGTTTCATTGTATCCTGGTGTATATGACAATAAGCTAATCTGAATCTGCATGGAGTAAAATCAGAATCAGGTCTGTTAATACTGACATACAGCATGTTGTGATTTTTTTTATTGTGGCAACAGTACAGTGCAAAACATAAAAATATACTATAAGTTACAATAAAAAATAAAATACATAGTGCAAAAGAGGGATAATGATGTATTGTGCAGAGTACTAGGTAGAGATAAAAGGTTTTCTGTGTTGAATTGATGAGTGCTACTGTGATGTCCTGGGGCAAATGAACTGCCCCGGTGAAGTTATCCTCTTGTAGTATTTTAAACATGCTGACACACATATGCACAAGCATGCATATGTTGGTATGCAGTCCCTGCAGTAATGCCAGGAGCACACTTGTCAATGAACTCCCAATGAGGCTTGAGTGAGCTGGAAGAAGACCCTTCATGTGTGAAAGCAAGGGACCGATAGCTTTTGCTAGAAGGAGGCCAAGGAATGGGCACTGTTTACTGGAGGATACAGTGGCATTTCAAATAAGTGACTGGATTATAATCTAGGCGCCTGTACTAATGAATGGGAGATGTGTTTGAATCCCAGGTATAAAATACAGTTTTAAAATTTTTCAATTTAAATAAATCTGGAATTGAAAGCACTTACAAGCGTAAGTAAATTGAAGTAAAATCGCATCTGAATTATTCAACGTCTTAAAGAGAAGGAAAGATTTTTCCACCCTCATGCAATCTGCCCTATCTGTGAGCCAAGTAACACTTAGCTTGCACCTAAAATGTTTCAGCAGCCCGTTTGGTTAGAAGATGGTCTACCATTCCGTTAGAAGATTGGGCAACATGTTAGCGCATCACTTTACAGCACCCGTGATCATCGATGAGGGTTCCATTCCCGCGGCTGCCTGTAAGGAGTTTATACGTTCTGCCCGTCACTGCATGGGTTTCTTCTGAGTATTCTGATTCCTTCCCATTTTCCAAAGATGGGTTGGGGTTCGTGAGTTGTGGGCGTGTTAAGTTGGTGCCAAAAGAGTGGCGACAATTATGGGCTGCCCAGCAGATCCTCGCAGGTTTGATTTGATGCAAACAACTCATTTCACTGTATGTTTCAATGTTTAAAGGTAGTCTTAGTCTTTAATCATAACCAATACATTTTTAGGGCATTTAGAGCAAGGCAGTAAATACCAGCTTTTACCCTACATAACGAATAAGTATAGGAGTCTGTTAGTTATCAAGATGAACACAGGACCTTGGAAAATTTTATTAGAGACAATTAATTATGAAAGCCTAACTTTGGTCTGATTAGATAAGTTACTTGAGTCTGAAAGACACTATATTAGAAGACATCAGTGCATGTTCTGACTGTATATATTTAGATTAGAAGCCAGGAAGTGCTTTACTTGGAGAAATGTTGTCCTCAAGAATAGTTACCAATGTGTATGGAAAACGTGGCATGCAATCATAACTGAATGAGTTCCTTCCGAGATGAGATATCCCATCCCAAGTTGTGGAAGATGACCATTGATATCGTTCAAGGCATCTCCTTAAATTGGCACATGTTGGAAGATCCTTTGAGAAATTGCATCAGTTGGAGCTCATAGTAGTGGGTCAGTTACAAAGTAGTTCAAAATGCTGGTGGATTGTGTCATATCGAGGCATGCTTAGTGTGTTAGTTGGCTTTTGTCTATACTTTTTCAGATTCTAATCAATCAGTTTCTATGCAGAAACTGCTGTAAGGAATACTTATATTTTTAATATGCGATTAATTGAAAAATTAAGTATCAGATCATGAAGTTCCAATTCCAAGCCAAGCACTCCTGACAGCCACATTTCCTCTGCACATTTTCCCTATAGTGCTGCAAATTATTGTCTCCCAAGTATTTATCTAGTTCCCTCTTTAAAGTCCTAATTAATTATCTTTTAGCACTCTTATGAGTGTGAGGTCCAGGTCAAAGCACCCACTGTATAAAATAATTTTTTATCTTACTGTCCATGTATTCACTCCAAGATGTTAAACCTGTAATCCATGGGCCTTTAACCAGCGTCCTTCCATTCACCTCCAACGAAAACAGCTGCCATTGTCCTTACCTCTGTCCAGTCTCCTCTTGGCATTGTTTCCAGATTCTTCACTCCCATCTTCTAGCTGAAACTCTCCAAGGTTTAAAATGAGCTCAGAGCCTTCTAGAACTTTTCAGAGGACTGCAATCATAATCTCTTAGGCACTCGGCAAAGGCCAATAAAAGCAGCGAAGTGTAAGCAGAGCGGCTATTGTTGGTGTGGACAGTATTGGACAAGAACAGACAGAGGCTCTAAGTAAGTTTCTAGCATTTTTTTTGTCTCTAATTCTTTGTCTGTTAGTTCATAGCTAGTGCAATGAAAATAGGTCCAGGGTAAGTCATATGTTCCTTGTGTGAAACGTGGGATCTCTGGGAGACCTCCAGTTTTCCTGATAACTACATCTGCACAATGTGTATTGAGCTACAGCTCTTTAGAAACTGCATTAAAGAGCTGGAGCTGCAGCCTGATGTCCTTCGGCTCACATGTGAGAATGAAAAGGTGATAGATAGGAGCTACTGGGAGGTAGTCACCCCTAAGTTGCAAGAGACAAGTACCTGAGAGATGGAAATGGAATTGGTAGCTAGTGCATAGTGCCCCATGGCCATTCCCCTCAACAATAATATACCGCTTTGGATACTGTTGAGAGTGGGATGACCTAGCAGGGGGAAAGTTGCAGTAACCAGGTCTCTGGCAGTGAGTCTGGCTCTGTGGCTCAGGAGGGAAGAGGGGAGAATAGGAGTGCAGAAATAATAGGGGATTCCATAGTTGGAGAAGTGGTCAGGAGATTCTGGGGACATGAAAGAGACACCAGGATGGTATGATGCCTCCCACATGTCAGAGGCAGGGATATCTCAGATCGGCTTGACAACATTCTAAAGGGGGAGGGTGAAGAGCTGGAAGTCGTGGTACATATTTGTGCCAACAACATAGGTAGGAAAAGAGAGGAGGTCCTGAAGAGAGGATACAGGGATTTAGGTAGAAAGCTGAAAAGCCGGACCTCCAGGGTAGTAATCTCTGAATCGCTGCCTGTGCCACTTAACAGTGAGAGTAAGATTTAGGATGGTATAGCAGATGAATGCGTGGCTGAGAAATTGGTGCTGGAGGCAGGGTTTCAGATTTCTGCTTAATTTCTGGATTATTTGGTCAAACCTGTATAAAAGGGCTGGGTTACACCTGAACCAAGTATCCTTGCAGGCAGGTGTGCTAGAGCTGTTGGGAAGGATTTTGTTACAAATGAGGAGCAACTCTGATGGGCAGAAGGGTACAAAAGGGTACCCCCTTTTTGAGAATCGCAAAATCGCTACTATTTTGGGTCTGATACCAAGGAAATGAGAGAGAGACAACGCAGAGATACACAAAAGTGGAATGTCTCCTAACAAAAGTGGAACAGAACCACTGATTACTGCTATTGTCTCTTGGAGAAGGAATTGTGTATTGAGTACTATCCTATTCATTGAAACCCCTCAGAGGGCAACCAGAGTGGTCTGGTTGATGGGTTGCTTCATCCCAACCTGATTGACACCTGAGACCCCGTGAGTGGGGATAAAAGTAGGGTCTGGGGCAACACTCCTCAGACGCACCAGGAGAGATGCTACGAGACCGGTGGGGGCTTGTGTGTGTGTCCACCCTTGCCTGGGTGACGAGTCCACCATGGAAGAATGGTCTAGCTAAAGGACGGAGGGGTCATACGTGAATGGCCACAACAACAACGCATCGACGGATCAAGATCGTAAAGGAAAGTCGGCAAGTCAATAGCTGTTACTCTCTCTCTCTCTCCAACAATTGCAACACAGCGATCAACAAATCACAGCCTCGTCTCAGGATTTGATACCAAATTGGAGGGCCAGTGAATCGGGCTTTTAAGTCCAGACTTTGATCTGGTTGTGTGGGTAACCAGACGGGAATCCAGCAAAGATGGACGTAGACAAATTTACACAAAACCCGACTTTGAAAGCGCTAGAGGAGGCCACAAAGACTGACTTGGTAAATATTGCGAAAGGACTAAATCTCGCAGAGGTAAGGTTGTCAATGAAAAAGTGGGAGATGCGGAGGGCCATAACTCAGTATTATATTGAGAAGAATGTGTTTTCAGCTGAGGTATTGGAAAAGATCCCTGAAAAGGTACCAGCTATTGGGACGGCTCAGAGTTGGAAAAATTGAGGCTGAACGCGGAACAGAGGAAAAGGGAGTATGAGCTCCAGCTAAAGGAGTTAGAGGTGAAAAGGGAGAAGGAAAGAGCTGAAAAGCAGAGGGAGCATGAAATTAGGTTAAAACAGCTGGAAGCAGCTGAAAAGGAAAGAGCTGAAAAGGAGAAGGAAAGAGCTGAAAAACAGAGGGAGTATGAGGAGAAGGAGAAACAGAGGCAACATGAGCTGGACATGGAGAAGTTAAAGCAAGATAGAAGGGTCCAAGGGGCGGACCGAGAGGAGAGGTTTAATGTTAGTAGGGAGTTTAGGTTAGTACCTCCTTTCGAGGAGACGGATGTTGATAGTTATTTCTTGCATTTTGAAAAGGTGGCAGTGAATCAGAAGTGGCCCAGAGATCAGTGGGTGGCATTGTTACAAAGTGTGTTAAAAGGGAAGGCACAACGGGCATATACGGCGTTGTCTGTGGAGGAGGAGGAGTATGAGAATTACGAGGAAGTAAAACAGGCCATTCTTCAGGCCTACGAATTGGTACCTGAGGCATATAGACAAAAGTTCAGAGATTTAAAGAAAGTGTGGAATCAGACGTATACAGAGTTTGCCTATGAGAAGGGTGTGCTCTTGGATCGCTGGTGTGCGGCAGAAAGGGTGGAAGAGGATTTTCGGCATTTCAGCGAGTTAATTCTGATTGAGGAATTTAAAGGTTGTGTTTCGGATGATATCCGGATGTATTTGAACGAGAAGCCGAATAAGTCCATATCAGAATTTGCCAGGTTCGCAGATGAATATGCCCTAACCCACAAGAAAAAGTTCTCCTCAAATAAGAGTTACCAGAAAGACCGTAGGAATGGTAGAGAAAGCCCGCCGGCTGAGGCAGAAATTCAGCCGGGAGCTAGTGGTAAAAGTAAGGAGGAAGAAAGGCAGGCTGGCAGGAGGGTTCCTGGCTTGACCTGTTTTAATTGTGGAAAGGTGGGTCATATTGCATCTAAGTGCTTTGCTCCGAGGAAGGAGACAGGAAAAGGGAACGCAGCAGTCCCTACAGGGTGTATTGTGTCAATCAGCAAATTGACAAGAAAGCCCCAGGTAGATAAAATACGAGAGGGACGTGAGAAATTTATTTCAGAAGGGACCATGTCGGTGAAAGAGGGAGAAACACCAGTTCCAGTGCAGATCTGGAGAGATACTGGAGCTGAGTAGTCATTGATTCTCGGTAAGGTACTAGATTTTGGTCCTGAGTCGGGAGAAGTAGTTTTGAGAGGCATAGGAAAAGGGACATAAGCTGTACCTTTGCATGGGATCATTATAAATTGTGATCTGGTATCTGGACCAGTTGAAATAGGGGTGCAGTCAGGATTACCGAGAGACGACGTGGACCATTGCCCTTCTTGGTTATGATTTAGCAGGGGGTGAGGTGTGTTCAGCCGTGAAGCTGACGAGCAAGCCTGTAAGTGTTGAGGACCCGCCCCTAGATTCCAAGATCTATCCTGCATGCGCGATCACTCGCAGCATGTCGAGAAAGGCAGCTGAGAAAGAGACCAGTTTAAATCAGTCCAGTATCAATTTGGCTGAGACGTTTTTACCGACCCTGTACCAAGAGGGGTTAGAGGGTGGTAAAACGGAGAATAGGGAGGTGAAAGAGAGTAAGGGAGAGGAGGTAGACCTACCCTTAGCCAGGAGGAAATTTATAGAGGCACTGAGTAAAGATGAGAAACAGATAAGGCAGTTAGAAGGTCCAGGGTTGGACATGGATGATCTGTCTGGCTTGACAGAACTGTTTGAAGAAGTTGAAGAATTTAAATGTGTTCCCGATAATGATATAAGGGCAGTCCTAGATGAAAAGGATGCCATTACCTTGAAGGAGTCTGCTGGGTTAGCAGATTGAGGTTGTTTTAACCCGCAGGGTTGAGTTTACTCTGGAAGGGAGTTGCCCAGAGAGTAACTGGGAGGATCAGGGGAACTTAGAATTTGAAAAGGGGACGGGTATTGAAAGCCTGGAAGAGGCAGATGTCCCGTCTGAGTGTGTTCAAGATGTGGATGCACATGGTACTGAACCTAGTAACGAAACTCAGGAAAAGTCTGAGGTATCTGATTTAGTTGAAAAGGAATGCAGTCCTTTTGGGTCAGATGGACTTGGTTCAGTGAAGAAAGGGTTAACCTTGGTACTAGCGGGAAGTGAGAATTCCCAGTTGTTTGTGTTAGAAGGTGTATTAAAAGTTAGTGAGGAGATAAAAGGTGGTGATGTGGATATTATTATTGAAGGAGAAGGGAAAAGTGTAGTTCCTAAATTGAATAAAGAAAATTTAAAATCTGGATTGGTTTCAGAAGCAGTAACCAGGCTGAAGGAACAATGGCTTGTTAACACGGTGCCTGCGAATCAATTACAGGTTGATTTGGAATGTAAAGGTATCCCACTCGCTAATATTATTCAAGGGTGTGCTGTGAAGAGGCAGAATTTGAAATGTTGTTTGGACAAAGAGGGATCACTTGCAGATGTTAACCTGAAAACTAATAGAATGAAGGGTTCTGAAGATAAAACTAATGACTGGCTTAAAAATAAAGAATTGTGAGTAAGTTCAGAAGATGGGCTAAGTTTGGAAAACATTGTTGATAAAATAACTCCTATGAAAGGAGCATGCAAAAGCCTATTCCACACTGGTGAGCAAGCTAACCATGTGAGAGTTAAGTGGAAAAGAGGCGAAGGTTGAAAAAATGCCACTTTAAATAACAGGATCTGGTTTTGAGGGATTTCGACAAAGCATGTAAGTAATAAAGTCAACACCATGGAAGATTGACTGTTAAGTTTAAAAGTAAAATAAAGATCAGTATTTGCATAAACTTTTGTAATGTACTACAGAATAATCACACATGTATTGGTTCACATTTTGTATTATATACTTAAGATCACAACCCTTTAGTTTTGTTTTTGCTGAAGAAAAGGAATAAAAAAATAAATGGTTATTAAATTGGAGTCTGATGCTACAGGAATTTATTAAGGTACAAGATATTAAGATATTAAAGGAAGTGACAATGTAATCGCTAACTATTTAGATGCTAAATTGAATGTATAACTGTATTACTCTGTAGTGAAAAAAAACTCTTGTATTGTGTTAGATTCTGAAATTCTGTAAGACTCTGTATTAGTTAATTTTCCCCTTTTGGGTGAAAATTCTTAGAAGGATGGGGGTGTTACGAATGAGGAGCAACTCTGATGGGCAGAAGGGTACAAGGTCGCCCCCCCCCCTTTTTGAGAATCGCAAAATCGCTACTATTTCAGGTCTGATACCAAGGAAATGAGAGAGAGACAACGCAGAGATACACAAAAGCGGAACGGAACCATTGATTACTGCTATTGTCTCTTGGAGAAGGAATTGTGTATTGAGTACTGTTCTATTCATTGAAACCCCTCAGAGGGCAACCAGAGTGGTCTGGTTGATGGGTTGCATCATCCCAACCTGATTGACACCTGAGACCCCGTGAGTGGGGATAAAAGTAGGGTCTGGGGCAACACCCCTCAGATGCACCAGGAGAGATGCTACGAGACCGGTGGGGGCTTGTGTGTGTGTCCACCCTTGCCTGGTTGACGAGTCCACCACGGAAGAACGGTCTAGCTAAAGGACAGAGGGGTCACACGTCAATGGCCACAACAACAACAATGCATCGACGGATCAAGATCGTAAAGGAAAGTTGGCAAGTCAATAGCTGTTATACTCTCTCTCTCCCCTCTCTCCCCTCTCCAACAATTGCAACACAGCGATCAACAACTACCGCAGCCTGCATGAACTGAACTTTATATTTTCATCAGACAATTCATTATCCCCTAGACAATGATAGAGCTTATTTCTTATTGATTATTATTATACCCGCACTTTTAGGTTTAGTACTGATGACGTATATTATCTGTATATTTGCATTGATATTATTTTTGTGTATTTTTACTAATAAATACTGTTAAAAATAGTATCACCAGACTCCAACGGATACTCCTATCTTTGCTGGTAAGATACCCAGTTTCGGGGTTCGTAACAATTTAAACTAATTTTGGCAGGGGCATAGGAATATGAGTGATAGGGCTGAGGATGGAGCAGTTGGTATACAACCAGAGGTGGTATGTAGTGAGATTGTCAGGAAGGACAGGCAGACGACAAGGCAAAATTGCAGTCAGTGGGAAGAGTTGCAGTGTAACAGGAGACAAAATCGAAAAGGGTGACGAATATAGGACTTGAAGGTATTAGATCTGAATGCACACAATATATGGAATAAGATAGATGATCTTGTAGCAAAGTTAGAGATTGGCAGGTATGATGTTGTGGGCATCACAGAATGGTGGCTAGAAGAAGATGATAATAGAGAGCTTAACATCCAAGGATACATGTTGCATTGAAGAGTAGGCAGAGAGGTTGGGATGGCTCTGATGGGTTAAAAAATGAAATAAAATCCTTAGAAAGACATGACGTTGGACAGGAAGATGTAGAATCCTTCTGGGTAGAGTTAAGAAACTACAGGGGGAAAAGGACCCTGATGAGAATGATATACAAGCTTCCAACCATTAGCCAGGATGTGGGATACAAATTACAATGTGAGACAAAAGTGGCAATGTTACGATAGTCATAGGGGATATCAATATGCAGGTAGATTGGGAAAATCAGGTTGGTGCTGTACTCCAAGAAAGGGAGTTGTAGAATGTCTGTGAAGTGGTTTTTTAGAGCAGCTTGTGGTTGAATCCACTAAGGGAAAGGCAATTCTGGTTTGGGTGTTTGTAATGAACCAAATTTGATTAGGGAGTTTAAGGTAAAAGAACCCTCAGGAGACTGATCATAATATGATAGAATTCACCTATCATCCACCTGCCTCTGTTCCAACTTCACCATCTCCTCAGTGCTCCTCACTCCTCCTCACGTCCACTGGCTTCACCTCACCTCTTGCCCTCTCTTGATGTCAGCCATCTTCCCTCTCTGCTCTCAGTTCCAATGCTGCCTGACCTGCTGAGTTCCTCCAGAACTTAATTTTTTTCTTTTTTGGTCTAGATACCAGTAATTTGAATATCTTGTTTTTCCAGTTATTTGTATGTAGATCACAAATCATTCATTCTGATACTTGACCTTGTGGAGTACTCCTAGTTACCACTTGTCCACTGTACTATTCTGAATTATAAGGTTTGAAGCTGTGCGTATATTTATAAACATTCATGAGCTATGTATGCTACAGAATTCAGTTCATTCAATATCTGCTTCTGGCTGAGTGCAACACTACAGCTGCAGTATGAATTTACTCTTGACATGCCAAATTAGTCCTTGATTATAAATGTGATTTTTCCACTCACAAGTACTGAGCTGTCTGCTGTTCTCTGTACTTTGTCCAGTTAACTTCCTGCATGAGTCATCCAACACTGGTTGCAATTAACAAGACATTCTTATCTTCCAGGCCACGCTGCTAATGAATGCAATGCAATGATGTCATTAAGCATTGATATTGGGAAGGTTTGGGAATTGGAATTGGTTTATTATTGTGACATGTAACAAGATATAGTATGCGTGTCTTACACACTGTACATACAGATCAAATGTATTGAAGTAAAACAATAACAGAATGCAGAACAAAATGTATCAGCTGTGGAGAAAGTGCAGAGCAGGAAAACAATGAGGTGTAAGATCATACAGAGATAGATTGTGAGCCCATTTTATCACACTAGCAACCAATCAATTGTCTTATAGTAATGGATAGAAATTGCCCATAAGCCTGGTGGTATGTTCTTACAGTCTTTTGTATCTTGTGCCCAGTGGATGAGGGGAGAAGAGAGGATATCTGGGGTGGGTGAGGTTTTTGACAATGCTGGCAGCTTTATTGAGATAGTGAGACATATGGAAGAGCTGAATGTCCTGCTCTTGCAAGGATGTACAGCTCAGCAGTTATTCTCCTATCAAGGATGTGCTTCAGAGTATTACTGTGTGTGGCTTTCCAGCAAAGCATAAATGTGGCAACATTGAGTTGCTCAAAGGCATCTAGAAAAGAGTTTGATGCAGAAGCAACCACATGCAGAAGCTGTTGTGCATTTCCACACCTTGAGTACTGGTGCAGACTCCTCTTGTAGGATGCAGCAAATCTTCTGGTGTAATGAAAATGTTACTGGAACTGGATGACTTGGGAATTCGAAGGAGAGGATGGAAAGCCTGGGACATTTTCCCTGGAATATAGGAGGTTGATATGTGACTTATAGATTTATATATGTAATGCCCTGGGTAAGATTTCTACTGCTATGCTGTGAGATATTTTTATTTTGGCAGTTTTCTGTAAAAACAATGTGTCCTGATAGTAAAGGTGTTTTGGCTTTGGCTAAAGATAAGGAGCCATGTTGCTCAACTTAGGAATGTTGTGTCAGCCAATCAAGACGGTCTGGGTACATGTTGTAACTTTCTGGCCAGTGAGATGTGAGGGAAGATTCTTGAGAGCTGGACGGAATCAGATTTTCCAAGGACAGTGATCTGGTTTAGGGTCCTTTAGCGAAATCACTGGAGCAGGGCACAAGGGAAGATGTGGTAGAATGCTGCCCAAAGGAGAGACCCTGTTGTAAGAAGGGCTGTTAACCAGTTCATTCGAGATGATCTTCGAGAGTAGTTCGGACCGCAGCTTGTGCCTATCATGCAGAGTGTGGGTTCAGTGTGAAAGTACGATGATGTACTCAACTACTTCAGAAATGAGCTCTAACGTTTATGCGCACCTTGAACTGGTTTAACTGTAATGGGCCCTTTTCTCTTTCTATTCCTTTCCTGTTAATTGTTTGATAAATTTGAAAATTGATAAATATACTTTCTTTATAATTTTATGCTGGTGTACCATCTGTCATTTCTTGGTGACCAATAATTGTGTGTGAGCAGTGTTTACACGGCATTTGCTACAATCAGTGTTCCTTAATCGGAACATCCCAACTGTCCTGTTTACTTGAACCCCAAATCACACCGACCCATAGGGGCCGTCTCACTGCTGAGTCAGGTGGCTGTTCAAGAGTTAGCTAATGAACCAAGTTTATATACGAGCCCTGGTGAGTGGGTTGCATTATAAAATCATCAGGGGTTAGTGGATGTGGTGGATGGTCACCGTCTTTCTCCCAGGTTAGGAAAGTGGCATACATTGACGGTGAAAAGGAAAATATTTAAGAACGACCTGAGAGACAGACAGGGTGGTGGCTATGTGGAAGCAGGTACCAGAAGAAGCTGCAGAGGCAGGTAAAATTACAGACTTTAAAAGACACCTGGACCGGTACGTGGATAGAAAAGTCCTCAAGGGATATGGGTCAAATGTAGGAAAATGGCTCAGATAGACAACAACCATCTCAGGTAGATATCTTGATTATTAACCATTTGGGGCCAAGAACCTATTTCCATGCTGTATAACACTCCGACTTCAACCCTAAAGATTCATTAAATTAATTCTTAGGATGAGAAAGTTGTCCAATGAGGAGAAAATGAGTAGAATAATACAGTAGTATTACATTTTCTAAATTTCAGGTTTTGCCAAAGTCATGTCTAGAATGAGGTGAATAATTGGATTTTTTATTGGTGATTGTCCATCATGTTCAACAATGACAAGGAAACTGTGCAGGAGAGTTTTTAAAATGGAAAACCTGTTGCACTGGGGCATTTCCACTCTCTTGACCTTAGAAGTCTGGATCCAATGGTGCAAACATGTGTCACAAACTGGGGTCTTCCTTGGTTGCAGAAGATGACCATGATGTTTTCTACGCCTTGACATGCCCTTTTCTCCCCGTGGAACATTACAGTACTGCCTTCCTAGCCATTGGATCTCACTGTAGATCTCATTCACCCAGTCTGCGGGAACTGACTTCATAAGCTTGGACAAGCATGTCCCTATTTCACCAGGGCATGAGGCCACCCAATCCGCCCTCATCTGGTTTATCCCGCCTGTGGAAGCAGTGTACTGGAATGTGGCTGCTGTCATATGACAACAGCTACTTGGAGCCACACTGTCATCCCAGGAATTAGTCTGTGACATCCTCCAGTGCATCTTTTCTTCAGTTAGGGGACCAAAGCTATGAACAGCCTTCCAGCTGTGGCCTCACTTATAAAACTATAACAAAACCTCCTTATTGCTGAAGGTGGACACCTTTGGAATAAAGGCTAATGTGCAACATCGTGGTTAGATCTACCAGGTAACACTTCGTGATTCCTGCATTAGAACACTTAAATTGCTCTGTACTTCACTCACTTGCAGTCTCTCTCCATTCCCCTTTCCCCTATAGCCTTGGAACTTATTCTCACTCATATATCTATCAACTCCTTTTGGTTTTATCAGTCAGTTACTTCAAGGAGTGAATTATGCTTGTCAATTAACTTCCAGCATATCTTCAGGAGGTGGAGAAATGTAGAGCACCTGGAAGAAACCCACACAGACACAGAGAGAACATGCAAACAGCACCCAGCTTCGGGGTTGGACTCAGATCCCCAGAGTGCTAATGTGTTTTTATCCCCATTCCTTCATATTCAAAGTGCACAATTATTTGTAATAATCGACAATAGTGAACAATTACAGCTAAGGACCTATCTCTCAGCATTAGGGTCCTTCTCTCTTAGCCAAACCAAGACTGACAGCCTGGCGTTCTACTGTCAGACGACCCCAGTGAAGCAGAAAGAATGCATTCAAATTAGAAGAGTATTTTAAAATTGAAGAGCAAAAGCAAGTCGAACCTTAATGGCCACATTCCAGTACACTGCTTCAACAGGCAGGCTAAACCAAATGAGGGCGGCTGGTGGCCCCATACCCTGGTGAGATAGGGACATGCTTGTCCAAGTGGAAAATGGTGTTAAGGACTGGCAAATGATATTGAATGGTAGTACAGGGTCCGACTATTCCTGATTCTATTTATTTAACGGTTTTATTTCAGATGTCAGGGCATTTTATAATCCATTCTCAGATCTTTTACTTCTGTCTGCAAGTAGATGAAAGTAATGCTGGATATAAAAATGTTGTTTATAAATTAAAGAACTTAAAACTGCTTTTACATTGCTTTAGCAGAAATAGTTATGTAAATTCTCATGCACTGTTTCCAGTGGTTCCAACTATTAACAAAAGCACACAATAAACTGTATGTTAAGCATTCCATTGCAATTAAATATAGAAAATGCTCATCAGTTTATCATATTAGCAGGCATGGAGCACAGTAGCCAGGCAGTCTTAGTAGCCTCAGGACCATGAAGATGTTCGTCACAGAAAATTAGTGAAAACGGATCTTGTTCTTGACTGATATGTTGTCTTCTCAGTCAGTCTGGGGCAGGATTTAAATTGACCAAGCAACAGAACAGCGAATGGCTCAGTGCCCTGGAGAGAGGAGTGAAGGTCGCAGAGAGTGACAGAAATTGGCTTTCGCCTCCAATCTGGGCTGGCATTTAAATTGTCTAAACAATGCATTGTACCTCGTACTAGGACCCGGCTACTGTGAAAGGCTCTGAGTCTGGACCATGTCACCCAGCAACTCAGTCTGAGCCCAGATTCCGTCACCTAGACCAAAGCCGCTCTCAACGTCTTCAAATCAATTCAGTGTCCAGTGCGGTCCAACTTCACATCTGGGCCAGCAGTACGGCACTGAATCTCTTCTACCTGGAACCCAAGTTCTCCTTTCAGCACCCAGGGCGATCCAACCACACTCCCGGTCCAGCTGTACTGCCTTTGGAACACCGTCTATGCTCGTATGCATCCACGGAAAAGAAATGCAATCACAGGGAGAACGTACAAGCTCCACACCAGCAACACCAGGATTGAACCCGGACTGTTGGGGCTGCAAGGCAATACCTCTATAAGTTCTGCCACAAATTGAAATCAATATACGCTCAGTAGCCACTTCATTAGGTACCTAATAAAGTGGATATGTGGTCTTCTGCTTCTGTGCCCCAACCTCTTCAAGGCTGGATGAGTTGTGCATTCAGTGATGCTCCTCTGCACACCACAGTTGTAACTCATGGTTATTTGGTCACTGCCACCTTCCTGTCACCTTGAACCAGTCTGGCCATTCTCCTCTGACCTCTCTTATTAACAAGACGATTTCACCCACAGAACTGCTGCTGACTGGATACTTTTTGTTTTTCGCACCATACTCTGTAAATTCTAGAGACTGTTGTGCGTGAAAATCTCAAGAGATGAGCAGTTTCTGAGATAGTCAAACCACAGCATCTGGCAATGACAGTCATTCTATGGTCAAAGTCACTTGGATCACAATTATTTTTTTTTTGCCCATTCGGATGTTTGGTCTGAAGAGCAACTGAACCTCTTCACCATTTCTGCATGCTCTTATCCATCGAGTTTCTGCCACTTGATTGGCTGGGTTATATATTTACATTAATGAGTAGGTGTACCTAATGAAGTGGTCAGTAAATGTAGCTTAAGAGATAGAGCACAGCAAATACTCTATTGTACAGCAGATATATTTAATTTACAGAGAACTATGCAAAGAGCAGAAGAAACAAATGATACCAATAGCAACCAATCAAAGTTGGGCAATTTCTGTAGTTAGACACTGTAAGTGGACAATATCTGCATACAGATTAATCTCAGCCACTGGCATTGGCTTTGTCACGTGGCTTGAATGACAAGACTTAAAAATGAAACTCCTGTAATTTTGATAACTTAAATATTATACAGTGAACATAAGTTTCACTTTATGCTCATGTTAAGGATTTTAACCAAACAGAGAGATGTATTTGATTGATTATATGTTGCCAAAAAAATTGTGGTAATATTTGTGAAAGACTTTTGTGATCGATCCTTGGAATAGTTAAACAGCAACATAATGAAGAACTCTGTCATAATCTCAGGAAATCCTGGCACTAGAGTGGTCTGTCAGACATTTTTCTCCAGCCTGTTCTATATTAATAAGTAAAACACTGACGCTGCTGAGTGATGCAAGCAAAGGTGCTCTAAGTAATTAAACTTTCTTGTTCACAGCTGGTGAAACAAAGGGACATTTAAAAAGCGGTATGTTTCTGTTTCGTGTATGGAACAACATAATATTTATAAATTATATTATCAGTTTGAAAAGTGAGGAAAATCACAATATGCTATTTTATCCAATAGTCAACAGTTTCTTTATGGTAGCATAGTAAGACCACAAGACATAGGTACAGAATTTGGCCATTTGGTCCATCAAAGTCTCCTCCACCATTCAATCATGGCTGATTTATTTTGGCTCCGAACCTCATTCCAGTGCCTTGTGCATGTAACCTTTGATTTCTTTACTAATGCAGAAGTTCGCTGATGACACGGCCATAGTGGGGTGTGTCAGGAATGGACAGGAGGAGGAGTATAGGAAACTGATACAGGACTTTGTGATATGGTGCAACTCAAACTACCTGCGTCTCAATATCACCAAGACCAAGGAGATGGTGGTGGACTTTAGGAGATCTAGGCCTCATATGGAGCCAGTGATCATTAATGGAGAATGTGTGGAGCAGGTTAAGACCTACAAGTATCTGGGAGTGCAGTTAGACGAGAAGCTAGACTGGACTGCCAACACAGATGCCTTGTGCAGGAAGGCACAGAGTCGACTGTACTTCCTTAGAAGGTTGGCGTCATTCAATGTCTGTAGTGAGATGCTGAAGATGTTCTATAGGTCAGTTGTGGAGAGCGCCCTCTTCTTCGTGGTGGCGTGTTGGGGAGGAAGCATTAAGAAGAGGGACGCCTCACGTCTTAATAAGCTGGTAAGGAAGGTGGGCTCTGTCGTGGGCAAAGTACTGGAGAGTTTAACATCGGTAGCTGAGCGAAGGGCGCTGAGTAGGCTACGGTCAATTATGGAAAACTCTGAACATCCTCTACATAGCACCATCCAGAGACAGAGAAGCAGTTTCAGCGACAGGTTACTATCGATGTAATGCTCCTCAGACAGGATGAAGAGGTCAATACTCCCCAATGCCATTAGGCTTTACAATTCAACCGCCAGGACTTAAGAACTTTTTAAAAGCTATTATTAATGCTTTTTGAGATAGTGATTTAGATGCATATCATATTTTTTACTGAGTTAAGTATTGTATGTAATTAGTTTTGCTACAACAAGTGTATGGGACATTGGAAAAAAGTTGAATTTCCCCATGGGGATGAATAAAGTATCTATCTATCTATCTATCTATCTAATGAAGAAACTATCGACCTCTGATTTAAATATACCCAGTGACTCGGCCTCCACAGCCAGCTGTGGCAAAGTACTCCACAGATTCACCACTCTCTGGGTAGAGAAGTTCCTTCTCATCACTGTTCGAAAGGGA
Source organism: Hemitrygon akajei (assembly GCF_048418815.1). Classification (NCBI taxonomy): domain Eukaryota; kingdom Metazoa; phylum Chordata; class Chondrichthyes; order Myliobatiformes; family Dasyatidae; genus Hemitrygon; species Hemitrygon akajei. The sequence continues at coordinate 85,350,664 of NC_133124.1, forward strand.
CATCTATTCTGAGGCGAGACTCTCGTAATTTTCCAGTGTAAGTCTCTGGGTTGGCTGTTAGCAGAGTGAAAATCCAAGTGTCATTGATGCCACCCAAAAACATCTCCAACAAAAGGAGTGTGTTAGCTCTCCTCTTAATTTTCAGTAGAACTAGCATTGCCAGATAATTGCCATCATCGGGAAAGTGACTGTTGATCAGTACTAGATATTTAAATGATTCACTCAAGATTAACTAAGGAACCTTTTGACTGTTTACAAGAATGTTGGAGTAATTCCTCACTGGACTTTCTTGTTCACGTCTCTGTTTATGGAGCCATCCAATCTTTGTGGTTATGTCATGACCAAATTTCAGCCAGAACAAGGTCGCCTGTCCTGAGGGCTCCTGGTTAAAACACAGTCACGATTTTTAAAATTCAGATCCTTACAGAGCTTCTCCTCTGCAATTTCCTCTGTCCATGACTCTGCTTTTCCACTTCTGATTATATTCTAATCACTCCTCTATTCTGATGAAGGGTTTGGATATGTTTCTCCACAGATGCTGCCCAACCTGCTTTTATCTCCAGCATTTCCTGTTTTTATTTCAGATTTCCAGCAGACATTCTGTTTTCCTCTCGCAACCTCTTTACTTTCTTTCCCCTTTTAAACTGCTGCTTAAGATCTTCTTCTGTGACCCAGCTTTTGGTTCACTGCTTATAGTCTGATTTTTTTTTATCACTTTTCTACATTTAAAGTGCTATCTAAATGTAAGTTGTTGTTGCACTAATTCATGCAGCTGAAACAATTCAAGAATCTGGACGTTATCCAGGAGAAAGCTATTTGTTTGACTAGTATTCAAATAACAATTCAGCCTTTCACTCCTGCCAATGTAGACCTTGGCTACAATGTATAACACTTATCAGCATATCAGAGAGCCATCTTGACCTACATAAGTTGTCAATAAAAACATGTTTTTTTTAAATTCCTCTTCCCAATGTTTAGATATTTACAATGAACTCTTATTATTTATAATGATGAACATAATTATAATTATAATCATTTTCATAATATTGAACCCCAACCCCTTGAAGACCGAACCCACTCCACCGGTTCAACTCCAGAGGTATTGAGTCATTCTAGCTTTTTGTATCTATTTAATATATCATTAACAATGATTCCAGCCAACTGGACTGTCAGATCAATTATCCTGTCCCCAGATTTCATAAAATCCTTATCTTTCTTAATGTGACACATCTACACCATTAATATATTAATATTTACATTGTTCCACCACAGTGTGCAACATTCATAAACACTTCAGAGAGGCATCTTAACCTGCAAAAGTGATGGATGGTAGCATGGCTACTTTAAATTCCTCTTGCCAATCACAGGCCGTGATGACTTGGAAAAGTATCTTGTTTCTTCAACATTGCTGTGTCAAAAATTTGGAGCTGGTGATTTTAGATCTGGGGAAATATTTTCTACTGTAGGGTTCGATCATTCAAGAAGGCAGGTCACCACGACTTTGTGAGGGTAATTAGGAATAAGCAAATTCAATTCATGAATAAAACAGCAGTAAAGATGCTGAAGTTAGAGACGGTGTTAGGGAACTGGAGCTGCAACTCAATGACCTTCAGCTTGTTAGGGAAAGTGGAGCAGTGATAGACAGGAGCTACAGGCAGGTAGTCACCCCAAGGCTACAGGAGACAGATAAATAGGTGATTGTCAGGAGAGGGAAGGGAGAACGTCAGACAGTGGGGAGCATCCCTGTGACCATCCCCCTCAACAAGAAGTACTGTTGAGTACTGTTGGGGGAGGGGGGTGACAACCTACCTGGGAGAAGCAACAGCAGCCATGCCTCTGGCACTGAGTCTGGCCTTGTAACTCAGAAGGGCAGAGAACTGAAGAGGATGGCAGCAGTAATAGGAGACTCTATCATCAGGGGAACAGACAGGCGATTCTGCGGATGTGAAAGAGAAACATGGAATGTAGTTTGCCTCCCAAGTGCCAGGGTCTGCGATGTTTCCGAACGCGTCCACACTATGCTGAAAAGGGAGAGTGAGCAGCCACAGGTCGTGGTACGTATTGATATCAACAACATAGGTAGGAAAAGGGAGGAAGTTCTGAAAAAAGAATACAGGGCATTGGGAAGGACCTTGGATATCAGGATTGCTGCTTCTGCCATGCGACAGTGAGGACAGGACTGTGACTGGGAATGAGCCAATGGCAGGGTACAAATGTAGACAGAGTTAAGTTGTGCTACAGAAGCGAAATTCAAAAGGGCGAAGAATGCATACTGAAGGTGCTGTATTTAAATACGTGTAGCATTTGGAATAAGGTGGACGAACTCATGACATAATTAAAGATTGATCGGTATGTAGTTGTGGGCTGAAGGTCATGACTGTAAGAAGTAGTTGGGAGCTTAACATCAAAGGATGTACTTTGTATCAAAAGGACAGGCAGGAAAGAATCGGCGGTGGTGTGGCTCTGTTGGTAAGGGATGAAATTACATGTTTAGAAAGAGGTGACATAGGATCAGAGAATGATAAATCTTTGTGCGGAGTTAAGAAACTTCAAGAGTAAAAAAAATTATGGGAATTTAAAAAAAATTATAGGTCTTCAAATAGTAGCCAAGACGTAGGATTGAGATTGCAAAGGGAGCTGGAAAAGGCATGTAATAAGGGTAATGACACAATTGTAATGGGGGGACTTCAATATGCAAGGGGATTGGAAAGATCAGGTTGGTGTCGATCGCAAGGGAGGGAGTTTGTTGAGATGGCTTTTTAGAGCAACTTGTACTCGAGCCTTCTCGGGGAAAGGCCATCTTAGATTGGGTGTTGTGTAATAACCCAGATCTTATTAGGGAGCTTAATGTAAAGGAACCCTGAGGAGATGGTTGAATTAGTTCTCCATTTGGAGAGGGAGAAGCATAAGTTACATGTTTCAGTATCACAATGGAATAAAGGGAATTAGAGAGGCATGGGAGAGAGCTTGCTCAGGTGGATTGGAGGGAGCTACTGATGGGGATGACAGCAGAGCAGAAATGGCTGAAGTTTCTGGGAATAGTTCACAGAGTGCAGGATAGTTATGTCCCACAGAAACAGTTGTTCTCAAATGGCAGGGCTAGGCAACCACCTGTTAAGTACTGTGTAAAAGCCAAAGAAAGGGCATATACGGTAGCAAAAGTGAGTGGAAAGTTGGATGATTGGGAAACTTTTAAGATCCAGCAAAAGGCAACTAAAAAGGCTATAAGAAGGGAAAAGATGAAATATGAGGCCAGTCAATAATATCAAGCAGGATGCTAAAAGTGTTTTTCAGTTACATGAAGAGTAAAATGGAGCTGAGATTTGATATCGGACCACTGGAAAAAGTTGCTGGTGAGGTAGTAATGGGGGACAAGGAAAAGGCAGATGAACTTAATGGGTACATTGCATTTGTCTTCACTGTGGAGGACACTAGCAGTGTGCTAGGGTTAGGGTGAGTGTCAGGAAGCAGGACTGAGTGCCATTGCTATAACAAAGGAAAAAGTGTTAGGCAAACTCAAACGTCCCAAAGTGGACAAGTCACCTGGACCAGATGGACTACATCCCAGAGTCCTGAGAGAGGTTGCTGAAGAGATAACAGATGTGTTGGTCATGATCTTTCAAAATCACTTGATTCTGGTCCTAGAGGACTGGAAGATTGCAATTGTCACTCCATGCTTTAAGAAGGGAAGAAGGCAAAAGAAGGGAAATTATAGGCCAGTTAACCTAACCTCAGAGGTTGGAAAAGTGTTGGAGTCTATTATTAAGGAAGAGGTTGCAGAGTACTTGGAGATTCATGATAAAATAAGTTAAAGTCAGCATAGTTTCTGCGAAGGAAAATCCTGCCTGACAAATCTGTTAGAGTCCTTTGAGGAAGTAACAAGCAGGGTGGATGAAGGAGAGGCAGCGGATGTAATTTACTTGGATTTTCAGAAGGCATTTGATAAGGTGCCACACATGAGGCTGATTAACAAGATAAGATCCTATGGTATTGCAAGAAAGATACTGGCATGGATAGAGGAATGACTGACAGGCAGGAGGCAGCCAGTGGGAATAAAAGGGGCTTTTCTGGTTGGCTGCCAGTGGCTAGTGGTGTTCCTCAGGGTCAGTATTGGGAGTGCTACTTTACACATTGTCAATAATTTGGATCATGGAGTTGATGGCTTTGTGGCAAAGTTTGGGGATGATACTGAAACACTCTGGTTTCCTCGGCTGCATTTATCAAGGGAAGACAATTTCCGGCCCTGCCAAACGCATGACATCAAGGCACGAGCCCACTCCAAACCCCCTGTTTTGTGTGGATGTTATGTAATTCACTACCCTGTTACAAATTAATGCCACAAAATAACAGACAGTACACTGCATACAATTAAAGGAATTATATTTATGGATTTTAACTGAATGGTTAGTAAAGAATAACGAAAAGAAAAGGGCCCATTCTAATTAAACAGTTAAATGTGCACAAGCTGAACTCAGCTTCACATCTCTGTCACTCACGCGCTGGACTCTCGGTCACACACCACCTTCCGAACGTTGCTCGCAATCCATCTCGAACAAACGGGTCTCCCACCAGATCGTATCCTACGTCCAGTTCTCCCCAGTGTCTTCTCTCTTCATCTGCTCTCGAATAAAAGCCCAAAACCAACCTCACTGTCCCTCACCAAGCAAAACCTCTTGCCAATTTGACGGCACACAATCCAGATCATCCCTTTTCTTCAACAATAACCCAAACAGGCTGAAAGCATAACAAACAGTTCTTACAGAGCTGCTAAATGAAATAACTACAGCATAACCAGAGCATGACAATACAAAGATAGATGGAGGGGTTTTAGCCAGAAAATAGTGAATCTGTGAATGCTCTGCCAGAGACGGCGTTGGGAGCTAAGTCTGTTGGTATATTTAAAGCAGAAGTTGATAGTTTCCTGATCAGTCAGGGCAGCAAAGGGTATGACAAGAGTGCAGGTGTATGGGTTTGTTTGGTATCTGGGATCAGCCATGGTGGAATGGTGGAGCAGACTTAATGGTTGAGTGGCCTAATTCTGCTCTTATGTCTTATGGTCTAAGTTTAGGGTTGGCACAGTGGCACAACTGAGATTAGCAAGAGAAATATTGGAAATCTCAGTCTGGAGGTAAGAAAAATATTGATCTGTGTATGGTAAGAAAATTATTGAATAGAAGGATAGCTTCTATTCCGTTGTTATCAGACTCTTGAAGTCTCATTTGCGAGAAGATGAACTCAAGATCTTCCAGTAGGGTAGTGGTTAGTGCAATTGCTTTACGCCACCTGCTGTAAGATTGGGATTCAATTCCTGCTGTTGTCTGTAAGAGTTTATACAAACTCCCTATGACCATGTGTGTTGCTTCCCAGTGCTCCAGTTTTCCCCCACATTCCAAAGATGCATGGAACACAAACAATGCATTTCACTGTATGTCTCTTGGTTCATGTGACAAATAAAGCTGATGTTTAGAAAGCATCCCTATCTGAATGCGTCACAACTTGGTATGACAACTCCTGTTGCCCAAAACCACAAGAAATTGCAGAGAATTGTGAACACAACCTGGTCTGTCACAAAAACCAGCCTTCCGTCTGTTGACTCTGTCTACACTTCCTGCTGCCTTGGGAAAGCAGCCAACATAATCAGACGCCTCCCAGTCTGGTCCTTCCCTCTTCTCCCCCACTGCCATTGGGAGCCTGTACCACCCGTTCCTCAGTATAATTCCATTTCACTTTATAACATTCATGAATTAACCTCTTGCACAATAAAGGTGAACTTTTGATCTTCAATTTATCTTGTCATGTCCCTCAGACCTTATTTGATTGTCTGCACTGCACTTTCTCTGTAACGCTATATTCTGCCCTCTGTTTTCCATCTTATTATTTTGATGCACCTACACTATGTACGGATGACTCAAAAACAACAGCTTCTCACTGTATCGTGGTACATGAGACAATAATAAACCTGCACCAATAGCAATTCTTCTATTGTGAATAGTCCTCTGACTTGTTCATTTAAAATGAAAAGCAGAAAATGCTGGAGCTATGTAACATGTAGGCAGAGGTTTGAGGGAGGGAGAGGGGCTGACACTATATGGAAGCCACCTGAGTTGCCTCCTTATTCCATTGTTTGACAAATTTGTCATTCCTGACGTTCTTCTATTTCAATATGCTGTTCCCAGTATTGATCTCCACCTAGATTTCTTACAGCATTGTGTTCAATATGCATTTGCTGCAGAATTATACGTTTTTTTTTTAAAAAAAGAACTACATATTTAAATTATTTCAGGCTCCTTTAAACATAATTTTGTTAACAGGGTGAAAGGTTAAATTCTTTGTTTGTGCAGTTCTATGTAATGATGATAAGCAAGTATAGAACTGCCCAGCAGTTTGTAAAGTGGGTTTGGATGAGTGACAAACTATAGATTGATACTGTTTTGTTTCAGGCTAGATTTGTAATTTATTCGTTTCGACATTTGTTTGTGCTGATAATCATCCTTTCAGCGATTTCGAGGGTAAGAAGGTTGCTGCAGTGTCTTGATGGCATGGTGCACATTGTTCTTCTGTTAATGTGTGTGTAGTGTTTTAATAACTGGAGTAACATGCACAGACGTCAGCACCCTTTCTAGCAACAGACTATGTTGAAAGCCTGGATTTGGCAAGGGCAGGCTGTGAAAGAGTAGCACTTTCCCTAAAGGATAAATTGAATAGCAGACAGGAAGACAGCCAACTAATGATGCAAATCCATACAAAAAGCTTTATTATTTTGGCCATCCTTTGGGTATGAGTAACCGTTTTACCTTATTTCCCCTCCATCATTTTCTCTATTGTTTCTGAAGACACTGACTCATGCTGCTGTTTGCTTCTTTGGATGCCGGCTGCTTTGGAGCAGTCACTCTCAAAGTTCAAAGTAAATGTAGTATCAAGGTACCCTTACATTACTATATATTATCTTTAGATTCATTTTCTTGCAGGCATTTACAAGGAAAAAGAAATACAATAGAACTTCACTAAAAATTATATTTAAACTGACAAAGCTTAACAGGCAACCAATATGCAGAAAAAGACAAGTATTCAAGCTTGTTTAATGTCATTTCCAGTACACAAGTGTAAAGGAGAATGAAATAGTTGTTACCCTGGATCTGATGCAGCACACAATAAAAATACAATAAAGAACACAATAATAATTAAAAATATAATAAAAATAAATACGTAAGACATTATGCCCATGAGGTGATGCTAAGCGTAGAAGTGTCTGTATATAAGGTGACTAACAAGAAATGATAAAGTGGTGTTGGGGGGTGTGGTGGGGTGAGTTATTGGGTGGAAGTGTTGATCAGCCTTGCTGCCTGGGAAAGTAACTGATTTTGAGACTGGTAGTCCAGGCAAGCATATTACATAACATCCTCCCTGATGGGAATGGAACAAACAGTCCATGAGCAGGGTGAGTAGAAACTTACATGATATTATTGACCCTTTCACAGCACCTTTCTGGGTGTATGCCCTTGATGGCAAAGTAGGCTGGTGCCCATAACACGTTGGGCAGTTTTGACTGCTTGTTGTAGAGCCTCTGGTCCGCCACAGTGCAGTTCCGTACCATGTAGTGATGCAGCTTGCTAAGATGCTTTCCATGATGCATCTGTAGAATGTGCATAGTCCACCTCTCTTAGGCCTTTTCAGAAAGTAGAGGTGTTGGTGAGCTTTCCTGACAAACTGTGCATATAAAAATAATACCAAGACATGATTCGGAAAGTCCTTGAATGTGTATCTGTAGGACGTAGAATCAGTTCAGAGTCGAGATGAGTAAAGTTATCCACTTTGGTTCAAGAGTCTGATTGTTGTCTGGTGATAACTGTTCCTGAACCTGGTAGAGTGGGGTCTAAAGCTTCTGCTGCTCCTGCCCAATGATAGTAGCAAGATGAGGCCATGGTCTGGATGGTGAGGATCCTTGATAATGAATGCTGCTTCCTTGTGGCAGTGCTCCTGTAGATGTGCTCAATAGTGGCGAGGGCTTTGCCTGTGATGGACTGGGCTGTATCTGCTACTTCCTGTAGCCTTTTCTATTTCTGGGGGCATTAGTGTTTCCATACCAGGGCATAATGCAACAGTTAGGATACTCTTCACTGTGAATTTATGGAAGTTTGCCGAAGCGTTTGGTGACATGCCAGTCACTCCGTAAGTGGTGTTGAGCCAAACATAGGTGGAGGTCTTAGAGCTTGCATTTGTGTGGCCTATGGCCCCACAATATGCACAGTGCAGAAAACTTAAAGGAAATAAAATTAAAAATCTAATTTAAAGTAAAGTTCTAAGTCTAAGCAGAAAATAAAATAATTGAATATGTTCTTCAATATATAAATATACACGATAAATACTTTGAATTGATAGAAAGCGTCAAGAGAAACTCCATGCAGTTGACTTATGGCTACGGACTAGGACATTGGAGCAGTGGCACAGCTGGTAAAGCTGCTCCCTCACAGGCCCAGCTTCAATCCCAACCTCAGGTGCTGTCTGTGTGGAGTTTGCACGTTCTTTCTTGTGACTGTGTGGGTTTCCCCCTGTGCTCTTGTTTCCTTCTACATCTCCATGACATACGTTGGTAGGTTAAATGGCTGTTGTAAATTACCCCTAGTCTGGAGATGCGTGGTCAAACTTAGAGAAAGTGTATAGGAAAATCAGGTGGACAAAAATGTGGAATAGTGCATTGATGGTCAGTGAGAAATGGTGATCTGTAATGCTGTATGACTTGTGACTCTGACATGACCTAGAAAGAAACCAGTTAATCCCTGTCATCCATGTTAGTAGTAAAATGAAGATTGAGATTAGGCCTTCTAGTGTTTATGAAGCACCTTTTCCAAACTCAGGTCATCCTATGGTGCTTTAATGTCAATTATGTTTTTTTTAAAATTTTGTCACTGCTGTAACATGGCTCGCAATTTATATACAGCAGAAGTCAGTGTAATAATACGCAACTCATTTGTTTTTAACAGAAGGAAAGACATACTGATGTCATGCTTATATTTAAGGTTTCAATTCTGAACATCTGAGTTTCATATTTTAAAAGAACAAGCTAGCTGCAGCATCCGTGAGTAAAGGCACATGCATTCAAAGTATTTGATGATCTATTGAGTGGAGTTGAATTTCTTGCTCGAAGTAATTATATTTGTTAAGAGTACTTAAAATTTATTTCCTTCCAAACAATAGTTTGGTACGGAAATACAATTCTACAAGATCTCATTATTCAAAGTGAAGAATTAGATTTCCTGTATAACAGATGTTTAGTAGTTTGCAAATAAAAAAAATCCATGCACATCATTTTCTATCATATTCTCTTCCTTAGCCAAGTGTTAAGCAGGTAACAGGCACCCACACCCCACAGGGATCTTTTATCTCTCGCTGAAGAAGAGCTTATTCAAGGGGTTTGAAGAAAGTTGGAAAGTGCGTGGAAAAGATTTACAAGAGTGTTTCCAGGATTTGGGGAATCAAGTAAAGGGGGAGGTTGAGCAGGCTATGAGTTGATTCTTTGGAGCATAGGAGAATGAGGTGACCATTTTGAGATGTATAAAATCACAAGGTGGTGTTCATTGGTTCATGACCATTCAGAAATCTGATGGAGCAGAAGAAACTGTTCCTGAATAGATGAGCATAAACACAAGAGTTCCTGGAGCCCCTCCAGCATTTTTACCTCTCAATCCCTCCAGAATTTTGTGTGCGTTGCTCTGGATTTCCAGCACCTGCAGAATTTCGTGTGTATCACCTTTAATCACCTGGATCCAATGATCACCTGCCAGCTCTTACTCCACCCCAACCGTCCACCATTTTTTAGCTCTCTCCCCTTTTTCTTTCCAGTCCAGATAAATGATCTTGACCCAAAATATCTTCTGTCCATTCCCATCCAGTCTAATGAACTGAACCCACCACCATTTTGTGTGTTGCAGCAAATCCCAGCATTTGCAGTTTCTTGTGTCGCTAAGGTGACTTCCTTGGTCTTTAGATGCTTGTTAAAATTTCTGACGTTGCAGTGACGGTGGTTGTGGGTGAGTGGAATAGGGTGGTGGGCAGTGCCAGTACACAGCTGACAAGGAGGGTACTCCACTGCCCTGGTCTCCAGTCTGAAACTATATTATTCTTATTGATATTTTGGTGTTGACCAAGCAATCCAGGGCTATCTGGTCAGTGAGGAGTCCACTGCTTTTTTTTATTTCAAGCTCTTAAGTTCTCTCAAAACACTGGGCCACAAAATTGGACTTTTGAAAGTGAATATAACCTCATTCAAATTCCCGATAATTTTGGGTGTAAAATAATAAAGGCTAACAAGGCCTTCCTTACATTTCTCGATGTCGCAGTTTAGGTTATGCTTAGTCAGGTGAATGAAGCGCATGGATCTCGAGATTTACGTGTTATCCGTGTTCATTCTGATGTAATTAGTTCTGGTAATCCTATACATTATTAAGCCAATGCAAGCTCTGCCAAAAGCTTTAAGTTGAACAATTCGACACAGTATGTCTGCTGATTACTCTTAACCAGCTGTTTTCCTGAATTTCAGGCAAATGGTTCTGACGACCTGCTTTGAATATATTTTTGTTTGTTGGTTCTAGCTCCCATGTGCTCATTTTCAGACCGTGCTTTATTTTGTTTTCTCTCTGAGCATGCTTCTGATTGAGAAGGGAGACCCACAGAGTGAATATGTAAACATATAATAGATCATGAATGTACTGCCATGCTGTACGGCTGCATTGACTGCCCAGGGCAGTTTCACAGTGGCACAACTAAGAATTAATTCTATGCAAAAAGCAAGACCTTTACTAGCCAAGGAAAGTCTTTGACCAAGTACTTATCAGACTGTCTTTTGAGAACCATTGCGGTTAGGGACCAGATTTAACTAGAAGTTATTTAGACTGCAACATATATCTGTAGAAGATCTATAGAGGGAAATATCAAAGAAGGGGAAAACTGAAAGAATTCATTACATCATAGCAAACTCTCTCTGTACTGTTCCATTTCATTATTCTGGAAACAAATAAATAATGTGCAACCTTGTATCAGTCATACCTTTGTGTTTAAGCTCTGCCAGAATACTTTCTTTACACTGTAGTGAAAGTATTTTCCACAATTAATAAAGCTGTGAATTTTCATCGTTTTATGAGAAATCCTTTTTAATAAAATTTTAATTCATGATTTGAGAAGAAATTAAGTTTTAATTTGCAAAGATTTCATTTCTTTTGCAAGCCTTTCTCATTTAAAAATAATTAAAGATGTGAGCTTTTTCAATAAGTTAATTCTTTTCCCAGCTGATCCATTTTTCCCGAATTTTAATGCCCCTTCAGAAGGTTGTTGGGGTGGTTCTGAGAACAAGTCCACCAAACTTGATTATTCAGCTAAGACTACATTCACACTACACAAGATAAATCCGTAACCGAAGATTTTTCTCTTCGTTTTTACCCTCCGTCCGCACTAAAACGGCGTTTTCGTCCCCCGAAACTGGAGCTTTTCAGAAACGCTTTCCAGGGTGGGTATTTTTGAAAATGCTGCTTGGACAGATCAGTGTGGATGGGGTAACTTGAGACTTCTGAAAACACTGTCAGACAGCAGTGCACTATTTCATTGTTTTCTTGAACGCAACCTAACAATTTCAGAATAGATGGCAATGAGACTGAAGCCAGAAGAGTTAGAAATGTACTCAGCAAATACTTTGACCCATAACTTACTGAATAAATAAGTATACTCACTTTGCCCTGTTTTCTGTACTTGCTCATATGAAGGTGGTTTACCTATTTATGCAAGTACTTCTCTGACAATAGATGTGTAACAGCCTAATGTAACATTGTATGGAAATATAAGATAACACTGATGCAGACATATTTTACACATTTAACAAGGTGCTTTATTAATGCAGCAGAGTTAGTCAATTTTTCAATGTTCTGCATCAACCGGGTCATACAGTCCATGAACTCCCCATCGGTTGCCTCCATACCCTCCAGTATTTGTCTTTTACTTTAAGTCCTCCTGCACGAGAGCCAACAGCTGCCCGTCGTTTAAGTTTTCCTAGTCTGTAACTGAACAAACACGCACCCTCTTTCACAGCGAGATTCAACACTAAACATGTCACTTGTTTTTGGTAGATGTGTCCTGCGCATGCGCCATAGGAGGAGATTCGATGAAATCTCCGTTTCAATGTGGATAGAGATATTTTTTAAAACGCTTAGTGTGGATGCCTATTGTTTTTACGCGAAACCAGCATTTTCAAAATTATCAGGTCTAGTGTGGATGTAGCCTAAGATTCTGCCCAAAGTTTGCCTACTGCTCTTCTATTGCCTGTTTGCCTAATATTCAAGGATATCTCCCTCTACTCTGAGGTGACCCAAATCCGTCTACAGAACTCTACCCATCCAGTTAGGCCTTCTGCCACCCTTTTTCTATACTTCTCCAGGCTTATGTTCCTCGAGTTCTTCCCCCATCTTTTGGTCTCTGGACTCCTGTGGCCATTCTTCTCCAGGCTTATGTTCCTCGAGTTCTTCCCCCATCTCTTGGTCTCTGGACTCCCCTGGCCATTCTTCTCCAGGCTCATGTTCATGGAGTTCCTCCCCATCTCTTGGTCTCTGGACTCCTGTGGCCATTCTTCTCCAGGCTTATGTTCCTCGAGTTCTTCCCCCACCTCTTGGTCTCTGGACTCCCCTGGCCATTCTTCTCCAGGTTCATGTTCATGGAGTTCTTCCCCATCTCTTGGTCTCTGGACTCCCCGGCCACTCTTCTCCAGGCTTATGTTCCTCGAGTTCTTCCCCCATCTCTTGGTCTCTGGACTCCCCTGGCCATTCTTCTCCAGGCTCATGTTCATGGAGTTCCTCCCCATCTCTTGGTCTCTGGACTCCTGTGGCCATTCTTCTCCAGGCTCATGTTCATGGAGTTCTTCCCCCATCTCTTGGTCTCTTGACTCCTGTGGCCATTCTTCTCCAGGCTCATGTTCATGGAGTTCTTCCCCCATCTCTTGGTCTCTGGACTCCTGTGGCCATTCTTCTCCAGGCTCATGTTCATGGAGTTCTTCCCCATCTCTTGGTCTCTGGACTCCCCTGGCCTTTCTTCTTCAGGTTCATGTTCATCGAGTTCCTTCCCCTCTCCTGGTCTCTGGACTCCCCTGGCCTTTCTTCTTCAGGTTCATGTTCATCGAGTTCCTCCCCATCTCCTGGTCTCTGGACTCTCCTGGTCTCTGGACTCCCCTGGCCATTCTTCTCCAGGCTCATGTTCATCAAGTTCCTCCCCATCTCTTGGTCTTTGGACTCCCCTGGCCATTCTTCTCCAAGCTCCAGTCTTTGAATTTCCTTCAGCTGTATCAGAGTCATAGAATTGTACAGCACAGAAAACCATTCAGCCCACTTGCTGACCTTTTTACTTATCTCCACTCATCCCATTTGACCTTATTAAAATCACATTCTTCCAGGGCCTTCACTACCTGGGTGTCCATAGAAATATCTTTTAAACAATTTGATAGTATCTGATTTCACCAGCCCCTCTTACAGGGAGTTCCAGATATCAAACATTCCCTGTGTAAGAACAAACTTGCCCTTCAGATCCTGTTTAAGCTTCCTTCCTCTTACCTTAAGCCTATGTCCTCTTGCTTTGATACTCCTAATCACAGAAAAAGATCCTGACTATCTACCTTATCTATGACTAATAATTTTATATCCCTCTGTCAGGTCACCTGTTAGCTTTCTGCACTCGAGGGAATACAAGCTCAGCCTATCCAATTTCTCTCTATAACTAACTTTATTCAATCTAGGTGATATTTTGGTGAATCTTTCCTATGTTCTTTCCATGTTCCCTCCAGCACAATTATATCCTTTCCATAGTGAGGTGACCAAAACTGCATGCAACATTCCAAGTGTGGTCGAAACATTGTTTTGTGAAGTTGCAACATAATCTCTGAACTCCTGCGTTCTATGCCCTACCCTATACCATATGCCTTCTTCACCATCTATCTATCTGTGTGACCGCTTTCAGAAACCATTTACTGTCAATGTTGCACTCCTAACAAGCATCACCTTGCACTTGTCAGGATTAAATTCCATCTGCCGATGTTATACCCAATTTTCCATATGGTCTGTATCATGCTTATTTCCCATCTGGTCTACATCTTGTGGTCATTTCATTCCCCAGAATGGACTCACATGGCCCCCAGTCTTCAGGATCCACCCATCTCCATTTCTGAACTCCCTTTGCCCCCTCCCCTCTCATCCCAGTCTATGGACTTTCTTGCTAGTTGCTATCCATTACCTTGGTCTCAGTCCCAAACAACTTACCCGTCACCATCTTGGAATTTGCTTATTCCCTAATCAACAGACACATTGTCTAACTTCAGACTACCAAAGAACACAACCCTTGCTGTAAGCGTTGATCCCTGGGCTTCCCAGTCAATTTGTAACTTGTTATTATATTGTTAAAGGACAATAGAACTAAAAATAATGAGGAGTCAAAGTTGGCTTTAAATGAGTCTTGCTTTATTAAATACAATATTAAATGCTTAAATCCTAGCTGGCACATTGAACCAATTCTTCAAGATGATTTTATTAAACTGGTCATGATCTAAATAAGAAATAGACAGGAGACATAAAACAATGAACAGTTTAACTAATAAGCTAGCCAGCATGAACTACTTAAGTCATGACTGAAATAAAATGAAAATGGCATTTTATTTTACAAAGCAACACCCTATATTATACTTAAACAAGAGGTAGCTTCCAAACAGTAAGTGCTGTTTTGAGCTGTGGAGGCTCAGTCATTGTGTTCATTCAGTAAAATCAGAGTGGATGATGGGAGAGACGGTTCTTTTGGCTGGGGTGGCAAGAATGAAGGGACCATGGCAAGAGGTTTAGTATTGAGATGGGGAGACATTTTCCAATCAGAGGGTGGTGAACCTGTAGACCAGAGGATTGTAGAGACCATGTCTGAATATGTTTACGGAGGAGGTAGACAGATTTCCAGATACATGGGCATCAACAGGAAGATTGGGGTTGTGCTACAGTGAAGGCTGATCAACCGTGATTGTGATGAATCATGGAACAGTACAAAAGGCTAATTGATTTAGTTTTATGTTTTTAGTTTCAACTTAGCAGAAATTGATAGACTTCTGAATCTGAACTAGAAGCAGAATTATTATCACTGACTTAGATAATGTGAAATTTATTATTTTGCAGCAGTGGTACAGTACACAAAATTACTGTAAATTGTCAAAATAAATCGTGCAAAAATAAGAATAGTGAGTTGATAATGGACTGGTTCAGAAATCTGATGGCGGAGGGGAAGAAGCAATTTTTGAATCACTGACTCTGGGTCTTCAGGTTCCTGTGCCTCTTTTCCAATCATAGTGATGAGATGAGGATATGTCCTGGATAGTGAGGGTCCTTAATAATGGATGCCTCCTTCTTGAGGCACTACCTCTTGAAGATGTCTGTGCCTGTGACGGAGCTAGCTGAGTCTACAACCCATGGAAACATTGCATTCCTGTGCACTGGAGCTGCCACACTAGGCTGTAATGCAACCAGTCAGAATGTTAATAACATCAGTAATAATGCGTGTATTGAGGTTAAAGACCAGCCGTGATCCTGATGAATGGCAAGTAGGCTGAAAGGGTGGGATGTCTGTTCCTACTTGTGTTCTTATGCCCCTCTATTGAATTTAGCACAGCCTTCAATTTCAGCAATTTAAACCCACTAAAATCAAATGGATGCATTTAATTCAACTCTAAAAGATATGTCTTTATTTTCTTTTGATTTAGGAGGCATTAGCACAAGGAAATAGCATAAAATAATCTGCAATAGGATTAATAAATTCTTTAACCTGTTTGGATGATAAAATCCTGAGTCTGATATTCAGAGAGTGTTAAATAGCTCCAAAAAGAATGGAGATTCAAAAGACTGCAGATGATGGAATCTGGAACAACACTCAAAAAGCTGGAGGCATTCAGTAGGCCATGCAGTTTCTGTGGAGGGAAATAGGCAGTTGACATTTTGGGTGAAGACTGGAAAAGAAATGCTAGAATGCTAATTCTAGAACTTATTCATCCAAAACATAAGAGATTCTGCAGATGCTGGAGATCCAGAACAAGCCACGTAAAATGCTGGAGAAGCTCAGCAGGTCAAGCACCATCTATGGAAATGTATAAATAGTCAATATTTTGGGTCAAGACCCTGCAAGAGGACTGGAAAAAATGCCCATCCAATTTGCACACCGGGATGATTTGGAAATATTTCACAAGCTCTTTAACATTGCTGAGTCCATATCCTGGAGCTCCCTGCTCACCAATGCTCTGGGAGTACTTTCGCCAGAGGGATCGCAGTGGATGAAGAGGGCAGCTCACCATCATTTTCTTGAGCAATTGGGAATGGCCAATAAAGACTAGCACTGCTGGATACACCCAGATCCCAAATGTGATTTTAGAAATACAGATTATTAATTAATTAAAGTACAGACATGTTTAATGCTGACTCTTTGAAGTTTATCTGTTGGCTCGCCTCCAAGCAGATCCAGTCCATTGACAATCATGGGTATCCAACCAATTCTTAATCCAGAACGCTAGATTAGGCCTAGATAGAATGGACATTAAAAGGATGTTTCCAATAGTGGTGGCGGGGGGGGACGGGTGTGCTGGGAACAGAGGGCACAGCCTCAGGATACAAGGGTGTCCCTTTAGAACAGAGATAAGAAGGAATTTCTTTAGCCAGAAGGTGGTGAATCTGTGGAATTCAATGTCATGGATGCCTATGGAAGCTAAGGCATTGGGTATATTTAAAGAGAGGATGAATAAGGGCATTAAAGGTTACGGGGAGAAAACAGGAGAATGGGTTGAGAGGGATAATAAATTAGCCATGATTGAAAGATGGAGAAGGCATGAAAGGCTGAATGGCTTAATTCTGCTCCTAGGTTTTATTATCTTATGTTTTTTTTTAATTACTGGCTATATCCCCTCTATTTTTCAGCCCAAATGAAAGATCTTGATGTGAAACTCCAAAAATACTGCATGACCTGCTGAATTCCTTCAGCTTTTCTGTGTTGCTCTTTAAAAACTATTTAATTGACCACGGTTTTAATATACCCTGAAATGTAATGGTGTCATATTTTGGTTTATCATGGAAGTTTTGCCCTGTCTTTTAAATGGGTCCTTAAATGAAGATGAAGGGATTAAAAGTAACATTAGCAAATTTGCTGATGGCACAAAGCTGGGTGGCAGTGTGAAATGTCAGGAGGATGTTATGAGAATGCAGGGTGACTTGGACAGGTTGGGTGAGTGGGCAAATGTATGGCAGATGCAGTTTAATGTGGATAAATGTGAGTTTATCCACTTTGGTGGCAAGAACAGGAAGGCAGATTACTATCTAAATGGAGTCAAGTCAGGAAAAGGGGAAGTAGAACGAGATCTAGGTGTTCTTGTACATCAGTCAATGAAAGCAAGCATGCAGGTACAGCAGGCAGTGAAGAAAGCTAATGGCATGCTGGCTTTTATAACAAGAGGAATTGAGTATAGGAGTAAAGAGGTCCTTCCGCAGCAGCACAGGGCCCTGGTGAGACCACACCTGGAGTATTGTGTGCAGTTTTCGTCTCCAAAATTGAGGAAGGACATTCTTGCTATTGAGGGAGTGCAGCGTTGGTTCACAAGGTTAATTCCCAGAATGGCGGGACTGTCATATGTGAAAGATTGGAGTGACTGGGCTTGTATACACTGGGATTTAGAAGGATGAAAGGGGATCTGATTGAAACATATAAGATTATTAAGGGATTGGACACACTGGAGGCAGGAAGCATGTTCCCGCTGATGGGTGAGTCCAGAACTAGAGGCCACAGTTTAAGAATAAGGAGTAGGCCATTTAGAATAGAGATGCGGAAAAACTTTTTCACCCAGAGAGTGGTGGATATGTGGAATGCTCTGCCCCAGAAGGCAGTGGAGGCCAAGTCTCGGGATGCATTCAAGAGAGAGTTAGATAGAGCTCTTATAGATAGCAGGGTCAAGGGACATGGGGAGAAGAGGGCAAGAATGGGGTACTGATTGTGTATGATCAGCCATGATCACAGTGAATGGTGGTGCTGGCTAGAAGGGCTGAATGGCCTACTCCTGCTCCTACTGTCTATTGTCTATTAAGTAAAGTTCTATCTAGTCTTCAAGGTGGATGAGACAAAACTGTGACACTGTTTTGTAAAGGATAAAGTGTACAATTCAGGATCTCCTGGCCAAATATTGAACCCTCACCCAACGTTTCTAAAACAGATTATTTGAACGTTGTCACAGTGCTTTATATGAGAGCTTGCTCTGTGCGTTGGCTTGTGTGTCTCTTGAATCATAAAACTGCTTTCATTTTAAATCTGTTTTGCTGGTAGAAAGGTAAAGTAATGCTAGTCTACTTTCTTGTAGGGCACCTTGGGATATTTGACTGCATACATATATTCCTGTCATGATTGCTTTCATTAAAGTTTGATTACAGTTTAAGTATATTAACAAAGAATCATTACTTACTTATTTAGATCTTGTTACAAATCCCTTTTTATTGGAGATTTATCTGGAGGCAGGGTCATTTTACCATTGAGAAAAGATGCAAGTAATGATATCACCAGCTAAAAGATTATAAAAAAGATTTTCTCCTAACAATGAGTCAGTTATTGCAGGAAATTAAGTTTGCTTTTTGAAATGATGTTATAGTACATCTTAGAAGTCCTGTATTTAGTTCCATGGGACTTTGGGAGTTAAGGGCATTCTGAGTGGGAGTTTGAGTCCCTGTAAATTTTCAGGTTTCATTTGACTGCAGGGAATTGTAGACACAGCTTAGTGCAGCATGAAAACCAGCCTCTCCTCCTTAGACTCTATACATTCTCATTGCTTGGATAAAGCAGCCAACATAATCAAAAGCTCCTCCAACACAGGACATTTTCTCGTCCACCCCACCCCCCTCCCAAGTCAGGCAGAAAATACAAAAGCTTGAAAATACTTATCACCAGGTTCAGGGAGAACATCTACTGTTATAAGACTATTGAAAGGGCCTCCTGTACAATAAGACGGATTCTTGACCTCACAATATACATTGTCATGACCTTTCACCTTATCTATCTATAGTGTACATTCTCTGTAACGGTAACACTACATTGTGCATTCTGTTACTGGTTTCCCTTGTACCACCTCAGTGCACTGATGTGATGAAATGAACCGTAGGGAGACATGAAAATGAAATTTTTCACTCTACCTCAGCACATGTGACAATAATAAACCAACTTACCAATGCAGCCCATTTCTAGAGGAAACCCCGAATGCTGAATGGAATTACCTTGTAAAGATCAAGTGATAGAGAATAGAGTAATTGAACACTACAGCACCGAAACAGGCCCTTTGGGCCATCTTGTTAATGCCAAACCATTAATCTGCCTAGTTAACCATCAACCTGCACCCGGACCATAGAAACATCTATAATGTCTCCTTCAGGTTCTGCTACAGAGAAAACAACCTAAGTTTGTCCATCAGGGGTTTGGCTGGGCCTGTTGGCCTGAAGGGCCTATGAACAGAAATGAGTAGAAAGGAACATGGCTAGAAATCATACTGAAGGTGGGAGTGTTTGGGTGTTACCCTGCCTAAGGTTCCAGGAAGCAATATTCCACTCCCTTCAGACCTGGCATCTTCTTCTCCAGCAAAACATAACCAGCTTCCGCTGAGGCAACCTCCCACTGGTCAAAATCTCAGATGTAGTTCAGTGGCTGGCCATTCTTCTTGAAGTTTCCCCCATTTTTCCACACCCTCTCATTAACTATGACCATCCCCTCATTTTCCTTTATTTCAATTCTACCAGTTTTGATTTCAATTGCTGTTTGTGTGTGCCCCTATCCTCACCAACTTGTTCTGTTCCATTTCAATAGTGATAGAACACTACAACACAGAAACAAGCCCTTTGTCCCATCTAGTCTGTGATGAACCATTAAACTGCCTAGTACTATCAATGCGCACCCAGACCATAGCCCTGCGTACCTCTCCTATCCATATACCTATCCAAGTTTCTCTTCAAATTTGAAATTGACTCCGCAACCACCTCTTGCACTAGCAGTTCGTTCCACACAGTCACCACCCTCAGTGAAGAAGTTCCTCTTCATGTTCCTCTTAAACATTTCACCTTTCACCTTTATCCTATGACCTCTAGTTATAGTCTCACCCAACCACAATGGGGGGGGGGGGGGGAAAGGCTACTTGCATTTACCCTATCTATAACCTTCACGACTCAGGTTCTTGAGGCTCAGCAACATCCTTATAAATTTTCTTGACATTCCTTCAATCTTATTTACATCTTTCCTCTAGGTAGGTGACCAAAACTGGACACAATACTCTGAATTAAGTCTTACCAACATCTTATACAATTTCAACATAACATCCCAACTCCTGTACTCAACACGTTGGTTTACAAAGGCCAAATTGCCAAAAGCTTTCTTTACAGCCCTTTCAAGGTCACTTTCAAGGAATTATAGATCTGTATTCTCAGATCCCTCTGTCCTACTACCCTTCTCAATACCTTGCTGCTCACCATGTACAACCTACCCTAGTTGGTCCTCTCAAAGTCAAACACCTCACACTTGTCTGCATTAATTCTGCCTGCCATTTTCCAGACCATTTCACCAGCTGCTCCAGATTCTACATTGAGAATATGAAGCACTAACTGGAAAGGTGACTAGAACTGAGGTAAATCCTGGACGAGTGAAGTAATGCATGAGGGAGAAGGTGGAATATTTTGAGGGTTGTGCTTCTGGAGATCAGCCTGCAGATTGCATCAACAGAAAGGGTTTCCTTTTATTATTCTCCAAATAAAATACAGTCATTGTGAAAGAATTATGAAAATTCCAGTTTCACAGTCATGATCACTGTGAAATTTATCCTCCTAACTATTCTCCTCTTCCAAGAACATTGAAGGACAATGAACAATTTAGTTGATCCATGATCACTGCTGCTCCCACTGTAACATTTTTATGTAAAGTTGTCTCAAGTTTTATCAATAGCCACTCTTGTAATGCACCCTTTGTTCCCAATAGCCCAGAGGTTATCTTCTATTCTGTTAAGTAGTAGTATGAAAGAGAATGCCTAACACAGTTCTGCTGGTTAAAGTGTTGCCTACTCAGCCATATGAATTATCCATACTTTAGGGAGTTCAGATTGATTCAGATTTTTTTTCAAAACAAGGTACAGTTCATGGCATAAACTGGGGCATTTACCAGATATCCTATGACACTGAATATTGGAAGTCAAGTCCAGGAACAGTGTTCCTGTTGGCAGAATTGGAGAATGAGAGGGAGAAGGAAGGAGCAGAGGACAATGAAATGGAAGGGGAATGCTATTAGGAGGGTGAGAAGTTGATAATTGTTTTGTATTTGTCACATGTACCCAGATGCAGAAAAAAGCTTTGGTTTACATTCTATCCATTCAAATCATTTCACAACATTATGAATACAAGGGAAAG
Source organism: Hemitrygon akajei (assembly GCF_048418815.1). Taxonomy (NCBI): domain Eukaryota; kingdom Metazoa; phylum Chordata; class Chondrichthyes; order Myliobatiformes; family Dasyatidae; genus Hemitrygon; species Hemitrygon akajei. Next base: position 85,372,122 of record NC_133124.1, read on the forward strand.
CAATATCAAAATTCAGAATATAGAATTACAGTTACGGAAAAAGTGCAGTGCAGGTAAACAATAAGGTGCAAGGAGATGGTGAGGTAGGTTATGAGGTCAAGGATGCATCTTTATCGTACAAACAATGGTTCCATTGTTTAAAAAGGGTTCTAAGAGTAAATGTAGCAATTATAGGCCTGTCAGTTTGATGTCAGTGGTGCGTAAATTAATGGAAAGTATTCTTAGAAATGGTATATATAATTATCTGGATAGACAGGGCCTGTTTAGGAACAGTCAACATGGATTTGTGCGTGGAAGGTCATGTTTGACAAATCTCATTGAATTTTTGGAAGAGGCTACGAGGAAAGTTGACGAGGGTAAAGCAGTGAATGTTGTCTATATGGACTTCAGTAAGGCCCTTGACAAGGTTCTGCATGGAAGGTTAGTTAGGAAGGTTCAATTGTTAGGTATTAATATTGAAGTAGTAAAATAGATTCAACAGTTGCTGGATGGGAGATGCCAGAGAGTTGTGGTGGATAACTGTCAGGTTGGAGGCCGGTGACTAGTGGTGTGCCTCAGGGATCTGTACTGGGTCCAATGTTGTTTGTCATATACATTAATGAACTGGATGATGGGGTGGTAAATTGGTTTAGTAAGTATGCAGATGATACAAAGGTAGGTGGCATTGTAGATAATGAAGTAGGTTTTCAAAACTTGCAGAGAGATTTAGGCCAGTTAGATGAGTGGGCTGAATGATGGCAGATGGAGTTTAATGCTGATAAGTATGAGGTGCTACATTTTGGTAGGAATAATCCAAATAGGACATACATCATAAATGGTAGGGCATTGAAGAATGCAGTAGAACAGAGTGATCTAGGAGTAATTGTGCATAGTTCCCTGAAGGTGGAATCTCATGTGGATAGGGTGGTGAAGAAAGCTTTTGGTATGTTGGCCTTTATAAATCAGTGCATTGAGTATAGGAGTTGGGATGTAATTTTAAAATTGTACAAGGCATTGGTAAGGCCGAATTTGGAGTATTGTGTACAGTTCTGGTCACCGAATTATGGGAAAGATGTCAACAAAACAGAGAGAGTACAGAGAAGATTTACTAGAATGTTACCTGGGTTTCAGCACCTAAGTTACAGGGAAAGATTGAACAAGTTAGGTCTTTATTCTTTGGAGCGTAGAAGGTTGAGGAGAGACGATAGAAGTATTTAAAATTATGAAGGGGATAGATAGAGTTGACGTGGATAGGCTTTTTCCATTGAGAGTAGGGGAGATTCAAACAAGAGGACGTGAATTGAGAGTTAGGGGGCAAAAGTTTAAGGGTAACACGAGGGGGAATTTCTTTACTCAAAGCGTGGTAGCTGTGTGGAACGAGCTTCCAGTAGAAGTGATAGAGGCAGGTTCGGTATTGACAGACAGACATACTTTATTGATCCCGAGGGAAATTGGGTTTCGTTACAGCCGTGCCAACCAAGAATAGTGTAGAAATATAGCAATATAAAACCACAAATAATTAAATAATAATAAGTAAAGTAAATTATGCCAAGTGGAAATAAGTCCAGGACCAGCCTATTGGCTCAGGGTGTCTGACACTCCGAGGGAGGAGTTGTAAAGTTTGATGGCCACAGGTAGGAATGACTTCCTATGACGCTCAGTGTTACATCTCGGTGGAATGAGTCTCTGGCTGAATGTACTCCTGTGCCTAACCAGTACATTATGGAGTGGATGGGAGTCATTGTCCAACATGGCATGCAACTTGGACAGCATCCTCTTTTCAGACACCACCGTCAGAGAGTCCAGTTCCACCCCCACAACATCACTGGCCTTACGAATGAGTTTGTTGATTCTGTTGTTAAATTGTCATTTAAAGTAAAATTGGATAGGTATATGGACAGGAAAGGAATGGAGGGTTATGGGCTGAGTGCGGGTCAGTGTGACTAGGTGAGAGTAAGCGTTCGGCACGGACTGGAAGGGCCGAGATGGCCTGTTTCCGTGCTGTAATTGTTGTATGTTTTTATATATGTTTTATAAAAGGACCACTCGATGGTCTTACAATAACTAGATAGAAGCTGTCCTTGAACCTGGTGGTGTATGAAGATACATAGGTTTGCCCCTGTTCTAGAAGGGAGGTCAGAGAAACAGGTTATAGTTAATGGCCATGTTTGAAAAACGAAGAAGGGAATGAGATTGTTCTACAGTCAGCAGAGACTCAATACTGATTGTATTGAATTATATAACAACAGTCAAGGGTGTGTGTTGTGGGACAGTGAGTGAGAGAGTCCTCTGTTGGCCAGGGTTGACTATGGATGTTGCATCCTAGCAGTCCAGATACTCAGGCTGGGGCAGTACGATATGGAGAGGTAGCTGTTGCCCATGTACCACGCTCCCTCTTTCCACTCATCTGATGAACCCAAAGGGACCAACACAATTTGGAACCACCAGCATTGCAGGAGTTGCCAGTCAGCGTTGAACTCAACGTAGAACTGCTTTAGGGTCTCCAGCTTGGAACTTGCCCCTCCTGTTTTACTGCTGAAGACGTCCCCATGAGTAGTCACAAGGCAACAGAGCTTCGAGATCAGAGTTTTCCTTCTACATGAGTTGCCATCTGCCCAAGGGACTGGTTTTAAGTTGCCAATAAACAGCTTTTGCACCATTTCCTGTCGGTGGAAATGGTTCTGCTGGGCTTAATAGCTCAGTCACATGTGAAGGCCAGGAGATGGATTTGGTTGTCAGAGGCTATTTGAGGTACATGCCATTGGGAGCATTAAATAGGCAGTGGGAGCTCATCCCTATTACCAACCCCAGCTATAACAACCTTAAGGAACAGGAACTGGATATTGATAGGTTGGGCACCTGGGAAGAAGCTGTCAAAGAAATGGAATTGTAATCAGCAGAGCCATTGAAGTAGGAGATAACTTGGTAGTGGAAGAACAGCGGAAATCAGATCTGTGAGTGAGAGTGGTAAAGGGTGACAGTTCTCTCTTGGTGCTCATCGAAAGTCCATCTGTTTCTATGAGTCTAACACACGAATTACCAGCACATGTATATCTGATCAAAGTATGATTCTCTCATATATTCAGCCTCTCTTCTATAAAATTCTGCAGTCAGTAGCTGGATTAACAGACATTCAGCATACTATCTGGCCATATGTTGAGAAGGTGCATCATGATTGATGACTTCCATAGTACTGCTCTGCTAATGAAATTGTGTTCTGAGGAATTAGTTTATTCTGAAACAAGCATCCATCCACCCTTGACATTGGTAATTCCAACAAAAGGATCTGTTTTCCACATTTTTTTGGAGAGAAATACTCATCAATAATAACATCTGGCATTTAGATAGTCCCTATAATGCAGACCTATCTCTCTGGTCTTTACCTTCCTCACTGTAATATCATACTGTGACCATATTATTATTTTTGCCTTGGGCAAAAGAGACATTTGACATTCTGTGAGCTGGGCCTTTTCCTTTGTCCATTGATGTGATCATCTCCCTCATGTTTTAATCTGAGAAGACTGATACTGTCCTTTACCTCAGCTCATTTAAATAAGAGTAAAAGATTATTAACATGCGGTTGAAGATAGTTTTTAATTCCCTTAGTTAATTACTTTGTTGATTCTTCAAAGTCTCAGTAAACATGTTAAGTGACCACAAATGTCTAGAAAGACAAACTAAAATCATAAAGAATTATGATCAATTGAAATTTGAATATCAATTTGAATTGAGGTTTAAAATTTCATACTTTCTGTAGATAAATAAAACTGCAATCTAAATATATATTTTGGCTAAAAATTATGCAATATTATAAATGTACAAGTGATAAGACTAAAATATTTCTAATAATTTTCCTGTTGTCTGATTTCCTTGTAGTTATGTGGAAAAATTAATATATCCATAAGTGTGTAACCTCCTTCATTTACCTCCTAGTAATAGCTGCACAAATTTGGATTAAGTAGCCAGCAAAATCAGGGATAGCTAATTTTTGATTGGGCTATTCAAAGTAATGACCCTGTTAGTATTCAAACAGTTGGAGTTAGACTAAGATTCTGTGCATGCTTAACTTCAATTTCAAGAAAAGTTTTTTATGAAGAGGATATAAATATGTGAATTTAAAGCAGTACATGACAAGTGTTTTGTTATCTGTAAAAGCTCACTTTTTAAATTTATTACAGATTATAATTAAATAAATGGAACATGCCCTTGGCACTGTTCAATCAACATTGACCAACAGGAAGTCATGTCTGCTGATCCAGTTATAATTTCTGCACATTTCCATCAATTCCATTCAGATTTCAGATGAAGTAATTTAAGTTTTTAATGGCACAGTGATGTTAGTATAATCCACTGGTCATTATTTAATGATGTATACCATGAAATTTGTTGTTTTGTGGTAGCAGAATAGTGCAAGACATTGAAAAATCACTCTAAGATACAATAGTGAAAAAACAATAGTGCAAAAGGAATACTGAGATAGTGTCCATGGACTATTCAGAAATCTGTTTGCAGAGGGGAGGAAGTTCCTAAAACACTGAGTCAGGATGTTCAGGCTGCTGTACCTCCTCCCTAATGAGAATTACTTGCACACTGTTTTCTTCCACGCTGGTTTATTTTCACTTCCAATTTGTACTCACCGAAATTAAGGGACAATTGAGGAAATCTCTCACTGTTGTGGTCTTTCTTTCAACAATCTGTTGGATTCTAACTTTAACCACGTACCTTCTAATCTTAGTTTCATGCCGAGGGTTATTCCTGGGGTCAGAAAATGACTTGCAAGTAGATAGAAACCTGGTGCAGCCAAGAGGTTGTGTGATCTGGTCAATTGAAATCACAAGTTTCATAGTACCAGTCGTATACATAGTTCAAATGGCACTGATTTTGAAGTATGATTTATGGTTAATGGTAGTAGCTAATGCTGTCCTTCTCATATCCATAGGAGATTTACAGTACTAAATGGCTGAATGAACAACACAGCTACTTTGTACAACACTGCTCCCTCTGACTCAGTTCTGTGTAGAATAAGATCCAAGTTCTTCAACCTCCCTGCAGATGTTAAAAGAATCATTTTCTTAGCAGAGAAGTTATTCTGAATTCATAATTTTATGTATCAATAATTGGTTACTAACCTTTGCATCTTTTCAACAATACTTAAACACTGAGGAAATGTTAGATAGCCTTTATTACAGGGACTCCTCTTTTTCCCTTTTTAGGGAGAGAGAGCGCCTGTGCTGTGTTGAATTATCGGGTGAACGAGTAGTCTCTGTGTCTTTATTGATGCTTTGCTGCACACTTGAGTGCTCGATGGGAGGCGCCAATGTGTTTTTGCTGGTGGGGGAGGGGGGGTCATTGCTTTGCTTCTACTTATGTATGGGAGAGGGGAGCTGGGGGTCTTTGGGGTTCTAACATTTAACTGTCATCCATTCTTTGGGGCACTCCTCTGTTTTCGTGGATGGTTGCGAAGTAAAAGAATTTCAAGATGTATATTCTATACATTTCTCTGACATTAAATGTACCTATTGAAACCTATTAACAAATTACATTTCAAAAAAATCTTCACTGATATATTCTAACCATTTGTTAAGTTTAGATAGGATCACCATCTGAGAATACGGAATAGAGTTTGAAATAAGAAATTATTTAAATAGATTGAACCTATAGTCAGTATTGCTTCCAGAATTTGTACATATCGTCCTTAACTAACTGATGTGGAGAAACTTCCGCTTTGCTTTCCTGAGGAAAGTAATTATAACCTGAGGAGACTTCAAAGTGATGAATCACCATCTGTGGAGATTTTATCCATTCCTCATGTTTCTCTCCTGTAGGATAACATATGGACTAGCTAGTTTAAATCTCATCTCCTGGTCTCTTGGGGAAAGTGCCTCATCAATGTATCAAATGGCTGTGACAGGCCCTCTTTTGCTGTTGGTGTAAGACCCCAGAGAAGTTTCTGTTTTTGATAAGAATCCAACCTTCACTACTTTGCAGAATCTAGTCATCACTGTTGGGACTATTGTTCATCACACATCCACGACTATCCTTGAACTGGAGATCTTTCTGGTCATTTCAAAGGATGGCTACTTTCCTGAAAATATGGAGTCTCATATAGTCTGAACTGGATAAGTGTTAAATATCCTTCTCCAAAGAACACAGGATTGAATGGATTTTCCCAACAGTATCATTACTGATACTCATTTTTTTATTAGTCTCTTAATAAACTGAGTTTAAATTTTCCACCTGAGAGGTGGCATTTGAACTCATGCCTCCATACATACACTTCCATTGGACCCCTTAAAATCTTTTAGATTACATATATTCTTAGCTAATGGACATTCTGAATTATATTAACAGATCTGCATGAGACATTTTTGAGTACATGGCTTTCAGTGGAAATGATCACAGAGCCATTATCACAGATTCATCATGCAAAAAAATCCCACGACCTCATTCCATGCTGACAATCAACCACTCACTTACACTAATCCCATTTTACTCTTCCCCATTCACATCAATTGCCCCAACCCCCATATTCTGACACTCACCTACACTATAGGGAAATGTACAACGTACAATTAGCCTCACAATTTGCATGCTTCAGGATATGGTTGGACACTACTGCACTAGAGGCAAATGCCTACTGCTACAGAGATCATGTGAAAACTCCCCAGAGCCAGCACCAGTGACTGACATGAGCTGCTGGAACTGAGAGGTGGCTGTGCTACCAGCAATATCACTGTGCCATGCACCAAGATCTGCCCCACACCGCAATGACCAGAGCAACTTGGCACTTGGTGTCAACCATCTTACCCAGTTGATACCTTAGATAACTTCCAAATTGGTGAGATATTGAAAGCTAGAAATGCTGGATACTTTGCTCCCTGCTACCAAAATTATCTCACGTTAGATCAGAAAAATTCTGGTTATCGAACATAGAACAACACAGCACAGTACAGGCCCTTCAGCCCACAATGTTGTGCCGACCCTTAAACCATGCCTCCCATATAACCCCCCCACCTTAAATTCCTCCATATACCTGTCTAGTAGTCTCTTAAATTTCACTAGTGTATCTGCCTCCACCACTGAGTCAATGATCATTATGATCAGAGATTAAAGGAGCAAGGGCTTTACTCTCTGGAGAGAAGCAGGATGAGAGCAGACATGATAGAGGCATACAAGATATTAAGAGGAATAGATAGAGTGGACAGCCAGTGCCTCTTCCCCAGGGCACCACTGCTCAATACAAGAGGACATGGCTTTAAGGTAAGGGGGATATTAGAGGAAGGTTTTTTTATTCAGAGTAGTTGGTGCATGGAATGCATTGCCTGTATCATTAATTCAAAAATATCTTTTCCTAACCTATCTGTCAGTTTGACTGCCAATCACATTTAATTAAGGTTTTAGTACATCCTGCCCTCAATTCAGAAAAATACAACTCAGATTGAAAATTGCATCCATTCTCTTGTTTTCCTTTCCTTTCCTATCATGGTCTATTTTGCTCTTGCTCTTAGGCTAATTGTTTCTGTATACTTCATTTGCAACATATTGCACTTGAAATGCTTTTATCACTCACCTTTCTGACAGACATCCAAGGCATTCCCAGAAATCCATTTCTATTTTTGCCCAGAGCAGCAGTCCTGGCAAAAGCGCAGGTACAAACAGAGAGTGATATTATCATGAAAGGACTGAGAATTACTGACCCATACACCTCAGAGTTCACATTAAATACCCTTTCCTCTTGCTTCTACCTACTGACTATGAGCAAACAAAATACTTGCACAGAGGCAATATAAGCTGTGGAACCACGTTGAAAGGTGTAGCAACTAGAAACTTATCATCTTTTTTCCTGCTACATAAATTCTCAAAGCATAAGACATAGAACGTACAGTAAATCAGTTCAGCAACGGAACAGGCCCTTCAGCCCATCATGTTCTGACTGGCCATGATGCCAATTTAACCTTGTCCCTTCTGCCTACACATGGTGCATATCCTTCTGTTCACTACATATCCATGCACTCATCTGAAACCTTCTCAAATGTCACGGTTGTATCTGCCTCCACTACTACTGCTAGCAGCCAGTTCCAGGCACCTATCACATACTGTTTGAAAGGAAAATTGTTGCTAGGTTTAGTAGCTAAGCCATACACGATAGCCCAAAGCTGGACTTGGTTGTCAGAGGCTACTTGTGACGCACACCATTGGGAGCTTTTAATAGGTAGTGGAAGCTTATCCTCACTACCATCCCTGGCGACAAACAGCCTTGAGGAACTAACTGGGGAAATTACTGATAGAGGCAAGCACACAAAATGCTGGAGGAGCTCAGCAGGTCAGGCAGCATCTACGGAGAGGAATAAGCAGTCACTGTTTCACGTAGAGACCCTTCATCAGGACTGAACAGGAAGGGGGCAGAAGTCAGAATAAGAAGGTGTGGTAAGGAAAGGAGTACAAGTTGGAAGATGGGCAGGTGGGGGAGGTGGATGAAGTAAGAAGCTGGGAAGTGACAGGTGGAAGAGGTAAAAGGCTGAAGCAGAAGGAACTTAATATGATAAGACATTGGAACAAAGAATTAAGGGAAGGAGGAAGGGAACCAAAGGGAAATATAGGCAGGAGAAGAGAAAGGGTGGGAGGTAATCAGAAAAGGAAATAGAAAAGGAGAGAAGGGAGAAGGGGTAGTAATTACAGGAAGTTTGAGAAACTTTTGTTGGAAGCTACCTAGACAGAATATGAGGTGTCACTTCTTCAACCTCAATTTTGTCTTATTATGGCAGTCAAGGAGGCCATGGACAGACATTTAGAAATGGGAGTGGGAAGTCAAATTGAAATGAGCAGCCACCAGGTGATTCTGCCTTTCGCAGCAGACAGAACAAAAGTGCTCTGCAAACCTGTCTCCAATGTAGAGTAGGCCACACCAGTAGCACCGAATGCAATAGATGACTCCAGCAGACTCACAGGTGAAGTGTCGCCTCACCTGGAACAACTGGGGTTCTGTAATGTGTTGAGGGAGGATGTGTAGGCACAAGTATAGTACTTGCCACTTTTGTAGGGATAACTGTCACGCATCCTCCTCCCCCACCCACTCTTACCTGATCTAACCTATCACCTTCCATCTCGTCCTCCTTCCTCTCCCCCTACTTTCTTATTCTAGCTTCTGTCCCCCTGAAACATTGACTGTTTATTCCCTTACATTGATGCTACCCAGCTTGCTGAGTTCCTTCAGCATTTTGTATGTGTTGCTCAAGATATCTAGCGTCTGCACAATCTCATGCATTTGTGCAGTATTGATATGAATTACTTTATTTACTCACATGCAGAGAATATTTTTAGTACCATGTTAGCAAACTCATTAGTGCATGATCCTTGGACACTTCTCATTTGGAGCTGTGGAGTGTCTACAGACTATTGACGTAGGGTCAGGATATTTTCTGGGTAGATTTACTAAGACTGTGTGCTCTAACTGCAATCTCCTGTGGATTTTTCTCAGTTGCTTTCCCATCTGTTCTTAGACCCCACCTCCAACTCAATTTCAACCCTTCACTCGATTCAGGTGACGGGGTCGTGAAGCTCTAGCACACCTGGTGATACGCTCATGCAATGAGAATTTTTTTTGAGAACTTAAAATTTAAAGCTGCGTTTTATATTTAAAATGAATGCAACATCCTGAAGGAAGCAGCTGTTGGCAATGCCATTGTATTTACAAATGTATACCATTGGGAACATTACGGCTCCAACTAAAATTCAAGAATTTAGTTTATCATAATATGATTACAATTAAATAATTCTGTCAAACAGTACTTTGGGAAATGCAGCAAGCCAGATCAGCACGACTGCAATCCATTCTGCAGAGATCCCCTCGTATACGATTTCTGGGCTACTTTCCAGAAGAGGGACGTAGAGGAAATGAAATGTATGCCAGAATATGTCAGATTTTAAGCACCTCATTTTAACTTGAAACCCTGATCTGGAAAGAGCCTCAAAGCCCCAGACCTCAGGTAGATCAAAGCAGAATTCAATCCATGGGTCAAGTTTCATGAAGATTGTTTGTCCAGAGCTAAGTATATTGTTAGGAGACAGCACCACTTGTAAGATTTCCTCCAAATCATAGACTATTCTGGCTTATAAATTTATTGCCAATCCTAGAATAATGGAACTGTGTGACACTGAAATCCCCATGCCCATCTTTTATCCATCTGTACTGATCACATTTTCCTGCATTAGGATCCTCACCCACGTGACTCCATCTGCCAATTAAACCCTCCTGTCATTATGTGCTCTTGTTCCTCTCCTCCCCCTAACCCCTATACTGGTTTTTCAAGCGCGATAGTAAACTGGCTTTAAATGAACCTGAAGCAAATTATTCCATACATTTTCAAGAAAATAATCATTTACTTACCTCTTTATGCTGGCTGTCTCTCCTCTGCTCTCTTTAGTTCAGATGCTGTGCTTGATCTGAAATGTCATCTGCACACTTCCAAACGCAGATGCTGCTGATTTGCAGAGTTCTTCCAGCTGTTTGTTTTCCACTCCAGGTTCTAGCATTTGCCTTCTCATGTGCCTTCATATCCTTTTGTACCTGGCTTATTTTGAATACCTGTCTAAGTGCCTCTTAAACATTACAGTTAAATCTGATTCCCCCAACTCCACTAGCAGCATGTTCCAGATGTCAGCCTTTCTCTCCTTTAAAAAGAATATGCTTCAGATCCTCCTTAAAGCAACTTACCCTCGCAGAGGAATACTCTTGCTGAGCATTTCTAGCATTTTCTGATTGTATTTCTGTGCATAATGATGTCGACTGAGTTAAATATCAGCTTGGTCAATGCAGACATCTACCTTGCTCTTCGAAGTTGCATCATGGAATCTTCTTGACAGGCCCTGAACTAACATTTCATCCAAATTATCTCAAATACTGCAGCAGTCCTGTTGTTCTGATCTGGAATGTCAGCCAAATTTTGAACTTAAAAATAGTCTGGAGTCGAACTTAGGTTTCATTGAGGCAGAAGGTAAGATGTTACCAACTCAGCCAAGACTGGGTTTCATTGTATGTGGTTGCAAGCACATGGTTTTCAGTTTAACATCTAGCAAACCACAAGCTAATGACTGTCAGAAGAGGAAAGTAGAGAGCAGAGAGTTTGAAAGCTCGCTTATAAACAAGTGAAGATCACTCAGTGGAAACTGCTTTACAGATGCCAGTTACACAGTATATCCTTTAGCAGTCAGTATGGTGTCTGTAAAAGTGAATTTTTAGATCAGCTTCCCATTCACAAAGGTTGCCTGCAAATTATTAAGAGAGCATGGTGCCCACGTTTATGGGGAGAAAAGTCCAACTAAACACAAATTCCCAACAGCGTAAAAATTTCGAAGATCTTGACTGCACAGGAGTCATTTCCCGTCTCTTGATGAACCTCCCCACTATCACACACATCTAGGCTTTACCCTTGTGCTCCTGTAAGTTGAACATTTATTGGAAGTGCTTGTTCAGCAGCGATCAACTTCAATGTTGTGACTATGATTTAAGTCACTTCCCATCACCTGCCTGAGATTGATCGAATTGCCAAGCAAGTTACTTCCCCAGGGAAAAGATTTGTGTTGTAGCTAAGGTGATTTTTCTTCAAAATGATGGCCTAATAAAGACTTGCACTGTATACAACCTTAAAATGTCCCAAAGCACTTTACAACCAATAAAGAATTTTTAAAGTATATTCACTGTTGTACTGCAGTTGATATGGCTCCCATCAGTAAAGCAATAATGACTAGATTGTTTTTATTGGGATGACTGGAGGTTAATGTGATCACTGCTATAATGTAGAATTTGGTGCGATGGGGGATACTTGGGATAACCAGGGGATAGTGCCCAGCACCCTGCTCCATATCTCTGTCATCTCCAAATGGGAAATTATGATGATCTCTGTCACTGAGCTTGTACTAACACACAAATAAATCATCAGACACTGCTTAAGAAAAAAACTTTTTAGAAAGGATTTCTCCTCAGGTTGGATGAGAAGGTCATAGGCTCAGGGTGAATGTTAAATATTCAAGAGGCATCTCAGGAGAAACTTCCTCATTCAGAGAGTGGAACAAGCTGCTGGCAGAAGCGTTAGATATGGGTTCAATAATAAATTTTCAGAGAAGTTTAGATAGATACATGTATGGAAGGGCTTTGGAGGGATATGGTCTGGTGCAGGTAGATGGGGCTAGACAGAAGATCAGGTCATCATAGAATAGATGAGCCAAAGAGCCTTTTTGTCCTGTAGTACTCTATGACTCTGTAAACCGTGCTGAGGGTGGTGTTACCCTCTAAGTTTCGTTTAATGGTGGTCGCATTACAAGTCCCTCCTCCTGTCACACTGGGATAAAATCGCAGATAAAAATGGAGATACAGAGAGAGTTAAGGAGCCCAAAATGGACATGCAAAAATCTCATCAGGTGCAATTCAAAACTGTGCACAGAAGTCAAAGGCAGTGCCAATTGAAAGCTGTTTACTGTATGGTAATGAGAACACTATTATTTGTTGTACTTGGCGTGTGTTCTTACAAAGGAGGGAGTCATTCCAAGGTCATGTGGGTATGAAATGACCTGTATTTTACTTGCTAGAAGGTCTGTTGTTAGATCATCAATATAATAGCAATGTGATGTCACCAGTAATAGTATTTACATTGCTCCACTGTATTTTTTTAATGCCTTGCAATCAAACCAGTCCAGTGGATTCATCCACCATTCGTAGGCATTTATACATGTGAAGGTGTGTATTGTGTTGGGGAACTGGTGTCAAACTGAAGTGACAAGACATTGCAATGCATATGAAAAGTGTACAGGCCGTTCCCAGGCTTTGAATGTCTGACTTTGGACACCCTTGCATGCCATTAACTCCCATAATACTATTAAACTCAGAAGTCTGACATATTCTTTTTTTATCAGCATATTAAATGACTTTTGTGTGTTTTCTGACTTGTAGACAAAATTGATTTAAAGATGTTTGTCAAAACAGAAGCTATTCTTACCTGGGGACAGCCTATATTGAGGCTGTTCTGCTCAGATGGTCGATGCCAATTTTGTGCAAGTTCCTTCTGGAAGGCTTTCGACCTACAGTATATGAAGTTTAATGCACTGAAGACTAGATGAGGTCATGAAATGCCCAATGCCATTTATTCCATGGCCTCCTGCCACAGGGAAGAGAGATTCTCACAGGCCAAGTATACAGTAGTATACTGCGATGATAGTTGCTCCTGATCGTGAGGGGGGTTGGGAGTGACATCATTGAACTTTATAAAATCATGAAAGTCATGGATAAGGTGAAGAGCTAAAGTTTTTGCCTCTCTGTAAGGGAGTCCTCAACTCAAGGGCATAGGCATAAAGTAAGAGGGGAAAAACGTAAAAAGAACCGAGGGGCATTTTTTTCACAATACTGTAGATGGTTGCGAGTACTGTTCCTGAATGAGCTGCCAGTGAAAGTGGAAATGGTGGGTACAATTATGACATTTAAAAGGCCAGGTTCTTGGAGAAGTTTAGAGGGATATGGGCCAACGATAGGCAAATGAGACTAGCTTAGATAGGCAACTTGGTCATGTTCAAAGTAAATTTATTATCAATGTATATGTTACCATATACCATCTTTAGATCATTTTCTTTGCGGGGAAAAAAGAAATACAAATGTTTTACAGAAAAACTGTGCATAAACAGACAAAGACTATCAAGCAATCAAGGTGCAAAAGAAAATAAATTTGTGCAAATAAAAATCATACTGAGAACATCAAGTTCTCACTGCAACATTCCTCCAGACTAAGTGCATAACTCAGTGCATACAATGTGTAGCTCACATACGACACAAAGATAATATTACCACAAATAAATTAACAAATAATGAGGAGCATTTATGGCACAAGTCAAAAAGTAAGGAGTATAATGCTACTGGGGCTTCATGCGTAATGAAACGTGGGTGGTGACAGGGAGTTTGTCCAGTTCATATGACGGGGGAAAGAAGCTGTTTCCTATACTAACAGTCCTTGTTCTCTTGATGCAGTACATCCTGACTGTTGGTAGGGGGTCAAAGAGATTGTTGGGTAGATAGGAGAGATTATAGACAACGCTAACTGCCTTGCATATGCAACAGTCCTGATATATACCTCAGACTGCTGAAAGAGTTTACAAATTTATTACACTTTACAAATTCCATTTCTTATGAAGAAGACTGCCGAGCAAGACTGCCGAATAAACACTAAAAACCCTGAAAACCTGGTACCTGAATAAACTCAGCATTAACCATATCATACGCCATAGGCGCTTCGATTACTGGGGCCAGCTTTAATAGTAATTAGATATTATCTCGCGGGCCAAAGATAATTCCAGGCCGGATTTGGCCCACGGGCCTTGAGTTTGACATATATGGTGTAGGCAATAGAACCAGTTCAGAGTGATTGAAGTTATCCATGCTGGCGCAGGAGTCTGATGGCTGTAGGGTAACAACTGTTTCTGAACCTCGTGATGAGAGAGCTAAAGCTCCTGTACCTCCTGCCTGATGGTAGTAGCAAAAAGAGGGTTTGACCTGGATGGTGGGGATCTTTGATGGTGATGGTCTTTGATGATAGATGCTGCTTTCATGTGGCAGCGCTCCATGTAAATGTATTTAGTGGTGGGTAAGGCTTTGCGTGTGATTCACTGGGCTGTCTCCACCACTTTCTGTAGCTTTTCCATTTCTGATCATTAATGTTTGCATACCAGGCAGTGATGTGATCGGTTTGCATACCAGGCAGTGATGTGATCAGTGATGTGATTGGTTTGCATACCAGCCAGTGATGTGATCAGTGATGTGATCGGTTTGCATACCAGGCAGTGATGTGATCGGTTTGCATACCAGGCAGTGATGTGATCGGTTTGCATACCAGGCAGTGATGTGATCGGTTTGCATACCAGGCAGTGATGTGATCAGTGATGTGATTGGTTTGCATACCAGGCAGTGATGTGATCAGTGATGTGATCGGTTTGCATACCAGGCAGTGATGTGATCAGTGATGTGATCGGTTTGCATACCAGGCAGTGATGTGATCAGTGATGTGATCGGTTTGCATACCAGGCAGTGATGTGATCAGTGATGTGATCGGTTTACATACCAGGCAGTGATGTGATCAGTGATGTGATCGGTTTGCATACCAGGCAGTGATGTGATCGGTTTGCATACCAGGCAGTGATGTGATCGGTTTGCATACCAGGCAGTGATGTGATCAGTGATGTGATCGGTTTGCATACCAGGCAGTGATGTGATCAGTGATGTGATCGGTGATGTGATCGGTTTGCATACCAGGCAGTGATGTGATCAGTGATGTGATTGGTTTGCATACCAGGCAGTGATGTGATCAGTGATGTGATTGGATTGCATACCAGGCAGTGATGTGATCAGTGATGTGATCGGTTTGCATACCAGGCAGTGATGTGATCAGTGATGTGATTGGTTTGCATACCAGGCAGTGATGTGATCAGTGATGTGATCGGTTTGCATACCAGGCAGTGATGTGATCGGTTAGGATATTCTCCACCAAAACCTTTGATGAGCTTCAATAGATGCATCTATGTTTTGGTTACCTCCTGAATCTATGCAAACTTTGAAGCAAGTTGAGGTGCTGTTGTGCCTTTTTTGTGATGACACATGCACTGGGCCCAGGACAGATCCTCTGACATATTAGCATCAAAGAATTTGATCAGCACTGACATGTTGTGCTGATGGTCTAAGTATTTGTTTCACAGTTATGTTCTGGGCAAAGTCTATTGCGGGCACAGAAACACATTTTGCTGCACAACAGAACTTCAAGGTTGGTTTCATTTAGCTCTGGTCTAAAGCATGGTGAACACAAACCGACTGCTTCAATGATTGAAATCATTTGTTTATAGTGTGTTAGACACTGGCTTCCTGCTTCAGTGACCTGGGCTCAGGTTCACATCAGAGTGCTGGATTTGAATTATCTGGCAATGTATTAGGTAGTTTCATATTCTGAAGTGGCACGGCATAAAAGTTTCTCTCTTTTTGCTTTAGTTGCCAAAGTCACAGTCTGTGGAATTTGTTGCCGCAGGGAGCTGTGCAGGCCAAGTTATTGGTTGTATTTAAAGTGGAGATTCGTAGGTTGTTGAATGGTAAAGGGTTAACAATTTACAGGGAAAGGGCTGGAAAGTAGGTTTGAAGAAAAATAATCATACATGATTGAATGGCAGAGCAGACTGAATGGGCCAAATAGCCTAATTTTGCTCCTAAGTCTTATGGTCCGACGGCTTCTGTACCTCTGGGTGTAGCATCCCTCACTAGCTATTGCTCAATTGAAAAACTGGGTGCTGGAATTGTAGAATTCCTTACTCTGGCCCCAGAATTTCTCAACATAAACAGCAAACAAAAAGAAAAAAATAATTCTGGGTTATATAATGGAACAGCATTTTACTCTTTATTTCAGAAACAATTAATAATTAAATTGTAGTTACGATGATAACTCTAATGATTCCTTGCGCCGTGTGCCAATGAATACTTTTTTCCACATAAAATGTTCAGGATGCAGCAACTTTCAGCCTGAAACAGAAAGTGATGGAGCTGTCAGGAAGTACATCAGTTCCTGAAGGGAGATGTTAACCTTACTACAAAGAGGCGCCATCTGAAACTTAAGTTGCCATTTCACTTTCAAGCGATGATGGATTTGCTGCATGGTTCCAACAGCTCATGTCTTGCTTTATTCTGTATGATTAGTTTAGCTGAGTTAGAACTGGCTGTGGAAAACTTCACCACTTGGGGCTTGGATCACTTGCAACATGATTGAACCAAAACTGAATTGGAATAAATGGTTAGAATGTTTTTAATTCAAAATGATGGAGACTCAATGGGAATGGCAGAAATGCCAGAAGCAAAGGTTTTCTTTTGTGCTGACTTCAAGGAGAATTAATCTTCACTGTATAAGTTGGTCATTTTGTGAGACAGGAGAAAAGATTGGAAAAAAACCATCAAGGAGCTGGACAGTTGGAGTTTTATAATGAGAAGTTGTGGTTTGTCTCAACATGCTGGCCATTATTGTTTCTGGGATTAATAATTATAAGATGAAACTCAGCTAAAATTCTATTAAAAATATTAATAAGCTACAAATTTATGATAAACTCTGGTACTTTGCCAAAAATCTGTTGCCATTGGATCAAACTTCCAGTAAGACAGCTTGAATGAGCTTCCCTTTCAGGATATCAGCAATGTCCTCCTCCTTCAAAGAACAGGATTTCCCTCCATCCACCATTGATGCTACCCTCAACTTCATCTCCATTTCCTGGATATCCACGCTTACCCCATCTTCCTGTTACCTTAACAAGGATAGAATTCCTCTTATCCTGACCTACCACCCCCATGAGCCTCAACATCCTACATATCATACTCCATGATGGCCTTCATCTTCAATGGGATCCTACCAGCAAAAACATCATTACCTCCCTTCTCCCACTTTCTACTTTCCAAAAGGATTACTCCTGCAGTGATATCCTTCCATACATCCCACCCGCCTAATCTCTCTCCTGGCACTTGCCCTGCAAGAGACAAAGGTGCTACACCTGTCTATTCACCTCCTCCCTCACCTCCATTCATAGCCCCATACAATCCTTCCAGGTGAGTCAAAATTTCACATGCAAACCTGTTGGGGGTATCTACTGTATCCAGTGCTCCCAATGCAGCCCCCTCTACATTGGTGAGATCCGATGTAAATTGGGGACTGCTTTGTCGAGCACCTCCACTCCATCCACAAAATGTAGAATTTCCCAGAGGCCAACCATTTTAATTCCTTTCCCATTTTCGTTGTGACATGTAGGTTCATGGACTCCTCTTCCATCACAATGAGGCCACTCTTGGGATTGAGGAGCAACACCTCATATTCTGCCTAGGTAGCACTTTTCCCTTCTGGAAATTCTCCTCTCCCCTTCCCTCTTCTTCGATTCCCCAGTTTGGCCTCTTTTCTTTTCTCCTCACCCACCTATCACCTCCCCCTGATGTCCCTCCTCCTTCCCTTTCTCACACCATCCTCACTCCTCTCCTATTAGATTCCTTCTTCTCCAGCCCTATGCCTTTTCCACCTAACACCTCCCAGCTTCTTAATTATCCCCCTTTCCCAACCCACCTAGCTTCACCTATCACCTACAAGCTTGTCCTCTCCCCCTCCACCTTCTTATTCCAGCACCTTCCCCCTTCTTTTCCAGCCCTGATGAAGGATCTCTTCCTGAAACGTCAACTGTCTAATAAGCACATAGAGTTAATATTAATAGCATTTTGTTTTGTTTTTTGGGTGAACTAATTTGAAAGGAAAACCTAAATGCTAGGAACTGTAATAAGAACATGCATGTTCACCTGAATTCAAAGAGCAGTTACTAAGTATGGTGTAAAATTTTTCAACAGAACAATCTTTCTTGTTCTTTATGAAGTGCCAGTTCCAATGTGCTGCTGAGATTGATAGTGTTTACACAGTTAAATCGGTAGAAATTACGAATATTCCAACTAAAAAGATTGCATTTCAGAAATTCAGGATGTCCCAATGTTCCTTGCAGCTAATAAAGCATATTTAAGCTGCAATCACTTTTCCAATTCTGTAAAACTGAATTTGCACACACTGAGTGATTATGGCCAGATAATCTGTTTTAAGGTTAATAAAATCAAAAAAAAAAGGTAAGCAATCTCAGAACTTTGCCTTTGATCATGGGTGTTCAGTACAGGTGAAAGTTTTGGTTGCAGGCTGTTCTCACTTCCACGCATTCATTCCCAACTATGTTGCATTGACTTCATTGGAAGTCATGCAGGTGAGTACAGCTGGGAGGGATGCTGGTAGTTTAGTGCTTGCCACTCCAGGCAAGTTTCAGAAATAGAAACAAAATACTTTAAACATTCAGCAGGTCAGGGACCATCTGTTGTAGAAGTAACAAAATTAGTGTGTCTGGTTGAGGGGCCTTCATCAGAAATTCTGATGCAAAATCTTCAACTGTAATATTAACCCTGTTCCTCTTTCAATGTTTAAAGTACATTTGTTATCAAAATATGATTACTTTATACAACCTTGAGATTCATCTCCTTACAGGCAGCCACAAAACAAAGAAACCCAGTAGAACAAATTCAAATAACCAATGAGCAGAGAGAAAAAAACCAAGTCATGCAAACAGATCACCCACAGATGCTGTCTGTCTTGCTGACTGATCTTCACCATTTTCTATTTCTGTTTCAGATTTTCAGCTTCTGCAGTTATTTTTTGACTTACAGGAGCAGATTTTTGTCCATTTCCAATTGTCCATTGTGTACAAAAATGAGTAGCAAATCCATTTTGCTATTGAGTTGTCAGCTTCCTAAATCTGTTTGTGTGCTCAGTCCCTGGAAGCACCTGACAACATTGAGTATAGATGCTGAAATGCAAGCAAAAATACAGGAAGACCTTAAGGTCAGGTGGCATCTGTGGAATTTTTTTCTGACTCTTTAAAATAATCCGCAAAAAATAAATTTCTTTTACAACAAAATTTCTCATTAACTTTTGAGGAGTAAGCATGGACTGTCAAAGTAACTGTCACCGATCATCAGAGTCAGATTTAATATCACTGGCACATGTCATGAAATTTGTGAACTTTATGGCAGCAGTACAATGAAATACATGATAAGTAAATATAGAGAAAAAAACCAAGTTAAATTTTTATATATAAAATAGTTAAGTTAAAATATGTAGTGCAAAGAAAAGCAGAAATATAGTGAGGTAGTGTTCATGGCTTCAATGTCCATTTAGAAATCATCTGTCAGAGGGGAAGAAGCTGTTCCTGAATTGCTCAGTGTGTGAGTCCTCAGACTTCTGCATCTCTTTTCTGATGATGATAGTGTGAAGACGGCATGTCCTTGGTGGTGGGGGTCCTTAATGATGGACACTGCCTTCCTAAGGCACCACTCCTTGAAAAGGTCTTGGATACAATGGAGGCTGGTACCCATGATGGAGCTGACTAAACTAAAATAACTGGGCCCAAAACAAACAGATACTTAGGACTCGAGCATTCTTTGTTATTTTACTT
This sequence comes from Hemitrygon akajei, assembly GCF_048418815.1. Lineage (NCBI taxonomy): Eukaryota > Metazoa > Chordata > Chondrichthyes > Myliobatiformes > Dasyatidae > Hemitrygon > Hemitrygon akajei. Next base: position 85,392,126 of record NC_133124.1, read on the forward strand.
GTGCACAAGGAGAGCAGCGTAAGACCCTGTCACCCACACTGTCCTGAAACCTGAACGGAAAACTGCCATTTTGATACAGAATTGGCTTATCAGTAATGGGTGTTCATTATTGTAAATTGTATATGTATGAATTCCTTACTGGCAGGAACAATCACTGTTCACAACAGAGAATGTTAAAATCAATCGAAACTTCAAGCAGACAGCCAATGATATTTTGAAGTTAGTAAAGACAATAGAGCCTTAGTTGTTGGGTATGTTTCCATCCTTCTGCTATCTCTTTGCCTCCACTACCTGCTATTGTGTAAAAGGACATAATGTTTTCGGAAAAGTCTCTCTAAAGAGGCCTCATTCATCTGGCTTGAGTACATACAGCCATAATCTTACCCACCTGTAGTCAGCAGAGATGTTTCCGGTGGTCTCACTTCAAAAGTCTCTCTTGATAGAGTGGACGTGGAGAGGATGTTTCCTGTATGGGAGTGCCTAAGACCAGAGAACACAGCCTCAAAATGGAAGGGCATCTTTTTAGATTGGAGATAAAAAGGAATTTCTTAAACCATAAGAGTGTTGAATCTGTGGAATTTGTTGCCACAGATGGCTGTGGAGGTCAAGTCCTTATGTATATTTAAGGAAGAGGTTAATAGATTCTTGATTGGTCAGAGCATGAAGGGATAGGGGGAGAAGGCAGAGATTGGGGCTGAGGTGGATCAGCCATGATGAAATGGCAGAGCAGACTCGAAGGGCCTAGTGGCCTAATTCTGCTCCTATATCTTGTGGTCTTGACTACAATTGCCCCAGGCTATCATTGCCTTACTGCAATTTCCGCACTCCCTCCTCTTTGGCCTGTAGAGGACAACATAAATCTTACTGAATTTCAATAGCACAGAGCCTCTGAAACTCTGTCAGTTTCATCGGGGTGATTATCTTGATGGAGATGGCTGCTCTGCAGGCTAACATTCCACAGGGCAATCTCAGGCAAGAGACTAAAAGGAATGTGACAACTCTCAATCCCCCTTGGTTATCAGCTTCTACTCGGATGCATACAGCTAAATTGGTGATATTCTTGGAACATATCAAGGATGTGTGTGCAACTCTTCTGGCCGATGATAGCACATGTACCATCCCCCTAGGCCAACAAAAGATTCAAAGCTGCATAGCACATTTATTACAAAGAGTGTATCAGTTGCACACCTTGAGATTTGTCTGCTTAGAGGCAGCCACAAAGCCAGAAACCTGAAAACCCCAATTTTAAAAAAAGAAAGACCAAAGACCACTGGATAGAGAAATAGAGGGAAAAAACTCAAATCGTCCAAACAGAAGCAACCCAACAGCATTCTAAAGCAGACTGAGTGCCCAGATCTGCTCCCAGAGCAGCCCCAAGCCTCAGCTACAATTCATCATGCCAGTGGGGCAGAAACACACAACAGGCCAATCAGTTCATAGCCTCGGTGCCATGGAGAAAGAAATGAATATTTGCAGGACAGCAAGTGAAATCAACTCAACCCTTGTCCCCACTCTGACACTTGGACTTCCAGTCTATCTGTGCCGGCACTTAAATTCTCCAAGCATTGGGTAGTGACTTGCTCTGGGACCCAGACCTTGGCGCCAAGATACACGTGGGCCACAAAGCCTGAAGCCATTCTCAATCTCACCAAATCGGCTCAGCACCTGCAGCAATCCATCCTCACACCCAGGTTAAGTGGATGGGCATCGAAACTCTTCTGCATCTGCTGCCCTCCAAATCACTCACTCCATCTCCAGCAGCAATACCAACTCTGTCTGCGACCTTGGCTCAAACACGTTGCGCCTCGCAATGCCTCAGCAAGGCTCATCCCCCAAACCAGCCTCGCCTCGCCTCTACCTCCTTCTGCACTGTCTGTGGCGATAGTTCACCACAATTTGCTTCAGTAAAGATGTTCTAAATAATGTTTTTGGTCGAATCTCTTGCCTTTCAAACTACCAGTTTGCTGTTGCACGCCTTTGATAGCGGCATCTTAAACTGGAAGCTAATGGTCCAGTGCTAATCAATTTTGAAGGGCCATAGTGCGGATTGCCACTAATTTGGTGGTGATGACTTTGATGGCTTGACTCGTATCATGTAGCGCTAAGGTTGTATCATTAGCCAATCTCCCCGGCGCTGAGGCCATCTTGATGCTTTCGTGAGCGAGTCCAGCAGTTCCCCAGAAAGGGGATGCTATTAATCAGAAACGCTCAGTCTCTGTATTGCTCCTTCTGTGGTGGCACCGTGCAGTGGGATATAGAGAGCGTGTGGGCAGGTGATACATACTGTATATGGAACTACGTAGGCCAGATAACAGCTTTGGTTCAGGCCAAAGATCCCTTCTGTTTTTTGGAGTACTCTTGGTAGCCAGTGATAGGCCTGCTGGCCACACACCCAGTGACTACCTTTAACAGGCTTTGGAGTGTCACCTAAGTCTAGTTCCATCCCTTGCTGGTTACAGTGACAAATGTCACCCCATCCCAGGAAGCAGCTGCAGTGCAGGGGGTTTTGCACTCCACTGTAGGTATGATTGGCAAGGAGCATTCTGTGGGCTGTGCAGTTCCACGCTCCCTTTACAGTTTTAGTTTTGTTATCAATGTAAAGCGCAGCATCAAACTCGCTGTGATTCAGGGTATAGGCTACAATTGCAACCCACCTTCTGAATGTGTAATCCACTGGAGCGCACCCAGTAACTTGATGGAGGAGGGGCTGGCAAGTACGTGGGATCACCCATGCGGAGACAGTCCCGTTACACAGTTTGGAGTGCAGCGCACTGACATGGACTCCAGTGGAAGTGCCTCTGGCTACCTTAGTCCAGCTTCCTCACACGATTTAGCCAGATTGCCTTTCAGGGTCCTATTTTCTCTTTCAACTGCTTCAAGGGTGGTAAGGAGAGGTGAAATCGTACGTACACTATAAGGCTTTCATTAGTTCCTGTGTTACCTTGCCTGTGAAGTGTGAGCTGTTGTCCCTCAAGATCTTTTCACGGATTCCAAACCTTGGAATAATCCCTGAGAAGATCTCGATGGCTACCACCTCACACTTCACAGGCAAGGTACAGGTATCGATTATAACCGAGGTTTCGATGACAAACTCTGCCATCTTCATCAGGGATGATGCCTGGGCATGTCTAGTCTCGTGGTATTTATACCCCTGTCGTCCATTCCTCCTGATTGGTTAGTCCTCATTCAATTAGGTTTCCACTGTCCCCATCTTGTTTACAATGGAATTCCAGTTCTTACTTAAGAGTGAGATCTTCGTCTTGGTTAAAATTCTTTTCCTCCAATTTTATTTCAATAGCTTCCTTTACCAGGCAGTCCCAAAAGCCATTGGCATGGCACGGTAGTTTTGTGCCGTTGAAGTCAATCCTATGGCCATTGTGAGTGCAACGTTCTGCTACCGCCGATTTCTCTGAGTAACTCAAATGACACATCTGTGCTCCTTGATGCGTGTTTCCGTCACGTGTCTCGTCTAGCCAATACACACTGGTCCTTGGGAATCCTGTAAATGCCAGCTGACTGGAGTCCCAGGCCGTCTTTGACCCATGTAAGCTGTGATTTGAGCTTCCTTTCAGGTTTGTGGACGACGGGATAGCGCTAGGCTCCTCCTTGTTGTTAGGTTTCCTGCTTTTTCCGTCAGCCCTTTTAAGGGCCTGACTGATTTCCTTCTCATAGCCATTCTGTAGGAACATCATACGTAATCGTCTTATTTCCTCAGGGCGAATCTCTGAGTCTGAAATAGTTCTTGCACAGTTAGTCAAAGTAGAAAGAACCACTCTACGTTGGGAGGTGTGATGGTGGCTGTTATTGTTGAGGTATAAGTCCACGTGAGTGGGTTTCCGATAGATGCCATGTCTGAGGCTACCATCTGGTTTGCGTCGTATTAGAATGCCCAGGAACGGGAGGCACCCACTTCTCCATCTCCATTGTAAATTGAATGTTTGGATGCATACTGTCATGGAACTGTTGTGCTGCAGTCTGAGGCCATACTATGAAGGTGTCATCGACGTATCTGAAGAAGCATTTGGGCATAAGGGTTATGAACTCGGAGCCCTCTCCTCAAAGTCCTCCATGTAGAAATTAGCAATTACTGGTGACAAGGGCGATCCCATGGCCACTTCGTCCATTTGCTTACAGTAGTTCCCCTTATAGAGGAAGTACATTAGTGTGAGGGCAGATAAAAACACCAGAAGCCTAACAATGAAGAGGAACCCATCGCTACCGCGGTCTTCCTTGTATTTCCACAGCTTCTGGAAAGATCGCCAGGCTACTGAAGAAATACTAGATTAATACCATCCACAAACCCATAAGGAAGCCCATTAGAAGAGTTAATTCATCATATACGCCGGGAATGTACTAGATCATTTTTCTAGGAATAAATTCTCATAAGAAGAGTTTAGTGACAGTTATCACATCATTTCTATGAACTGGATATGCTTTTACTCACTGAGGAAACAAATACACACTGACAAGCACATAATTATAGCCCAGACATTTAGGTAATGGCACGAAGTCCATTTGGAGATGCATGAAACGTCCCCGGGGGAGAGTCCAACAGCGGCTGGTACCGGCAGTGATTTTCCAAATCATACAATTTGCCACTACTTTTCTCACTAAGGTTGGAATTACTGCACACATCACTCATTTTTGATCATACCCATCATTCTGTTTTTCCTGCATGTGTCAGATCATGTACCATAAAGGCATGCTGGTGGGGGCAGAGTGCCACAAAATCTACGTTAGGGTGATACCAGATGCCCTGAGAGTCTTGCACACAGTGTGCTTTAATTATGAAATCTTTTTGGCCTCTGGTGCATCACTCTGAAATTGTTTAATTTGAAAGTGGAGTCAACACGAGGCACATGTACCACAACTGTGTAGCCCAGAGTTAGCTTTTGAGACAAATTTATTGCATGGTAGGCTGCAGCCACAGCTCTCAACAACCAGGATAACCTTGAGCTACAGGGTCCAGATGAGTCCTGTAATAGGTGACGGCACAAGAGGCATTGTCATACTGTTGAGTAAGTACTGCTACAGAAAAAGCTCTGGTTTTGTGCTTACCATAATCTGGGAGTCCAAGGGCTGGTGCAGTCATCAGAGTTGTAAAGGACCTGTTGGTTTCAATCGACCACTTCAATTGGTCAGATTTTACTTTGAAATTTGACTTTGGAGCTGATGGTGAAGCAAGGTCCTGAAGTTGATTAAGTTCTACCATTGGCAATACCTGGTCATACCCAGGAAGTGGACAGGGTCCTTCTTGAGGAATAGTTTGGGCAAACTGATAATGGCCCTCATCCTTTTGTCAGAAAGTAGGTGGCAGATCCCACTCAAGATGTGGCCCAAGTAATGCACTTTCGGTTGACAAAGCTGTAAATTTTGTCTTGACAACTTGTGGCCCTTGTCAGCCAGGGCCCAACAAAGCATTACAGAGTCCTGTTAAGAGACTTGGTGATCCAGGCAGCATAAAAGTAGATCATCTACATGTTGCAGGGGCGTGGATTGAGATGGCAAAACTACATCTGCCAAGTCCTTCTGGAGAGTTTGTGAAAAGACGGTTGGGCTCTTGGTATATCCCTGTGGGAGGTGGGTCCAGGTATATTGTTTGCTTTGGTAGGTGAAAGAGAACAAATATTGGGGATCTGGGTGAATTGGGATTGGGAAAAAAATGGCCTACGTAAGTCAGCAATGTACAATATTTACTGTTAGCAGGAATAGAACTACGGAGTATAGCTGGGTTTGGAACCATGGGATAGGTTAGTATCCAGATCTGTTAATAGCCCTCAGATAAGACCATAATTCCATACAGTATAGGAGCAGATTTAAGCCATTTGGCCAATTGAGTCTGCTCCACCATTTCATCATGGCTGATCCAATTTTCCTCTCAACCCTAATCTCCTGCTTCCTCCCCGTATTCCTTCATGCCCTGGCCAATCAAAAACCTATCAACCTCTGCCTTAAATATTCATAAAGACTTGGCCTCCACAGCTGCTGTGACAAAGAATTCCACAGATTCACCACTCTCTGGCTAAAGAAATTCCTCATGCCTCTGCTCTAAAGGACAACCCTCTTTTTTGAGGCTGTGTCCTCTGGTCTTTGACTCTCCCACCATAGGAAACATACTCCCCATGTCCACTCTATCAAGGCCTTTCACCATTCAATTGGCTTCAATGAGGTCAGCCCTCATTCTTCTGAAGTCCAGTGAGTAAAGGCCCGGAGCCATCAAATGCTCTTCATATGAGAAGCCATTCAATCCTGGAATCATTTTCATGAATCTCCTTTGAACATTCTTCAGTTTCAACACATCCTTTCTAAGATAAAGGGCCCAAAATTGCTCACAATACTCCAAGTGAGGCCTCACCAGTGCCTTATAAAGTTTCAACATTACATCCTAGCTTTTATATTCTAAACCTCTTGAAATGAATACTAATATTGCATTTTACTTCCTCACCACTGTCTCAACCTGCAAAATAGCCTTTAGGGAATCTTTCACAAGGACTCCCAAGGCAACTTGCCCCACAGTTTTTTCTATTTTCTCTCCATTTAAAAAATAGTCAATTGTTACATTTCTTCTACCAAAGCGCATCACCACCATGCACTTCCCGACACTGTATTCCAGTGGTCCCCAACCACCGGGGCACAAAACAGTATTGGGCCGCAAAGCATGTGCTACCGGGCCGTGAGGAAACAATATGATTTGGTGATATGAAACGATGTGAGTCAGCTGCACCTTTCCTCATTCCCTGTCATGCCCACTGTTGGAACTTGAACGCACGCAAGGTCATTACCCACGCGTCATCCATGTCAGCTTGGAAAGAAGGTCAGCTCCTTGAGCTTGCAAATGACGGTGGGCTGAAAAGTATGTTTGACATAACATCTCTACCTGAGATAGTCACGAAAGCACTGAAAACGTTGCTTCCATTTTCAACATTATATCGCTGCAAAGGGGGCTTTTCTGCAATGAATGCAACGAAAACTAAATTGCGGAATAGACTGGACATGAGGAACCTCTTTCGAGTATCGCTTTCTCCCATCACCCCTCGATGGGACCGTCTTGTTGCAGGGAAACGAGCCCAGGGCTCCCACTGATTCAGTGATATTGGTGTGTTGCAATGATTTTGTATGTTCATGCGAGGAAAATATGTGCTGTGTGTTTAATATTCAATTCGTTAGATAAACCCTTTTAGAAACAAAATTGAGTGTATTAGCCACTTATAAGTGAATTAGTTGACTTATCATCTATATTCCGGTTGTGATTAACACCACGTTCGCCCCCCCCCCCCCCACCTCCGTCCCCACCAGTCGGCTGGTCCGCAAGAATATTGTCAATATTAAACCGGTCTGCGGTGCAAAAAAAAAGATTGGGGACCCTTGCTGTATTCCATCTGCCATCTCTTTGCCTATTCTCCTAATTTTTCTAAGTCCTTCTGTAGCTTCTGTACTTCCTCAAAACTACCTGCCCCTCCACCTATCTTCATATTGTCTGCAAAATTGCAACAAAGCCATCAATTCCATCATCTAAATCATTGACGTATAACATAAAAAGAATTGGTCCCAACACAGACCCCCGGTGGAACACCTTGGACAAAATGACAGGTGTCCTTTCCCAGCTTCTGCACTGGCAATGTAGGTGTGTTATATGGACTCACTGTTGGAATGGCAATCCCCCTTTGCAGGAATGCTTCCAACATACGCGTAATGCCTTTCTCTGCCTCTGGGTCCTAGGAATGCTGAGGTTTGTGTGGGAGGGATTTTTTTAAATCCAATTGTACTTTCAAAGGTTCTGTAGACAGTCCTCAGTCCATGGTGTTTCTGGTAATTGAGCAAGCAAGTGCTTGGTTATTTCAACATCCCTTACCCGGGAGAAACTGGAGACTCAATGATCAAACTCACCCAGAATAGGAAATAAGGTTATTGTACAGAAAAGCAATTGCCTGGGGAAATACTGAAAGAGTTCCCTCTAACTGGGCATAGTTAACCTCTGATGCCTTATGCAGGAGATGATCAACCATGGGTCCCAAGTCCCGTGAGCGAATCGATGGAGCAATATAAAGGGTAATGTGTGGGCTCACTTTGAGCAGCATTTTTTAAAAAATGGTGCAACATCAGGTGGCAGCTTTACAGCAGTAGGACCCACGCAGAGAGTAAAAATAACAAGAGGGATTGAATTAATCTTGGAGCAATTATTTCACTGTAGTTCAGGCCCTCTGCAGAATAATGTGTCATACAGTGGACAGTTGTGCTCCGCTCAGACGCCAGGTGTGGATATTTCTCAAGCACTGAATGGGCCTCTGACGGTTCCAACAGTTGTTTAATCATAGTTAATGTATTAGCAGACAAATATTCATCAAGACTGGTCACTTTTGAACAGTCTTCCAGTAAAGCACAAATAATCTAGTCGACTGTCTCAGGCACCTGAAGTTGTGCCCCTTCTGGGGAGCATGCTCATATACATCCCAACTTATAAAGAAGGTTCCAGCCCAATAAATTAATCCATGATCTGGCTGCTATTAGAAACAGTTGTTTCCCTTCGTGTCCAAAGAAACTGATATGACCTTTTGAGAAAGGGGTAGCAAAACTGACTGTCCCATGAGTCCCTCAACTTTTACTGATTCATCACTTAGAAGTGCTTATGGCCAATTGGAAGCATGGATTATAGAAAAAATGGCTCCAGTATCAATCAATAAGTCTACTTGTCGTCCATCTGCAGTCGAAGAGGAATAACGGGCTCAGAACTCTTTACCATGGGCAGGATTCGGGCATGACAAGGCTTGGGATGTTGTCCAAATGGATTTTTTTTTACAGTAAACTGTGTAGCCTGCTGCACAGTTCACTGTGGAGGTGGAAGCTGACTGGTTTCAAGACTGTAGCCTTGAGTCCAGTCGCCAGGCTACCCAGAAACATAAAACAACTCCAGTGGGTAATTGTCTCTGGCAATGTTGTAAAACATTTAGTATTTTGTTTAACCTTTCCTCCTCCCACACAGGTTGCTGTGAATATTTATTTTAATCTCGTCTGTAGCCCTCACACAGTAACATTTACCAAGATGGACGTCCCACCTTAAGAGGGTAATCCAAGATACACACATTCCATGTAATCATCAACATTTTCATCTGTTCTCTGCATGACACCGTGTATCTTATGCTAATCTACAAAGAATCTAGATTCTTCAATGCTTCTAGTAGATTAGCCTACAGAGTGTTTAGATCAACATCCTGGGCCTGCCTTGGCCATTCAATATACTCTCTAACTTGTTTCCACTTAACTGTCCCCAAACGGGTGTCCATTACTACATAAATATCATCATCATTTGGAGTATGACATTTATGGAGCAGTTCCATTTTAGGGATAAATTTCTCTACATCCTCCTTGGGATTGGGAGTTAACTCTATTATAGCTTGTAATTCAAAGCTAGACTATGGACTGTAAACTTCAACCAGGCACCTGTCCAATGCTGGATATGTGGGTATAGGGTACAGACCCGCACTAGAGTCATGAGATCTGGTATGTTCCGCCACCGGACCTTCATCTAGTGAACCAGTACCCCCTCCCGCACCCCATTGTTGATCTCTAACTTTTGAAGTGGTAGCTAAAATGTCTGGCCATGCTGGCTGCGCTAGCGGTCAGGAAGAGACTCCTGATGTGGCCTTGATGGTAATGGTAATTGGGGATACAAAGGATCATGGTCATCTTTGTGCAGTTTGTTTAAGTTGGTTGTAGGATTAAGGTGGAAATTCGCAGAAAATGCAACAAAGTAGGGCACATACAAAGAGTATGTTGGCAGACAAAAATAAATGAACTACACAGGGAAGTGAAAAAAGTAAAAAGTTGCCGTTTCAATAAGAGCACTAATCTGCACGATATTGATGAAAAATCTGATAATGATGAGAGTGACACAGATCAGGCTCGCCTTGAGATTAATAACATGAAAATTAATAGTAGAGTCCCGCTTGGTAGCGCAATAATATCAGCGCCGGACTCCAGAGCGAAGTTTCCCAAGTTCGAATGCAAGTCAGGCTGAGCATCAAGCTAGCAACTCGGCCTCGTAAAAATAAGAATAGCTTGCTACGGAAACACCGTCATGCGGTGCCCTGATAACTCCACTGCCGAGTTAAGGGCTATTCTTCTTCTAATAATAATAGACAAGCAAAAACAAGAAGAAGACCAGCCATATGGCTTACACCAGAAGTGAAAGGAAAATTAATTAAAATGGAATTGGACACTGACTCAGCTGTTTCAGTTATTCTACAACATGAGTTTGAACAACATTTCAAAGGTACTGAACTGAAGCCTGTAGATAACCAACTAAGAACTTGTACTGGAGAAAAGATAACTCCTGTGTGAATGCCATTCGTAACACTGAAATATAACAACCAACAAGCCACATTGGCCTTGTATGTATTAGGGCCAGCATTATCAGGGTGTGACTGACTGGGTCAACTACAACTTGATTGGAGATCCTTCCACCATTTATATACCACATCCCCTGCGACAGAGTGAACTGAAAGCAAATTAAGTAATATACTGGATGATGCCACAATTCTCTCCATGCTGTACACCATGAACCATTGCCCAACAGAGGGTAAACAGGTGTTGGTGCCAGCCTCTCTGCCTCTGGTTAGAAAGCATATGGGACCAAGTAAGAGCCATGCTGCTCAGAGGAACCATGACAGAGATGAAAGTGGTGGTCAGACTAGAACAATTTGTGCAGGCAGCGTATCTGAGAAAGCTTCTGATACGTTAATCAGGCAGTTACCTGTGAAATGTAGGTTAGTATTAAGCTGGAAGAGAGTTCAAAAGAGCTTCACAAAAACTGCAAGCATTTGGCTTTTGTGAGAATAATGAACCAGAATCTATTCAGGATATTGCATGAACAAGAGACAAAAAGCTGCTTGCAGATGCAAAGGCTGGATGAATGGAAGGTTAAAAAGAGAGTTATCATTGGAGATGTGAAAACAGAGGATTTGTCAGGTGATGTTGAGGATCAGGAAACCAGGAGGAGAGATCATATTGTAAAGGGATCAATAGAAGGAAATAGAGAATACTCCAGTGATTTAAATTTGCCTTTCCTAGATCAAGATGCACATCCTAGAAAGAAGAAAAAGGAGAGCAGAAAGACTGTTCATGTTAAAGTATGTGAACTATTGACCTGTTAAAAGGAAAATAAAACAATAAACGCTAGGCCAAAACAGGGTCGTTAACTAAAACTCTCAAAAGGAAAATGAAGCCTACACTGCGGCTGAAAAAAACATTTAAACGTTAAACGAATACTGCTAGTCTTCAGAATCAGTTGATTTGAAAGTCCAATTTCTCAGGGAAGGCTGAATGTAAAACAGCAGGGGAGCATTGCTATGCTCTGTCCAAGTCTCGACAAGCACTACAATGACAAGAATGGAGTTAAATACTATCACTATTAAATAATAATTACCTGACATGTGCAAATTCACAAGCGCAATTGGCATATCTACTGTACTGCCAAATCCGTGGTTGTGACAGTGAGAACATGGTAGCAACAGTTACATTTAAGAAGCACCCAGATCAGCACTGGAATAGTCAAGACATTGTAGGTTTTGGGCCAAGTGTTAGTAATTGGAATTAATCTAGGAAGGTTTATTGTTTGTCGATGTGAACAAAGTGAGCAGAGGTGTTATTTTTACACTCACTGGCTCTAGTTTTGTACTCAGCCCATCATTGTTCTGATTATGTAGGAATGGGCTACAGTTAGAGCAGTGTAGAAAAATGCTGCAGAGAGCATGTTTCAAAGAAAGATTTGCAAATATGTAGCATCCCTTTAATGCCTTTCAAAAAGTTCCAGAGCATTTTAGTGCCAAGAAGTGAAGCCACTATTACAATGCAGGAAATTCAAAATTATAATTAAACAAGAATTTCTATTCAAATTTCCAAATGTCAGCGAGCTTTCATTAAAAGTGAAAATGTAAATGCCAACATTGTTTTTGAAATCTTGTACAAAAAAATGGTGCTTTGCAAAAACTGGATATAGCTGTTGTTGACATCCAAGTGTTTTTCATGAGGGCAAAATTAAGCTGGAAAATTTGAAATCAAGCATTTTAATATATATGAATACTCAGGCTAATGAAAAAAATCCAAGTGAAAATTAGTTCAATATGACACCTTGCTGGTTAGACAATACTGTACCAACTGGGGTGCATTTGCCTGAAGCACGAAATTATAAATGTAATTGAGTTTTGAGGAAACATTAACTGGTTTCTCTTTCTACAGATGCTCCTTGATGGGCTGAGTTCTTCCAGCATTATTGTTTTTGGTACAGATTCGAACATTTGCAGTGTTATTGCTTTTCATAAAATGTAATTGGCTGGGCAGAAGATTTAGCTGTCAACCATTCTATGCTGCTGTTGAAGTCAAAAGTAGACATGCAGTAAACACAGAGAATAAGCACAGCTACTATAATACTTCAGAAACAAACTGCCTGTTAGGTATCTTGAAACAATTTAAATATACCCACTACTCTTCTTAGAACAATTCTATCGGTAGTATATTAGGGGACTAACAAAGGTGTACTATGGAATGTATTTTTATGAGAAAAATAAAAGGGCAATTTGCCACATAATCACAAGGCTTTAAAATTGGTATTTTTATTGGTTTGTATTGCATTTTATTGAATCCTCCACATAATGACTATCAGAATTAATTATGTCGTGTTTTATTTTATTAGGTACGGATTGGGAAAAGACCTTCAGACAGTTAGGATTTGAAAGGTGAGTATTTGCTATTGCTATTATTATCGTGTTTAATAGAAAACTAAATAATTGCACCTGTGTCTTTACAGTGTATTGCTTGAAGTTATTGAACAGACCATTTTAGGGGAATATACACAAGATGATGAATTTTCTGATTATCAACTGCCCAACTCAGCATCTGTTGTAAATTAATTTTGTTTTATTTGTATACTACATTTATCCAATAAATAGATCATTATAATTGCAGATTTGTTACAATTTATAGAAATTAATCTATCAGTAGTGAAAATGTCTAGATTGACTAGATAGATTCAGATTCACTGACAGAATGCAGACTCAAGCTACATCCACACTAGACCGGATAATTTTGAAAATGCCGGTTTCGTGTAAAAACAATAGGCATCCACACTATGCGTTTTTGAAAATATCTCTATCCACACTGAAACGGAGATTTCGGCGAATCTCCTCCTACACATCTACCGAAAACAAGCAACATGTTTGGTGTTGAATCTCGCCGTAAAAGTGCGCGTTTGTGTAGTTACAGACTAGAAAAACTTAAAACGATGGACAGCTGTTGGCTCTCACGCAGGAGAACTTAAAACTAAAAAAAACAAATACCGGAGCATACGAAGGGAACCAACAGGGAATTCACGGACTGTATGACCCGGCTGACAACGAACATTGAAAAACTGGCTAACTCTGTTGCATTAATAAAGCACCTTGTTAAATGTATAAAACATGTCTGCATCAGTGTTATCTTGGATTTCCATACAATGTTACATTAGGCTGTTACACATCTATTGTCAGAGAAGTACTTGCATAAATAGGTAAACCACCTTCATACGAGCAAGGACAGAAAACAGCAAAGTGAGTACAGTATACTTATTTATTCAGTAAGTTATGGGTCAAAGTATTTGGTGAGTACATTTCTAACTCTTCTGGCTTCAGTCTCGTTGCCGTCTGTTCTGAAATTGTTAGGTTGCGTTCAAGAAAACAATGAAATAGCGCGCTGCCGTCTGACAGTGCTTTCAAAAGTCTCCGGTTACTCCGTCCACACTGATCTGCCCAAGCAGCGATTTCAAAAATACCCACTCTGGAAAGCGTTTCTGAAAAGCTCCGGTTTTGGGGGATGAAAACGCCGTTTTAGTGTGGACGGAGGGTAAAAACGAAGAGAAAAAGCTTCGGTTACGGATTTATCTGGCGTAGTGTGGATATAGCCTAACTTTGAAGAGAGGACAGTGTCTCTAACACATTTTAGCGCAGAATCTCTCTTCACATCTCAATTAAATTCAAACCTAAGGTGGGAAACCTCAGTGTTTTTTGTGATGTAGATTTCTAATCCCATGCTCTGGACTACCAAAAAGTCAATAATAGCATGTAATAACTTTCATGCAGAGAAAGCTCAAAGGCCAATGATGTATATTATTGTAGCCTTTAACTTACAGCAATTTGTTACAGAATACGAAGAGGCTGAAGGACCAATGATTCGGTTAGATTTCTTCATTGAAACCATTTGCCCTAATCCCATTTTCATTGACTTTTCATGTATCCATTTACTCTGCTTGCACTACAAATCTCCATCTAATACTTTTCAGTGCTGTGAATGTACGAGACTTTATGTGAATATCAGTTGATCTTAAAACTGTGTGAAGGATTTTTTCTCTACTATACTAATGCTCTAGGTATTGTGTAAATTCAGAACTTCAAACTGTTTGCTGCGAGAAGAAAATAATCTTAAACTCTGGATTACATTTAAGCACTAAGTACAAAAAGTGCTGGAAATATGCAGTAGGTCTGGCAACATCTGTGGAGGGAGGAAGAGAGTTAAAGTTTCAGGTCGGCAGCCCTTCATCTGTTCTGTATAGTATAGATAAGAATTAATGAGGGAGTTACATAGCTGAGACATTAGCTCTAGTTCTCGTCCTGCAAAATTCTGCTTGATATGTTAAGTATTTCTAGCACTTTCAATTTTTATCTCAGATTTCCAGCATTAGCAGTTTTTGCTTTTCTGTTCTTAAGCAACGTTTAGTATTAAACAACGAAAGGGTTTTTAATCCATGGTTTGTTTTGAAAGAGAGAATAAAATTGAATAATGCTAATTTTTAATATTGTAGCATGTAAATTAAAATTTACTGAATTAAAGATTTGTTTCATTAACTTGTGTATTTTCAGATATAGCTCTATCATGTCATTATCTTCTTTTTCCTCTGAAATGGACTTAGCTCAGTGCTTGATATTTCTCCCCATAAAATGAAACACCGTGGTTAACTTTTATGAAGCATTATTATTGCTCGCCAAAGGCAAGTAAAGTTAAGCTTCCAAATCTTACCCAGATTTTAATTCCTCCTCAAACCAAACCTGCTGTCATTTGATAGTTAGACAAATCCTAATCCTCCTTTGGTCAATCCTTGGAATTCTCTGTCCAAAACACTGTAGATACTAGCTCAAGAGAAGGATTTACAGTAGAGGTTGAGAATTTTTGAAAGATTGGGGAATTAAAGGCTGTGGTATCTAGGTCAGAGAATGAGATAAGGGCTGGTGTAGATCAGCGGTGATTATATTGAATGCTGAGACAGGTTGGAAGGGCTGAGTGACTTGTTTTCTTGTGCTCTTTTGTTTTATATTTTTCCCCATTTTATCAAGAACCAGGGTGACCATTGGGGAAAGGAAAAAATAAGGCAATAGCTAATATAGTTAGCGCAGACATAAATGATAGATGTGAAAGCAAAGGCCAAAGAATGAAAATGCTGGTACTTTGAGAAACCAAATGCAAGAGTTACTAAAAATCTAAAATGAAAGATAATATTGCTAATTCTAGAATTATACCACCTGTTCTTGAAGCTTAACGGGGTAAATGTGGTGTTGATATTTCCAGCGATTGAGGTGCTGAGATCTAAGGCTCATAAGAGTAGGTGCTGGCAATTCAGGACATTCATGAGGAGAAATTTCTTCACTCAAGGGATTGTGAATCTTTAGAAGTCTTAACCCAAGAGGGTTGTGAATGCTGAGTTGCTGCACATATTCTACTCAGGGAGATCGATACGTTTTAGATATTAAGATAATTAGACACATGGGTTCAGTACAGGAAAATAGAGCTAAGTTAAAGAATGAGTTGTTGAATAGTGTGTAAACTATATATTAAATAGTATATAAAATGATATTGGGTAGAGAGTCGGAATCTTTATTCCAGAATGGAAATGTCAAATATGAGAGGGCACAGCTTTAAGTTGGGAGGGGAAAATTTAAGGAAGATTACCAACACAATATTTTTACACATTGGTAGATACCTGAAACCTGCTGCCAGGGAGGTGGTGGAAGCAAAGCAGCGTTTGAGATACATTTAGATAGGAACGTGAACTGGCAGGACAGTGGGGTTAGTTTTAATTTGCATCTTGGTAGGTTGAAGGGTCTGTTCCTGTGCTGTACTAGTCTATGAGCAAGTGTGAGAGTTGTCTGTTCCTGCCTCTCTTTCTTGCGGAAGAGAGGAAGAGAGTTAAAGAGGTTGAAAAAGGCAATATCAGAGTTGGAACCTTAGCATCTGAATGTGTGGCCACCAGTGGTGGAGCAGTGCGATTGCAGAAGGATAAGAACTTGTTCTATAAAAATTGAAAGGATATCAGAGCATCTGACATTGATGATGGATAGCTTGTCAATGAGGATTCTGAGGGATAGGATCTACCAATATTTGGAAAGGCAGGGTGGGAAGTCAAATCTGGCAAATCTCATAGAGTTCTTCAAGAAGGCACATAATATCATAAGGGGCACAGGCAGGGTGAAAAACAGAGCCTATTACCCAGAGAGCGCTAAGTGCAAGAGATCATATATTTCAGAGGGACATCAGATGCAGCTTTTTCATTCAAGTGGGGATGCGTATTTGGAATGAGCTGCCAGGTTGAGGCAGTTTAAAAACCATCTAGATTCTGCAGATTCGTCACCAGCTTTGATTCAGCTAACAACAGTGGTGTAATCAGCATGCATAAATATGTCATTGGAGTTGTGCTTTGCCTCACAGTCATAAGTATCAAGTGTGAAGGGGGCTAAACTCACAGCATTGTGGTGCACTTGTGTTGATGGAGATTGTGGAGGAGATGTTGCCAATCCAAACAGACTGGGGTCTGCAAGTGATGAAATCAAGAATCCAATTACACAACAAGCTATTGAGGCCAATGTCTTGAAGCTTATTGATTAGTTTTGAGGGAATGGTTGTATTGAATGATGAGTTGTAGTTCATTAAAAGTATCCTGATGTATATATCGTTGTAGTCCAGATGTCCAGGATTGAATGCAGTGCCAATGAAATGGTATATACTATGGACCTGTTGTGCTAGTTGGCAAATTGGAGCAGATCCAAGTTGTTTCTCAGGCAGTAGCTGACATGTTTTATCACCAACCTCTCAAAACACTTCATCACAGTGGATGTAAGACGTGCTATGACGTGTAATCATTGAGGCAGGTTACCATATCCTTTCTAGTCACTGATATAATTGAAATTGAAAACCCAGCAAGTTTGAGTTTTAAAACTCCTACAAATTCTGAGGGAAGTGAACAGAAGAGTAAATGAGGGAAGACAACAGGGTGCAATTATTGTGTTCAGTATGCACAAAGAACAAGTAATTTGAGAAACGTGAAGGAGAATTGAGGTAGGAAAGATTACCAATAGCAATAATATTACAAAACAAATAGTAAAGGATTAAAAGGTGTAGGTGAGTGGAAATTTGAGCATAATCATCTCTAGATTACAAGAAAGTAACCAAGTAATGTGCAATACTATCCGTAGGGTTGTGAAGTGTTGTATTGTAGCTGTATTATGGTGAACTGCCACATTGTTTCCCCTGAACCTATTGAATTGTACTTCTATATTCCATGAATTCCAGTTCATCGGGCAATCAGTTAATCAGGGCAGCTGTTTATGTTAGACAACACTTCAAGAGCAAAAGAAGAAAATAGCCAGATTCCCTTCATTTATTTGGGACACTATGCCTCTTAATTGGCCCTGGTAACTGTTGTTGAACATTTTCTAACTAGCAGTAGTCAGTGCACATCGCGTGGCTGTTAGACACTACACAGTGCTTAGAGAGAATAGTTTTTAAGTGGCATCACTTGCATGTCTGTGTTCTAAAAGCAATGATATTTGTCATCGATAGTTGGCAAGAAATAAACAGTAAGACAATTCAGAATTATTTTGCTCACTGCAGTTTCAAGCATTCATGCTTGGAGATGCCAGAAATGGTCAGGAGTAAAAATAAAATTATTTTACTACTTCAACAAGTTAGGAACTGCAAGGCATTTAAAAATATCGACAGTCATCTTGAATGTTAAGATTTGTTGAATGTAATCATCAAAAGAACTGTTTGAAGGCAGCCCACTGTCTGCGCTGATTTTGTTCATTTACAGTCAATTTAAATAATATGGCAGTGTACACTGGATAAAGTCCATCCTTGTTAACTATTAGGAACTATTATACAGTTTTATAGTACTGTAGTAGTTTTGCTAGTGTTCTAATTTATTCTGTATTTGTATACATAATTTGTTATTCAGTTAATTGGTAGTTTTTCTTTTTTATACTTCTTAAAAATTATTTCCATGAAACTTCAACTAATTGGGACAATCACTGAATTGGGCCAAAATTTGTTAGACCCAGTGTGCCAATTTACCAGAATCCACTGTCTATCTTTCAGTGTATTTTTTTTTTGGTTTGGTAATAGTTTAGTAATGGGCACAGATTATTTGAGAAAAAAGGGAAATATATAACTGCAGATATACATATGATATATAATATATAGTGTTATCTCAAAAATGTAGTTGAGCAAAAGTGACAAGAAGACTCTTCTAATTGAATCATGCCATTTGATCGAAATGTGACTATTCAGCATGCTGCAATTAATGTTCTCTGAGTGCACAATTTAGAGATTTGTGGTCCTGCTGAATGTCATTGTTTTAAACATTTTTTTCACTTAGTTTGAATTTCAGAAGCAGAAGTGTTTATGGCTGCTGGTATTATCAGGTATCAGTCACACTTAAGTACCCCATCCCAATAGTGAGAACATCAACGAGGTTGTCTTGCCAAATGTAGCAGTGAGAGACTGCTGCAAATTCATCTCATTTCTGTCTTAAATGAGCTACCCCAGTGATCACACCCAATTGTGTTGTCATATGCTGAACAATTCTTGCTATGCTCTTGGTTAACTTTCAACCAACATAACCAAATCAAATTGTCCAGGTACTGTGGAAACACATACCCAAAATAGAAGTGTTGGAAGAACTTAGCAAGTGAGGTTGCATCTGTAGAGGGAAATGGACAAAGGAACTGTTGGCGGGAATGGTTGGTCAAGAGATGGAAAGTGATAGTTGTGTCCAGGTGAAAGGGGAGGAGGGTGGTGATATGCAGTTGAGACCAAGAATGATAGCAGAAATCTGGGAGGTGATAGGTGGAAGTGAGAAAGGGCTGAAGATGATGGAATCTGGTAGAGACAAGGAGCAAAGGAAAGGAGGTTGGTGAAATGTTTAAGTGGTGGGCAGTTGGAGAGGGTAGGTGGGGTGGAGATTAGGGTGATAGGGGCAGTTGGATCCAGAGGAGATGGGAAAAAATAGGGGAAATGGTTGCAGGAAGAATTTTCTCTTCATGGTGCCAGGTTGGAGACTACCCTGGTGGGCTAGGAGTTGTTCTTCTTTGTGGTATCTTGCTATACTCAAACCAGCAACTGGAAACACACGTTGTTAAGGTGACTATATATCAATTTTTTTTTTTTTTAGAGTAATCGGTTTATTTGGCATGAAAGCAAGGTCTTCATCCTAGTTCTTCTACTACTCGCATGCACTGGGGAAAGCTACAGCAGCCAATTAACCTACTGGCCTGCACACCTGTGGCATTTTGAAGGGAAAGGGATACTCCCGACAATCGATGTGGTCACAAGAACGATATGTAGACTCCTCACAGGGAGAGCACCTGAGGTCAGGATCAAGCCGAGGTCACTGGAGCTTTTCAGTAACGGCATTCCCGCTGTGCCATAATGCTGCTCCTGAAGCTACAGTATTTTGCTTAGAAGATGTTTGTCATGACTTGTTATTGGAATGGGCACAGATTATTCAAAACAAGCGCATTCCATTCTGAAAACTGAGTACAAACTCAATGCACTTCTTTGCTTTAATGATATTTAGATAGATAGATAGATAGATAGATACTTTATTCATCCCCATGGGGAAATTCAACTTTTTTTCCAATGTCCCATACACTTGTTGTAGCAGAACTAATTACATACAATACTTAACTCAGTAAAAAAAAAATATGATATGCATCTAAATCACCATCTCAAAAAGCATTAATAATAGCTTTTAAAAAGTTCTTAAGTCCTGGCGGTAGAATTGTAAAGCCTAATGGCATTGGGGAGTATTGACCTCTTCATCCTGTCTGAGGAGCATTGCATCGATAGTAACCTGTCGCTGAAACTGCTTCTCTGTCTCTGGATGGTGCTATGTAGAGGATGTTCAGAGTTATCCATAATTGACCGTAGCCTACTCAGCGCCCTTCGCTCAGCTACCGATGTTAAACTCTCCAGTACTTTGCCCACGACAGAGCCCGCCTTCCTTACCAGCTTATTAAGACGTGAGGCGACCCTCTTCTTAATGCTTAAATTTAAATTTAAATTCTTAAATTTAGAGGTATCTCCAGCACTTTTCTAGCCTTTTTTTTTCATCTTATCAATTTGTATATTGATTACTTTTAAAATGATGGATGGCCCTGTATTGTAAAACCTAGTAGTAATAAAACAGGAGAGAATACAACCTAAATGGTGAGAGCTAGTAAAGAATGGCATGCAGGGGAATCTGTATGTTGGTTCACGAGATATAGAAGATATATTTACAAAAGCAGCAATTGATTCAGTAAGCAAATGGTGAGTTGCCCTTTATTGAAAAATGGCTGGGATTCAAATGTAAGAGAACCTTTCTATACTTGTGCAAGGATTTGATAGATAATTTGACATTTATTTTATTCCTAAAGAAGGATGTACTTACTTTTGAACCAATGCAGTGCAACTTCACTAAATCAATTCCTGGTTGAAGCATTGAACAAGGAAGAGAAATGTTTCTTCAACACCCTAGAATAAATCTCTCACCAGATTAAATCTCTTCCCAAAATAAATCTCTCTCCCCTCAGGCTCAAGAGCTGGAGACTAAGATGCATGGTTTTAGGATTAAAATTGTCCACTGAGGAATGAGGTGGGGAGAGGTTTCTCTATGTAAAGTATTGTAGTCTTTGGAATTCTAAGCCTCAGGCTGTGGATACTCAGTCACTGAATGTATCCAAGGTTGAGACTGATAGATGTTTTTGGACGCTAAGGCATATTGTAATTGGCGAGCAAAATAGATGTTGGGCACAAGGTCAACATAAACATTGAAAGATGGAACTAGCTTAGGGATATCTTTTATTTCTTAGGTTGTTCGGTAAGTTAAGAAATGGAATCTCTGGAAATGTTTTCTTATGGAAATACAAAATACTGAGCATATTAACAGAAATATATTACTGATTTTTCTTCTTGTTAAGCAGTATCTCTAAATACCATGCAATATTACAATACCCTAAGAAGAGCTTTATGTTCAATAAGACAATCTTGAATGTGGAGCCACAACTTGTCTTAGCAGGATAGCCCACAAAACTCTTGTCCACAAAGCTGCTCAAAGTCTTTCTGGATCCTGAGTGAGTAGAAAAAGCAACTGGGCATATTTTTAAAGATTGGGAAATAAAAAACAGGAAGGCTAATTAACAGAGGTCGAATTAAGTTAATACCATAAGATAGTGGTCCCCAACCACTGGTCCGCGACCAATTGGACTATACTGTCTGCTTTGCCATTTCATCATGGCTGATTTATTATCCCTCTCAACCCCATTCTCTGCTTTCTTCCCATAACCTTTGAGGATCATCCTTTGCTTTAAATATACCCAGTAACTTAAGTTTAGAAAGGGAAATAAAGAGAAAGGTAAAGTTGGAGTCAGAAGAAAAATGAAACCATGCTTCAAATGATTCTCAGATTTCAGTGTCTCCTGCTTATTTATTTCTGTATCAGAGAGGTTGTTGGGCAGACAGCCACTGTTTCAAGTGGTTAGTTTTTATGATTATGAATAACAAGTGTCACGTACCCTGTGACCGGGTTAATGAACCAGCAGAAATGGAAAACACTCTGGAGTCTGGTATTACTATAAACTAATAGTGTTTATTAGTAACTAAGCAATACAGTAATATAAATGCAAATATATCAAACAGGTTAGCAATGATATATATATATAAATAGGAACAAAACTAGGCTCTTTCAAACCTAGGGGTAAATGGGTACTGTCGTACGATATGATGAAGAGAGTTCAGTTCAGTTCAAGGTAGTTAGTTGAGTAACGTTGGAGAGAGAGGTGAGAGGTGATGCCGTCGATCTTCCCGTTGTCTTCTGAAATCCTGTTGTAGTCACCGACCATGACCATAGCACGTACGACCGTTCTTCAGCGGTGGAATTATCACCCAGGCAAGGGTGGACACACAAATAATTCTCCACCGATCGCACCTTTTCACACTGTGAGCCACTGATTGATTTCCCTGAATCAATCCTCCAGAACCCCACCTCCATGTGGGTACACAAAGCTCTTTCAGTGTCCGACACTGTGTGTG
Organism: Hemitrygon akajei; assembly: GCF_048418815.1. Lineage (NCBI taxonomy): Eukaryota > Metazoa > Chordata > Chondrichthyes > Myliobatiformes > Dasyatidae > Hemitrygon > Hemitrygon akajei. The sequence continues at coordinate 85,414,491 of NC_133124.1, forward strand.
TCTCGTGGTGTGTCTTTCCGTGGCCCAGCGGATCTGCTTTTTATCTCCACATGTTGGACACCAGCTGTCCATCAACCTGCTCTGCCCACCACTTTCTGCAGACTCTCTACAAACAGGCTAGTGACCTCGGAGAAAGGTAAACAATCAGCAGAGGAACCATAACATCATTCTTTCGAGCAGTTTCTGTCTCTCTCTCTCTCATTGCACTGGATGCCCCCCTCTCTGTCTTTTAATAGCAGCACAGTTCATAGGTCTCTTCTGGACCCCTTTTCCAAACTAGGGTGACCCCTAACACAAGATAGAAAGGAAGGAGGTTAAATAATAACTTTCAAAAGAGTGCATAAGTGGCCATTTTATTAGGTACACCTGTACACCTCGTTGATGCAAATCTATAATCAGCCAATCATATGGCATCAACTCAATGCGTATAAGCATGCAAACATGGTCAAGAAATTATGCTGTTCAGATAAAACATTAGAATGGGAAAGAAATGTGATCTAAGTGACTTTGACTATCAAATGATTGTTGGTGCCAATGGGGTGGATTGAGTATCTCAGAAGCTGTAGACCTCCTGGAGTTTTCATACACAGCACTTTCTAAAGTTTACAGAGAATGGTGTGAAAAACAAAAACATCCAGTGAGCAGCAGTTCTGTGGGAGAAAGCACAGTAGAGGTGAGAGAGGTCAGAGGAGAATGGCCACAAAAGCTGACACAAAGGTAACAGCAGCACAGATAACTATGCATTACAGTAGAAGAGCATTTCTGAATCCATTACACATCAAACCTTGAAGTGGATGGGCTGCAGCAGCTGAAGACCACGAATATACACTAAGTGGATATTTATTAGGTACAGGGGGTGCTTAATAAAGTAGCCATTGAGTATTGATAATCACTTGAGGTGAAAAATAAATGCAGAGTTTTGGGAAGAGGCAAATTGGAACTAATTGGTTAACACATCCAAAGAGTGAGTCAGGGTCCAGAGAACTAAATGGACTTTTCTCTGCTCTGTCTTGATAGGTTAAATATTGCATCATCTGTGCATTTTGATTACCGTCATTGTGAAGAAATCAGTTCCAGAAATTCTAAAAATTAATGGAGCAAGATCTATTACTTCTAAATTTATGCTAATTGTTCCTTGTGGTTTCTTTGAATAAGCACTAATACAATCTGTTATAAATATTGGACAGCAGATGTTGTAAAGGTTCCAGGTTCACATTTGCTTTCCCTTTGAATTCTCATGGTAAAATATGCTATCCTCAGGTCATTCAATATCTACAATCCTCCCAGAAATATCACCTGTAAAGAAGTCTAGATGGAAGGCCGACCATTAAGATCTCATGTATTGGAGTTGTGAGTGAGGGGAGGTTTGAGGTTTAAATTTAATTGGAATGAATGATGATGCTCTCAGTGAAATGCTTGTTTACTTTCTTTCGAAGAAGTGATTTATACAAGGGTGCAGTCTCATACACAGGCACTTTGTATCTAGCTGATTTTTGCTGTATTTTTGACAGTGCAGCTCAGGGATAGTTCCTGGTTGAGAGCCTCGCTCAACAGGGACGTGGATTAAAAAACTGACCATTGATATTAGTGCACACTATTCCATAGATTATTTATTTTCTGCTCATTAAAGTCAGTGGGTAGAAAATTCAGCAAAATGCAGAATGATCTTGCACATAATTCTCTGCCTCAAATAAACAGGAAACGACTTCATATTTTCAGTGGGAACCAACAGTAAGTCATTATTCCCATCCAATATTATGTTTATCACTCTTGCCCTTTCCTGTTTCTCCACAGCGGATGGATTTTTATGGGTATGCACGCACACACACACTTGCACTCGTGTGCTCTCCTCTCTAGTGTACTCTCACATATGCTCGCTCTCACACAATAGCACACACACTTATCTCAGTCTTGCACTAGTTTAATTTGTGCTTGTGCAGGTAATGTATAATTTATGTTGATTTAAATATATGTTAAATTATGTTTGTCCTCATTTTGCTGTGCTGCTAACTTTCATGGCATTGTTACATATATATACACACACACACACCTATGACAAGAGTAAACTTGAGCACTCTTTCTCATTCTCTGTTTCACATATTCACGCACACATTCATGTTGTTGCCTGCTCTGCTCCTGGCCTTGGTTGCTTTGCAATGTGGGAGGAAATCAGAATAGCTGGGAAAAGCACGCGTGGTCGCAGAAAGAATGTGCAAGTTCCACACGTCCAGCACTGGAAATCAGGATTGAGCTCGGGTCGGTGCAGCTCTGGGGCAGCCGTGCTAACCTTTGTGCTGCAGAGCTCTCTGGACAGTTAGAAACCTACTTCTTCATCTGTGGGTGCAGCTGAGATTCCTGGGCCCATCAAACACAGTGTGGGCAAAGAAATTTTGCTGATGATTTGACATCTTAAGGACACTAGCATTTATTCAATATATATTTCTATGTGGGTCCAGCAGTGCCACCAGATTTTGTTGACTTTCCCACCGGAAGAATGCAGGTTAAAATAATTTAGGCTCAAGAAAAACACATCTTGAAAAACAGTGTACCCAAATAAAGGTGCACCAGGAATCCAGACACACACACACACAGGTCATGCTACTAGTTGAATGAGAATTCCTGTGAAGTGAATGTGTCTCAGAAAATAAATAAGTTATTTTTTTGGCAAATATCAGTTGCTTAACAGAAGCCAACTATGTTATAAACTGCTGCAAGTACTTGGCACAAGGATGTGCTCGCTGAAACTGTGTGAAGAATTTTAGCCAGCTTCCATAATAATACATTGAAGAATTGTACAGGCTTTATAGCGTAGGTCAAAAAATAAAAATAATGCATTAAACATCTTGGAATTGATGAAGTTAGTCTGGTAATAAAGCATGTTTCAAACAGGGATCAACTCACACAGATCAAACTATGCAAATTATACACTTTAAAACAAAAGGCATTTCACATAAATGTTATCCTGCAAAAATATTAAAACTATTCTTAATCATGTGCATATTTTAATAATGTGGTTATGAAAAGATGTATTATTTGATCTGGAGCTCTTAACATTATGAATTTATGCACAGTTGTTAGGAAAGTAAGGTGTATTAAGTATTTGTACCAGCACAACAAGAAAATAAATTTGTATTGTGCCTTTTACATGAACACATTCTGAGGAACTTTCCAAGAATGCTAGCAAGCAAGACGGATGCTAAAATAACTGACTTTGTTTTCCCTGAATGCTCTGATTTGCTCCCACATCCCAAAGATGCAGTATATGGGTTAATAAGTTAATTTCCCCGCAAGTTTCTCCTAGTGTGTTGGTGAGTGGTAGATTCTGGAGACAGTTGTTTGGAACATAGGGAGAATATAGTAGGGTTAATGTGGGATCAGTATAAATGGGTGTTTAATGAATGGAGTGGACTCCATGCTCTGTGGCCCTATGTCATCATCTTACAGTCTTATAAGAAGGGGAAGATTCCATTAAATAGAAACATAGCAAATATGAGAGGGTACAGAAGAGATTGACGAAGATGTTGCCTGGACTGGAGTGTAATAGCTGTAAGGACAAACTTGAAATGTTTTCATTAGAGTGCTGGAGGCTAAGAGGAGAAGAATATAGAATTATTACAGACATGGTTAGGATGGTCAAAGTAGTTTTTCACAGGGTGCAAATGTCAAATACCAGAGCGTGTGCATTTAAGATGGGAAGGGGAATATTTAAAGGAGATTTGCAAGATGGTTTTTATTTGCCCATGTTGGTGGATGACTAGGAGAGGTAGTGGAAGCAAAGATGAAAACAATATTTAAAAGGCATTTGGATTGACACATGAACCTGCAGGGAATAGAGGGATAACAGCCATATGAAGGAATTTGTTGAATTTGGCATGATGGTCAGCACAGACACAGTGGGCCAAAGGGCAGCGCTTCTGTTTCTATAATTCAGTAGAATATCAATAATCATTTATGATAGATCATAATATTAATTTCTTTCAGACTGATTGCATGAAATATATCCCTTATGTTTTGACATTTTTGAAGGTTGGTTAGTCCCTCTCTTCCCCCCTCCCCATCACCCCTCTCCATCTCACACACACAATAGTTTGTCAAGAAGACAAAGTGAATTTTACTCATTCACTTCCGTCTTCTTTATAACACTGATTTAATATTTGCAGTTGCAAAATTTATATCTGCAAACATTACAGTTAGTGTGGTTGTCTCACTCAAACCTGTATAACAGTGTTGTTAAATCATTTGGATTTAAGAGCGAGTTACAGTGCTCTCACTGCTGCAGTTTATGATGAGGTAGCATTAACAGACGAGGATGATCTTTGGTTTTGAATGATTTATTAGACAAACAGAATGTAAGCTGCAGAACCAGTTCAGACACTTCATTACCACTTGAAGGCAATAAGGATTTTTTTGTGAAATGCTTAAGAATCTTTAGTTGAAATATTACAAGATGTTATTCTCTGCTTTCAAATCAATTATATTTGTTGACAGGTAAGATATTTGTGACGTAACTACTTACAAGACTTTACCCCCCTGTACGCAGGGCTGGAAGTGGCATTTCAGCTGTTTGTGCAGCTGTGAGTTTATCAAGAATATCTTGTCTTCTTGTACTTAGAAATTAATTGAATCTGCTCAGAGTTTAATTAAACATCTTCCTTAAAGTACAATGTGTTCATTCTGTGGTGAGCTGAACTTATGAATCAAATAAAGAAAATGTTACGGCTTTGTGGTTAGAGGGTTTTTATGAACTGGAAAACCAGTGTGGTTCCTGGTGGAAAACCTGGGAAGGATTGAAAGATGTGAAGAATAGTGTGAATGAAAGTGACAAAAACAGAAAGAGAAGAAAAGATACATGAAAGTAATAAAGAATCAGAGTCAGGTTTAATATCACCAGCAAGTGTCGTGAAATTTGTTAGTTTAATGGCAGCAGTGCAATGAAATAAATGATAAATATAGACAAATATATTTTAAAAATCAATTACGATAAATACACATATGTGTATTAAATAGTTAAATTAAAAATAGTGCCAAAACAGTAATAATAAAAAAGTAGTGAGGTAGTGTTCAATGTTCATTTAGAAGTCAGATGGCAGAGTGCAGGAAGTTCTCCCTGAATCGCTGAGTGTGTGCCTTCAGGCTTCCATGCCTCCTTTCTGATGGTAACAATAAGAAGAGGGCATGTCCTGGGTGATGGGGATAATCACCTTCATAATGGACACCAACTTTCTGAGGCACCGCTACTTGAAGATGTCTTGGATGCTACAGAGGCTAGTACCCAAGATGGAGGTGACTAATTTTACAGCATTCTGTATTTTCCTTTGATCCTGTGCAGTAACCCCTTACCCCCCCCCCCCCCCAATACCAGACAGTGATGTAGCCTGTTAGAATGCTCCAATGCTTTCCATGGTACATCTGCGGAAGTTTTCAAGTGTTTTAGGTGACAAACCAACTCTCCTCAAACTCCTAATGAAATACAGTCACCGTCTTGCCTTCTTCATAGCTGCATCCACATATTGCAACCAGATTAGATCCTCAGAGATATTGACACCCAGAAACTTGAAATTGCTCACTCTCTCCACTTCCGATCCTTCTATGCGGATTCATATGTGTTCCTTTGTCTTAGCTTTCCTGAAGTCCACAGTCAGCTCTTTCGTCTTACTCAAGTTGAGTGCAAGGTTGTTGTTGGGACACCACTCAGCTAGTTGGTATATCTTGCTCCTGTATGCGCCCTCATCTCTGTCTAAGATCTGCCAACAATGGTTTATAGATGGCATTTGAGCTATTCCAAGTCTCACAGTCACGAGTATAGAGAGTGCAGAGCAGTTTGCTAAGCATTCATCCTTGAGATACGTCGGAGTTGATCGTCAGTGAAGAGGCTATGTTATTACCAATCTACACATATTCTGGTCTTCCAGTGAGGAAGTCGAGGATGCAATTGCAGAAGGAGGTACAGAGACCCATGTTCTGTAGCTTTTTGATCAGAACTATAGGAATGATGGTGTTAAATGCCGAGCTACAGTCAGTGAACAACGTTCTGACATACAGTGGTGCTAGAAAGTTTGTGAATCCTGTAGAATTTTGTTTTTCTGCATAAATATGACCTAAAATGTGATGACCTTCATTTAAGTCCTAAAACTATATAAAGAGAACCCACTTGAAAAAATAACACACAAAAAATATACCTTTTTGTTCATTTATTGAGAAAAATGATCCAATATTACATGTATTTTTTGGGAAAAGTATGTGAATCTCTGGGGTAATGCCTTCTATTTGAAGTGAGGTGTTCCCGTCAATGAAATGAGATTGGAGGTGTGGATTGTAGAGGTGCCCTGCCCTTTAAAAAGTTAGACAAGTCAGGTTACTGACAGAACCTGCTCTTCTCAAGAAAGCTCTGTTCATGTACACCATGCCTCTATCAAAACAGCTTTCAGCGGACCATAGAAGAATCACAGAGATGCATCAAGCTAGAAAAGGCTACAAAAGCATTTCTAAAGACCTGCGTGTTCATCAGTCCGCAGTAAAAGAAATTGTCTACAAGTGGAGAAAACTCAATACTGTTGCTACTCTCCCTAGGAGTGGGCATCCTGCAAAGATCACACCAAGAGCACAATGTGCAATGCTGAAGGAGGTGGATAAGAAACCCAAAGGTAACAGTAAAAGACCTGCAAAAATCTCCAGAACTTGCTAAAGTCCCTGTTCATGTGTCCACTACAAGCAAAACACTGAACTTAAATAATGATCATGGAAGGATACCACGGATGTAACCATAGCTCTCCACAAAAACAAAACATTACAGCATGTCTCAAGTCTGCAAAAGATTACCTTGATGTTCCACAGCACTTCTGGGGCAATGTGTTACGGACAGATGAGACAAAAGTTGAACTTTTTGACTGAAATGCACACCACTATGTTTGGAGGGGAAAAGGGTACTGCACATCAACACGAAAACCTCACCCCAAATGTGAAGCATGGTGGAAGGGGTGCCATGGTTTGGGGCTGCTTTGCTGCCTCAAGGCCTGGACAGCTTACAATTGTTGACGGAGCAATGAATTCAAAATTGTATTGAGATATTTTACAGGAGATTGTCAGGGTAGCAGTTTGTCACCTGAGGTTTAATAGAAGTTGAATAATGCAACAAGACAATGATCCAAAAGACAAGGGAAAATCAACAACAAAGTGTTTTAAAAAGAAGAAAAATTGTTTTTTGGAATGGCTGAGTCAAAGTCCTGACCTTCATCCTATAGAAATGTTGTGGAAGGACCTGAAGCAAGCAGTTTCTGCAAGGAAGCCCACCAACATTCCAGAGGCAAAACAGTTTTGTAAGGAGGAACGGCCTAAAATTCCTCCAAGCAGTTGTGCAAGACTGATCAACAATTACCAGAAATGTTTGGTTGAAGTTATTACTGTACAAGGGGATCATAGCAGTTATTGAAAGCAAAGGTTCACATACTTTTTCCAACAAATACATGTCATATTGGATCATTTTTCTGAATGAATAAATAAATGAACAAGTATAATGTTTTTTGTGTTGTTTATTTAATTTGGTTCTCTCTATCTAGTTTACTTACATGAAGATCTGATCACATTTTAGGTTATACTTATGCAGAAATAGAAAAAATTCTACAGGGTTTACGACCTTTCTAGCACCACTTTAGGTGTTTGACAAAGAGATGCACAAGCAAAAGGACAGAGCAAGAAAGAAAAGAAGAAAGATAAAGACTGAGAAGGTAGGAGAGAGGGAGGGAAGAAAGGAGTAGTATATTTGAAGAGATGGCACTTCTGTAATGAGGGAAATGTAGACATATATTCATGCACAGCCAAGTTAATAAACGACATTATCATATTGACAAGATGTCTTAGCTGTTGATTGAAGGATAGTGTTCCTTAAATTGATACACTATCCGTCTCTCCTGGGGACATCAAAAGATCCCAAAAACTTATCAGAGGAAGAGTAAGGGTATAGCCCTAATTTTAAGCCTATGTTAATGTCTCTATAAATAGATATGATGATTATCTTTTTCTGTTTGTTAGATTTAATGAAATGAAATTTCCAGCTGCATTTCCTATTTAAAGGTTATTAGACATCATGAGGTCAGTCTAGAAAAGCTCTGTATAACTGCTACCATTTCATTGTTTTCTGAATTATCTTTGGTAATTTTCTGTCTATATGGCAGTATGCAATTATCTTGTGAATAAATTTGCTTTAATTATTTGCTAAATGAATGACCTGAGTATGTAGTATGTAGATGGCAGTATGTAGTGGTTTTGGTTCTGATGTAATGTAGTTAATGGGCAATTGTTGGGCCAATGACACATACAAAGCAGGCACTTTTCAGCGTGAAGGAAAGTTAGTCTGCTTCTGGAAGCTGCTTTTCTGCACAAGTTGAGTGTTTTGATTACACGTAATTTCAATTTGTGGCTTTTGGAATAAAGGTGGTCTTTTCCAAAAATGAAGCAAAATCTATGTTACATTGAAGCACATTGGCACCAATTAAAGAAATTTGTGTCTGCCCATTGTCAACTACACACTTTAGTCAGATCAGCTTGTTGAAGTATTCTTTTTAACTCCAATATAATAGATATTCTATAGTATGATTCATCTGGCTGCAGTGAGGAAAACTACAAACAATGTGTGCTATCTTTGAAGCGGTGTACCCACTTGTTAAAATCTATTCTATTTTAAGGGTGTGGGCATCACTGGCATTTAATGTCCATCCTCAGTTGATTTTGAAAAGGAAGTGCTGATTTGGCTTCAAAAATATCTTCAGTCTTCCTGCTGAGCGTATTCCAACAGTGCTGTTGGGTAGTGAAATCTAGATTGTAGACTTAGTGTTCATAAAGAAAAGGAATATATATTTTATGTCAGGACATTGTGCATGTTGCCTTTCTAGGTACTGTCATTGCGAGGTGCATACAGAGGAGCTGAAAGAAATAACTGCAGTGTATGTTGAAGATGGTACATATTACTTCTATTAAACACGGATGTGTTTAAACTAAGTAGTGGGGGGGAGGGGATGAACTGGAAAGATAAGGATGGAGTTAAAGGGAAAGTGAAAATAAGAAAAGTTAAAAAGGACAACAGAATCAATGGAGTAGAAAGCTCAAGAAGAGATCATACAGTATGGCCAAGTGAAATAGGAATTGATATGAAAGGAGAGGGGAGTACCGAATTAAGAGTATTATATATGAATGCACGAAGTATAAGGAATAAAGTAGATAAGCTTGAGGCTCAGTTGGAAATTGGCAAGTACGATGTTGTGGGAATAACTGAGATATGGCTTCAAGCATACAGGGCCTGGGAAATGAATATTCAAGGATATACATCTTATCGAAAGGACAGACTGACTGGCAGAGGGGGTGGGGTGGCTCTGTTGGTGAGGAATGATATTCAGTTCCTTGCGAGGGGGGACATAGAATCTGGGGATGTAGAGTCAGTATGGATAGAACTGAGAAATTCTAAGGGTAGAAAGACCCTAATGGGAATTATCTACAGGCCCCCAAACAGCAGTCTGGATGAAGGGTGTAAGTTGAATGAAGAGTTAAAATTGGCATGTCGCAAAGGTAATAATACAGTTGTCATGGGGGATTTCAACATGCATGTAGACTGGGAGAATCAGAATTGTACTGGATCCCAAGAAAGGGAGTTTGTGGAGTGCCTCCGAGATGGATTCTTAGAACAGCTTGTACTGGAGCCTACCAGGGAGAAGGCAATTCTAGATTTAGTGTTGTGCAATGAACCGGATTTGATCAGGGACCTCGAGGTAAAGGAACCATTAGGAGATAGTGACCATAATATGATATGTTTTAACCTACAATTGGAGAAGGAGAAGGGAAAATCGGATGTGTCAGTATTACAGTTGAACAAAGGGAACTATGGAGCTATGAGGGAGGAGCTGGCCAAAGTTAAATGGAACAATACCCTAGCAGGGAAGACAGTGGAACAAAAATGGCAGATATTTCTGGGAATAATGCAGAAGGTGCAGGATCGGTTCATTTCAAAGAGGAAGAAAGATCCTTAAGGGGAGTAAGGGGCGGCCATGGCTGACGAGGGAAGTAAAGGGCAGTATAAAAATAAAAGAGAAAAAGTATAACATAGCAAGGATGAGCGGGAAACCGGAGGACTGAGAAGCTTTTAAAGTGCAACAGAAGATAACAAAAAAGGCAATACACCAAGAAAAAATGAGGTACGAAGGTAAACTAGCCAAGAATATAAAGGAGGATAGTAAAAGCTTCTTTAGGTATGTGAATAGCAAAAAAATAGTTAAGACCAAAATTGGGCCATTGAAGACAGAAACGGGTGAATTTATTATGGGGAACAAGGAAATGGCAGATGAGTTGAACAGGTACTTTGGATCTGTCTTCACTAGGGAAGACACAAACAATCTCCCAGATGTAATAGTGGCCAAAGGAACTAGGGTAAAAGATGAAGTGAAGGAAATTTATATTAGGCAAGAAACGGTGTTGGATAAACTGTTGAGTCTGAAGGCTGATAAGTCCCCGGGACCTGATGGTCTGCATCCCAGGGTACTTAAAGAGGAGGCTCTAGAAATCGTGGACACATTGGTAATCATTTTCCAATGTTCTATAGATTCAGGAACAGTTCCTGCTGATTGGAGGGTGGCTAATGTTGTCCCACTTTTCAAGAAAGGAGGGAGAGAGAAAACAGGGAATTATAGACAGGTTAGCCTGACGTCAGTGGTGGGAAAGATGCTGGAGTCAATTATAAAAGAGGAAATTACGACACATTTGGATAGCAGTAGAAGGATCAGTCCGAGTCAGCATGGATTTATGAAGGGAAAATCATGCTTGACTAATCTTCTGGAGTTTTTTGAGGATGTAACTATGAAAATGGACAAGGGAGAGCCAGTGGATGTAGTGTACCTGGACTTCCAGAAAGCTTTTGATAAAGTCCAACATAGGAGATTAGTGGGCAAAATTGGGGCACATGGTATTGGGGGCAGAGTACTGACATGGATTGAAAATTGGCTGGCTGACAGGAAACAAAGAGTAGTGATTAACGGGTCCCTTTCAGAATGGCAGGCTGTGACCAGTGGGGTACCGCAAGGTTTGGTGCTGGGACCGCAGCTGTTTACAATATACATTAATGATTTAGATGAAGGGATTAAAAGTAACATTAGCAAATTTGCTGATGACACAAAGCTGGGTGGCAGTGTGAAATGTCAGGAGGATGTTATGAGAATGCAGGGTAACTTGGACAGGTTGGATGAGTGGGCAAATGTATGGCAGATGCAGTTTAATGTGGATAAATGTGAGGTTATCCACTTTGGTGGCAAGAACAGGAAGGCAGATTACTATCTAAATGGAGTCAAGTTAGGAAAAGGGGAAGTACAATAAAATCTAGGTGTTCTTGTACATCAGTCAATGAAAGCAAGCATGCAGGTACAGCAGGCAGTGAAGAAAGCTAATGGCATGCTGGCTTTTATAACAAGAGGAATTGAGTATAGGAGTAAAGAGGTCCTTCTGCAGCTGTGCAGGGCCCTGGTGAGACCTCACCTGGAGTATTGTGTGCAGTTTTGGTCTCCAAATTTGAGGAAGGACATTCTTGCTATTGAGGGAGTGCAGCATAGGTTCACAAGGTTAATTCCCGGAATGGCGGGACTGTCATATGTTGAAAGATTGGAGTGACTGGGCTTGTATACACTGGAATTTAGAAGGATGAGAGGGGATCTGATTGAAACATATAAGATTATTAAGGGATTGGACACACTGGAGACAGGAAGCATGTTCCCGCTGATGGGTAAGTCCAGAACTAGAGGCCACAGTTTAAGAATAAGGGGTAGGCCATTTAGAACAGAGATGCGGAAAAACTTTTTCACCCAGAGAGTGGTGGATGTGTGGAATGCTCTGCCCCAGAAGGCAGTGGAGGCCAAGTTTCTGGATGCATTCAAGAGAGAGTTAGATAGAGCTCTTATAGATAGCGGGGTCAAGGGATATGGGGAGAGGGCAGGAACGGGGTACTGATTGTGTATGATCAGCCATGATCACAGTGAATGGCGGTGCTGGCTAGAAGGGCTGAATGGCCTACTCCTGCACCTACTGTCTGTTGTCTATTGAGTGTTAGTGGTCTAGGGACTGAATGTTTAGGGAGGTGAATGAGGGCTGTTGTGCTCTAGATAGTGCTGCATTTCAGATGAATTGTTGATGCTTCAATTATGCAAATAGAGAGTGTTCTATTTGAGAGCTTCTGACATGCCTTTTACCTTGTAGATGGCAGAAAGAATCTGGGATGTCAGATTCAAATGAAACGCTCATTGCAGGAGACCAAGCTTTTCAACTTTCTTGTAGATGTGCTAGTTACGTGGATGGTACATTTGAAGTTCTGGTCAGTGGTGACCCCAAGGCTGTTGATGGTGGGGCATCCAGCATTGGTAATGCTTTTGTATAGCAAGGATAAGTGGTTAGACTTGTTCAAAATCTACAGCATTATTTTGGTACTTATTTGACACTGATAATACAACAGTTCAATGTTATCTTGGTCTTGCTGCAAAGATTGCTTCATTTTCTGATGAGCTGCAAGTTAATTTTAATTAATTATATTAAAAACTACATGGCCCAACTATTTTCTCGTAGTTCATCCATGCCTCCAACAGCTACTCACTCAAATATATTAATTCTGAAGTTGAGACAAAATGTCACATTAACATTTATCAGTCCTAGTAGTGAATTGTTTTACTGTTTTTTTATGCTGATTTGGTCAGGCAATCCCGAGGTATATTTTTTGCTGCAACTGTGCATTGTGCTCTATAATTGTGATGTGGTTCTTGTGTTGTTAAGTCAATGGTTTACACCTTGGAAATCACAGAGCAATGAATAGAATATCTGTTCGAAGCCCCTGGCATGCTAACAAGTGTGAGCAACTATCTTTAAAGGAAATTTGCTTCAATGTTGGCAGTGCGATCAGACAGTTTTATAAATAGTATCTGTTATAACTGTGTCTTAAGTGTCAGATTGAGATAGATGCCAGAGTATATTGCAACTCCTTCCATGAACAATGACCCTATTGTGCATTGAGCACTCATTGAAGTATGCTAATTATTCTCAACATTTGTTGTTAACTCTATTCTCTAGAGCATTACATAATGTGGCCCCTCTTATTGCCCTCCCCATCTGCTCAGAGCAAACTTCTGATTAGGTGTCAGCTTTGGCTCTCACCTTCAAGTCTGGACTGAAGTCTCACTCCGAGGAGCAGAATACCTAGTCGTCACTTCAGCGCTGAATGAGAGCTCTGCTGCTGTACTTGCCTTCAAATAATATGTTAAATATCTGCCTCCTCGTGGACCTGAGTGATGCTGTGCCTTCATTGAAAAAAGAGTGGGCGAGTTCTCTCTGACTTGGTCAATATTTCTTCTCCAGACAAGTTTCAGATGCCAGTCATTGTCACCTCACTGTTTTTAAGAGGTTGCTGCGTGTAAAAGTGTAGTGTGCTTTTAATACATATAGAATAAATACTTTTTTGTTAAATACATTTGCCTGTATGTCCCTTTCCTTTCAATTGTGAATTTTTCAAGTACCTTTTGCAAGTTTTAGTGTACCTACCTCAACTAGTTAGGCAGCACATTCCATATACTGACCACTCTCTAGTGTTGGAAAAAAAATGCCTCTCAGGTTCCTGTTAAACCTTTCCTCTCTAACCTAAACCAATGCCCGGTCACTCTTGATTCCCCAATAATGAGAGAAAGACTGCACATTACCACTGTCTGTGCCCCTCATAATTTGTACAAGATCATCCCTTTGATTGGTCAGATTTAAGTTCTACAGCTGCTACGAGGGGAATCAATGGCCACTAGATCTTTCCGTCCTAAGGTGGTACTTAATAACAATCATATATTCACCCTATACTGCTCATAATTTTATATACCTTTGTAAGATCACCCCTCATTCTCCTACGCTTTAATGAAAAAACTAAACCTGCTCAACCTCTCTCCATAACTCAGCGACTCAAGTATCAGCAAAATCCTCATACATCTCCTCTGCAGTCTTTCCAGCTTAATAGCAGCTCTCCAATGGCAGGGCCATCAAAACAAAGCACAATACTCCAATTCTCCTATGCAGGGTGACCAAAAGTGAACACAATATTCTAAATGCAACCTCACTAACATTGTTGATTCTTGGATCTTGCTGTGTCATTATTCGTACGTGTTGCATTTCAGTAAACACTTCACTGGCTTTAAGGCATTTGGTCTGCCCCGGGATGTTTCATTGTGTTATAAGGGCTTTTTTTTTTTTACTGCTATCATCAACAAATTGTCCTTTAATATCAATAATACTTCGTAATATATGAAAACTGCATTTGATGGAAATCTGAATACAGAAAATGTTAGAAGCATTCAGCAGATTTTTGACCTGAAATATTAATTCTGCTTTTCTTCCCACAGACTCTGCCATTCCTACTGAGGGTTTTTGGCATTTTCTAACTTTGTAGAGTATATTCAATTCAAGTTTAGGTGAAATAAATTAAAGGTGCCAATATACAGGCTTTGAATAGTTGGTAGACACAGATGGAGGAGAGTTGCATAAAAATATAAAAAGTGAAAGATACATCACCAAAGAGAAAACCAGAATTGTGCTAATTGTTCGTAGAGCTGGGAAATGCAAAGACTGACAAAGAATCAATGATTATGAAATTATGGAAAATCATTTTCAAAGATATTTTCATGCGTACATTGTTATGTTTTTCTATCATGTGAGTGGTGTGTAGGTAAGGTTTACATTTTGCAGTAGCAAAATTCAAATCTCTGTTTAGCTTTCAATAAACTCAGGACTTTCATCCATGCCTGTTCATCAGAGCGCAGGAAAATAATGCCAACTTGCAGTGTCTTCAACATTCTATAGATGAAGATCAGGCTTAGCTTTCCATGGAGTTTATAGCTCTTCAGCATTGTCATTGCACATGTGGAAAATAAATGTGACACATTCTGAGGGATATCACTTACTGTGAATAGCTTTGAGACATTGTATAAATTCCAAGAGATCTTGCTTTCTCTCGTTCCTCACTTTAGGATGTCTTCACTTGGTAATTCAGATAGCTCATAATAGAGGTAATTTATTAAGTCACTATGCATGGCACACAATCTTATCATACAATGTCTAAGCTAAAAAAAAATTAAGCGTTTCTGTTATTTCACCTCATGTACTTTCTAAGAGCATATTATAATCCCGAATGAATTTTGAATGTGGTTTTGGAATACTTCTCTACACAGTCATCTTGTTAATCAGAAACAAATAGCTTTTCTTAGTGTTGGTGAATAATGAAGTGTTTTTACAAGAATGTACAGCTAGCCCTTGATTTATTGCTTGAGCTGGATTTTCTCATTTGCAAATTCTAGCAGCTTATAGCTTTCCATTCCAAACATATACTCTATGGCATTCAACATTTTGAACTTGTTTTCTGACGTGTTTTGGCTTTCCACACCTTCAATTGGTTTCTAAGATTGAATAATTAGTGCCATTTTAAATTGAAATATGTTACCGATAAGCTGCATTCCAAGCAAATGCAGATCAATGGATTCTTCTTGAAAGTTCACTTTTACTGGTTAGAAGTTGCAATTTGTGAAATGCAGTTGCATAGTGAAATGTTATACATGAAATCATAAAAAGAGAGTACAATTAGGTCAAATGCAAAGGAGAATTTTATTGTTGCTGTATTCTATGTAGGATTAAAGTGAAATATCTTAATTTTCATTAGGCTTTGTGGGTAGGGATTGAATTAAACAAGGAGATGTATGTAATTAAATAAGAATAATCAATATTCAGTAATGATTAAAGACAGATGCTGTTTGTGTGGAGTTGGCATGTTCTCCATATGACTACGTGGTTTTCTGCAGGGAGTTCTGGCTCGAAATTAGATTTATTATCACTGACTTACATGAAGGTAAATTGTTTTATGGCAGCAGTTCATTACAAAGGCATAACATTGATAGAAATTGCAAAAATAAATAAACAGTGCAATAGAAAGGAATACTGAGGTAGAATTCAGGGACTGTTCAGAAATCCAATGGTGGGGGAGAAGAAACTGTGCCTGAATCATTGAATGTGGAACTTGCAGTTCCTGTACCACATCCTCAATGGGAGTACCAAGAAGAGGTTGTGTCCCAGGTGATACACACCATGTTGTATGTGAAACACCATCTCCACTCAGGTGCACTTAAGTGGAGAAAGTAACCTAAAGTGACTGAATGAGAAGAAGGAGAGGAAGAGCAAGCTGCAGGCCAATGGGGAATGGAGAGTGGGGTCCCTGAATATTGCTGTAGAATTATCCAGTACCTTTCTCAGTTCACTTCCAGCTGACTCTATTACAGAGGATATGGCATGCAACTGGTGTGTGGATCTCCAATCAAGTTGTAGTTGTCTTAGCCACTCACATACTCACAGTGCTGGCCCTCCTGTTTTTATCACATACAAACCCAATGTGGCTTGGTGGTTGTTGTATTTCACTGTTGCAAATGTCATCCCCATAGGAGTTACCTTTGTTCCCCATATAAATTCTCAGCTGGATATCTTCAGGCTTCAGTTTAGTATTTTCAAACTCATTTGTTGAATGACTGAAACACCAAAACCAGTGTCCAATTCCATTTTAATTATTTTGTCATTCGCTGTAGTGTAAACCATATTGCTTGTCTATGATTAGTTTTCACACTGTAACTCTCAAGGCTACCAGTCCTGTGTCACTCTCGCCATTGTTAGATTAGTACTATGTTGAAACTGTAACTTGATTTTTTACTTTTATCTCTTCCCTGCACAGTTCATTTATTTTTGTCATCCCAACATGCTCTTTGTACGTATCCTACTTTGTTGCATCTTCTGCAGGTTTCAGCTTTAAGTCTGCATTGGTTTGTTCAGTTTGAACTCTTGGCACAATGGTAACACAATTTGATTAGTCAGGCAAGTTTCAGTTTAGACACTGCAATTTTGTTCATGCTCACTTTCATTCCTGACTACAACTCAACTGAATTTCTGTCTGCCGTTCCCGTTGATACAACAATTTCAACTGCTCTTTTAAATGTGAGTTGTACTTCATTTAGGAGCCAGTTTTGAATGCATCCTTGTAAGATTCCACAAACTAAATGATCTCTTGATACATCATTAAGCCCATTACTGAACTGACAATTCTCAGACAACTTCTTTAATTCAACAATGTACACTGAAATGGACTCCTCTTCCTTTTGATTCCACTTATAAAACCTAAAGTATTCTGCATTCAACAAAGGTTTTGGCTCAAAGCTCAATTCGGCTGTTTTGGTCGGCACAGTTAAACTTTTAAGCAAGCTGTATGCCTTCAAATCCAATGTACTAAGCAAAACTGGTGCCCTCTTCTTATGATCTATTCCATTTGCTATAATATACTGCTCAATCTGTTAAGTATACAAAATCCAGTTACCTCTTGTGCAATCAAATGTGTCTATCTTTCCAATGTAGCCAGCCATTTCTCCTTTTTTAATTTATGATTATTATCACATGGTACTCACTGTTCATGAACTCACAAGTTTTTCCAATTTTTACCTTTTTTTAAAACTTATTGTCTTTCCTTTTGTGAAGAATACATGCTGCACTCAACCATTTCTCATTTTGCTCAATCATTTCTCATTGCACTTTTTTTTAACTCAAACATCTCACTGCACTTCAGCAGGTAGGAAATCATCTTGGGTTCAGTTAAAACTTACTTGTCACCACCGTTAATGTTTTGTAACTCCAAAACATAAAGACTGATTGAAAGGAAAACAAGTGAGTTGGGGAACAACTCCTGTACATTCACTTTTACTTTAAGTAAGACATACACATGTGATGCAGTGGCGTGGTGATGTTTGCCATTTACATACTTTTATATATAACCTGTAATGAATTACTTAAACAAGCAAAGAATACTTAAACAACTACATATTTACAACATTACTCAGTATCTGTTTGGATTTCTGCAGCAATTTTACCATTCTTTTACCATTTGGCTTTTTTGCCACAATGTATAAACTGTATTTATTATGTTAAAGTGACACTTGGTTTGTGAACTCAGTGACCAGCTAGCTCGGGAGACTCTCTTCGTCCAGTCTGGTTATTCGCATACTGCGCCAGGCAATCTTACCTAGACCTATCAGAAGATGCCTGACACTTTAACTTCTTAATTTTCTCAACACACATGAGTGGTCCCTGAGGCATAACAATTCCAGGACAGGGCAGATGCCCCAGCAAACAGGAATAGTTTTTAAAAACAAGAGGAAATCTGCAGATGCTGGAAATCCCAGCAACACACACAGAATGCTGGAGGAACTCAGCAACATCTATGGAAAAGAGTACAATTGACATTTCGGGCTGAGATCCTTCAGCAGGGACAGTTTTACAAAGCTTTTCTATCAACTGTTGCTTCCAGGCAGTAATCTGAAGTCTTAAGTCCCTAAATCTTCCAACTTGCAGTGTTAGGTGTACAAAAATATTTTTTCCCTTTAACATTGCAACTTATCTATCCCCTAACATAAGGTTTGGAGCATTTGGAGGGAAACTGCACTCCAAGTACAGTGCATTAATAATAAAAAAAATCTCATTGCAGCAACTCAATCAGATTCATTTAGTAACACCTAAAATTTGCTGCACAATTTTGTGCATATCCAATGTTGGTTCTCACAGTGGGAAGGTGTTCCATTTTCCTGCGCTACTGGTACTGTGCCACTGACAAGTAGAGCTGCAGTCGCACAGCCTCAGAGAGCTGTGTTTAATTCTTTCCTCTGGTGCTGTCCGGGTGGAGTTTGCACTTTCTCCCTGTGACTATGTGGGTTTCCCTCGAATACACTCTTCTTTTCCCCTCCTCCCAAAGATGTGCATGTTGTTAGGTTGATTGGTCACTGTAAATTCCCCGTGCTGCAGCTGATTTGTAGAATTGGGGGTTAGCTGATGAGAATATGAGGATAACACAAAAGTGATTAATGTAAGATTAGTGTTATTGGGTGGTTAATCATTGTCATGGACTCACTGGGCTGAAGGGCCTGTTTGCATGGTTTATCTCTTTATGTCTCCTTCTTAGTTTGATGAATATAGATGGAAATCACATAAAACAATGCCAATATTTAGCAAAAAGTTATTGAAAAATTGTTTCAATTAAATTTCCAAAGAAAATTTGTGGTGAGTTTCACACCATTTCCAGTTCCTGGTGGTTTGCTGCCACGAAATGCCATTAATTGAGCTTAGTAGTTAAAAAGTTGGCTGCTTAAATGAAAGACATCTCACCTCTGATGCATTGCCAAAGTGTGATTTATTTGCTTTCAACCATATATCTGCAAATACTTTAAAACTATATTTCAGTGTAATTGATCTGAGCAAGCAGGTTTGAGATATTTCAAGAAATCAACAATGAAATAAAGACCTTAGAATATGATTTACATTGCGGGGTGAAAGATGAGGTGAGTAATAGATTTAACAAACGTACGGGGTTTGGAAAACAGAGCGGGGGATGTTGAAAGATTTCACTGACATATAAATATTATAGCAGATGGACATTCAAATGTGGTGAGCCAAGTAAATCTAGCAGTGAGTTAGTGGGTTTGGCGAAGGTAAACAAGAAATGGAAGCTTGTTGTCAATGCAAAGGTGTTGAAGGAATCAAAGAGTTGAAATGTTGAATTCCTGTAAATGTGAGTTCAGACATTAAAACATGCTAAATTCCTGTAGGTGTGAGTTCAGAGAAGATCCAAAAACATTTTTGAGGTCACAGCAAACTAGGGTCGAAGATTAGATGTAAGTGATGGGAAAATTGAAAAAACTAAAACCTGATAAATTTAACAGGTTCTTTCCCCTGCTACATAATTTGTTGAGACTACGAACGCCTCGTGTACCAGACCTGAAGGAGATCTCAGGAAGGGGCTTTTCAATGATGTTTATTTCCAATGAGCATCCAGAGGAGGTTGAAGATGGAGCACTGAAATAGACAGGTACTCAGATAGGAAAGGAATATTGGGATATGGCCCTAATGCAGGCAAATTCGATAAGCAGTGAAATGGATAGTCAGAGCACCTTGGGCTAAAAGTCCCATTTCTGTGCTGCAAATCTCTATGACCTGGCACTTAATGTGTAAATTTGGGCACAGCCCATACAAAGGATATTAAATTTATAATGATATTAGAATTTAGATTGATCAAGAAAATACTATGAATAGGCAAAGTAAAGTATTATATTTAAAGATAAAAACAGAAGTATCAAGACAACTTAATATTATTCCAGGATCTTCTGAGTTTTACTTGGCTTATTTGTGCCTTCTAAAATCTACATTAATTTAAGATAATTATCAATACACGTTTTTCACTCTGGATTTGCAGCATTCCTTCCAACTTCCTTTGGTAAATTCAGATAATAATTCTGCATTTTCATCTTGTACTGCCCATCACTCTGTCACTTTGCCCTTCCTGCCTTTCATCACCTCAGACCACTCTTTAGTTCCCTGCCTAGGTCATCCCACCATCTCCAACCTTTCCTCTCTGTCTTAAATGCTGTTTATCTTTAATTATTCTGACTTCTGATGAACTGAAGTGCTGTATCTCCACAGATGCCACCTGACCAGTTGAGTATTTACAGCATTTTCTATGTTTATTTAAAATTTCCCACATCCACAGTATTTCTCTTGTAGTTATTATTAGTGTATTATTGTTAACATACAAAGATAAAATGAAAAGCTTTTGTTTGCTTGCCATCCACACAGATAATAAGACCATAAGACATAGGAGCAGAATTAGACTAATGAGCCCATCGAGTTGGTCCACAATTCCATCATGACTGATTTATTGTCCCTTTCAATCCCATTCTCCTGTCTTTTCCCTATAACATTTGACACCCTGACTCATATAAAACCTAAATGCCTCTGTTTAAATACACTCAGTAATTTGGACTTCACTGCTGTCTGCGTCTCAAATTCCACAGATTCACCATCCTCTGACTAAAACTCGCACATTATAGGAAACAACTCCACATATCCACCTTACTTAGGTCATTCAATAATTGATAGGTGTCAATGAAATTCCCCCCTCCTTCTCCTAAACCCCAGTGAGTAGAAGCCCACAGCCATCAGATGCTCCTCTGTTAACCATTTCATTCCTGGAATCACTCTCCTGAACCTCGTCTGGACCCTCGCTAATGCCAGCACTCCTTTTCATAGATGAGGGGCCCAAAACTGCACACAATACTCCGTGTGCTGGCTGACCTAAGCCTTATAAAGCCTCAGCATTATATGTTCTTGTCCTCTCAAAAAGAATACCAATATCTCAATTGCCTTCATTACCACCAACTCAATATGCAAGTTAAGGAATCCTGCACAAGGATTCCCAAGTCCCTTTGCACCTCTGATTTTTGAATTTTTCCCCCCATTTAGAAAATGATCTATGCTTTAATTTCTTCTACAGAAGTGCATGGCCGTACACTTGCCTACACTGTATTCCATCAGCCATTTTATTGCCCGCTCTCCCAATCCAAGTCCTTCAGCAGAATCCCTTCTTTGACACTAACTTCCCCTCCACCCATCTCTTATCGTCTGCAAACTTGGCTTGGCCACAAAGCTGTAAATTTTGGCATCCAAGTCGTTAACAAATAAGTGATAAGAAGCGGCTGCCAACTTGTACACCACTAGTCGCGGGCAGCCAACCAGAAAAGGCCACAATTTGCCTCCTGCCAGTCAAACAATCTTCTATCAATTCTAGTATCTTTTCTGTAATTCCACGGGCTCTTATCTCGTTATGCAGCCTCGTGTGTAGTATCTTGTCAAAGGCCTTCTGAGAATCCAAGAAAAGAACATCCACTGAGTCTCTTTTGCCTTTTCTGCCTAGTATTTATGCAAAAAACTCCAACAGATTTTTTCAGGCAAGATTTTCTCTAAAGGAAACTATGCTGACTTTGGTCTATTTTATCAAATGCCTCCAAGCACTCCGAAACTTCATCCCTTATTAATGAACTCGAACCCTAGGGAATAGTCTATCTGGTCCAAGTGACATATCCACCTTCAGATTTTCCAGCTTCCCAAACACCTTCTTAGTAAATAGCAAATACCCTCACTTCTGATCACTGACACCCTTGAATTTCTTGCATTCTACTAGTGTCGTCCATTGTGAAAAATGACACAAAAACCTTATTAAGTTCATCTGCCATTTCTTTGTTCCCCTTTACTACATCTCCAGTGCATTTTGCAGTGGTCCAATATCAACTCTAGACTCTACTTTACTCTTTATATAGCTGAAAAAGCTTTTGGAATCCTCCTTTATATTATTGGCTAGCTTACCTTCATATTTTGTCTTATGGCTTTTTGGTTGCCTTCTGCTGGTTTTTAAAAGCTTTCCAATCCTCCAACTTGTCACAAAGTTGAGCTCTACTAGATGCTTTCCCTTTTCCTTTTATGCTGTCTTTGACTTCCTTGTCAGCCACTGTTGCCTCATCCTCCCTTTAGAATACTTCAACTTTGAGATGTATCTATCCTGAGCTTTTTGAATTCCCCCATAAACACCAGCCATTGCTGTTCTACTGTCATTCCTGCTAGTGTCCAGTTCCAATCAACTTTGGACAACTTCTTTCATGCTTTTGAAATTCCCTTTACTCTGCTATAATACTTATACATCTGACTTTATCTTCTCCCTCTCAGACTGCAGGGTGAATTCTATCATACTATGATCACAGCCTTCTAGGGTTCTTTCCTCTTAAGCTCCCTAATCAAATCTGGTCCATTACACAACACCCAATCCTGAATTGCCTCTCCCCTAGTGGACTCAACCATATGTTTCTTTAAACGCCCATCTGGTAAGCATTCCACAAATTCCCTCTCTTAGGATCCCGCATCATCCTGATTCTCCCAATCTACCCACGTATTGAAATCCCATGTCACTATTGTAATCTTGCCCTTTTTACAGGCCTGTTCTATCTCCCATCATAATTTGTATCCCAGATCCTGGCTACTGTTTGGAGGCTTGTATACAACTTCCAACAGGGTCTTTTTACCCTTGCAGTTTCTTAACTCTATCCACAAGGATTCTATATTTTCCTATCCTATGTCACCTCTTTGTGAGGATTCGATTTCATTCTTTGCCAACAGAGCCATCCCACCCCATCTGCCTACATGCCTGTTCTTTCTATACAATATGTATCCTTGGATGTTAAGTTCCAAACTATGATTTTCTTTTAGCTACGACTCAGTGATGCCCACAACGTTGCACCTGCCAATCTCTAACTGTGTTGCAAGATCATCTACCTTATTCCATACTCTGCATGCATTCAAATGTATCCATTTCAGTCCTGTATTCATCACCTTTTTTAATTTGCTCCCATGTTACACTTCAACTCATCCCACTGACTGTAATTTTTCCCTGTCATCTGCCTATCCTTCCTCACAATCTCACTACAAATTGCATCTACTCATACACTAACTGCCCTATCCCTCCAGTTCCCATCCCCCTGCCAAATTATTTTAACCCTCCCCAACAGCGCCAGCAATCCTGCCTGCAAAGATATTGTTCCCCTTCGGGTTCAGGTGTAACCCATCTTTTTTGTACAAGCTATACTTTCCCCAGAAGAGATCTCTCTCTCACCCTGGCACTCTGACCCCGCTCTCTTCCCCCTCCCCCCCCCCTTGGTAATTACCAAGAAAGTGCAGTGCAGGCAGACAGAGGAAGTGCAAGAGCACCAATGAGGTAGATTGGGAGATCAAGAGTTCAGTGTTAGTGTATGAGGGCCTGATAACAACAGGATAGAAGCTGTCTTTGAGTTTGATGGTAAGTGCTCTCAAGCTTTTGTATCTTAATGCCTGATGGGAGTGTGGAGAAGAGAGATTGGCCAAGGTGGGAGTGGTCTTTGACTATGCTGGCTACTTTTTGTGTCACATAGCCAATATAGAAGTGACTATGCATTGTATTTTGCTTCTGAAATTCTGTATCAGTTGGCATCAACACTCAGCTACTCCTGTACAGTACAGTTATTATCAACTAAGGACCAATGTCTATACCACATGGCTTAGGAAAGTGCACTCATGATACTATTTTAATTAGGATGGCCAATGATACATAAGGATTTAAGTACAAGAGTAATAAACACCTTATTCCAATTACTTGGGTTCTGTTGAAGTAGCACCTAAGTATCTCTGGAGCTAATCTGCTGATCTGGGATATGTCTGTGATAGAAAGAGCAATGAAGATTCACCTAATTAATCCAGAGAAATGGGAATAAAAGGAGAGAATAAGCAGTATAGGTCTGTCCCCTCTGCAGTTCAGAAAATTGAGAAGAGATCCCCTTGAATCTTACAAAATTCATTGTGGACATGAAAAAGGTGGATATTTTCCCTGACACGGGGAATTAGGGGATGCAATCTCAAGGAAGGGGTAGCCTATTCAGCTCTGAGATGAGAAGAACTTCTTTACTCAGTATTTGGTGAATCTTTGGAATTATGTGCTAAAGACCCTTCGGAAGCTCAGCTGCTGAATATATTAGTAAAAGCAATAGACTTTAGGTTATTAAGGGAATCAAGGGCCATAGTGTTAGTGTAAGAAAATTATATTGAAATGGAAGATCATTTGCAGTACTGTTGGATGGGGGAACAAGAATGATGGGCCAAATGGCATTTACCTGCTTCTGTTTCTTATATTTTCATGTCATCAAACATTACTCACAGAATCACAGTGGTAATCAAAAAGAAATTTAGTGTCATAGACTGACACAGCACTGATGAAACTATTTAGCTCAAGGTGCTTGTGGAAGTTTTTTAAAAGAGCAATCCAATTACTCGCACTGTCCTGAGACTAAAAATTACTTTTCCTCTTTAAATATTCATCAAATTTCCTTTGTAAATTTGTTCCTGAATCTGCTTCCAACAACCACCCAGGCAATACACTCACTCGGCAGAAATTTATTTCCTCATCTTACTCCTAGTTCTTTTGCAACTTAACCTTAAAATAGCGCAAATTAAGTCATATTGAAATACCATAAAGCATTACTTCATTTTTTGCTGAACTTTTAAAGTTTTACATCTGTTTTGAACCAACTTTATTGCAGGAAATTCATGTATAAGGCCCTTTATTGTGAGCACAGAGCCAAGATGTGTTTGGATTCAAAGACTGACGAGGTGGGTGAAAGCTTGAGGAGATTCAGGCATGCTGTAGTTACATGTAGGCTAAGCGTTCTCCCTGTCCATTGCAAGACTTTATATTACTGATTTCTCTTTCCCAATGAGTTCAAATCTGCAGAAAAGTACATCTTCAAATCATTTTCTGCATATCTGGAGAACAAAAATATGGGGTCTTTTTCTGGAGGAGCTAAAGTACCAGAAGATTTCTTTCCTATCTTTTCAAGTATTGACAGCATTTATTTTAAACTGAATAAAATAATGAAAATTTCTGCTGTGTTAGCTCATAAACCAACTGAGAGTGGAGGTGGTTGAGTCAGGTACATTAGATACATTTATGAACTATATGGACAGATATATAAATGACAAGAGTTTAGAGGGATATGAATCAAGTGCTAGGAAATAGAATTAACTTGAATATACAAAATATCTCGGTCTGAATGGGCCAAAAGGCCTATCTCTGTGTTGTACAGGGTTTTGACTGTATGGTTCCAAACTGAATTTGACTGTCACAACAAAAGGAGCAGAAAGTTAGAGTTAAAAACTATGGGCAAAGCACAGCAGCAGCTGGTAATTATTACCCTGTTGGGGGAAAAGATTATTATAAAGTTGATAGTTATTAAGAAGACACTCAGCATGCTCTGATTAGTTTCCATGCTTTCTGCTGAATAGTTTTTTTTCCTGTAAAGAGTCTTTTGCTCAGACGGGTAGAAAATAACAAGGTCACTGGGCCCAGTTATTTGCCTCTCATTCAACCTCAGTGCAATGGGTCGGCAGATGACTGTGTCACTGAGTTGTCTACAGACTTGTGGGATTTTTAAAATCTGTTCCCATGAGTGTAGCCTTAACAAAGATGCAATGGCAAAATATTGGACTTGTATCTCGTATCCATTGATTCCCCTTGTAGCAGCTGCGGAATTTAACTTTGACCAATCAGTGTCAAAGGGGTGATTTAGAAAGGTGTGTAAAATTATGAGGGTGAATGTACACAGTTTTTGCCATGAGAATTAGTTTTTTGCAGCAGCAGCTCTGCACGTTACAGACATGACAATTATAAATTACATAATCTCAAACTAACATAAATTACACACAATTTACAAAACAAAATAAACATAACGCTATTGCAAGTTGAAGAAACTATACACTCAGTGGCCATTTCATTAGGCACAGGAGGTACCTAATAATGTGGCCACTGACTGTATTGTATGTTCATGTTCTCCTTCTGTAGCCCATCCACTTCAAGATTCAATGCGTTGTGTGTTCAGAGATGCTCTTTTGCACACCACTGTATTAACACATGGATGTTTGAGTTACTGTCACCTTCCTGTCACATTGAATGGCCATTCTGACCATTCAACCTGACAGGAAATCTGGCCATTCTCCTTTGACCTCTCTCATTAACAAGGCATTTTCAACAACAGAACTGCTGCTCACTTGATGTGTGGTGTTTGTCATGGTATTCTCTGTAAACGCTAGAGACGGCTATATGTGGAAAAACCCAGGAGATCAGCAGTTTCTGAGGTAATTAAACCAACCTGTCAGTGCTACATAACTCTCTGACTTCAATTGAGGAATAAAAGAGCGGCGATCCACTTACTGGGATAGTGCTACCAGCCTCCAACAGTCAGTGTGAATTAGAGGAACAGATTTTGTAGGCAAATCGTGGAAATAGCAATATGGTTATAGTAGTAGGCGGGGGAGGTTATCTTTCTCAACATTGATTTGTAATACCATAGTGCAAGGGACTCAGAAGAGTTGGAATTTGCTAATTGCTTCCAAGAAAGTTTTCTGAGACAATATGTAGACAGTCTCACTGAAGATGGGTTGTACTCAACCTGTGTTTTGCAAGACAACACTCTTGCATGTTGACTACCCAGTGAAACTGGTTGATGAAATGTCTGTGAGGGAACACTTTGGGAACAGTGACTTTCATTCTGTAATTTCAGGGTGATTATGGAAAAGGATAAGTTGGTCCTCAAGTTAAGGGTTTTAATTGGGGGAAGACTGAACTCTATAGCATGAGAGGGACTGCTGAAAGTAAATTCATAACAGATACTTGCAGGTAAAATGACAACAGACATTTGGAAGTCCTTTAAAGGAGAATCGGTGAAAGCTTGGTGCAGCATATTCTGCCAAAGTGATAGACAAAGGTGGTAACATTAGCAAACGTTGGATGACAAAGGATATTGAATGCTTGATGAAAAGGAAGGATGTGGCCAGGATTGGCAACTGGGGTTGAAGGAATCTATTGAGGAATTAACAGTTCGGCAACAAAAATAAGAGAAAATCTCTAGATGCTGGAAATCCAAGCAACACACACAAAAGGTTGGAGGCCACGCAGCATCTATGGAAAAGAGTACAGCTGATGTTTTGGGCCGTATCCCTTTGACAGCATTAGTTCAGCACTAGCAACAGTTCGGCAAAGCATTTTGGGCTGAAGGGCCTGAACTATGCTGTACTGTTCTATGTTCTATGAATATAGAGAGAATTGAAGAAAGAAATTAGGAGGGCAAAAAGAAGTCACTGGCAAGAAAAGGTAAGGTGAATCCCAATATGTTCTGTATCTCAGAGAAAGTATGTAGTCACGGAAAGAGTTCGTCTTTTTGGGGATCTATGGGGTAATCTGTCAAGAAAAGTATGAGAGGTTTCATCGAGGTTATGCGTGTTATTGCTAAGAAGGAGGAGATGTTAGATGTCATGGGGCATATAAGGATTGGTAAGTCCTTAGGGCCAGGTGAGATCTATTCCAGATTGTCGGGGAAGCAAGGGAGGAGATGACTGGGGCCTTGCAGAGATCTCTACATCTTTATTAGCTACAGGTGAGATGACTGAAAATTGGAGGTTAAATAGTTTGTTTATTTAACAAGGGCAGCATGGATAATCTAGGTAACTACAGGCCAGTGAGTGTCCATATTACTGTATGGAAATTACTTGACAAAATCAGGTGGTAAGATTTGCATATGGGTCTGATCAGAGTTAGCCAGCATAGTATTGTGCTGGAGAAATCTTGGCTCACTCATTTGATTGAGAATTTTTTTGATGAAGTAACAAAGAAGATTGTTGAAGGCAGAGCAATTAACATTGTCTATGTGGACATAAGTAAATCACTTGACAAGGTACTAAATACTGGATAATCCAGAAGATTAAGGCACATGGAATCTAAGGCTAGTTGCTGGATTGAAAATTTGGAGACATGAGGTAGTCATGGAAGATTGTTTTACTTATAGAAATGTTGTGACCATTGGGATACCACAGGGATCAAGCTGGATTCTTGTTGTTTGTGGTATATATTGATGATTTGGATATGAACCTAGGAGGTACAATTAATAAATTAATGGATTACATGAAAATCAGGAGTGTTGTGGATCGTGTGGAAGGTTGTCTAAAGCTAAAATGAGTTGGGTGGAGTGTTGGCAGATGGAATTTAATCCTGATAAGTATGAGACGATATGTTGGTAGGACATATGCAGTGGTTGGTAAGGCATGAAGGAAAGTTGTTGGATAGAGTGATGTTAGGGTTCAAATTCATCATTGCTTGAAAATGTTGATACAAGTTGAGAAGTTATGCTACATCACATGGAGTATTGCATTTATTCTGGTCATCTCCCAAGAGGAAGGATATGGTTGTGCTGAAGAGAAAGCAGAGGAGATTCACTAGGATGTAGCTTAGAATGGATAACTCTTGTTAGAGAGAGAGAGAGTATCTGGAGCAAAAAAACTTTGAGGTGACCTGACTAAGGTGCATAAAATTATAACAGGCAAAGGTAAGGTAGATCATCATAATTTTTTTTTACCCTTGGTAGAGGTATCAGGAATATGAGGACATAGTTTTAAGGTGAGAGAAAGGAATTTGAAAGGGGAACTGAGGAAAAATTGTTTTACACTGAGCAGTTGATTTGTGGAGGTGATGGAGTCAGACATAATCACTGCTTTAAGGACATATAAAATGACAAATAGTCCTAATATGGGCAAATGGGATTACTGTGTTTGGGTAAAAACATACCAATATGTTGTATGTGGTAGGCTGAATGGTCTATTATCCACACCACTGTACCTTTGGGATTGGTTTACCAAAAAAAAGTTACTCTGTGTCAACCCAAGGAATTATTTAAATCGTTTAAACAGCTTGTCCTCTCACCTTTTTATTTTCTATAATGGAGAAGTAAAACTGAAATAAATAGCCAACAGGGAGGAAATTTTACCATGATTAAAGTTGTACTCTACAAAATGGAAGATAGTTATGGTTGTCATAGATAAATCATTCTGGTCCCAGGAGATCTCTGCAGGAGTTTCTCAAGTTATGGATGAAGCTAAACTACCTTCAGTAGCTTCATCAATAATGTTTCACCCATCATAAGGTTCAAAGTGGGATGTTCTACAATTGCACACTGTTCAGTTCCATTTGCAACTTCTTAGCAAATTACAATCACTTTCTTACTAACATTCATTATAATTGGTAAGTAATGCTTGTGCTGCAAAAGTGCTAAACAATTACTATCTTGAACAAGAGAGTCAACCCTTGATATTAAAAGGCATTAATGTTGTGCTTCTCCCTCCATCACAATCTGGAAGCATTGGAACACTGCAACCTCAATGTTCTTGTTACATATCCTTACATGAAGTTAAACCATTGATCCTTGATCATTGCTGGGTCCGAATCCTGGAACTCCTCACTCAATGGTAGTATGGAAGGTTTTCACCAGAATGATTGCAGTGGTTCAAGGCCACAAAATGGTCTTACCAAGTAAGATTTCCACTTGGTGTCTTAAATTAAGATAAACCCCATCAGAAAATTTTTACAGAATGCATACTGGAAATTTTGCCATTTCTACGTGTTCTGCACTACAATAGCAAATATGATCAAAATCTTACAAAGGTTTTTCTGTTTCTTAATAAGTTCTGAGTAGTCAGACAATCATGCAAGTAGAGTGGCAATGTTGTGATGAGAACTGACCACACTCATTGGAGGATGCATACTCAGTCCATGAGCGGTATCTATTTCAATCCCCACCTCAGAAGTAATGCACAGTTCAGATGTGAAACAATTGCCAAGAATCAAACTTAGACAATTGGCTTTGCACACAATTGTGCTTTGATGAATTTCCTTAGTTTCTTTTCACTCTTCT
This sequence comes from Hemitrygon akajei, assembly GCF_048418815.1. Lineage (NCBI taxonomy): Eukaryota > Metazoa > Chordata > Chondrichthyes > Myliobatiformes > Dasyatidae > Hemitrygon > Hemitrygon akajei. Next base: position 85,444,700 of record NC_133124.1, read on the forward strand.
CTCTTGAACCTTGCCATGAAATGCATTTCAACTTCTTGTAAAGGCTGCATCTCCAATTCAAAGAGCCCTACACATGAATTTCCTACAATTACACTAATTCAAAACGTGATTAGCAAAACCTACTATTTAACCTACAGCATGAAACAATAGGTTTTTTATTGTGGATTTTTTAGAAGTGGTTATTTTCTAAATGTGTGTGTGTGCTGTTATGTGTTGTGTGTGATTACTGGTACTGTGTTTTAGACCTTTGCCCTGAAGGAAAGTTGTTTTGTTTGACTGTATTTAATGTATGGTTAAATGACAATTAAACTTCAACTTGAGCTTTTCAGTTTACCCTCCCTGAAAACTGTATTTTCTATTTCTTGGAATGCATTTCAATGGTTTGAATAATAGTCGTGACTGAAATTTAAAATTCAAACGCTTCCATGATATAGTTTCCCTATTCCTTATCTATCCAGCAATGCTGCTGTATGACTCGGAAATGCATGTGGGAATAATCAGCCAATAATTTCCTTATCCATTACCATCATGAATAATTTCAATTTAGCAACTTCTGCATGGTGGGGAGGAGAGCACTCCATGGGGAGGCATTTGGAGAATGAGTGATAGAAGCAGAATATGTTAAGTACAACAGAGCCTGAGCTCGTGCACAATAACTGTCATGTGCAGCTCTTTTGCAGACTTGGTAGTTAAGCATAACACTGCTATTCTGTGGGCTCAAAGAAATCTTATCCAGACAGGACTGTGAAATCCTGTGTGAATGTTTCTGGATGACTCATACTATTTTTATTGCTGTGTTTGCAGCAGACAGGGTGAAAGATATCTTGCCAATATTTGTCCACATTGCAAAACAGATGGAGAAATGAATACGTCTTTTTAGTGTGAAGGGCAGTTTGTTCCCTTTTGGTTTCCTTTTAAAAAATATGCTTCATCTCCCAGCTCTGTTGATTTTTACTTCTGTATTAAAACTAAGCACTTTATTAACATTTGCAATGTATATGTGAATGTCTTGATTTCACATAATGATTGAATATTAAAGAAAATGCTATTCACTCTTGGTGACTGAATGAAATATTAACTTAGAACATCACTCATTCTCCTGTGAGAGCTGGGTCAGTTGAATTGTGCAATGTACTCTCACTGGGTTATTGTTCAAAACTATTGCTCTTGTGCCGCAATGAGGCCACCCTTATATTACGTCTGGGTAGCCTCCAACGATGATGTGAATACCGATTTCTCCTTCTGGTAAAAAAAAATTCTCTCCCTCTTCCCCCATTTCTTCCATTCCCCATTCTGAGCTCATACCTCTTCTCACCTGCCTATCATCTTTCCCCAAGTCTCCTCCTCCATCCCTTTCTCCTATGGTTCACTCTCCTCTCCTATCAGATTACTTCCTCTCCAAAGCAACACACACAAAATGGTGGAGGAACTCAGCAGGTCAGGCAGCATCTTGAGTACTGAAGAAGGGTCTTGGTCTGAAATGTCAACTATTTACTCTTTTCCATAGATGTAGTCTGACCTGCTGAGTTCCTTCAGCATTGTGTGTGTGTTGCTTTGGATTTCCAGCATCTGTAGACTTTCTTGTGTTTGTGATTTATCCATACTCTCCAGCCCTTCATCTTTCCTACTCACCTGGCTTCACCTATCACCTTCTAGCTTGTCCTCCTTCACCTCCCCCCACCCTTTTATTCTGGCATCTTCCCCCTTCCTTTCCAGTCCTGAGGAAGGGTCTCAGACCAAAATGTCAACTGTTTGTGCATTTCCATAGATGCTGCCTGACCAGCTGAGTTCCTCCAGCATTTTGTGTGTGTTGCTTTGGATTTCCAGCATCTGCAGATTTTCTTATGTTTATGATTGGTTTCTTATGATTGCAAGTTGAGGCCATATATTAATTTCTTTCCAATTTACCTTTTCTTTTCTAGCTGGCCATTATCAGAAAGGCTTTTAAAGTCATCTGCTGCATGCAACTTAGATGTTAGATTTCCCTCAAAAGAGGCTGGACTTCAAAAAAAATATATACCATTGGTTGTGTAATACTTTGGGGCATTCTAAGATTGGAAATATCTTGTATAATTGCATTCTTTACATATTTGAGGAGATGTTTCACAATGATATGAGGGGAAAGGAACAGAGCTTTATAGACAATAGACAGTAGGTGCAGGTGTAGGCCATTTGGCCCTTCTAGCCAGCACCGCCATTCACTGTGATCATGGCTGATCATAAACAATCAGTACCCCATTCCTGCCCTCTCCCCATCTCCCAAAAAAACTGTGGCCTCTAGTTCTGGACTCACCCATCAGCCGGAACATGCTTCCTGCCTCCAGCATGTCCAATCCCTTTATACTGCTTTATACTGATAGATTAGATGCAGAATGACTAGAGACCTCGAGCGAGCGAGGTCTCTAGCACCAGCTGGGTGGGCAGTGCTTTCTCTGTGCTGTATGTCTTATGTTAGCCAATGTACTCAGTTGTTGAATAAGTAAATACAAAAGTAAAAAAATGTGCTTTTGTGTTCTACTTCCACTCCTTGTCCAGATATTTCTTTGCATCAGTTAAGCAATAAAATATGACAAAGAAGAATTTGTGTCTGTCCCGAGAATATAATTTTTATTTCTACATGTGAAGCCAACTCCCATTTCTACCACACCCTAATGTCCTCTGGACCCTTCAAAACTAATCCACAGCTGGTGACGGACCATATGGATTAAGATTAGTTGCTGTTGTAATCTAAGGTATAGAAAAATATGTAATGTGAACATACAAAATGGCGTCTTGGCCTCGAGCCTGCTTTTCTATTCAATAAGATCATGGCTGATCTAACTGTAATCTCAAATCTTGATTCCTATCTATCTGGTAATCTTTCACACTCTTGATTATCAAAGATATATATTCAAAGGCTTTGATTCTATTGCAGTGTGAAGCGATGCCTCTTCTCTTACTTAGGAGACCAAATATTTTTATATTTTGATCCCTTGTTCCAATTCTTTCTCATGAGAAAACATTTTCTTCAAATCCGGCTTGTCAACATTTCCCCATAAGACTACATGCCATGCCACTAATGCCAGCCATCTGTACTCCAAGATCCCACAAACAACTAAGTAATAAGCAGGAGATTGTTTTTGCTGAGCTAGTTAAAGAACTATTAGAATAGTCTGGTGTAAACATGTTTGCAATTAACTACTTGTATCTTTCCAACAGGTTTGTGCTGAAGGGAACATGTTGGAATTTCAATGGCCATTCTCAGAAATCCCCACATGGTTCCATACTCACCTGTAACCTGCTGCTACAAGGCACTGGGAAAACAAGAGGAATATTGGAATGCATTTCTGTTGTAATCTGCCAGTGCATTGTGCCCATCTGTTAGCAACACTGCCCTATATTGGTTGGGAATAGTGTCTGGTGTGGAATTCTAGGAAAAATGAGGGATGGAAGCACCTCAAAGAAAAGGATTCTAGCTGATTCATGAGGCCTTTGAGTGTGAGATGAAAGCTTCTAATCAAGGTTATGGTCGTTTTACTTGGATCAGGAACTATTGTTTCAGTTTTCTATCTAGTGCCAGATTAGCATCATTGCCAGTTTTATACTGCTAGAAACTTTCAACCAAGTTTTAATGCTCTATGTAAAATGCAAGTATGTCTAACCAGAATGCTATGTTACAGTAAAAATATTCACATTTACTTAAGATGCATATCTTCTTTCTTCACAGTGTGAGTGGGGCAGATGCTGGGAACATTATCAGACTCTTTGCTCCAGATGTTGGAATGTTTGTTGCTGGCTTGGCTACATGGCTCGTCTGTAAAAGTTTAGTTCAGCAACCACCAACAGAGGACATGGCACAGTACAACCCAGAGTTCCAGATTGAAGAACCGGTAATTTTCTTTCTCTTTGCTTTCCCTACATCCTGTTTCCTGAGACTTTAAAGAACCTTCTTTTCAAAACCCATGAGTTACAAAGCAGCTCAGAAGCAGAGCAGTTAACGCAACACAATTACATCTTGGGTTGTCGGAGTTCAGAGCCTTTTCCTGGGTCTGTGCATCCACCCAGTGGAATGCATGGGTTTTCTCCAGGGGCTCTGATTTCCTCCCACAGTCCAAAGACGTATCAGTTGGTAGGTTAATTGGTCAATGTAAATTGTCCTGTGATTAGGCTAGGGGGCTGCTGGGGCTGGGAGGCTCAAAGAGCCAGGCGAGCCCGCTCCACATTGTATCACTAAATAAGTAATAAAATAAAGCTATTGTATTGCTGTTTATATGTTGCATTAAAAGCAGATGGTCAATAGGCATGCATTTGAAGTGGCTGTGACATTTGCAGTTTAGTTGTGATGCTGCTTGAAGCTGTCTCTCTTGTCGCTGCCGATTTTGGTTGGTGTCAGCTGACTCGTTGGGTTAGAAAATTCAGTTTATCTAAAGGAAATCTATACATGAGAATCAAAACAAAAACAAAAAAACTGGATGAAGAAAATCTGAAATAAAAACAGGAAATGCTGGAAACATGCAGCAAGTCAGACAGTATCTATGGGAAGAGAAATAGTTCATGGTCAAGTATATGACCATTTATTAACTTTTTCTCTTTCTGTTGATGCTGCTCATCCTGCTGAGTGTAACGTTTTTTATTTTTACTTTAAGTGTAAATTAATAAATTTGATGCTGCTGGAAGAGTCCAATGCAGCATTGCAATGACAAGTCTCCATATGCCATTATCTAAAGAAAAATGCACTAAGTAATTATTGAGTCTAGAAATGGGTAGGTGTAACAGATACCCTATTTCTAAGGAAAGTTTAAATGTGTGAACTTAATCTCATTTAGCGTCAATGAATGCGACATTGACTAACTTGGAGTATAAGGATGATGCTTATTTTTCCTACACCAAGAGAAATTCTTGCATTTGCATAGAACTTATTAAACACTCTTAAGAAGCCTCAGAGTGCTTTAAAGCCTATGGACTACTTTCTGAAGTGTGTTCATTGTTGTAACATGGAAAGCGAAGAGGAGCATCTTTATTCAAAGTTGTGTTTCCCATGCCATTGACATGAAGCTGCTGCCTCCCAGCTTCAGTAACCTAGGTTCAATCCTGACTTCCAATGCTGTCTGTGTGGATTCTGTATGTCCTTCCTGTGGCTGTGTGGGTTTCCTCTGGATGCTCTCGTTTCCTTCCATGTTCCAAAGATGTAGGGGGTGATAGGTTGGCCACCGCAAAATACTCCTCCTGTGCAGGCGAGTGTGGAATCTTTTAGGAGTAGATAGGAATGCGAGGAGAATAAAATAGTGTTAATTTAACATTGATACAGATTTCATGGGCTAGAGGGCACACTTTCTATGTTGTGTAAGTCTTTAGGATCAAATGTTTTTGCATTTTGAATTGTTTTTGACATTCCCTGTTAGGTTTTAGTAAAGGCAACTTGTTTAACAGTGTAAGCTTAAATATCTAGTGATTAAAATTGAAATTTAAAATTGATTTAATACATTTCCCTTCTAGGTTACAAATTAGTTTTCAGCCTTTGCCTGTAAAATGGTGCCCCAGAAAATAAGATGATGTGCAACACAATTTTATTGCTTCAGTCTAGTACAATAATTATAGTCCACAGAGACTATTCTTTGAAATGGAGACTTTGATCACTTCTGGAGTATTTACTAATACTCTTACCTCATGTGCACAACGTTTTTTACGGGGAGAATGTTTACTATAACATAAGTTCTCTACTTTATGGGAAGGTCAGCATTGCAGGAACTCACACAGTGGCTGAAAATTTGTTGAAACTTGAACAAAGGGAGAGAAAGGATCAAAGTAGGAAAGAAAAACACAAGAAGATAAAAAGGAATTGAACATGAGGGAATACAACTAAGAAAACAAAGAAATGCAGATGATTGCTCAATAAATACTTCAGAATAAGTGAGAAAAAAGTTCCTACGATGGCATCCAGCTGTTTATTAGTGTTTTTGGCTCCACTAAACCTATCCGAGTCCATTGTTTTGGATGATCTTCCTTACTGTGAACATTTTTCTGAGATTATTTCTAATTTGTTTGGCATTGGTGTGTTGCTTATCCACTGCAGCTGAAACAGTATTCCACGCTTGTCTATTGAGGCAGTTTCTGTGGAGTCCAGTTTTCTGAACCACAGTGTCTTGGTCCCTGCCTACCTCTGCTACAGAAACCTCCATCATGCCCATCTGGAACTGACTCTTCCAACAGAGCCATGATCAATGTTCCATCCATCCTCTATTTTCCATAAACTGTAGTTCATCCAAAATCTTGCTGCCTTTTCCTGATCTGCATTGACTCACAACCCCCTGTTTGTTATATTGGCCTCCAATTAAGCAGCATTTTGAAAAGTCTTCCATCACTTCTCCTCATAGAGTCACAGGGTAATACAACATGGAACTGGGCCCTGCAGTCCAGTGCCTGACCAGGCCAACCCGGATGCCAACTTTCCCTTTTAAACCTTTACTGCATCTCTAACCACCTTCCAACCCTATGGCCACAGAACTTGTTCCTCTCCATCGCTATTCATCACCTGATTTGTTTGTCCTCTGAGAAATCTTTGCTCTTCCAATCTCAATCACTTTGCCATCAGCAGCCCCAGCACTCTAAACTGAGTAGAAAAATAGAAAACCTACAGCACAACACAGGCCCTTCGGCCCACAAAGCTGTGCTGAACATGTCCTTACCTTAGAAATTTCCTAGGGTTACCCATAGCCCTCTATTTTTCTGAGCTCCATGTACCTATCCAGGAGTCTCTTAAAAGACCCTATCATATCCGCCTCCACCACCGTCACCAGCAGCCCATTCCACACACTCACCACCCTCCGAATAATAAACTTACCCCTGACATCTCCTCTGTACCTGCTTCCAAGCACCTTAAAACTGTGCCCTCTCGTGCTAACCATTTCAGCCCTAGGAAAAACCTCTGACTATCCACACGATCAATGCCTCTCAAAATCTTATACACCTCTATGAGGTCACCTCTCATCCTCTGTTGCTCCAAGGAGAAAAGGCAGAGATCACTCAACCTGTTCTCTTAAAGCATGCTCCCCAATCCAGGCAACATCTCCTCTGCACCCTTTCTATGGTTTCCACATCCTTCCTATAGTGAGGCGACCAGAACTGAGCACAGAACTCCAAGTGGAATCTGACCAGGCTCCTATATAGCTGCAACATTACCTCTCGGCTCCTAAATTCAAACCCACGATTGATCATGGCCAATGGTCCATATGCCTTCTTAACCAGCTTTGAGTGTCCTATGGACGCGGAACCCAAGATCACTCTGATCCTCCACACAGCCAAGAGTCTTACCATTAATACTATATTCTGTCATCATATTTGACCTATTAAAATGAACCACCTCACATTTATCTGGGTTGAACTCCGTCTGCCACTTCTCAACCCAGTTTTGTATCCTATCAATGTCTGGCTGTAACCTCTGACAGCTCTCCACACTATCCACAACACCCCCAACCTTTGTGTCATCAGCAAATTTACTAACCCATCCCTCCACTTCCTCATCCAGGTCATTTATAAAAAGCACGAAGAGTAAGGGTCCCAGAACAGATCCCTGAGGCACACCACTGGTCACTGACCTCCATGCAGAAAATGACCCGTCTGCAACCACTCTTTGCCTTCTGTGGGCAAGCTAGTTCTGGATCCACAAAGCAATGTCCCCTTGGATCCCATGCCTCCTTACTTTCTCAATAAGCCTCGCATGGGGAACCTTATCAAATGCCTTGCTGAAATCCATATACACTACATCTACTGCTCTACCTTCATCAATGTGTTCAGTCACATCCTCAAAAAATTCAATCAGGCTCGTAAGACACGACCTGCCTTTGACAAAGCCATGCTGACTATTCCTAATCATATTACATCTCTCAGGATCTTCTCCATCAGTTTACCAACCACTGAAGTGAGACTCACCGGTTTATAATTTCCTGGGCTATCTCTACTTCCTTTCTTGAATAAGGGAACAACATCCACAACCTTCCAATCCTCTGGAACCTGTCCCCTCCCTATTGATGATGCAAAGATCATCGCCAGAGGCTCAGCAATCTCCTCCCCTGCCTCTCACAGTAGCCTGGGGTACATCTCATCCAGTTCCGGCGACTTATCCAACTTGATGCTTTTCCAAATCTCCAGCACAACTTCTTCCTTAATATCTACATCTTCAAGCTTTTCAGTCCACTGTAAGTCATACCTACAACTGCCAAGATCCTTTTCCGTAGTGAATACTGAAGCAAAGTATTCATTAAGTACCTCTGCTATCTCCTCCAGTTCCATACACACTTTTCCACTGTCACACTTGATTGGTCCTGTTCTCTCACATCTTATCCTCTTGCTCTTCACATACTTGTAGAATGCCTTGGGGTTTTCCTTAATCCTGTCTGCTAAGGCCTTCTCATGGCCCCTTCTGGCTCCCTTAATTTCATTCTTAAGCCCCTTCCTGCTAGCCTTTATAATCTTATAGATATGTATCATTACCTAGTTTTTTGAACCTTCCGTAAGCTCTTCTTTTCTTCTGGACTGGATTTACAACAGCCTTTGTACACCACGGTTCCTGTACCCTACCATCCTTTCCCTGTCTCACTGGAATGTACTTATGCAGAAATCCATGCAAATATCCTCTGGACATTTGCCACATTTCTTCCGTATGTTTCCCTGAGAACATCTGTTTCCAATTTATGCTTCCAAGTTCCTGCCTGATAGCTTCATATTTCCCCTTACTCTAATTAAACATTTTCCTAACTTGTCTGTTCCTATTCCTCTCCAAAGCCATGGTGAAGGAGATAGAATTGTGATCACTATCTCCAAAATGCTCTCCCACTGGGAGATCTGACACCTGACCTGGTTCATTTCCCAATATCAGGTCAACTACAGCTTTTCCTCTTGTAGGCTTATCTACATATTGTGTCAAAAAACCTCCCTGAACACACCTAACAAATTCCACCCCATCTAAACCCCTCGCTCTAGGGACATACCAATCAATATTTGGGAAATTAAAATCTCCCACAACAACCCTGTTATTATTACACCTTTCCAGAATCTGTCTCCCTATCTGATCCTCAATGTCCCTGTTACAATTGGGTGGTCTATAAAAGACATCCAGTAGAGTTATTGACCCCTTCCTGTTCCTAACTTCCACCCGCAGAGACTCTGTAGACAATCCCTCCATGACTTCCTCCTTTTCTGCAGCCCTGACACTATCTCTGATCAACAGTGCCGCACCCCCTCCTCTTTTGTCTCTCTCCCTGTCCTTTCTGAAACATCTAAAGCCTGGCACTTGAAGTAACCATTCCTGCCCCTGCACCATCCAAGTCTCTGTAATGGCCACAACATCATAGCTCCAAGTACTGATCTACGCTCTAAGCTCATCTGCTTTGTTCATAATACTCCTCGCATTAAAACAGACACATCTCAAACCAACGGCCTGAGGACGTCCCTTCTCGATCATCTGCCTATCTTCCCTCTTGCACTGTCTCCAAGCTTTCCCTATTTGTGAGCCAACCGCCTCTTCCTCTGTCCCCCCCAACAGTATTCAATCAGGGGTTCTTATTGTTGAGGGGTACAGCCACAGGGGTACTCTCTAGCCTCCGACTCCTGCCCTTCCCTCTCCTGACTGTTACCGAGGCCCCATCTTTCGATTCCATCTTTGATTCTTTCCACCTCTCCGTCTTTCTTACTCCTGTAAGATGCTCCATAAAAACCTACCTCTTTGATCTTGATTTAGGGAAGTACCTTCAGATAATTATTCAATTAAAGGTGCTATATAAACGCTAATTGCTTTTGTTGATGCTCAGTGACCGTAGTCACAGCTCTCAAAGTGACCTCACCAGGGAACCAGTGAGACTCCTTAGAATTTATTCTGAGACTTACTTCCCAGTTAAGCATCTTACTGCACTGCTACAAGACATGTTAAGTTCAAAATCACTTGGTGCAAATATGTTGATATGTGCCTGTTTACTTGAATAAAAAGGGTTTCTTTCATGGCGGTCTGTCTGCAGTGGAAATGTGCTGCCTGTCATGTAGGCATCCAAGGAAACATGCACTGTGTGTTGGGTCTGCTGCGTAGGTCTTTGCTGTAAGCTCTCACTGACTCCCAATTGACATTCTCTGGGTCACTTTCTTTCTGCCCTTACTTTATACCACACCCTGTGCAATACTTTGCAATACTACCATCACTTCTTATGTGAATGTGTATCCATTACTGTATAATATATTATGGTAATTCTTGCATTGCAATCTTATCGGTGTGAATTTGTAAATCTTGTAAATCTTTATTTTAAAGTGTTACGTACCCCGTAACTGGGTCACTTACCAGCAAAGATAGAGAGGTCCATTGAAGTCTGATGGTACTATTTTTAAAAGTCTTTATTTATAAAGGGGCACAAAAATAAGATTAATACAAACATTCAGATAATATACGTCGTCAATACTCAATCTAAAAGCGCGGGTATAGTAATAATCATCAATAAGAAATAGCTCTATCGTTTGTCTAGGGGATAATATATTGTCCGATGGAAATATAAAAGTCACTCAGTTCATACAGGCTTCAGCCTTTGGGGATCGCTGGGTTTTCACTTGTTGGAGAGAGAGAGATTTGTGAGAAAAGAAACTTGCCCGGGTCTTTTGATGAGGCCAATCCGTTGAGTCGGGGGAGTTGGTTCCCCATTGTTAGTTCAAGAAAATCGTTTCTGTGGTACCCGCCGTCGGCTCCCAGGCAAGGGAACCGAACACACGTGGCTTCCTTCAAATGGCTGCCCGCTATTACGGGATCGCTAGCGTGTCTTCTGGTGCGTCTGAGGGGCCGTCTCTACAGCCCCTCTTTTATCTTGACTCGCAGGGTAGTAGATGTCAATCAGGTTGGGGGTGAGGCAGTCTCTCTCTTAACCAGCCCACTTTGCCCGAGGGCTTGCACGTAGCCTAGTCCCCAATCCACAAATGTGTCTCCAAGAGACAATGGCCAATGTCACGTTATTTTGCATCGCCGGGGAACGAGGCATCCTGCATGTCTCTCTCCCATTTCCTGGGTCCACTGACCCACCCCACTAGTGCTCTTGCGATTCTCACAAAGGAGGGGGCTGTGGGCATAACAAAAGTAACTTTTTTAAAATTTTTCTCTTTAAATATTTGTATATCCATGTACTTGTAATCCTATGGTGACACTGTAATTTCCTTTGGGATCAATAAACTATCTATACATCCATCCATCCATCCATCATTCCGATCCAGTTTTAACCCTTTTATAAAATCTTTCTGTAACTGATCGCCTGTCACCCTCCCGATTTTATCCCAGCATCGAAGTGACTCCATTTCCCCCTGCCAATGACTCACAAACATCCAACGTATTCCCTTGAATCCACTATAGTCTGTGAAGACCAGTACCACTTCACACCAGTCAGTACACTGTCCAGTAAACCAATGCAGGAGCTCCAGTAAATTGAACTGTGAACAATTCCGTGTGTTGGCTCTGTGTACCTCTGTCCTGTGTATCTAAAGACTGCTACTACTAACACAGTGACACAAATTCTTAAGCCAATTCCCTGGTGAGCTGTTTAGAGCTGAGATATTTAAAGTGTTGGTGGGATAATTTTCGGCAGATTAAGGAATTAAGGGCCATGTGAATCTAAGAGAAGAGTTGAGCTTTGCGCCTGACTGGATAGGTTTCTTATTGTCACGTGTACTGAAATATAGTGGAAAGCTTTTTGTTCTACACATCATCCAGATGGGCCATGCCATATATAATTTCATTGAGGTAGTAAAAAGGGGAACAGAGTCCAGAGCAGAGAAGGTGCAAGAGCTGAGGATGTAGATTGGGAGATCAACTTTCTGCCCATTGTTCTGCTTGGGACCTTGTCCTTCTGTGCTTAAAGTGTCTGTCCATGGTCCAATAGGTATAGTTTCAAAATCCTGTTCAAGATTAGAGAATTCAAGAATCATTTTCACCCAAAGGGGGGTGTCAGGCCTGGCAAGGATTCTGGGGGCTGAACCCCAAACAAGAAATACCAAAATGAGCACTTTGCTCAAAGTACTGGAGCAACTCAGCAGGTCAGGTCATCTGTAGAAATGAATAAAGAGTCAAAGTTTCGAGCAGAGACCCTTCATCAGGACTGGAAAAGAAGAGGGAAGAAGCCAGAATAAGGTGGGCAGAGGGGAAAGAGTACGAGCTAGAATGTGATCGATGAAACCGAGTGGGTGAGGGAGAAGGATGAAGTGAGAAGGTGCTGGGTAGAAAAGTTAAACAGCTGGAGAAGAAGAAATCTGATAGGAGAGGAGAGTGGACCATGGGAGAAAGGGTAAAAGGAGGGGCACCAGGGGGAGATATTAAGTAAATAGAAGAGAAGAGGTAAGGTGGGGGCCAGAACAGTGAATTGAAGAAAAGAGAGGGGAGGGGGAAAATTACAGGAAGGTGGAGAAATCGATGTTATGCCATCAGGTTGGAGACTACCCAGATGGAACGTGGAATTTAAGGTGTTGCTTCTCCAGCCTGAAAGTGGAAGTAGAAGCCATGACCGAAATGTCAGATGGAGAATGGGGTTAAAATTAAAATGCTCGGCCACCAGAAAATCCCATCTTTTTGCAGATGGAGGAAAGCTGCTCCACAAAGTGGTTCCCCAGTCTACGTTGGGTGTCATCAATGTAGAGGAAGTACACTGGATGCACTAGATGACCCCAGCAGATTCACAGCTGAAGAGTTGTCTCACCTGGAAGGACTGCCTGGGGCCCTGAATGGAGACGAGGGAGGTGGTGATTGGACAGATGTAGCACTCCTTCCGCTTGTAGGGTTAAGTACTGGGAGGGAGATTAGTAGGGAGGGATGAAAGGGAAAGAAAATCACAGAGGGAGCGAGGCTCAGGCATGTCATTCTCCACAACTTCCACCATCTTCAACGGGATCCTACCAACAAACACATCATTACTTTCCCCACCCACTCTCTGTAGTGATCACTCCCTCCGTGATTTTATTTCCCTTTCATCCCTCCCTACTAAAGTAGGTGGGGACAAGAGGTTGTTAAGGTGGCAGGAAGATGGGGGCGAGTACAGATGTCTGAGAGATGGAGGAGATGCGGGTGAGGGCATCTCCACCATTGATATTGTTTTCTATTGGATAAGCTTATATAAAATAATGGCAATTAAGATAAATTGGGAGATCAGTTCCAAAAGGACAATGCAGCAGAATTATCCTAACTGACTGGAACCTAACCAAAGAAATAATCACCTAGAAAGGTTTGAGTGGGATTTATGCATTTATATGTGCATGACACTCATCGTTGTGCTTTGAGAATTGTGTCCCTTTTGAATCTTTATCCACTTTCTCTGTTTTAACTCCAAAAGAAAGGAATTAGAAAAATTATTACATCTTGGCAAGTTAACAATATTCTTTTATTGTTTATATTTTATAATGGAGAAATCTTTGAATAGCTTTAGTTGCGGAACAACCAGTGAAGTGGTTGATTGCATTGGAAATGGAAGCTGGCTGGCAGATGCTGTGTTGAAAGATGGATGTCAGAAAGGAGACCTTTCATTTGATACCTCTATCACAGTGCTTTGATTTGTTCTTTGTGGGTGTATGGTGAAGTTGTATTCAATTAATTTTGGTAGTGGAAGAAATGTGTGCTTTTCAACATGTAATATCATTGGGAATACAAGAAATAGCAAAATGTTAACGACAAGATGAATTGCACGTGGTAATACCTTACTATTTTCCCAAACAGACAATTGCATCTGGATGCAATCACTATCCTGATCTAAACTGGATACGATCACTACCCATATCTAACCTGGGTATGATCTCTCCACTGATCTAACCTGGGTACGATCACTATCCTGCTTTAACCTGTGTATGATCTCTACCCTGATTTAACCTGGGTACGATGACTACCCTGATCTGACCTGGATTAGATCATGTTTATGTGTGATTTACACATGAAAAATGGTGCAATTTCTTGACTTGAAATGAATAGATCTTTTCTAGACAAAAATGTGAGAGGAACGGGAGACAAAGACTCAGTGGAGGGAAATGGACAGTTGATTTTTCAGGTCAGGCACCTACCTCTGGGTCTGACTGAATGGTAGAACTGGTTCACGTGACTGCCATTCCTCTGTTGCAAACAGACCCACTCTAAAGCAGTGTCATGTACGTTCCTAGTTTATAAACCATATTACAGGTCAGGATATTTTGGCACGCTGCACTTCCTCTATTACTGTTTCAGCTTTGTTGATAGCTGAACTAAAGTGGTTGTTCTGTTTTCAAACAAAAAATTCTGGAAAATCTGAAGGAAAATAGAAAACCTTGGAAATTCCAAAAACTCAGGCAGCCTCCCTCATGTCTAAAGACTGAGATCACTACAGCCTATTTCAGTTGTTCTGGTTACAGTCTACTGTTTCAGAGAAAAAAGTCTTGGAGGCATCTTTTCAGTGGGGATGCAGTTTGTTTCAGACTGGCAAAGAGTCGAGTGTGAGCTCTCCAGCTGGCAGTCGGTTACCCTTAATGGTAATTTAAAACAAAGATGGTGTCATAAAGATATTTACAAATTATGAATATGCTACAAAGATGCTGTTCACCTGGATAGAATGCTTCAGTGTGTTTGCAATTATTACAGCATACAGAAAGCCTACGGATTAAATTCATATGTAGTATGTTTAGAACTTCAACTCCAAATAAGTGAATGCTCATTCCAGGATGTGGAACAATCTTTTCTGAAAAGCTGATGGATGGGGAACACATGTTTAAAGATCTAATGGTAGAATCATTAGGATTTCAAAACTCTATAACATCTACTCAAGAGCTTTAGTCTATCAGAGCAATTTTACAACCGTTGCTAGAAAAAAATTACTTCTATTTCTTTGAGGAAGAAGGTGAAGTGCCATTCTATAATCTCACCTTATAAAAGTCCCTCATGACTTCTTTCCAACACAGTTATTTGCAAAGATCATCCAGAAAGCAATTGCATGTGGAAACAAATATCTAACTTACAGAAAGATTGAACTTCAGAATAAGTTTCTCATCATTATCAGACTGTTCCATCTGCACATCCCTCCAACTTTAAAACAGTTTCAGGGAACATAAAGGATGTTATGCATTGATGAGCATTGAAAGAGTTGTATCTAAAAGGAATGGAAGCAAGGTTGGTCAAAATAGATTTTTTTTTGTTGCAGTGCGCCAGGTTGCAGCTTCTTATGTCATAAATTTCAGTGAGTCTATGAAGGAAGAAATTAGTTTGCAGTACCACTGGTAGATCTGCTGCTTCACAAGCTCAGCAACATAGGTTCAGTCCTAACCCTGGATGTTGTCTTTGTGTAGTTTGCACACTCCTCCTGTGAGTTTGCCCACAGGTGCTGCAGTTTTCTACCCTATTCCAATGATGTACAGGCTAGTAGTTAATTAGCTATCGCCATTCCCTCCACAGTGTGTTGATGAGTGGTAGAATTTGATACAGAGCCAGAGATGGAGGAGAGTTGATGCATTGTGGGATGAATAAATTACAGGAAATATTCATGGCAGAATGAACTCAATGGGCCAAAATTAACTCCTTTGATCTTGTAAATAAATAGAGGGCCTACATTACTGTGGATATTTCCAAACAAAGACAGAGACACAGGAGATGGAAGATGATGACATCTAGTACAAAGCTTTGAGATCCGACAACATTTTGTGTGTTGTCTAAATAAAGTTGGTTATCAGTAATTTCCAACATAATTGTAAATCAATAGAAGTGCCAGCTTTGTCTAGCCTACTTCAGTTCTCATATTTCTTCTAAAAGTAGAAGTACTGTATCTGTACTGTAGAAGTACTGTATCTATGAAGCAGCAGTAAACCTTGACTGGGGAAGTACAGACCATTCCAATGAAAAGTAATATTGAATCTTTCTAATTATTCTAATTCATTTTTGTCTAAATTTTTGTCCAATACAGTAATAAGACTGGAATTGTAAAGATATTAACAAATTACAAAAATGCAGTTCACCTGGATATGTGTGTGTGTAGGCCTCTGTTAATCTCGATAATTTCCTGGAAAGTTTCCAGGGCGCAAGCCTGGGCAAGGTTTTCTTTTTATGGAAGTCTCCCCTCTCCACGTGTTGTGCAAGGGAAGGGCATTAGCACCCATACAGCTTGGCACCAGTGTCATCGCAGAGCAATGTGTGGTTAAGTGCCTTGCTCAAGGACACACACGCAGCCTCAGCCAAGGCTTGAACTAGCAACCTTCAGATCACTAGACGAACGCCTTAACCACTTGGCCACGCACCAACACAGCTGGATATAAGGCTTCAGTGTTTTTGCAATTGCTACAGTGATATTTTCAATTGAAAGCCTACCGTCTGTTGGCTTGGAAGTCCAATATCCAGTTGTATAGAGGTCTATTCAGTCCAACGAGTAGGAGTTTGCTCATCAAGGTCTGTGGGCCAAACTGAAATCCAGAAACAACATTCTGATACAGGGTGAAAAACATTAGAAAGTCTGCAGGTGCTGGAAATACAAAGCAATACATATATAATGCTGGAGGAACTCAGCAGGTTAGGAGGCATCTATGGAAAAGAGTAAACAGTCGCCATTTCAGGCTGAGACCCTTCTTCAGGACTGAGAGGGAAAGGCAGAGGTGCCTGAATTAAACAGCGGGGGAATGGGAAAGAGTCTGGCTGGAAGGGAATAAGTGAAGCCGGGTGAGTGGGAAAGGTCAAGGGCTGGAGAAGAAAGAATCTGATAAGAGGGGAGAGTGCACAATAGGAGAAAGGGAAGATGGAAGAGACCCGGGGTGGATGGTAATAGGCGGGTGAGAAGAAATAAAAGGTCAGAGTGAGGAATAGAGGAAGGGAGGTGGGGGAATTTTGTTCAGCGGAAGGAGAAATACCCATCAGGTTGGAGGATATCCAGACAGAATACAAGGTGTTGCTTTTCTACCCTCAGGGTGGTCTCGTCTTGGCACAAGAGGAGGCCGTGGACTGGCATGCCAGGAATGGGAATGGGCATTAAAATGTTTGGCCACTGGGAAGTCCCACTTGTGGCAAATGGTACAGAGGGGGCTGACAAAGCAGCTCCCCAATTTACAATGGGTCTCACCGATCTAGAGGAGACCACATCGGAAATGTTGGACACAATAGATGACCACAGCAGCTTCGCAGGTGAAGTGGTGCCTCACCTGGAAGGGTGAGGGAGAAGGTTGTACGGACAGGTGTAGCACTTTGGCCACTTGCAGAGGTAAGTGTCTGGAAGGAGATTAATGGGGAGGGATGAATGGACAAGGGAATGGCGGAGGGAGTGATCCTTGCAGAAAGTGGAGTTGGGGGACAGTAAAGATATGTTTACTGGTAGGATCCCTTTGGAGATGGTGGAAGTTGCAGAGGATAATGTGTTGGATGCAGAGGCTGATGGGGTGGAAGATGAGGGCTAGAAAATCTCTATCACTATTATATTGGCAGGAAGATGGAGTGAGCGCAGATGTACTGGGAAATGGAGTGACATAAGTGGCCTTGTTTTCTAGGTGTGTCAGGGCCATGTGCATGACAGATGATACGGCATATGTCATAGAGAGGTTCTGTTGGTAAGCATATTGGTGAGTGTCCATTGTAGCAGGAATGGAGTTTTTCATTGGTTCCATCACCAGCTGTTCAAAGCAAATCATGATGATTGGCATCAGTACCACTGGGTGGTAGATGTTTAGTTTTGAATGTGTAAGAGTTCTTTAGTACAGAGATGATGTTGGCAGATTTGAAGCATATGGGGATAGCAACCTGGATGAGAGATGTGTTAAAGAAGTCTGTGAAGATGTCAGTGAGTTAGTGTGCATACTCCATGAATATTCTGCTTGGGGTGTTGTCTGGCGCAGCAGACATATGGGCTTTGACTATATGCAGAGTACTTCCCTGTCTGCTGCTGTTACAGCCAGTGGCTGCTCACCTGGGAGAGGGGTAGCTTTGGTGGGGATGTATACAGTGGTGATGAATGCAACAGTAAACTCCTTGAGCAGGGTATGTGCCTGGCATTTAATTGTAAGATGTTCAATTGCTCCCAAACAGTGATTGCAAACTACAGTTGAGTTTGTGCACCAATCTTTGTTAATGTACACACTGATTCTACCTCCCTTGGAGCTGCACGAATTTCTGTCTGCACAGAACAGTCATTCTGTTGAGATGAAACGTCGAGTCGGCTGTGTTGTTGTTTGGCCACATTTCAGGGAAAGCCAGAGGGCAGCAAAATCAGCTGCACTTTTACAATTGACATTGTTCTTTATAACAAGAAACATAAACACACGGAACATGAATTCTTTATGATAGCACAGGCATGTGATTAAGGTATTGGACATATGTCTGTAGGCATGGACCATTGATCAGGAGACATGAATTCAATCCCTCTCATACCTCTTTCCTTTTGCAGCTGGGGGTTATAAATTCATAATTAAATACATCTGACGTAAAAAAATGAGTTTCGGCTTTGTGACTTCAGAGCCTTCGGAGATGGTTGAATCTCCCGCTTCCTCAGTTACTGTGCAATTAGTGATGTCCAATAAATTATCTATATCTCACTCATAGCACAATACCCAGTCTAGGATACCTGTTTCCTATTTTGCTCCTCAACATACTCATCTAAAGAAAATCTGATATATGTTTTAGAAATGTAATATCCATGATTTTATTATTACTTTATTTTAGCATATCTATATAAAGATTAAGATCACTCATGGTACCCTTTAAATCCTTAGCCTACTTTCTAAAACAAAATGCATGTACCTATATAGAGTATTCTGTTGAACCTCTTGTCAGTACCTCCAGTTGAACTCTGTCTTTTTGTGTGTTTCCCCTTAGCTGTCAGTCTGTGGTTTTGTATTGCCATGTGCTCCTGTCCCCGCTCCTGCTCTACTCTGGCCCCTGTATTACTCAGTACTCCATCTCTCATCTGTCTCTCATTATTACCTGTATTGCTGTCTCCTGTGTCTCACTGTGCTCCACCTATCATCTGCCTCTCTGTTTATTGCTCAGTGTATTTCAGTCCTGTGTTTTCACCTGTTTGTTGCCAGATTGTGCCAGTGAATTTCCTGAGCCTTTCCAGCATTAGTATCTGTACTCTGTCTGAATATCGACTCTGCCTGTTTCCTGATTCTGGATTTTGGATTTCTCTGGATGTTTTGATCTCTGCCTGAACTTTGATGTTGACTTTGTTTGCACATTGGGATTTGTTACTCAATTAATATCACTGTGCACAGTACTGGGTCTGCGATTGGATCCCTAACCCCCAGCATCCTGACACTCCTGTCGTTTGAACAGAAGGCCACGGTGGGTGTATAAAAGGACAATCCCTATTACCCACATTCTCTAAACCTAAACCTCAAACATTTTTTCTTTTCTCAGTTTTGCTATTTCATATAATTCCCTGTCAGTTCATTCCTTCTCAGATTTATGTGACATTTACTTAATCTATGAATTTGTTCTCTGAACTTGCTCAAAGTCCACATTTAGCCATTTTCCCTCATTCCTTGTCCATCAGGCTATGAAACAATTGAGCTATCCTCCATGATACTTTCTCAGCTAAGCACTGAGCATGGTAATGACTTGATGCTGAGGGATTGCCAAGTCAAAATGGAACTGCCCATTCCATTGTCCAATTTAGCTGAATATTGTAGTGGGTGAAGTAAGTTAGCATTTCTTTTGTTCAATACAGCACATTAATATGATTATATTGTAGCAGTCCATCTCTGACCATCTCTTCCAATATAATAGTAACATTTTTTTGGAAAATGGAAACATGCAATAGCTAATATATCCAGTGGCCAGCAAACAGTGCCAAGGAAAACTATTGTGTTTAAACTGTATAGATTACATTTGCTACTGAACTAATCTGCTTCCGGTCTGATGCTCCATCAATAACTCTCTGAGACGTGAGGTGAGATATCGGCTTTTATTGACTGGAAGAAAGAACAAGCAGCAATTGACCACCATGCTACATCCTGGAGACTGAGAGGCAGGGCTCAGGCCCCAATCGCCTTTATACCGGGGTCTGTGGGAGGAGCCACGGTCAGTGGGAGGAGCCACAGGAGCAGTCAGCGGGGGGGGGCATGTCCAGACAGGTATATGTAGTTCACCACATTCACCCCCCCCCCTTTGTTTTAAAAAGAGTCCCCATGGGGCGAAGTTTCTTACAAGTATATTTACAGGTTAAGTCTATCAGGTGGTCGAATCTGTCGCTGCGATCTACGTAGCACCGGCTGTGATTGCACAGGTGCCGGTGGTTGTGCTGGTTCCGGCCTAACTGGAGGTGTCAGCCCACTAGGCGACAGTGATCCCTCGTGTGTGTGAGGCGCCTGGTATATGCACGTACGAGACGCCCGGTATAGGAGTGTCGTGAGGAGTCTGTGTAGGGCTCGGTGTGCGCAGTGTCACCTCGGGTACAGGGTTCATAGTTACTGTGAAGTGTTCGGGGTAGTGGTCTGCTGCTCCTGCGGGCGCCAGGTCGCGGACAGAGACCGTGTCCTCCCGCTCATCAGGTAAGACCACGTAGGCATACTGGGGGTTCGCATGTAGAAGGTGAACCCTCTCGACCAGCGGGGAGTATTTATTGCTCCTCACATGTTTCCGGAGCAGCACTGGCCCTGGGGACGTCAGCCAAACTGGTAGGGTGGTCCCAGTGGCAGACTTCCTGGGAAAAGAGAATAAGCGCTCGTGAGGGGTGGCATTGGTGGACGTACATAACAGGGAGCGGATAGAGTGGAGTGCCTCAGGGAGGACTTCCTGCCATCGAGAGACCGGCAACCCTTTCGACTTAAGGGCTAAAAGTGTGGCCTTCCACACTGTGGCATTCTCCCTCTCCACCTGTCCATTTCCCCGGGGATTATAGCTCGTGGTCCTACTAGTAGCAATGCCCCTAGCCAACAGGTACTGGCGCAACTCGTCACTCATAAAGGAGGACCCTCTATCACTGTTGATATAGCAGGGATATCCGAACAGAGTGAAGAGCTGGCGCAGGGCTTTTATGACGGACGTGGCAGTGGTGTCGGGGCAGGGGATGGCAAAGGGGAACCGCGAGTACTCGTCGATAATGTTGAGAAAGTAGACATTGCGGTCGGTGGAGGGAAGGGGGCCCTTAAAGTCAACACTCAGTCGCTCAAAGGGGCGGGTGGTCTTGATAAGTTGCACCTTTTCAGGATGGTAGAAGTGTGGTTTGCACTCAGCGCAGACTTGGCAGTCCCTGGTCATCGTCCTGATGTCCTCGAGGGAGTACGGCAGGTTCCAGGCTTTCACGAAATGGTAAAATCGGGTAACCCCCGGATGGCAAAGATGTGCATGGAGGGCGTATAGCTGGTCGAGCTGTGCGCTAGCACACGCTCCCCGGGATAGGGCATCAGGGGGCTCATTGAGCCTTCCAGGCCGGTACAGGATATCATAGTTGTAGGTGGAGAGTTCCATTCTCCACCGCAAAATTTTATCATTTTTGATTTTGCCCCGCTGTTGGTTGCTGAACATGAGCGCAACTGAGCGCTGGTCGGTCAGCAAGGTGAATCTTTTGCCGGCGAGATAGTGCCTCCAGTGCCTAATAGCTTCCACTATGGCCTGGGCTTCTTTCTCCACCGTGGAGTGCCGAATTTCAGGGCCTTGAAGGGTACGAGAAAAGAATGCTACTGGCCTGCCTGCCTGATTGGGGGTAGCAGCCAGCACGAAATCGGAGGCGTCACTCTCTACTTGGAAGGGAATGGTCTCGTCCACCGCATGCATCGTTGCTTTGGCAATGTCCCCTTTAATGCGGCTGAAGGCCGCGCGGGCCTCGGCAGAGAGGGGTAAAGTGGTAGACCTGACCAGGGGGCGGGCCTTGTCTGCGTAATGAGGGACCCATTGGGCGTAATAGGAAAAGAAGCCCAGGCACCGTCTGAGGGCTTTGAGGGTGGTGGGAAGAGGGAATTCTAACAGGGGGCGCATACGGTCGGGATCAGGGCCAATGACCCCGTTCTCCATAACATACCCAAGGATAATGAGTTGGGTGGTTCCGAACACACACTTGTCCCTGTTATAAGTAAGGTTCAGGGCTTTGGCCACTTGGAAAAATCGTTGGAGGTTGGCGTTGTGATCCGACCAGTCGTGACCACAGATGGTGATATTATCCAGATAGGGAAATGTGGCCTTCAGTTGGCATTGATCCACCATCCGGTCCATTTCTCCCTGGAAGACAGAGACACCATTTGTGACACCGAAGGGGACGCGCAGGAAGTGATAGAGCCTGCCGCCCGCCTCGAAGGCGGTGTAGGGGCGGTCCTCTGGGCGGATGGGGAGCTGGTGATAAGCGGATTTCAGATCTATTGTCGAGTACACCTTGTACTGAGCTATCTGGTTGACCATATCCACGTTGCGGGGTAGGGGGTAAGCTTCAAGCTGCGTGAACCTATTGATGGTCTGGCTATAGTCCACGACCATCCTATTTTTCTGCCTGGTCCGAACAACAACCACCTGGGCCCTCCAAGGACTTGTGCTTGGCTCAATGATCCCCTCCCTGAGCAGCCGCTGCACCTCCGACTGAATGAAGGCCCTATCCCCCGCGCTGTACCTCCTGCTTTTAGTTGCCACAGGTTTACAGTCGGGGGTCAGGTTGGCAAACAGCGGTGCGGGAGGGATCTTAAGGGTGGAGAGGCTGCAAGTGGTGTCAGTAGTGCAGCTGTCGGCATGGTGTTGGGTGGGATGTGTGGGTCGGTGTTTGTGTGTGGTCAGTAGCGGGGTATATGACGAAGTTCCACAAAACTGAGGATTCCTGACAGTGAGTGGTGGGAGGGGCCCGTCAAATGCCATAGTCATACTTTCGAGGTGGCTCTGGAAGTCCAGCCCCAATAGCACAGGCGCGCACAGTTGAGGCATGACCAGTAGCGCAAAGTTCCGATATTCTGTGCCCTGCACCACCAATGTCGCTACACAACCCACCCGGATGTCTGTGGAATATGACCCAGAAGCCAAGGTGACTCTCCGGCTTACCGGCCGTGTCACGAGTCCGCAGCGTTGCACCGTGTCCGGGTCAATCAAACTCTCAGTGCTGCCCGTGTCAAACAGGCAGCTAGTCCTGTGCCCTTCCACCAGGATGTCCATCATTGACCTTGCAAGCTGGTGTGGGCACTTTGGTCGAGGGTTACGGAGGCCAGAGTTGAACTGCTGTCTTGGTGGGTCGGGGGTGGGGCGAGTTGACGCCGACAAAGATGGCTGCCCCCATCTGGGCAAGCAAGATGGCGGCCCCCATGCCTCGCACGAGGCGGGCAGGCAAGATGGCGGCCCCCATGCCTCGCACGAGGTGGGCAGGCAAGATGGCGGCCCCCATGCCTCACACGCAGCGCTGCCCGAACCCGCTCGTGGTTCAGACTTACAGACCTTGGCGAAATGTCCCTTCTTCCCGCAGCTGCAGCAGGTCACTTCTCAGGCCGGGCAGCGTTTTCAGGGGTGCTTTTCGAGTCCGCAGAAGTAACACTGGGCGGGCTTGCAACTGGCAGCAGCTGTGGTCAGTTTCGGGGAGTTTGTGGACTCGCGACTGGCAGCGGCGGCGGTGAATTCGCTCGCGGGTGGCGGGGTCTGAGGTGTCCACGGGACCGGCAGGGGATCGCGCGGCTGGACAGCGTCAGCGTTGTGCAGAGCAGCCCCCAGCGTGTTGGCCATCTCGATCGCCGAGTGTAAGGTAAGATCGGCATTTTCCAGCAGCCGCTGGCGCACGTACACTGACCTGATTCCTGTAACGAAGGCGTCTCATACTAGCAGCTCCGCATGTTGTTCCACCGTCAGACCTTTGCAGTCGCAAGTTCGCACGAGTAGGGCTCAGAGAAATGCAGCGCTCGTCTCGTCGGGTCGCTGCTGCCGCGTCGCTAAACGATGTCTTGCGTAGACAGTGTTCACCGGCCGCAGGTACTGTCTTTTGAAGGCGTCCAGTGCCTCTTGGTAGGTCGGCAGGTCCCTGATAAGTGAATAAACTTTCGGGGTGACCCTCGAGAAGAGAATTCTGTGCATAATAGCGGGCTCAGTCGCACGAACCTCCTCCAAGTATGATTGGAAGCATGCAAGCCAGAGTTCAAAGGCAAGAGCTGCTTCTGGAGTTTGGGGGTCCAAATCTAATTTTTCCGGATGTAAAATACTTCCCATGTTTTAAAACTTCCAGTCAATAAAATTGATGCACCATCAATAACTCTCTGAGACGTGAGGCGAGATATCGGCTTTTATTGACTGGAAGAAAGAACAAGCAGCAATTGACCACCATGCTACATCCTGGAGACTGAGAGGCCGGGCTCAGGCCCCAATCGCCTTTATACCGGGGTCAGTGGGAGGAGCCACAGGAGCAGTCAGCGGGGGGGATGTCCAGACAGGTATATGTAGTTCACCACACGGCCACTTTCTGTTGATTCCACAGATGAAGATTATGGAATGAGAGCATTCCATTCCTTCAGGTAGATTTGATTGATTACAAGCTTACCATTTAAAACAAGTCACTTATATCTTGATATCTGTTCAGCGCTATAAGCTAATGTTATAATTGTTACTTTAATATGATGAAGAATTTTCTTTGATACACGGACAGCAAGTCATCAAACAGCTCACTCTTCGTTAAAGAATCTACCATGCTGATTTATTCAATGGTTATTAAGTATGCAGGTTTACTCCTGCAGCAAGGTGTGGTATAAGGGAATTGATCATCTTGAGTTGCAACATGATAAGGATTTTTTGTACAGTTCTAATATGGAAATAACTTCATGGTCTGTGAAAAAAATTTTGTTAAGTTAATGAAAATATTATCTGGAGCACACTTGGTTATTCGTGAATCCTGAGACTGTGGCATGGTCATCTCCATCTCCTGAAACAAAGATAGGAAAAAGAGGCAAAAGGTTCACCCACCTAAGACAATTCAAAGCACACTGGATTCCATGATTTGAGACACATCAGGATTTGTCATCTTTCATCTGTGGAAAATGTTTCAGTTCCATTCCAATATTACTGCTTCCTCTTTGAGATCTTCGGCCATTGTCCAACCTAGATTTGTGTCTGCTTACAAAGGCATTTCAACTGACAGAGAATGGGGCTTCTAGCTGCCTTATGTGCTACATGTTGAAGCTCCTGCCATTGACCTGCTCCACTGTCACTCACATCATTGGCTGGAGCAGTTTCCAGTTGAGAAGCTAACTTTTATTTGAAAAATATGAACCTATACCGAAGAGGGTGCTGACCAAATTGCACCAAGTCCTGACAGTCAGGTGTTTTATGTGTTCTTAACATGTAATCCTTCTGTAGCATGAGCTCAGAACTGCACACACCTGATGATGTGTTGGCAAAGCTACATGCTGAAATGTGCTGAAACAAAATGTAATATGAGGATCTTCAACTGAGTGCATTTATATATAAGCATCCATCACACTGATAAGTAATGAATCACTGATAGTAACTGTCTTAGCTCTCCCAAGAAGAAAGTAATGTCTAGTAAACACAAGGGATTCTCTATTGAATTGGTTTGACTCTTCTGCCATCCAGTGGATTTGATTAGCACACATACTATGGAGGAACAAGCCTACAAAGTCAGCAGTTAATACTTTCTCCCAAGGAAATAAAGCAGTAAATGATATTTCATTTTTATTCATTTTTCATTTTTTTTCTAGATGGAGGGTAAAATTTGTAAATTTTGGTGCAGAACCTTGGTCAAAGGCAGTGTGGCTTAGAAAATAAGGATGCATACTTATATGTTGTCCCAACCCTCCCTGTTTTCCTTTCTTTGTCTCTTTTTTAGGATGATAGTTCAGCTTAATTTAATATACTGTGTGCAGTTAAGCATTTTCATGCCTACTCCACTTGCTGGCTGATTTGGACACCCCTGCAGAGGCTCGGCTAGCAGCCACCGGGACTGATCACCACGTCAAAGGATCTCACTTATACCAAAAGACTTGAAGCCCTATGTCTTTTATCTCAGAAAAGTGTAGACTCAATAGACACTTGACTTGGCTCTTTATAGTCTTGAAGGGAGTAAATGTATCCATGTGGACAATCAGAGTGGTGATGGCTGCTTCTATACTGTAAGGAAAAATGGAAAGGGAATTGAATGATTTTCTGACTTTGGCTATGTTGCAGTCTTTAAGTAAGCCACAATGCAGAGTTCCTCAATGGTCAGTGTAGCTTTTAGATACTTTGTTTGATTATCTGAAAGTATTTGGAGAAATTTTTAATGGATTTAATTTATTCCAGAATCAATGCATTACTACAATAGAGTAATAAAAAGAGCTTTGGCACATTTGCCTCCATAAATCAGGACAATGAATACAGGAATTATATTGTTTTCTTACAGTTATATAAGAAGTTGATTAGGACAAATTTGGAGTATTGTGTGCATTTCTGATCACCTACCCACATGAAACATGCCAGTAAACTTGAAAAAGTGCAGGGAAAATGTACTAAGATGTTGCCGGGACATGAGGATCTGAATTATAAGGAAAGGTGAAATAGGTTAAGGCTTTCTGCATGGGAATGCAGGAGAATGACCAGTCCAGTTAGTTCCATTTTCCTCAGCTCCTTCAGATACCTTTTTCATTAAGGGGCACGGGGAGAGAGCAGGGAAAAAAATGGTCCAGGTTGGCTCAGCTAAGGTCTAATTGAATAGTGAAGCAGGTTTGAGAGGCTGATAGGCTTATTCCTACTCCCTACATTCTTCTATTCAGAGTGCAGCCAGAAACATTCTTTCACTGCCCACAGATCCTTGGGCATCTGTGCAGGGATCCCTGCTCTTCGTGAATTTGATACAGTAAATGACTTTGATGGGGAAGTGGAAAGGTGTGTTAGTAAGTTTGCAGATGATACAAACTCGGTGGTGTTGTGGATAGTGTTAAAGTTTGTCATGGATTAGCGTGGGTTATTGGTAGGATCCACAGCTGGACTGAAGTGGCAGATGGAGTTCAATCTGGAACAGTATGATGTGATACATTTTGGAAGATTGAACTTGATGGTAGAGCACATGGTTGATGACAGGATTCTTAGCATTGCGGATGAACAGTGAGATGTTGAGGTCCATGTCCGTACACCCATCATATTTGTTGCTCAAATTAATGGGGAGGTGTTAAGAAATTGTATGATTTGACGGCCTGAGTTCAAGTGCCATAAGGTAATATTGCAGCTTTATAAAACACTAGTTAGACCACACTTGGAGAACTATGTTCAGCTCTGGTTGCCTTATTATACAGTAGGAAAGATGCGGATGCTTTGGAGAGGATGCAGAGGAGATTTGCCAAGAGGTGGTGTGGATTAGAGAGCAGAATCATGAGGAGAGGTTGAATGAACTAGGGCTTTTCTGTTTGCAGCAAAGAAGAAGAGGTGCCATGCTGGAGGCATGTACAGAGTGGAGAGCCAGCTCCTTATTGCCCAGGCAGAAATGGCTCATATCAGAAGGCGTAATTTTAAGGAGATTGGAAGAAAGAGTTGGGGGGGGGGTTAATGCCAGATGTACACTTTTTAACACAGAGAGTGTTGTACATGGAACCCACTCCCAGAGGTGGTGGTAGAGGGAGGGGATACACTAGGGAGATTTAAGAGACTCTTAGGCACATCTAAAGATGAAAGTAAAACAGAGTTAAGAGGGGAGAAAAGATATATTTCACAGAGTAGGTTAAAAGTTTGGCACAGCATCACGAGCCAAAGGGCCTATATTTGTTGTAGCATTCCATGTTCTATTACCTTCTCATGTTAATCTAAGTCCAGACCTGAGGTCTGTTCCAACGATAAATAATCTTGAATTAAAATGAAGTAACTGTATAATATTTAGTCATTGTCAAAGAATTATTTAGCAGGCTTTTTTCCAGCAATGGCCCCAAAGTCTTCAATAGTAAGGCTCATTCAAGTCCTGCTGAAATGCAGTGATAGTAGCTGCCTCTGCGCATTCCAAACTCATTCACTCACTAGTTTAGTCAATAAATTCCTAAAGCAATGCAACTACTAAACCTAATCCTGTGGCATCACTGTCCACTGCACCCCAAATCCACAACTTTGCTGATCCAGCTAACCACATAATCATCCAGATCACTGATAGAGATAACAAACAACAACAGACCCAGCCAGCACAGATCACTGTGGCATATCAGTAGTCTCTGGCCTCCTGTCAGAGAGGCAACCACCTGCTACCACTCTCTGGCTTTGTTCACAAAGCCAATGTCTAATCCAGTTTACTACTCACCTTGAATGCCAAATGGCTGAACTTTCTTTCCCAACCTCCCATGTTGGATCTTCTCAAGTCCATGTAGACAACATCCACCACTTTGCCTTCATCAACTTTCCTGTTAACTTCCTCAAGAAACACCATAAGATTGGTTTGACATGACTTATCATGCACAAAGCCATGTTGATCATCCCTAATCAGTCCCTATCTATCCAAATGTTTAAATATCCAGTCTTTTAGAATACTTTTCAATAACTTTCCCTTACTGATGTCAGACTCCCTGGCTTATAACTTCCTAATTTATTCTTAGAGCCTTTCTTAACCAATCCTATCCTCCCATCCTTCAGCACCTCATCTGTGGCTAAAGATGTTTTATATATCTCTGCTAGGGTTCCAGCAATTTGTGCACTAGCCTCCCACAGGGTCCGAGATACAGATCATCATCACCTTTCGATAGCATGTACGAGTCCAACCACGTTGACGTCACAGCCAAGGTACTCACTAATGCCTCTACGTCCACAGGAGGTGAAAGAAATTTAGCATGGGCAGTCGACTCCTGTCAGTTTTTATCAATGCATCAATGATTTTGTCTGGATGCTTAACCGGTTGGTTTGGCAACTGTTCTACAAGTGACAAGAAGAAAAGGCAGGTGTGTATACAGCCCAGCTCCTCACAGGAATTAGCCTCCCCTCTATTAACTCTGTCTATACTTCTCACTGCCTTAGAAGAGCAGCCAGCACAATAAAAACCCAGCCCACCCCAGACATTTTCTCTTCTGCCCTTTCCCATTGGGTAGAAGTTACAGAAGCCTGAAAGCACACAGCACCAGGCTCAAGGACAGCTTTAATCCCAGTTATCAGACTCTTGAGTGGACCTCATGTATGACAAGATGGATTCTGGGCTTTACCATTTACCTTGTAAAGATCTTTAATTTTATCTTTTACCGGCACTTCACTCTTTTGGTACTTTTACACTTTATTCTGCACATTATTACTTTCGCAAAGTTGCTATTGTTTTGCTTTATTCTAGCTCAATGCACAATGTAATGATTTAGTAGTAATAAACAATATGCGAGGTAAGCTGTTCACTCTGTCTTGTATATCTAAAAATAATAAACCAATTACAATACTAAGAGCAATTCTTGTTTGTCCCCCTCCTCAACAGCAATGTCAATAGAGATCCCCCTATTCCCACTCCCTGTGCATCACTACTGTAACTTAGTGTCATCACAACACTGTGGATGAAAACTCTTGATTGATGTTTTGTGCTAGAGAATTCCACCCAGGATGTGCATTGGAATTGAGCATTTTTGGCATTGCATTTGGATATAGTTACAATATAGCAAACATTAGTGAGAAGTTGGAGGATTGGGAAGCTTTGTAAAAACCAATAGGAAGCAACCAAAAAAAAGCCATAAGGAGAAAAGAAGATGAAATATGAAGGGAAGCTAGGCAAAAGTAGAAAAGAGGACACCAAAGTTTTTTTCAAATACATAGAGAGTGAATGTCGAACCACTGGAAAATGATGCTGGAGAAGTAGTAATGGGGCAAAGAAATGGCAAAAGAACAATAAGTATTTCACAGCAGCCTTCACTATGGAAGCCACTAGCAGTACACCAGAAATTCAGATGGGAGTGTTGTTGCCTTTACTAGGGAAAAGGTTCTTGGGAAGCTGAAAGGTCTGAAGGTAGATAAATCACTTGGACCAGATGGACTATACCCAAGTGTCTGAAGAGGTAGCTGAAGAGACTGTGAAGGCATTAGTCATGATCTTTCAAGAATCACTAGATTCCAGAATGGTTCCGGTGAACTGGAAATTTGCAAATATCACTCCACTCTTTAAGAAGGGAGGTAGGCAGAAGAAAGGAAATTAGAGACCAGTTAGTCTGACTAGTGTTTGGGAAGATAATCTGCATGGTTTCCTTGAGGAAAAATCTTCTCTAATAAATATGTTGGAATTCTTTGAGAAAATATCAGGCAGGGTAGACAAAGAATATCCTTTACTTGGATTTTCAGAAGGCCTTTGACAAGGTACTGCACATGAGGTTGCTTAACAACATAAGAGCCCATAGTATTTACAGGAAATATATTAGCATGGATAGAAGATTGGCTGACTGGCAGGAAGTAAAAAGTGGGAATAAAAGGGACCTTTTCTGGTTGGCTGCTGGTGACTAGTGGTGTTCTGTAGGGGTCTGTATTAGAACTCTTCTTTTCATGTTTTAAATGAATGATTTGAATTAATGGATTATTGCCAAGTTTACAGATGATATGAAGATAGATGGAGGGGCAGGTAGCTTTGAGGAAGCGGGGCGTCTGCAGAAGGACTTAGATTGGGGGAAATAATGGTCAAGGAAGTGGCAAATGGAATATAGTATAGGAAAGGGTATGGTTATGCACTTTGGTAGAAGGATTAAGGGCATAGACTATTTTCTAAATGGGGGAGAAATTCAAAAATTAGAGATGCAAAGGTACTTGGGAGTCCTTGTGCAGGACTCTGTCCTGAAAGGGAAAGCCACAGCCTGAGAATAGATGCAGTAGATTTGAAGGGATTAAGAAAAGAGAATAGCGGTTTAACAGGAGATCGGGTGGAAAAAGGTATAGTCAAGATAGCTGTGGGAAGTGGTAGCTTTATAAAAGATGTTGGTTGACAGTTTGTCCCTAGAGTTGGAGACAGAGTGATCGAGAAAGAGTAGGGCGGTGTCAGAAATGGGCCAAGTGGATTTTAGGAGGGGTGGAAATTAGAGTTGAAGTTGATGAAATAGATGAGCTCAGCATGAGTGAATGAAGTAGCACCAATGCAGTCATCAATTTCAGAGGAGGTTGAGTTGGGGAGCATTACCAGAGAAGGCTTTGAACATGGACTTTTCTACATAACCAACAAAGAGGCAGGCTTAGATGGGGCCCAGGTGCATGCCCATGGCTATACCTTGAGCTGGGAGAAATTGGGAGGAAACAAGAGAAAAATTGTTGAGGGTGAGGACCAGTTCTGTCAGATGGAGAATGGTGGTGGTGATGGAGAGGAATTGGTTTGTTCTTTTGTTAAGAAAGAAGTAGAGAGCTTTGAGGCCTTCTTGATGGGGGTCAAACTGAGGCGGTCAGGGTTAGTGAATTGAAAGTTACAAAGGTGTTTGAGAGCATGGGAAGTGTTGTGGATGTAGGTGGGATGGGATTGAACCGAGGTATGAGGACATGAGTTCAGTGAGGCAGCAGTAGGCTGAGACAATAGGCCTACCCAGACAGTCAGCATTCAGTTCAAGAGCACTGGAGTATAAGAGCAAAGATGTAATGCTGAGGCTTTCTAAAGCATTGAATAGACTGTACTTGGAGCATTGTGAGTAGTTCTGGGCCCCTCATCGGAGAAAAGATGTGCTGGCATTGCAGAACGTCCAGAGGAGGCTCACAAATACAATTCTGGGAATGAAATGGTTAATATATGAGGAGCGTTTAATGGCTCTGGGCCTGTACTCGCTGGAGTTTGGAAGAATGAAGGGGAATCTCATTGAAATCTATTGAATATTGAAAGGTCTGGACAGAGTGGATGTAGGGAGGATGTTTCCTCTAGTGGGTGAATCTTGGACCAGGGGGCACACCACAGACTAGAAGAACATTCCTTTAGAACAGAGATGAGGAGGAATTTCTTGAGCCAGAGGGTAGTGAATCTATAGAATTCATCACTACAGGCAGCTATGGAGGCCAAATCATGAGTCTATTTAAAGTGGAGGTTGATAGGTTCTTGATTAGTCAGGGCATCAAAGGTTACAGGGAGAAGGCAGGAGAATGGGATTGAGAGGGATAATGAATCAACAGTGGTGGAATGGTGTAACAGACTCGATGGGCCGAAGGATCTGAATGATCCTATGTCTTATGGACTTATGGAAATGAGTTTTCATATGTCATGGTGAAAAAAAAAGGAAAAAATGTTATTTGTACTTTCACTGACGCCAGGTAAACCTTGGATGCTATTCCTTAAAACAAATATCAAAAACAAGACCAGCTTTTAATGAGAAAATATTGATGTCTTGGTACTATTTTAAGAACACAGGGATAGAGAAAGTATTCCTTGAACTAAGTTTGTCAGAAGGCTGAGTATGATACTTTGTTGAATGGGTCTTTGTTAAGGCATCAGATAAGTTGTCTGCCATTTTACTGTAATTCACGATGAAACCATTTTTGGACTTGCATTCTAGTCGATGTCTATGAATAACTACTGTTGAAATATGTCTCTCCAAGCTGTTTATACCAATGCTATTTGTCTTACCACCCACTGACAGGATCCACACAAATTGCTGAGTGAAGGAATTACATTTTAGACCAGTTGACAAATATGGCAAAGGAGTGATGGACGTGGTAGGTGAGCAATAGTTTCAGAATCAGGGCTAAGTGTTCAGCTAATCAGTAGGTAAGACTAATTGAAGATGCTGCCTGTGTGGGATGACGAGTCTGTCGGGACCCTGGGGACTTGTGGAAACTGTGTGGTGGTTTCTTTTGAACTTATAGTCTTTTAACATCTTTGGACTATTTTTACTGTGCCCATGGTCTTTTTTTTTTATCAATTATGTTATTGTCTGCACTGTTGTATCTATATGTTACCTATAACTATATGTAACTATGTGGTTTTGTGTAGGTCTTGTAGCTTTAGTTTTTGGTTTGTTGGGTGGTAGAGTTGGTCTCTTGACTTGGTGTGTCTGGGTAGTCTTGTTTTGTCTGGTGAGTATGGAGCTCCTTTCCAGGGAACGCACTAAGATGGTAGCGTGATATTAATATGCAGCAGCCTCTCCAGACTCTGGATTTGGATTATGTGGATTTTCTGATATAGTCTGTTTTGTCATGTGCTTTTGTGATATCATTCTGGAGGAACGTTGTCTCATTTTTTAACTGCAATGCATTTGTGGTTTCTAAATGACAATAAACTGAAATTGAACTGAACTGAAGATTCAGGATTGTCAGTTGCCTTTCTTTAGTAAAGGAGAATGAAATGGTTGTTACTCTGGTTCCAATGCAGCATTAAAAAAAAAATACAATAAATGTAAAGAACACAAAAAAAACAATATATATAAATATAAAACAAAATGTACAATTAACTGTTATACATAGACTGATTATTTGCACATAAGGTGGTGCTACATGATGTGTAGGTAGGGGTTGGTAGGGTGGCTTAAAGGGTGGAGGTGCTTATCAGCCTGATGGCTTGAGGGAAAATAATTGAGTAGATAAATAATGAATTAACCATGATAGTTCAATTCTGTCATACCTTCACTGCATGATTATTGTAAGGAGCAACACATAACGCAGTTGACATTTTGGGCTGAGACCCCCCCCCCCCCCCCCCAATCAGGGCTGCACTCATTTCCAATGGCAATACCAGTCCTGATGAAGGGTCTCAGCCTGAAACATCAACTGTTTACTTCTTTCCGTAGCTGCTGCCTGACCAGCTAAGTTCCTCCAGCATTGTGTATGTTTTCCTCTGGCTTTCCAGCATTTGCAGAATTTCTTGTGTTTATGATTATTATACTCATAGTTAATAGCAATGATTTTTACAGACAGATACGATTAATTTTACAAATAATTCTCCAGAACTGAAAGGTCAACAGCAGAAGGGAATCAGGCTTTTCATTAAACTACCATAGGGAATCATCATTTATATGATCTCATTATTGTAAAAGATAGATACAGTACATTTTATGCAGTGTTTCCAATGTTAAACCAAGTTCCTGTATTCTAGCATCAGGGTCACTCCTCCTAGAATTGCTTCAGTTATACAGCTGCTTTCAATAATAACTGAGCATTTAAAATGAATTAAAAAATATGTAATTGCATGCTTAACAAAATACACTCACTCAGTTACTGTTGTTCATGGTAAATCAGAAGACGGGTTGTCCTAAACTTATGATGTAGTACACAATTCCAATGGGGATGACTTCTGTAAGATCTATAAGTAGAACTATTCTTAATAAGTGCTGACAAAAGCCAATTGCATGAAATAGATTGCAGACATCTATTGCCCATCCCAGTCTCCCTTGAGAAAGTACAGTAAGCAATCTTCCAATGACTGGAGGGGGTAAGGTATCCCCATGGTTCTGTTAGGCTTGGAGGAAAGAATTAGGCAGAGGTTTTATCACATGCCTGTCACCCTGGTGGAAGATCTACATGGCAAGCATGCTATGCCATGTTGTCTTTTATTCCTTGCAGGATAGAGGCAAATCTAAGAGAAATATTAGGTGCCCATTGCCGATTGGCTTGAACTAATCTATTTTAGTGTGTACTTAGAAAGTTAATCATAATGCTGGGGTCTGGAGTTATACCAAGGCTCCACACCATGTCAGTAAGACAGATTCCTTTCCTTCTCTTTGCAGTCAAAGTTATTGATACCATCCATTTATTCTGGATATTGAAATAAAATTTAAATGTGGTGGTTTTGAGTGTCTCCAGAACATTAATCCATTTTCTGACCTATTGGTCCAGTACATAACTGTTCACCTAGGGGGAGATGGGGGTAGGTGTCAGTGGCAATAAGAGCTCACTAATGTAGGATAATCTCTTCTTGAAGCATCTGAAATGAAGATGACAATATTGAATATAGAGAGTGCAAGACCCATGTCTACAGAGGAACTTTGCAGAAGCAACAAGGACAAGATGAAGCATTCTGAATGAATAGGAGCTTTTGGTGAATAGAGGGAGCATTTTAGCAATCAAGTAAAACCTAATCCCCTTATACACACAAACTGCTGGCGGAACTCAGCTGGCCAGGCAGCATCTATGGAAAAAAGTAAACAGTCAGCGTTTCAGGTCGAGACCCTCCCTAATGCACATTCTGAAAACAATTAATACAGGCTCAGACAAAATGTGCAGGAAATGTTTCTTTTTGAAATTGGCAAATTTAAACTCAAACAAACTTCAATATTCTACAATATAAAATAAACATTTTTAAAGCCTTTTATAGATAAATTTCTTCTGTCTTGAATGGAAATTAATTTGGTGAATCAAGTGCACTGTGTTACTACTACAGGCAAGGATGAAGTCCATTCCTGTACACTATCCTACTGCCAAGTCATGTCTTTATTTTGTAGTGCTAAGAAAGAATTTTCAGCAGCACCCATTGCCACTCACCACTCACTATCCAGAATCAGTTTGTTAAAACTTCCCGAACAGGTTGTTAACTTCCTCTGATATATTATAATCATTGGAGCAGGACTTACAGAAGATCTGTACGGAGTACAGCCGATCTCAATTACTTGTTTGTAACATTTCTGTTTTCTCACAAAATATTAGATGTAGGGAAATGTTAGTCAAAGTGCCATTATTTCCATAGAGAGGCATTGAAGCCCTTTCCATGTGTGTGATCTGCCCTTTAGCTAAATTACTCTGCAGAATTGAAGTAATTCTGCAGAAATTTATTTAAAAAATATGAAGCTTATGCCTGGAACCTTTAGAGATGAAGAGAACTTTTAGTGGCAGCTTATCAAGCCCTGTTTATGAAACATTTTGTTTGATTATTTTTATGAAACAAAGCAACATGGGTATAATATAGATTAATATTTATCAAATTACTTTAATAGTTTCTAGAAAGCTGTTACTTAAAAATTTGGGAGAGAGTTTCCTCTCCCTCTTGATCACTACTTCTCTATTGCTAAATATCTAAGAAGTGATTCTGTATTCTGCCCTAAAATTCAGTTCCAATGGATTTAATTGAGCCAAATTTTGGAACAAAGTCAGTGTGTAGTCACCACTGCAAGAAACAAACTGTTCTTTATCTTCATTATAAAGATGACTTTTGAACTTCTGAAGTCAATTCACGCTTTTGAAGTCAATGGAGTTGAATTTTGGAAGCTACAGTTATGTTACTAACATTCAAGGATAAATTTAAATTTCACTTGCTGAGCGAATGATTACATTGACCATCACTAACTTCTGGTGCCTCACCTGAGGCTCATCTCTATGTAAAAATGTTGACAGTGAGGATCAACAAGCTGTGGAGCAGTATAAATATTGGGGGATGACCTGAATCTGCTTACACACTGTTACAGCATTCACACATATACAGCAAAAAGGGTAATGGAGGCAGGCCAACCATGAATTAGAGCAATGGGTGACTATTTTACATAATATAGTGGTTAATTATTGCAATCATTGTGGCTCAGATGTGAGTGCAGTCAAGAGATGCATCTATAAATCTTCATGCTTGGCATGGGTCAGTTCCATATTGTACAAACCGAGATGACAGCCCTATGAATTAGAAAAAGTAATCCTAAATTAAGCGTAGTTATGTGCATGAGTACCATGAGGTACAGTTCATCGAAAATCTTTCAGCAGAATCACAGGTAACACACAGAAAAGTGTATCATACAGTGGAAAACAAATTGTGCAGAAAACAAAGACCCAGTGAAAGAGAAATCCATTGCTATGCAAAGAGGTGGTCTGTAGTGTTTCATAACTGAACTCAGGTTAGGATTGTGCAGGTCACTTCAAGAGCCTGATGGCTGTAGGAAAATAGCCATTCCAGAACCTGGTGGTGTGCAACTTCAGGCTCCTGTACCTCCTGCCTGATGGTAGCAGAAAGAGGAGCACATGACCCAACCTTGATGACAGATGCTGCCTACCTGAAAGCAGCACCTCCTGTAGATGTTACCAGTGATGGGGAAGGTGGTGCCTGTGATAGATCTGCCTGCATGCAGTTGATTAAAATGACTTTCTTCTTGCAGGAAGAAGAAAAGCTTGAACTGGATGAAGCTCTAATTTATGAGGAAGATTCTGAAGTCACAAATATGGCTGAAGAAATGGAAGAGGGAACTAGGCAAAATATTCTTCGCAGGATAGCAACATATGCATCACTAATAAAAGAATTTATTGGCAATATCATAACAACCACTGGAAAAGTAGTTGTTACCATTTTACTTGGTTTAACAGGTTGGTATGGGTATAATCAAAATCTACTCAATCCTTGTGCTGTTTGTAAATGATTAATTTCCTGTCCTCAGTTGCTCAATTTTAAACATGCTGAATGTTGAATCATAGAAGTAAGATGATATTGATTAAAAATATGTCATCACTCATTCTCTATTATGTCTCTCTCATTCAGAACCTGATGGCTTATTTGTTTTTCTGCAGGTATAACACTACCATCTCTGACCTCAGGTGTATACTTCTTTGTATTTTTGGGGTTATGCACATGGTGGTCCTGTGGGAAACAGTTTGATCCGCTGATATTCAGCTGTTTGTGTGTATTGATGGCTATATTCAGTGCAGGACACCTAATTGGACTCTACCTTTACCAACTGCAATTGTTTCAAGAGCTTGTCCCACCGGGTGACTTCTATGCAAGGTAAACAACAACATGTCTTTGTTAGAGCAAACAAGGATTTGTGGGTTCAGGAGATACAGGAGAATACAGATGCTGAAAACCTGGAGCAACACACAAAAAAGCTGGAAGAACTCTTGATTTGTAACCACCTATGGAGGGAAATATACACACAATCTTTTACATCGGGACCCTTTCCATCGACTGTTTATTTCCCTTCTTAAATGCAGCTTGACATGTTGAGTTCCTCCAGTTCTTTTGTGTGCTGCTGAAGATTAATGTTGCTCAATTGCAGCCAGTGCGTAGGTGAGGGTTAGGGTCTGGTGAGGGTTTGATAGAATAGACTTAGTGTCAATGACTGGTTGATGCTCAGCTTGGTAGCTAAAGGACCTTTATCTCTGCTCTGTCTTCTTATAACTAATGCTTTATGAAATCAGCATGTAAATGTTGCAGTTCCTGCAGTTTAGATTGTTGGTTTATCCACATAACACAAATATTAGGAAAAAATTGCAAATGGAGCCCAATTTGTAACTTTGTTTTAAAGAACAAAAAAATTGAGCTCATCACCCACCTCCCTTCCACTGGGTCCTCTCCCTTTACTCTTCCCATCTGCCCACCCCACTCCCTTATTTTGGTCTATGCTCGACCTTCCTTTCCTATCAAATTCCATCTTCAGTAGCCCTTTGTTACCTCTACTTATCACTCTAAGCTTCTGTGACAATTTCCACACTTTGCTTCTCCATCTGCTTACCATTCCTCCTCACTTGAATCTGCCCATTACTTTCCAGTTCTTGCCTCAACTCCCATCACCACTTTATACTGTTTTGGATGAAAGGTCTTGACCCAAAGTTTTAACTGCCCATCTCTCTCCACATATGCACGACTGACATAGAAACATAGAAACAATTATAGTACAATTGTGCCGAACATGTCCCTACCTTAGAAATTTCTAGGCTTACCTATAGCCCTCTATTTTTCTAAGCTCCATGTACCTATCCAAAAGACCCTATCGTATCTGCCTCCACCACCGTTGCCGGCAGCCCATTCCATGCACTCACCACTCTCTGAGTAAAAAACTTACCCCTGACATCTCCTCTATACCTGTTCCCCAGCACCTTAAACCTGTGTCCTCTTGTGGCAACCATTTCAGCCCTGGGAAAAAGCCTCTGAATATCCACACAATCAATGTCCCTCATCCTCTTATACACCTCTATCAGGTCACCTCTCATCCTCTGTCACTCGAAGGAGAAAAAGCCAAGTTCACTTAACCTATTCTCATAAGGCATGCTCCCCAATCCAGGCTACATCCTTGCAAATCTCCTCTGCACCCTTTCTATGGCTTCCACATCCTTCCTGTAGTGAGGCGACCAGAACTGAGCACAGTACTCCAAGTGGGGTCAGACCAGGGTCCTATATAGCTGTAACATTACTTCTCGGGTCCTAAATTCAATTCCTGACCTGCTGAGTTCCTCCTGCAGTTTGATTTCAGCTTTAGCCTCTAGTCTCTGTGGACTCTTGTGACATCAGAAAATGGAGCTAGCTCACTTGAATGTCCAGACTTCACTGTTTGAGTATTCAAAGGACCCAGGTTGAACCAGTATATCTTAGCTCAAATCAGCCAAACACAGTCTACTTGTTAAATATGAATACAATAAAATTCTTGGCATTATACTAAACTTCATCTGGAAGGAGGTTTTCTACAGCAACATTTCCATTTTCATTTTATACATCATTGATTTTAAAGCTCCTCTGGGCAGGATTTCCCATTTGATAATTTTATCACCTTATCTACTGTGACTGAGAGAGTAAATGATCAACTTATTCTACTGTTCATATATTTAATGTTCATTGGGAGGGAAATCTCATTCATTTGGGTTTGAACCAAACATCAAGAGATGAAAGACTGACCTTGTAATTTATTGCACCCTCTGTCCACGCATTAAGCTCCATAACAAATATGAGCTTGTAAAATAGGCCTGTGTGTTAGATGCCTTCATTGAGAGGAGAAAAGAGAGGCCTTTATGGTTGTCCTAGCCTGCAGATAAAGATCGAAGAATAGTCACACAATGAAGCATTTTGTGCATTACCAACAGATTGTGGAGGATAGCTCTGTTTGTTACAATTCTTCATTCAGCATTCAACGGAAAATATACCTTTGTTCTGGCTTTGATCAACGATAATAAAAAATATCCGTAAGGAATTTTAAGTAGATTATTATTTAAAAAGGATTGTATTCAATCAGATTATGATAACTGACTGAAGTATCAATCCAGCCTTAACTTCCATATGCATGCAACATGCCTGCAAAGAAATTTATTTTTACATCTCAATTATCTTAAATACGTCAACAAATCATAAAATTGTTACGTTCCCTGAACGCTTGGGTAGCTGCAAGCAATCCATCCAGTTCCCATTTTCTGGTGACTTATTTTCACCTCTTCCTTACTGGAGTAGCTATACAAATCCCTTTGAAGGTATGAATTGGATCTGTTTGCCTCACCCTTTCTGGCTATGGCTTATAGAGTGTGAGGCTCACTGCATGAAAAGGGTTTTCTTCAAGTCACTGTTGCTTTATTTTCCTGTGTTTCCTCTAGTCTTCAACCCTTCTGTCCATGGCAACTACTTCACTTTGTCATGCCCCTTGCTAATTTTTGATACTCTCTTGCTTTCAATGAAAATATAATTGTAACACCATTAATATTGCAGATTTACCATCATAATGAGGTAATTGCCTTCTTTTTTATCACAGGTTGTTTGGTGTAACACCAGTGATTCAGACAAACTGCACAACAACGTGGAAGATTATAGCTAATCCCAACATGTCTTGGCCCCAACATGTCAATCCTGTAATGCTGCTATTATTGTATTATACATTGGCAACACTCATCCGCCTCTGGCTTCAGGAACCTATTGTAACGGTGAGCAATGTTCAAAATTTATGGAACTAATTCTTGTGTTGTATGTTGTATTGATGAGCCATGATCTTAATATCTGAAATTTTATATATCCATCAAAGGTCTGGTGTACATTGGCTGCATATATTGGGCACACGGTAGCGTAGCTGTCAGCTTTACGCTATTACAGCTCAGGGCATCAGAGTTCAGTTCTGGCCCTGTCTGTAAGAAGACTCTGGATGTGTGGGATTTTCCTGGTGCTCCAGTTTCCTCCCACAGTCCAAAGACGTACCAAGTAGATTAATTTGTCATTGTAAATAGTCCCATGATTAGAGTAGGCTCAACAGGGGTTGTAGGGGTTGCTGGAGCAGCTTGGCTCGAAGGGTCTGAAGAACCTGATCCACACTGTATTGATAAAAATAAAAATAATTTTAGAAAATTGAATTCTATTCTCATCACCCCCTTATAAGAAGGATGTGGAGGCTTTGGAGAGGGTGCAGAAGAGGTATGCCAGATTGCTGGCTGAATTAAAGAGTACGGACTAAAAGGGGAGGTTGGGAAGTCTTCATCATACACTTCAACTAAGAAAGAGCCCCAGGTGTGATGACTACTCGTACCATTGGACCCGGACTTCTGGGGCCAAGACAGTAGAACTGCCCCAATGTAACAGCTTTCCACTTTAAAAACTCTCCCACACAGGTTTCCTGCTATTGTCAGATATGACAGGTAACCATAACCAATTAATATTGGTAATTACTTAATTAGTTTGGCACAACTTCATAAGCAGAAGGGCCAGCTCCTGTGCTGTAAAACCTCAGGATTCTTTAGCCATGGTTTCTGCTACAAATTATCTAATTCAAAATCAGTATCTATATCCTTTACTAAGGATATAAAGCTTTCCACATGTAACCTGGTATATTGAGGATGCACGTTG
The DNA here is from genome assembly GCF_048418815.1 of Hemitrygon akajei. NCBI lineage: Eukaryota > Metazoa > Chordata > Chondrichthyes > Myliobatiformes > Dasyatidae > Hemitrygon > Hemitrygon akajei. Next base: position 85,485,934 of record NC_133124.1, read on the forward strand.
TCTGATGATATAAGAATCTCTGAAGTGACTCTTCCTCCCAAAGTGCTTCTTTGATTTGTATAACTATGACTTCAGCTTTCAACTGCACTATTTATACCACGTGAACCATGGCTGAACAATTATTTGTGAAGAAATGTCAAGCAACACATAGTTTTAGAAAATATTGGCATTCTTAACATCTTTGGTTTCAAAGATAAGAATGGAAGGAATATTCTGTTGGCTCCTATTCCACATTCCTGCCTGACCCCGTAGGCTTTGATTGTCCTATATTCCAGAAAACCTATCTCTTCACCCCTGCGTTTACATGACTTATTGGGCTAAAAATTCAAATAATTCAGAACCTGGTGAACTGTTCCAGCTCAACACACACACAATGCTGCAGGAACTCAGAAGGCCAAGCAGCATCTATGGAAAAGAGTAAACAGTCGGTGTTTTGGGCCGAGACCTTTCATGGGGACTGGAAGGAAAGGGGGGAGGTTAGAGAAAGAAGGGGGAGTAATGAGGGGGAGGGGAGAAAGGAGTACAGGGTGGTAGGTGATGGGCAAAACTGGGAGAGGGGTGAAGTAAAGAGCTGGGAAGTTGATTGGTGAAAGAGATAAAGGGCTAGAGTAGGGTGAATCTGATAGGGGAGGGTAGAAGATCGTGGAAGAAAGGGAATAGGGAGGAGCACCAGAGGGAGATGATGGGCAAATAAGGAGATAATGTGAGAGAGTTAAACAGGAATGGAGAATAGTGAAGCGGGGAGGGGGCAGTTACCAGAGGTTTGAGAAAATCGATATTCATGCTGTCAAATTTGAGGCTATCAAACTGAATATAAGGTGTTGCTCCTCATCTTGGCAGTAGAGGAGGTCATATGCCATCAGGTTGGAGACTACCCAGACAAAATTGTTCCAGGTGAAGAGTTTCAGTCCAAAACGGAGGTGGAGAGGATAATCAACATTGAATTCCTCTGTGTTATCATTTCAGTGGACCTGTCCTGGGCCCAGCACATAAGTTCAATTACAAAGAAACCACAACAGTATCCCTACTTCCTTTGAAGTTTGTAAAGGTGTGGCATGACATCCACAATTTTGACTAACTTTTAGCGATGTGCTGTGGAGAGTATGTTGACGGGTGGCATCATAGCCTGGTTTGGAACACCAGTGCCCTTGAAAGGAAAATCCTACAAAAAGAAGTGAATGCAGCCCAGTCCATCATTGAGTCTGTGGTGAGGAAGGCAAGTGCAATGTTAGCATTCCTTTCGAGAGGAATAGAATATATAAGTAAGGATGTAACGTTGAGCCTTTATAAAGCATTGCTGAGGCCTCACTTGGAGTATTGTGAGGAGGTTTGGGCCCCTTAGAAAAAATGTGCTGAAGCTGGAGAGGGTTCAAAGGAGGTTCACAAAAATGATTCCGGGATTTAATGGCTTGTCATATGAAGAGTGTCTGATGGCTCTAGGCCTGTATTCACTAGAATTCAGAAGATTGAGTGGTCACCTCATTGAAACCTATTGAATGGTGAAAGACCTTGATAGAGTGTCTATGGAGAGGTTGTTTCCTATGGTGGGAGAGTCTAAGACTGGAGGACACAGCCTCAGAATAGAGGGGCATTCCTTTATAACGGAGTTGAGGCGGAATTTCTTTAGCCAGAGAGTGCTGAAGCTGTGGAATTTTTTGCAGCTGTGGAGGCCAAGTCTTTATGTATATTTAAGGCAGAGGTTGATAGATTCTTAATTGGTCAGGGCATGAAGGGATATAGGGAGAAGGCAGGAGATGGGGGCTGAGAGGAAAATTGGATCAGCCTTGATGAAATGGCGGAGCAGACTCAATAGGCCAAATGGCCTAATTCTGTTCCTATATCTTCTGGTCTTGTCACATTTTTATATCCTTAAGACCAACAGCAAAAGTAGGTGATTCAATATGGTATCAATAGTTACAATGACATCATTTACCTCACTATTTTGTGTTGACAATGCTTCCTTTAAATTGCATATCTACAGTTGGAAAAAACCTCTGGAAGTTCAAATACCCTTGCTGGGTGGGACACTTCCCCGAACTTATTTACAATGGTGTAAATTACTTAAACCCATAGTTACCTGGATTGTTGCAGGCCAATTAACACAACCCCATTGTTTTAACGTCTGGCTGGTCACCATTTGCAAACCATCTCTTCGTCTGAGGGCCAGTTTAACTTCAATTTACTGCTTGCAATTTACAAAAAGAACTGCAGACTAGTTCTTTCATAAATGAATATCTGCTGTGATGAATAAACTCTCCTTGGGCGTCCAGCCAGGTACTGGTATCGATTTTAACCAATGTTGCAATGACAAACTCTGCTGTGATGTGTCCTCCTTGATGAAGATGGCAGAGTTTGTCATCGAAACTTGGAAGCCTGAGAAGAGTTTATTTGCCATATATGTCAGGAAAGCACTAGATCCTTTTAAAATTCTGCTATATTTAGAATACTTGCCAATGCATGTGATAACTTTGCAAAATCCTATTTTGTTAAATCACTTTTATAGAATAACGAAGAGGGAGAAAACAATGAAAATGAGGAAGAAGGAGAAAAAGACCTGCTTGGAAATGATTTACCAGTCACTGCTGAAGTGAGACGTAGTCTGTGGTATTCAGCACATTATGCAACAGATGAAAGAAGGGTAGGTACCTTTAAAATACCATACTCCAAATGGAGAACATTCATATTCAATCTCAGTAATGTCAGCATATTCTTCAGAATTTTTAAGGAGATACTTTTTAAATTAGATTCTTTGTATTAGAACACACAGTTTATGTGTCTGTAGCCATTAACTGTCTGTTTTGCATACACTAATATGAACATACACTGAGATATCTTCCATACAATATTGTTTAGATCAGTCATACTCAGAAAAAGTATTAGACATTTGATAGGTTAAAATTTGGCTCAGTGTGTTCAGTGACAGTTTTACGTGTAGGTCAGATTGATGAGAGCTGTTCTAAAAGCTGGATTGCTTAATTACTTTTTTTGAGACAGCATGCTTTTAATTGTTTTTATACGGATTAGGGTAATACTTAAATGTATTTGCAAGAGCTTTCCAGGTTTACAGTGCATCAATGAGCACTACAGAGTATACTTTCCAGAGTGGTCTGCTTATAAGCCTGTTATAAAGAAAGAAGAGATGAGACATTGAGAGTGTGTTATTTTATATAATTGAATAGAAAATTCTCCTGTAGCTGAAATCTCTTTGCATCCAGCTTGGCTAAGATTAAGCCACAAAATCACCTCAGAAGTAACAGTCAATTTTTATTTTTAAACAATTTTTTAGAACTTTTAAGAATAGGTGCATAGGTGACATAAAATGAAATATACAGAGGTAACACCCTTTCAGCAGATCTCTGTTGCTATTTAAATTTCAAAGGAGTTTCCTTTCACTCAGCTTTGACTCCCCTTATCAGATGTCCTTCAATTCTCAATCCTCTTTTTGAACCTATCTAGATTTTCTTTTGATCTACTCTTAGTGGATCAGTTCTTTCCATCATTTCCTTGTGGTAGCAAGTTCAATGTTCCTGATTTTCTACAAATAAAAAATAAAATACTGCAGTTATTGGGCATCTGAATTAAAGCAGGACATGCTGTAAACACTCAGCAGATCTCACAGCATCAAAGGAGAGTGCACTAACATTTCAGTTTGATACTTTTCATCAGAACTGTTCGAAGTGCTGGGAAGTCATCAACCTGAGCAGGTTGCATAGACTTTGGAAATGGGCACAGAAGTGGCTTGATAGGGCACTGCCTGCATTAGAGGGTATGAGCTGAAAGGTGGTTGGACAAATTCTGGAGGGTTGGAGGCTGAGGGGAAACCTCTGATAGAAGTTTACAAACTTATGAGAGGCAATGATGGAGTAGACAGGCAGAATCTTTTTTTCCAGGGTTGAAATATCAAATTCTAGAGGATCTGCATTAAATTAAGAGTGGGAATGTTTAAAGGTGATGTGTGGGGCACTGAGGGTGCTTGAAATGGGCTGCTGGTGTGGAGTGGGGGGATATTGTAGAGGTAGGTGCGATAGTGATGTTGGGAAGTTTTTAGATAGGTGAGTGAATATGCAGGGAATGGATGGATATAGATCATGAGCAAACAGAAGAGATTTAGTTTAATATGGCACCGTGTTCAGTGCAGACAGTATTGGCTGAAGGATCTGTTCTGTGCTGTACTGTTGAACATTCTATCTGTTCTGATGGGAAGTTATCTGTCTGAAGCATTAACTCTCTCCCTCTTCAGATATGGCCTGACTTACTGAATATTTCCAGCATCTTTAGTTTCATTTGACTCTGAATGAGTTTCCCCCGAATTTCCCTGTTGGGCTTATAGTGACTATCTTTTATTTATGGCCCCTTGTTTTTCTGCAACAAGCAAGTGGAAACATCTCCTCTTGGAATTATCGCACCACCTCACCCTCCTCTCTCTGTCCTTCCAGCCCCTCTACCCCTCCCTTATGATCCTCCCTCTCATCTTCAGTACCAAACACCTAATTAGAAGAAGGTATTTTGCCAGAAATACTGACATACATTTTTGAAACTTCTTTCAATTTGTGTGGCTCAGCCTGTATCATAACTGAGCCCTGGGATTAGGGCATTATTATCTGCCAATGCATTGGGATTCAGACGCACAGTTATGGTACAGTGATGTCATTAAAGTCAGACTCATTTTCAAGAAGTTCATTTAGCATTGTCTGCAGTCATATCAGCTGAATTTAAAAAAAGTCTTGTTTACTGTGTTATGTAATTTATACTTGGACTGATTATAATTCATCATTTTACCAGTGTCACTCAGAGATCATGGAAGTGAATAGATTGAAGAAAGAATATGATACAGAAAAGCGGAGTTATACAAAGCAGCTTGCCACATGGTCACAGTCCATGTGAACATTGCTTTAGTTACACACTCAAAATTTAATAGTAAACACAGTAGCCACAATACTGATGGGTGTATATTTACAATCATTGTCCAGAATTCAGTAGCAAAGGAAGTAAAACTCACATTGAATAAAAGGTTATTGCTTTCTCTCTTGTAATGTTACTAACAAAGGCACACCAGTGTTTGAACTATACAATACATGCTTACATTTGCCGATGTGAATGAGTACTTTCTGAATAGTAGTATTTGTTAACTCTATTTTTCTTTATTAATCAGAAAATTAATTGTTCATCTCTGTGTCTAGTTTCTGATGACCAACGTTAATAACTGTTCTGCAGAGGTTCAAGTGACCTAGGTTGCAGTCATTGGCTGAATACTTTCCTGTTAGTTCTGAAGATCAGCTCACTTTTGTGGCTATAAGACATAAGAGCAGAAATAAGCCATTTGGCCCATCAAGTCTACTCCACAACAATATGGCAGTAAGGACTGAGAGGAGGGTTAGAGTAACCTGTTTGACTCAGGTATTCACTGAGATTGGCTCTGTTTGGACCCATTTGTTGGGATTGAGAGGGGCAGTCTGCCCTTCAGGTATGAATGATTCAGAACCACCACTGGATTTAGTAGTAGAGCAGGAGGTCAGAGTGCAGGTATCTGACCTTCAGCACACCATCTGCATTTCCTTTTGGACTGTACAGAGGTAGAAATAAGGATTTATGGAACATTAGAGTCATACAGAGCAGCACGGAAACAGGCCTTTTGGTCTAAGTGGTCTGACCAGGATCCCCATATACGCTCATCCCATTTGCCTGCATTTGACCCAGATCCCTCAAGCATTTAAGGATATCTGCATTTGAGTTTGACCTGTCCAATTTGTACTATCTATAAAACGTTTCATCCATTAAGTTTTCTTCTCCATTTAAATTTTTCTAATGCAGAGTTTCACCTGCCACTGCTACACATCAAACATTTGGACTGGAAACATGAAAATGAATTTGCCTTATACAGTAACAAAAACTGATCCCAAAATCAATTGCAGCATTTTCTATTATCTCATTGTATGCCCGTATACTTTGGCCAATCTATGGTCAGTAAACAGATTTTCGTATATGGAGAAAGTATTAAAGATTTGTAACCACACTCTTCCTTTATATGTATTTGAGATTTATTGAAATAAGCTCTAATTGCTGAAAATTCTATGTATGCATGGACCATTGCATGCTTGATTGTAACATTTTCATCTTTGTCTCTTCCAGCTCCTTACGATTACCCATGATGACACCCCCTTCTCTGAAGTTAGTAAACCTGATTTAGAAATCTATGGTTGCCAGACTTGTAAGACTAGATTTTCAAGTCATCTACAACTACTAGACTATTTACTCTTCAAGTTTTGTTTTGTATCTGGTCACATTGTTTCCATTCAATAATGTTCTGTAGAAAAAAATACTATGTTCTCACAAGGGTATATTGGAATTCTTTATCTCAAGAACAATTTCCTAATTATCATTTACATATTCCTTCCATAAATCTTGCACATTTAACATTGAGAATGATTTCCTATGTATAGCAGGGCTATCTGAGCAAAATAAAAGATATCTGGAATGTTTGTAATGCAAACCAATTGTTCAGTAAGGGAATGTGATATAAGTTGTGCCAGAAGTTACTAAAACATTACTTTCTTTTACCAATGTCTAACACACAGTAGTTAATAATTGCGTGTTGACACCAAACTTGTTATAATTGCAAATTTACTTAAAGCAGAGGAAAAAAAGCTGCTGGCAATATGAAATAGTATCAATACTTTAGATCAGGCTGCACCTATGGAAAGACAAACATCAAATCTGTTTTTTTTTCTCTCTCTCCCCACTGATGCTGCCTGGCATTTTTCATTTTTTAGATTTATTGTATTTTGAATTAAAATGTGAAGTTCAGGGACGGCACTCTCACCTCTCCATGACACGATACATTCGGAGATCTGAACTGTCCGTCTTTGGACTAAACATTCAATGAAGTCTTTACACTTACCAAAATAAGAAGATATCATTATGAATAAGACCAGTAGTTTTTGCCCAGAACCTTAGCAATAGTTATCTCTAAATGATATCTTCTAACAGATTCTGACTTACAGTAATTACTCGGTCCTTTCCTCCTTTCATCCATCCCATTTCTGGCTTCCCACTTACTCCTTCTCTTCACTTGCCCATTTGCGCCCTCCTCCTTCCCTTTCTCCCATGGTCCACTATCCTCTCCTATCAGATTCCCTCTTCTTCCACCTACTGCTTTACCGCTTCCACCCATCACCTCCCAGGTTCTCACCCCATCACCCTTCGCCCACCCACCTACCTTCCCACTCACTAGCTTTACCTTCTAGCTTGTGCTTCCTCCCCAACCTTCATATTCTGGCTTTTTGCCCCTTCCTATCCAGTACTGGGGAATGGTCTCGGCCTGAAACATTGGGAATTTATTCCCTTCTATAGATGCTGCCTGACCCGCTGAGTTCCTCCAGGTCAAGAAAGAGAGTCAGTATTTTAAATCAGAACTGAGAGGGAGAGGATAGAAGCTGCAGGGAAAGTGGGAGAGGGAGGATATATTTGATAGGACGAAACTGGAGTAAGCATGGGGACAATCTGTAAACAAGGTAAATGGAAGCAACACATAGAAAAAGCTGGAAAAATTCAGCAGCTTAAACGACATCTATGAAAATGAACTAACAGCCGATGTTTCAGGCTGAGATCCTTCAATCAGGACTGGAAAGCAAGGGAGAAAACACTAGAATAAAAAGACTGGAGAAAGGAAGTACAAGCTAGGAGGTGATAGGTGAAGCCAGATGGGTGCGAAAGGGAGAAGGCTGGAGGAAGAGGAATGTGATAGGTGAGGAAAGTGGGCCATAGGAGAAAGGGAAGGAAGAGAGGTACCAGCCTGGGTGCCTGGGTGAGTACATGAAGGGTCAGAGGGCAGCAGAGATCACAGAGGGGGAACAGTGAGAGAGAGTCTCACTGAACTTCTGTAGAAGAGAAGATTTAAACTTCTTAAGGGTAAGCATACCTCAAAGGGACTTTGCAGTGGGGCAACCGATTATAAACACAAGAGATTCTGCAAAATCTGGAAATCCAGAGCAACACACACAAAATGCTGGAGGAACTCGGCAGGCCAGGCAACATCTATTGAAATGAATAAACAGTTCGCATTGCAGGCTGAGACGTTTCATCAGGACTGGAAAGGAAGAGGGAAGATGCCAGAATAAAAAGGTGGGGGGAAGGCGAATGAGGAACGGAAGCAGTTACGAATGAGAACATTGACATGTGGGCATTTCCATTAAGATGGTCACACGCTTAGTTACAAAAGCCTCTCTGGGTCCAATAAATGATGCAAATAGATGTCTTAGATGTTTTTCTTGTGATTGCAAGACCCTTTTGGACATGAGTAATATAAAATGCTGCTAGCCCGTTTCATTGATGAGACACGTGGCAGGGAAGCTGCATGACCTTGGTTGTTACACAGACCAAGCCCTAACATCGCCTGTAACAGCCACCCAGAGGAAGAGGTGTCAGAGGTGGTGTGGGAGAGTAAGAGGCATGGAAGGCACGATAGAATTCGTGCTGGGTTGGGGCTGGCCCGTCCCGTTGGTACTGCTCTCCAGTGGTCGCTCCCTGGAAGACAAGCTGATTTGCCATCATCTTCTGAACCAGCTCGAGATGAGAAACTGCTGTGTACTTGCTCTGGCAGAAACATGGCTCCAGGACAACCTCCCGTGCACCATCAGTCTTCAGACCAGGCCCCTCAGGGACTTGTGCTGATACTACTTTTTGTGACTGAATGTGTTATCGTAACTATGTATGTTTTTTTGTAACTGTACAGTGGCACTAGAAAGTTTGTGAATCCTGTAGAATTTTCTCTTTTTCTGCATAAATATGACCTAAAATGTGATCAGATCTTTAGGTAAATCATAAAGCTAGAGAAAGAGAACCCAATTAAGTAAATAACACAATAAACATTATACTTGTTTATTTATTTATTGAGAAAAATGATCCAATATTACATATATTTGTTGGAAAAGAATGTGAACCTTTTTGAGTAACTAGTGTGAACCTCTTGTACAGTAATTACTTAAACTAAACATTTCTGGTAACTGTTGATCAGTCCTGCACATTGGCTTGGAAGAATTTTAGGCCATTCCTCTTAACAAAACTGTTTCAACTCTGGGATGTTGGTGGACTTTTTTTGCATGAATAGCTTGCTTCAAGTCCTTCCACAACTTTTCTGTAGGCTTAAGATCAGGACTTTGACTCAGCCATTCCAAATCATGAGTTTTCTTCTTTTAAACCATTCTGTTGTTGATTAACACTTGTCTTTCAAATCATTTCCTCATTGCATTATCCAAGTTCTATTGAGCTTCAGGTGACAGACCGCTACTCTGACATTCTCCTGTAAAATGTCTTGATACAATTTTGAATTCATTGTTCCCTCAATATTGCAAGTTGTCCAGGTCCTGAGGCAGCAAAGCAGCCCCAAACCACGATGCTCCTTTCACCATGCTTCACAGTTGGGATCAGGTTTTGGTGTTGGTCTGCTTTTTCCTCCAAACATCGCAATGTGCATATGTGCATTTCTGCCAAAAAGTTCAACTTTTCTCTCATCAGCCCTCAGAACATTGTCCTAGAAGCATTATAAAATATCCAGCTGGTCTTTTGCAAACCTGAGATGTGCAGCAGTGTTTTTTCATTTGGAGAGCAGTGGTTTCCTCCGTGGTGTCTTCCATGAACACCGTTCTTGTTAAGTGTTTTTCAGTGGACACATAAACAAAGACTTTAGCAAGTTCCATAGAAGAATGTAAGTCTTTTGCTGTTACCCTTGGGTTCTTTTTCTTCTCTTTCAGTATTGCACATTGTGCTCGTGGTGTGATCTTTGCAGGATGCCCACTCCTAGGGAGAGTAGCAACAGTACCGAATTTCCTCCATTTGTAGGCAGTACCTTTTACTATGAACTGATGAACACTCAGGTTTTAGAAATGCTTTGGTAGCCTTTTCCAGCTTCATGCACCTCTACAATTCTTCTTCTAAAGTCCTCTGAAAGTTGTTTTGATTAAGGCAAGATCTTTCTTGAGAAGACCTGGCTCTGTCAGTAGCCTGACCTTTGTGTGTCTTTTTTTTTCTAGAGCAGGGCACCTCTACAACCCAAGTCTCTAATCTCATCTCATTGATTGGAACATCTGACTCCAAATAGCATTTGGAGAAGGCATTACCCTGGAGGTTCACATACTTTTTCCAATGAATACATGTGATATTGGAACGTTTTTTTTCAATAAGTAAATGAACAAGTATCAAAAACAAGAGAAAATCTGCAGATGCCGGAAATCTGAGCAACGCTCACAAAATGCTGGAGGAACTCAGCAGGCCAGGAAGCATCAATGGAAAAATGCACAATGTTTCAGGTCGAAAGGGTTTCTGACCGAAACGTCAACAGTACTAATTAACTCCCTCCTTATTTTTGTTTCTAGAGAGCAATTCAACAGATGTGAGAAGTAGTGTAATAAAGTCAAAGATTCATGGTTACAGCATAGAAACTGCCCCTCCAGCCCTACTTGGTCCATATTAACCAAGCTTCCAGTTCAAGCTCATCCCATTTGCTAGTGTTTAGCCCATATCATCTGAAATCATTCCTATCCAACTGTCTTAAAAGTAGTTATTATATCTGCCTCAGCCACATACATACAACCTTTTTTGTAAATAGGTTGTTCATCAAGTTCCTATTAAATCTTGCTCCTGTCATCTTAAACCTATGCTCTCCAGCTCTTGATTCCCCAACAAAGAGAAAAAGTTCATTCAGCCTGTCTATACCCTTCATGTCATTGCATTGTGAAAGCTCTTTTAAACAGGGAATTTGGAAACAGTGTGAAAATATCTGATACTGTTTATTTGAGAATAAACACTATGGAAGATGGAAATCTGAAAAATGAAATGCTGGTCATGTAGTGCCTATGGAAAGTGAAACAGAGTTAACATTTCCAGTCAAAGACTCTTTATTCGAACTAGAAAAAAAGAGAATACAAATTGGTTTTAAGTTATAGAGAAGGGAGGGATAGGACCAAGGGCAACATCTTATCAAAGACCAGAAGAAAAGCAGAAAGCACTAAGGATGAACAATGGAAAAGAAGCAATAGGAGATCGCACCTGAGAGAGAAGCAGAACTTACTTGAGTTTGATGTTTCTGTAAGAGAAGTGACAGTGAATTCAACAGAATTTGAAAATCAAAACAACAATTCAGAGGAAATGTTGACTGCATGTTTGGCTTCCTTCACTGGTCTCCTAAGAAATGTTTTCCTCTCCTTCCAGTCCTTGATAACGACAGTGAATGGGAATCCTTCAGACTACAATGGAGTGCAAGGTGAAAATGGTCCGGTCTCACTAGAGATGTACTCCACTCCACAATACAAATGGGAAGTGGGAAATGTATCTCCTGGTAAGTTCAATGATGAGTGCTACTGAATTTCTATTATATTTTCCAAACAGTCAGCCCAAGAGTGGTAATTAGTTCTGGGTGAAAATTGGTCTGAAGTGAACTCAGTTGAATGAAACCAATGTTTTCAGTAGTCTTGGGAGATTTGTTTCTCATAGTGAATCCAACTCGGGCAGTGTATAGCTTTATCTGATTAATATAAATTTACAATGGTTGGCCCGGTTAAATATGTCCTATATGATAACTACTAAGATAATGGGGCTGAGGATGTCTTGGATATGATTTCTTGAGTTTCATTACTGAGTTTTTCACTGTCACTGTTGTAATACATGGTGATAGTTCTACAAGAATAACTTCCACTTGAACCTGAGTGGGTTTAAGCAGCAAATTCTAATATATATTGAGTAGTAAAGCTATTACACCTCTGCGCTGCTAATTTAATGCATTAAGCTAACTGGGAAGTAATGAAAACAGCTATTTTCTCCCCCTGCTGAAAATCCAAGATGATTATTTTGTGTCTCTGTGGTACAAATAAATATTTGACCAGATCTCCCTGAGTCTAGGCCCAAGGCCCACCTTTACCCTGTGTAGTGGCAGCCACCTGCTTCCACCAGGGCTCCCTCTCATTAAACGCCCATAGCAGCAAGTTAGGAAGCAAAGCCTAAAGGAACACTAGGTATCAGTCAATGTATCGTGGAATGCCCCAGTCAAATTTGATAGAAGGCAATGCTAAGGCCAGGGTTTGGTATCACAGCAGAGCAGTGAGTTCTTTTCGTAGTTTTGAATGTTCCTGACATTCAAAGATGCTTATAAGTACTAAAACTAATGTAAATTATTTAAAATAGTATCATTCAAAAGTTTCAAAAATGCACAATATTTTGGTAACACATTAGCAATCAATAAAGATATTAAACTAAGGTCCTTAAAAAACATGACCTGAAATTTTAAAAAGTAAATTGCCTTCAAATGTTACCTTTCCCATTCTACTACCAGAGAATCTTCTATGCGTGAAAGGGGTTTCTGGATCCACATAAATCCAGGTTTACCTCCATCCAGATGGCTGGACACTGTGAGTCTGTCAGAGAAATTCCTCAGCCCATACTGGCATTTTGGGTGGCAGGGTGGTGCAGTGAGTAAATTTCACTGTTCCAGGAACCCAGGTTCAATCCTGACGTCGGTGTTTGTACATCCTCCTTGTGACCTCTGCACTGTGTGTGTGTTCCAGTTTCCTCTCACATCCAAAAGATGTGTTGGTGAATTAGCGGCCGACTATAAACCACCTCTTGTTGAAATAATGGCAGAAGGAATCAAAAGGGTGTTGATGGGCCTGGGCCAGGGAGAATAATTTTCAGGAGTACAAGGAAATAAGGAATTGGACCAAATGGATTGTTCCCAAGGGAGCCAGTATGAATTTGATGGGCTGAGTAGCTTCCTTCTTTTCATTGTTAGCTTAAGATTTTAAAGCATTGGGAAAAGAATTGCCATTATTTCAGTTATATATTTGTGTTGTCATTCTATACCCATAGATTATATGCTACTTTGTTGATGGCTGATCTCTGTAATTTAAAGCTAGCATGGTTTATCTTCAGGTACATTATGGTTGCCAGAGTCATTCAATGCCAGGGGAGGCCCTTCTGCTGATTAAATTTGTGGCAGGTTATGACAGACTTAACTGATTAAATATTTTTGTTTGTTATTTCTAGACAAAGAGAGGGAAGAAAGTATTGTGGAAGAACCAGTTAACAGGAGACTCAACAGCCTTATCACTATTTTCCGTTTCATTATGAAGCAGAGTTATATTTGTGCGCTCATTGCCATGATGGTAAGTTGATAAAATTGGGAGCCTGATTCTTCATTCATCAAAGCTGTGTTAGTCTTTTACCCAGGGGAGGGGAAGGTACAATCTGGAAGGCAGAGTTTTAAGTTGAGAGGTGAAAATTCTGAAGGGACCTGAGGAGCAATTTCTTTGCACAGAGTGGTCAATATGTGAAATGGGCTACTAGAGGAAGTGGTTATGGCAGGTAAAATGACATCATTTAAGAGACATTTGGATAAGCACATGGATAATAGGGGTTTTAAAGAGATATGGGCCAAAAATGAACGAATTAGACCATGGTGGGTACTTAGATGTGTATAGATGAATTGGGCCAAATAGCCTGTTTCTATGCTCAATTAATTTCTAAATTAATACTAGCTAAGCATAACTGTGCCTTGAGCATTGTTGTAGTGTGGAAATGTTTCGAGAGCCAAACAATACTCTCAAAAGGAGAGCTTTCCACAGTTTGTCCTGCACAGTATGTAGAAGGGGTCATGGTGCACCAACTCCTCCTCCCATGGTGGAGTGATTCTGCAATCTTAACTCCCGCATTTGGATCCAAGATTTGAAAAGTAAACCCAGAACGGTCTCAGTTTATGATCCTGAGGGCAGTCATTTGGAAATTGATGATGTTATTACCAGATCTGAGGTGAAATAGACTCGGAGCATTAGTATTAATCCATTTCAAAGTACATTTATTATCAAAGTATGTATACATTATACAACCTTGAGATTCGTCTCCTAACAGGCAGCCACAAAACAAAGAAACCCAAAGGAATCCATTAAAAAAGACCGTCAAACATTAAATGTGCAAAAACACAAACAAATTGTGCAAGCAATAACTAAGGGTCACGGAAGTGAGTTCCCAGCCACAAAGCCAGTCATAGCCGATCCAAGAGCAGAGACAAACAGCAAGCTGAACACGGGTCTCTGCTCCCGACACCCTAACCTTTCCAATCTGGCCTGGTACTTAAATCAACCGAACCTCAGTTCATTCCTCACCCTCGGGTCTGGACTCCGGTGCTTCAGTATGCTCTTGGATCTGGGTCCTGCTATTTTGATGCAACTCATACCTGACCTTTCCAATCTGACCCGGTGTTTAAATACGTCAAACATTGACTCATTCCTCGCTCTTGGGCATGGGCCCCACCACCTCAATTGTGCCTAGCCTTGGCCTGCCTCTCCTCAGATCCTCATGTGCCGCCTCAAATCAGTTCCAACTCCACTCCCTCAATGGCCATACATTAGCTCACTCCTCACTCTCAGGCCTGCACCCCAAGGCCTCAGTTTGGCCCATACCTGTTGCACCACAACCATCCAGACTGCAAAAAATGCCAGGTTGTATAGGGGGGTTCAAAAGCTCAACTCTGAAAGGGAAGTTACAGACTATTGATTGCAGTGATTGTTTTGCAGAAAAAGTGTGATCCAAGGATAGCCATCATGGATTGCTATGTCATGACCTCTGAAGCACACAACTTATTTTAAACATTACTGGTGGGAACTAGATATTCCTTTATCATCCTGCCTCTCCAATACTTGCAGTGGCTCTTCCAAAATGTAATGCTGAGAACATCACAATCAGAATTGCCTGGGATAATTCAATGCATGTATTTTCTTTCAGTAGTCTTTTTACATTCTCCTGTCATGACATGATGATGAAATAATTTCCAGGTAATTTGGTATTATTCTGAAATTTTAATGTCCATCATCAGATATTTGAACAGTTCATTAGCCCATGAAGTCTACCGCATTTTGCCTTTGTGCATTTTTTTTGTCATTTATAGTAATTTTATGTCTTTTCACTGTACTGCTGCCACAGAACAACAAATTTCACATAATACAAGACAGGATGTCAGTTCCTGCACAGATTCCTATGTTTTGGAGGGCTCCAGGGGTACTTGGGTCAAGTTCCGTCAGAGATGCATATCCTAAGAACGTAAGAATCTACATGGAAGGAACTAGCTTCCTTAATCTTCTGGGACAGAGAATTCTCTGTAATGAAAGAAAATTATATGTAGCTTTTAAATAACTATCCCCTTAAATTGAAACTTCATACAAGATTCTCAACTTGTAATATCATCTCAACCTCTACCCTGCCAAACCCCTTGGGATCTTATAGTATATGTTTCAATAAGATCATTCCTCATTCTTCTAAGCTCCAAAGAATGCAGACCCAAACTATTTACTCTGTGTTGAGAGGCATCCCTCATGTTCCTGGAATTAGCCTAGTGAATCTCATTAGAGCTACATCCTTTCTTAGGCCAGAGGACCAGAACTGTGTATGGTACTCCCGATGTGGCCTCACCAGTGCCTTGCCCATTTATAACACAATTGTACTTCTGTGCTAATCCTATGTTCCTGAAAGCAGTACATTTTGGGGCCACCATTTTGAATCTCTGGAGTAGCAATACTGAAATGTTTTGAACACAGAGGTTAGAAAGTTCAAAATGTCCGGTGCCATGTTCCAAGGAAAAAAATTGCAAAAAATGCAATTCATTGCTTGCAGAAGTATATGAGGATAAAACAGTGACATAGCCATGGAGTTGTTTGTCACAGTTCCCATGAGACAGGTTCAATCTCAAGCTCAGGTACTGTCTCTGTGAAGTTTGTATCTTCTCCCTGAGACCGCATGGGTTTCCTCCCACATCCTAAAAATATTGAGGTGAGCAAGTTAATGAGTCTGTAGGTTAGTTGGGGAGTTGATGGGAATGAGAAAAGAGTAAAATAAGACAGGTGTAGAATAGTGCATACAGATGCTCGATGGTTGGCATGGAGCTAATGGAACAAATGGCCTATTTCCTTGCTATCTAATTCTACAACTCTACGGAACTGGAAACTACTAGACAGATCATTTTCCTCTTTATAATATTTTTGGTTGTCCTGTGTTGACTTCGATGAAGTATTCAGTCCTCTAACTGCCACTGATCTTCACAACTTTGCAAACATTTCATTCAGGTTGGTCTCATTATTATCCTCCTCAGCTGCAGCCTATATATCCTTCTTATGCACCCTTTTTTCCTCTCCACTATGTCTTTTCTGGAGATTGATAAATCATCTTCTTAATAGTCTGTCACTGTCAATTTATAATGTTAAACTCTAATGTATTTTACCAGCCTGCTCTGTCCAACTCTATCCTCAAACCAATCAAACCAATATTTTCATTACTTCCATTGTGTTTCTTTGTATCTATTGTGAATGTCTACAAAAAAACTGAATCTCAAGGTAGTGTATGGAGATGTATATGTACTTTGATTATAAATTTGCTTTACTTTGACTAATTATTGTGCCTTTAAGTTCAGGAGTCTAGTTTCATACTCAAGTTTCTCACTCAAACTACTGTAGATTTGACATTCTGTGCATTTTAGCTTTCATCATTATCAGTTATATTCAGTTATACAGTATGTTCACTGAGGGAAATTTATTTTAGATGTGAACAATTGTTAATCATCTTATTGCTTTCATCTAGGCTTGGAGTATTACCTACCATAGTTGGCTCACCTTTGTGTTGTTGATTTGGTCATGTGTACTGTGGATGATGCGAAACCGTCGACGATATGCAATGCTCACATCTCCATTCATGGTCTTCTATGGAAACATCCTGTTAACCCTACAATATATCTGGAGTCTCGACCTTACTGACGATGAACTTCCTGAGCCATCTGGAGTACTGAAAAAGATGGAGACACCATGCGTTGAACTCGGTTCAAAGGTTTGTTTAACTAAAATAATATTACAAGATACCATTATGACTGTTTTGGAACTGATACCTGAATTCTGCTCTTTGCCCCTTTGTCATTTGTCTAATTGTACAATGTGCTTAAAATGGAAAGTGCTAGCTATGCTCTATGAATCAAGTAGAATCTGGGGAAAGAGAAACAGAATTATCATTTCATATTTTATTGTGTGTTTTAATATTGTGTGTGAATAAAGTATCTATCTATCTATCTAATAGCTACCTAATTTATTCAATGTGAATTATTGACTGTCTGTAATTTCCCTCGAGAAGGTTGTGGTCAGCTGCCCTCTTAGTCTGCTCTTCCCCGATGATGAATGTGGTGTGATGTTGTGGGAAGGGAGTTCCAATGAGGATGAAGGAATGGTGCTATAATTGCTCATTAGAGAAATCGTTTTTAATTAAGGGTGCCAACAAGGAGTCTCAGCCCAAAACATCAACTGTTTATTTCCCTTCTAGAAACTGCCTAACTGGCTGAGTTTCGTCCAGCATTTAGTGTGCGTTGCTAGGGATAAAGAGTGCCTGGAAGTGGGATGGTGTTTAGATGCACTTACAATGGTGACTTTTCTTGATATTTGGGAGTTGCTGTCAGAATAGCCCGAAGTTAAATTGTACAAAGCAAGCTCAAGTCTTAAACGTAAATCAAAGTTTTGTCTTTGCAGAAATGTATCTGCTTCTCTCAGCACATGATTAATTATTTCTTTGTTCAGATTAATCAGTTAGTAATTTTTCTGGATATAAATTGAATTTTAATAAGAGTGAACTTTTTCCATTAAATATGCATACTTCAATTTATAATCAGGTACCATATAGAATTGTTACAGATTATTTTACTTATTTAGGTATTAAAATTACTAAAAAACATAAAGATTTATTTAAAACTAATTTTTTGCCTTTAATAGATCAAATTAAGCAACTTGCTAATAGGTGGTCCCCACTATCTTTGTCTTTGGTAGGCAGAATTAATGCCATTAAGATGATGATACTACCTAAATTTCTATATCTATTTCAAGCATTACCAATTTTTATTCCTAAATCTTTTTTTGATATAGTTGACTCTAAAATATCTTCGTATTTGTGGCAGAACAAAAATCCTAGACTAGGTAAAAAATATTTACAGAAGCCTAAGAAGGAGGGCGGCTTGGCTCTACCAAATTTAAGATTTTACTATTGGGCAGTTAATATACGGTATTTGATATTTTGGACACAAGAATCGACTACAGTTGCTGGCCCACAATGGGTAAATTTGGAATGTAAATCTGTGCAAGATTTCTCATTGATCTCAATCTTAGGATCTTCACTTCCTTTTTCGTTATTCAAAACGAATAAACAGATAACTAATCCTATAGTCAAGTATACATTACGAATCTGGTTTCAATTTCGTAAATTTTTTGGTTTGAATAAGTTTATGCTGTCAAGTCCTATAATATCTAACTACTTTTTCCGACCATCATCTATAGATCAAGCTTTTCTTTTATGGAAAACAAAAGGTATAACATGTTTTCGTGATCTGTTTTTGGATGATAACATTATGTCCTTTGAACAGTTATCTAATAAATATAATTTATCTAAAACCCATTTTTTTAGATATTTACAAGTTAGAAATTTTCTATATAATGAACTAAAGTCTTTTTCAAAAGAATGTCCATTGGACATTACAGAAAGAATTTTAGCTCTTAATCCTTGTCAAAAGGGCTTAGTAGCTATCATTTATAATATGATTATGAATGTACAACCAGATATATCAGAAAAAATTAAGAAGGAATGGCAGGAAGAATTGCATTGCCCTATATCTACTGAGCAATGGGAAAAAATTTTATCATTGGTAAACTCATCCTCTATCTGTGCTAAACATGCTCTAATACAATTTAAGGTTGTACATAGAGCTCACATGTCTAAAGATAAACTTGCTCGATTTTATTCTTATGTTAATCCAACCTGTGATAGATGTCATTCTGATATTGCTTCGTTGACCCATATGTTTTGGTCTTGTCCTTGTTTACAAAACTATTGGAAAGATATTTTTAATATTATTTCAAGAGTCTTAAATATTAATCTCCAACCACATCCTTTTACCGCAATTTTTGGTCTACCAATGATAGATAAGAAGCGTTTATCCGCTTCATCCCAACGAATGATTGCATTTGTTACACTAATGGCTAGAAGATCTATTTTACTGAATTGGAAAGAAATTAACCCTCCAACTGTATTTCAGTGGTTTTCTCAAACTATTTCCTGTTTGAGTTTAGAAAAAATTAGAAGTGTGGTTTTTGATTCTTCAGTTAAATTTGAGGAAACTTGGAGACCTTTTATTCAACATTCTCATATGAATTAAATGGTCTGATCCTGAACCTTATTGTTACTATCCTGAATTGTGTGGATGGAGGTTGGGAGTCATCGGCACTACTGTATGTATTTAACATTATGCAATTGCCCATGTTGGTTAGTTTTTAGGTTTTTTTTTAGTTGTTTTTTTTGGGGGGGGGTTCTTTTTTTTCTTAATTCCTTTACATTATACTATGAGTTTGGGAGACTTTATGTATTGATTAATACATATTTGATTGTTAATTAATCTATTATGTACTCTCAAATGTTTTGTACTTATTTTACTTATGTTTTTCTTAAAAATTAATAAAAAGATTTGAAAAGAAAGAAAGATTAATCAGTATCCTCTTTTCTTTTAATAGATCCTGTGTGCATTGACCTTTTGGCTTTTGCTCCGTCAATATATTACTGAGCGTCGTGAAGCTGAAAAGAACAAAGGATCTCTCTTATCAGAAGTCAAAGTGGAAGAAAGTGGTAAAACAGATTGTTATATTGTTTGGGTTAGAATTTTTGAGGAGCAATGTCTCACTTGGGTTGACCCAGAGAACATTAAGAATCTTGACTTCTTTAGCAAGAGGGAAAATAAAAATAGGCAAATTTTGGGTTTTATCAGGGAGACAATTGAGCAAATAGCCTAATCTCTCCATGATCTCCCCTCTGCCACATATCTCTATTCCTCATCTACAACCATACAAATAAAAATCTGGCAAGTCCTTTGGAAGGCAACAAACCCATTCACTGTGTCATCACTGAGAACTAGAGGCAACAAACCTTCCTCTGGAAATGCAAAAAAGTTCAGTTAAAAGTTGTCAGATAACCTTGTCTTTTCTGTTTGTGCAGAAGATAGCCAGCAAGGCAAAGAGATAATGAAAGTATTAGGAAACCTGGTGATGGGAATGTTTGTCAAATATTGGATTTACATCTGTGGTGGAATGTTTTTCTTCGTGAGTTTTGAAGGCAAGATTGTCATGTACAAGATTATCTACATGATGCTGTTCCTGTTCTGTGTGGCTCTCTATCAGGTATGTATTCACGTAGTATCTTGGTTCTACCTAAAAAATGAAATTTCATTTTAAGTTGGTGAGTTTCCTTAATTAAAAGACACTTAAACATTTAATCAGAATCAGGTTTATTATTACTGGTATGTGACATGAAATTTGTTAACTTAGCAGCAGCAGTTCAATGCAATACATAATATAGAAGGAAAATAAATAAATAAATCAACTACAGTATACGTATATTGAATAGATTAAAAATAGTACAAAAACCAGAAATACTGTATATTAAGAAAGTGAGTTAGTGTCCAAGGGTTCATTGTCCATTTAGGAATCGGTTGGCAGAGGGGAAGATGCTGTTGCTGAATCGCTGAGTGCGTGCCTTCAGGCTTCTGTATCTCCTACCTGATGGTGACAGTGAGAAAAAGGCATGTCCTGGGTGCTGGAGGTCCTTAATAATGGATGCTGCCTTTCTGAGACACCGCTCCCTGAAGATGTCCCGGATATGTTGTAGGCTAGTACCCAAGATGGAGCTGATTAGATTTACAACCCTTGGCAGCTTCTTCCGATCTGTTGCAGTAGCCCCCCCCTCCCCCCCTCACCATTCCAGACAGTGATGCAGCCTGTCAGAATGCTCTCTATGGTACATCTATAGAAATTTTTGAGTGTATTTGTTGACATGCCTAACCACTTCAAGCTCCTAATGAAGTATAGCTGCTGTCTTGCCTTCTTTATAACTACATCGATATGTTGGGACCAGGTTAGATCCTCAGAGATCTTGACACCCAGGAACTTGAAACTGCTCACTCTCTCCATTTTTGATCTCTCTATGAGGATTGGTATGTGTTTCTTCGTCTTACCCTTCCTGAAGTCCACAATCAGCTCTTTTGTCTTACTGACGTTGAGTGCCAGGTTGTTGCTGCAGCACCACTCCATTAATTGGCATATCTCACTCCTGTACGCCCTCTTGTCAACACCTGAGATTCTACCAACAATGGTTGTATCATCAGCAAGTTTATAGATGGTATTTGAGCTATGCCTAGCCACACAGTCATGTGTACACAGAGAGTAGAGCAGAGGGCTAAGCACACACCCCTGAGGTGCGCCAGTGTTGATCGTCAGCGAGGAGGATATGTTATCACCAATCCACGCAGACTGTGGTCTTCCAGTTAGGAAGTCAAGGATCCAATTGCAGAGGGATTATATCTAAAAGAGATATAATTGATATCATATATACAGTACACGTTCTGACTTTTGACCTGTGGAATAAGTATTGGTAGGCTTGGGGAACAGATCTTTGAGAACCATTTCCCTTACTTGGCGAAATGCTGTCCAGGTGCACCAGATGCTTTTGTGGTCATTTGCTCCTGATTCTGAAGTATTTGTCCAGGCATAACACTTTCCCTCCCTGTGGACTGGTTTTTGTTGTAGTTGGTGGAAAGCTGATTTAACAGAGAGCTAATGCAATTTTGAGACACCATTTTTGTAATTCTGCACTTCCTGTAAATTGTTTTTTTTTCTTCAAGTCACCAGGTGATCAAAAAATGGATGAAAATGTAAAGTGACCAAATTGCAAATTGTACAAATGACGTGTGCTGGGCAACAGATATAAAATACTGGAGAAACTCAGCAGGTCTGGCAGCATCTATGGAAATGAACAAATAGTTGATGTTTCAGGCTGAGACCCTTCTTCAGGTCTTTCTGCTCATTTCTGTGCTAGGTATCAGCAATACAAATGGGAATAAATTCTGTACCTCCTGCCCAGTGGGAACTGTGAAAAGGTGGCATGGCCTGGTGGGGATCTTTAATGTGGATGTAGCCTTCTTGAGGCAGCACCTGCTGCAGATATTACCGATGGCGTGGAGGGATGTGCCCATGATATATTAGGCAGAGTCAACAACTTGCAACTTTTTTCATTCCAATGCATGCAAATTCCCATAACAGACAATGATGTGACCAGTAAGGATACCTTCAACAGTGCATCTGTAAAAATAGTTAGTGTCTTCAGTGACAAGCAGAACCTTCTTATCCTCCTAAGAAAGTAAATTTGCTGGCGAGCTTTTCTTCTGATTGAATCTAATGTTTTAGGAATACCTTTTAAAGATATTAAGGACCCTCACCTTCCCTTTTCTCATTACTACTATCAAGGAAGAGACACAGGAGCCTGAAGACACCCATTCAACATTTTAGGGACAGCTTCTTCCCCTCTGTCATCAGATTTCTGGAAAGTTAGTATCTCCTGGTTCCTGTATTTCCATCACTAAGGACTCTCACCATTTTGAGGCACCACCTTTTGAAGGTGTCCTCAATGGTGGGAGGTTGTACCCTTGATGAAGCAAGCTGAGTCCACAACTCTGGGATGCCTCTTGCAATCCTGGGGATTGGAGCCTCTGTACCAGGCGGTGATGCAACCCGTCTCAAACACATAGCACTGCATCGACAAGAGAAAGATAAACAACAATTGTACAACAGGTAACACAAGTTTTCCAGAGGAGTCCTAAATCCCTGCTCTTCATTGCCCGTGCCACACTTAGCTCATTTCAATTGCAAGAAGTTCATGGGCTGAAAGATTTTCAGCAAAAATGTACTAAATGATGGATCCAGCACTGCCAATGTAATTTTTAAACACAGCTGTAGTGGGAATATGGAGTTAACATTTCTCCAAAACATGGAATGTGTTGAAAGGCTGTTACACAAGGAAAGATTCAGACGATCCAATCAAGGGCTGAGAGTGTTGCCACTTTATAACACAGTATAAGATCCACTGCATCTAGCAACACACAGAACAAGCCCTCTTTTCCACTTAAATCATGCGTCCAAGCATTCCTCAATGAACTAGGTATTCAGTTTTCTTTAGCCTGTGATTTCCCAGCAGTAAACTATAAATTCTGGGAGTATACTTTAGGGAATTACAATGCCATAGACTTGATCTTACAACCATTCCTTGAGAGTGTGGCTGGCAGTGGGAATTTGGTATTACTGTTCCGACCATGGTAGTTAAGAGGTTTATTTTGGAAACCGATGCAGGCAAATCCAGCGTTTCCAAATATAATAATTATTTATGTTACTTAATTCTGCTTTCCTTGGCTGCTTATACTTCTGAAGGCATTTTGCTCCCCAGGTACATTATGATTGGTGGCGGCGGATCTTGAAGTACTTTTGGATTATTGTTGTCTCATACACAATGCTGGTCTTGATCCTGGTGTACACCTATCAGTTTGATTCATTCCCGTCTCTGTGGCAAAACATGACTGGAATGGATATTGAAAAGTGAGTAACTGAGAAATGACTTTGTACGCAACACAAAATAATACTGCAGTAAAGCTCTGATAAACTCACAGTGTCAGATTGGTGAATTTTCCTGACGATTGGAATATTGCATTCAATTCCAGTCACTCCATTACAGGAATGACATGAAGGCTTTGCAGAGGTTTACCAGGATACTGCCTAGATTAAGAGGCACGTACTATAAGGAGAGGATGGACAAACATGTATTGTTTTCTCTGGAGCAGTGAGGCTGTGGGGAGATCTGACAGAAGATTATGAGAGGTGTAGATAGACAGCCAGCGCCTTTTTCCCAAGGTCAAAACATCTAATGCTAGGGAGCATGAATTTAAGATGAGAGGGGGTAAATTCAAAGGAGATGTGCAGGGCAACTTTTTTTACGCAAGAATGGTGAGTGCCTGGAATATGTGCCAAGGGTGGTGGTGGAGTCAAATACGATAGAGGTGTTCAAGAAACACTTAGGTCGGTACATGAATATGAAGAGAATAGAGGGATATGGTCCTTGTTTTGGGAGAAGGGATTGGAGATTAGTTTAATAGGCATTTAATTACTGGTTTGGTTAGTTCAGCACTACACAGTGGGTCACAGGGCCTGTTCCTGTACTGTACTGTTCTGTATTCTAGGTTACACTTATTCATTCCAAACATGCTTTCAATATAGCTTTTAACTTGTTACACAGTTGTATAATTAGTATTTCAGAGGACCCTGAAGTTTAAATGGAGCTAGAAATGTACAAAATGTTTCATTCCCTGCATCCTGCTGCATAACTGCATTCCTGACCCTGTTGTTCTGGACTCCAAACCCACCTCCAGCCATGCACCCTGTCCGCAGTCAAGACCTAGCAGCGGACTATTACCTTGGAGAGCAACTTGAAGTCAAGTTTACTGCCGTAGGCACAAGTAAGGTGCAATGAAAATCTTGCAGCAGCATCACAGCAAGATGGTATCAGGTGCACAACGTTCACAGGAAAAGCATCAGTTATACAAAAACTATACACAAATTCTACAAGAAATAACACAATTAGAGCAAAGAAAAATAGCCTGCTGTAGTGTTGCTATACTGAGGTAGTGTTTAGGGTTGTGCTGGTTGGTTCAAGAACTGAATGGTTGAAGGGAAGTAGCTGTTCTTGAATCCGGTACTGTGGGACTCCAGTCTTCTGTACCACATGCCAGATGGTAGCTGCAGGAAGATGGCATGGGCATTGTTGAAGCAGCTCTTCGATAGTGGAAAGGGATGTGCCCATGATGTATTGGGCTGAACCCATAAATGATGCATATCTATGGATGTTTGTCCATAGCTCCTTGAATATAAGTAATAGAATACAAGTAATAGAGCATAGGAAAACACCCTTCAGCCCATGTCTGTGCCAACCATGATGCCAAATTAAACTAAGCCTCTGCGTTTGCACATGATCCAATTCCCATTCCTTGCATTTTCATGCACCTGTCCAAGTGGCTCGAAAACATTCACAAACAGAGACAATCTGCCAATGCTGCAAATCTAAGCTGCACACACAGACTGCTGGAGGAACTCAGGCAGCATCTATGGGAAAGAGTAAACAGTCATCGTTTTAGGCCGAGACCCTTCATCATGCCACTATCGTGTCTGTTTCACAGCCACCCCTAGAACACATTCTATGCATCCCACTTGTCTATAAAATAACTAATCCACATACTGTATCTCCTTTAAATATCCAACGCCCCACCTTAAACCTATATCCTATGAATGGATGGTTACACCCTATGTACAAGGTGGTCAAGAAAGTGTATGGTATATTTGCCTTCATTGGACAGGTTGCTGAATACAAAAATGAGGAAGTTGTGTTGTAGCTGTATAAGAATTTGGCTTGGCCACAATTTCTGGTCATTCCTTTACAGGAAGGCTGTGAAGGCTTTGAAGATGAACCAAGAAGTTTCCCTGATTTAAACATAAGGAGATGTTTGACAAATTTTGGATTCCTTTCTCTAGTGTTTTGGAGGCTGATTGGCAACCTGATAGAAGTGTGTAGATAGTCAGAGTCTTTTTTCCAGGGTGGAAGTGTCAAATACCACAGATCATAACTTTAGGATGAGAGGGATGAATTTTAAAGGTTATTAGACATAGGAACAGAAATAGGCCATTAATTCATAAGGTAAATGATTCATGAGGCAGTAAGTGACTAGAGTGTGCTGCTACAAGAAGTGAAGAAAGTAGACACAAAAGCAATGTTTAAGATGCATTTAGAAAGACACATGAACAGACGGGAAAGGGAGGGGTTGGATGGGTAGATGGGATTTGGTTGGCATGGATATCATGGTCTGATGGACCTATTTCTGTGCTGTACTGTTCTATGTGCTAAAGTGTGTTGGATCTTGACCATTAGGATTTCCAGACAATTGGACAGTGGATTATCAGAGTTTTACTGTATTACACATCACTGTTAATTTCAGCAAAACGTTATACTCGTTAACCAAGTGACTAATATGGAAGGTAAATAAAGCTGGCATTACTTTAAATACAATAGCTAATAATGAAGCATGTGACCCAGAATCTGTAATGAATATAAGTGTTACCAGCAACACCCACCTGCCAATTATAAATAAGTTAAATCTGTGAATTGCGAACCACTGGACGAAATGGCGGATTGGGTGCACTTTACTCACAGCTGGTATAGGTTGCAAGTGCAGGAATAGAACTTAAGAAACAAGACTAGATCAGCTAACTATATTACTGTGCATGCACAAAATGAAAATTTACACAATTTGGTAAATTCCAATTAGAACAGAAACTTGAACTGAAGATGATGCATTTCCCTTTCAGAGCTAAACATATAATTGTTGTTTTCTGTTAAAGATTGAAGGACCTTGGATTAGAGAAATTCACAGTTGCGGATCTGTTTACTAGCATTTTCATCCCCACATCTTTCCTGCTCGTGTGTATATTGCACCTTCATTATTTTCATGATCGATTTCTGGAGCTCACTGACCTTAAAGCAGTGACCAGCAAGCAGGAGAGCACTATCTATAGGTGAGAAGCATTCTTTAATATGTTGGCAAATTATGCATTACAGATTTATATGCCATGACATTGATTCCCCACAGCCCTGACTGATTGTATCAGAAATGGGTTACATAATAGTTCATGTGATAATTATGAAAACTCTAATATATACGTATTTTGTAATTGACTAACTGAGGGATAAATATTAAGTGTAGTAACACTTAGAGCAATGAAACATTATATCTTCTTGATATCTTCTGTGTTAAATTTAGTTAATGTAAATACAAGGTTCATTCAACAGGGTTAGATTTTATCCTTAGCTGACATATATTGAGACTGATCACCAGCCTATTGAAGAACCTCTCTTGTTCGTAAGTTCTACAAAAGGTAATCAATCCAATCCACCAGAATATGAATAATAATGAAGATGAAAATTGTTCTCTGTCAGAATTTTATTTTAAAAGAAGTTAAAAAGATACATAAATGACATTAAAATTTCTATATAAAATGAATAAGACAGTTGAAGTCTGCTTTTCCTCAAACCGTATTTACTGTATGTACTACAATGCTATTGTTATTCATTTGTTTTATACTAATTATGATATTAACAGTAATAAAATAAATATATTAGTTACATTGATTCTTTTAATTGCCATTGTTTAGTTCTGAATTACTGCTAATTAATCGTGTTTATATATAATTCTGATTTGTGTGAATTTAACACTTTGCCTTAGTAAAGTTGTCTGTAAATATATTGTCGCAGGTGCAGACTGAGGAACCAGCCCTGTTTTCATCCCAGTTTTTTTTTCAATAGAGTGAATATCAGGCTGGTTCTGCAATGCGACCCATTCCAACAGATTCTGAACTTGATGGAGAAAGTGAAAATCCAGGCAGGCAGAGAGCTGAGGCAAATGGAAACAATATCCAGGGTTAAACTTTATACCAGGCCTTGCGTTCCATTGCGCTCTCTGGAGCGGCCAGAAAGCTGCAGCTGGCACGTAGGCAACAGTGAAGAGGGTAGCCAGTACTAACAGCTCACCAGCAAACTGCTTCACAATGATGCAGTGTGTAACATCTATAAAATGCACTGCAGTTACTTAACCAGGCTTCTCTGACAGTACCTCCAGTATATCAGAATCGGCTTTATTACCACTGACAGCAGTACAGTGCAAAGGCAGAAGATTGCTACACGTTGCAAAATAAATAAGTAGTCTAAAAAAGGGATAATGAAGTAATGTTCATGAGTTCATGGGCCGTCCAGATTTCTGATGGGGAAGGGGAAGAAGCTTTTGTGGGTCTTCTGGCTCCTGTATCTCTTCCCCCGATGGTGGTAATGAGAAGTGGGCACCTCCTGGATTGTGAGGATCCTTAGAATGGATGCCACCTTTACGCAGCTCCACATTTTGAGGATATCCTCGAGGATGCGGAGGGTTGTAACCGTGATGGAGTGGCTGACTCTGCAACCCTCTGCAGCCTCTTTCGATCCTGTACATTGGAGCCTCCATACCAGGCAGTGATGCAACCAGACAGAATGCTCTCCGTGGTACATCAGTAGAAATTTGCCAGCGACTTTGGTGATGTAGCAAATCTCTGCATCCATCTCAAAGTAGGGCAAGCACAGCAGACACGAGGGAGTACCACCACCTCTCCTCCAACTAGCTCATCATTGTGATTTGGAAAAACATCGGCAGTCCGTCATCAGTAGGCATGTATCCTAGAACCCTTTCCCTAAATGCACTATGAAATCACATTTACCAGAAGGACTGCAGCATTTCAAGGCAGTTGTTCAACCTTCTCGAGAGCTGTCCCAGATGAGAAATAATAATGGGTCTTCCTGCAACTGCCCAGATTCCAAAAAAAAAAGAAACCAGATGTCAGTGGGGCTATGCAGAGGAAGGAAGGAGTTGTGGAGGTGAGGAGAATTCAGGCTGAAGGAGATCATTATTTTCCTTGTATGGCCCAAAGCGGCAGAGTCCTATCATAATGCAGTCAAGATCCTTTCGACAAAAGATAGCTCACTTCATTATTTCTGAGAAGAATCCATCTGTTTTAAGCTACAGCATCATCCAGGTACAGAATACTACAAGTCAAAATCAGAAATAGTGCAGAAAAATTGGGGTTTGGGTAAGTAATTAACCTCTCATTATGGCAAGAGTGTCATTAGTTGTCCCAGTTTGTGTATTCCATGTTTAGATAGATATTATGTTCCTGTCATCTCATTTTTCCACAGTACTGAGTAAAGCTCCAAATCAGCCCATTAAATAGTAGGCATTTGTTCTTCTGGTCAATTAAATTCATCAGCAAATCATGGCTTGTTCCATGTCATTTGCCTTTCATCACCCATCCCACAAGAAATGTCAAGCTGATGTGTGGGCAGGTGACCTTCCCTAGGGTCCGCTTGTGCAAGTGTAATAGATCACCAAGAAAAATCATACCATTTGAAAAAAATCAAAGATGGCAGTATTGTTATATTTGTTGCAACAGTGGGAGAAATTAGCGTTGTATTTTTGGAAAAAGGTGCCTGAACTAAGTGCAATCGTTCATTTCCATTATATCCTGCTTTACTCTGTTTAACAGTTGTCATTTTCTGTTGCTTTTGTGGTAACTTGGTCTGCATGTTATTGTGTGTGCTGTGCTGTGTTGGCAAATTGATGACCTGTGGATTCTTATCACTTCTATGTCTCTCTCCTTTCTCTTTATTCACTCATGTGCTTCCCATCATTCCATTTACCAGCCATGCCAAAGTTAATGGTCGTGTTTATCTGTTAGTAAATAGGTGGGTACTGTTAGTAATCACAGAAGTCCATTGCATTTATTTTATTTGCCATAAGTTATAGCATGCAAATCATATCCTTTTTTGGAACTGCTTCTGCAACAGAATCTCAATGAATCGCATCATTGCATCCCTGAATATAATGACTGTATGGTATAACAATGTGAGGTAATAGTGTTAGTGTTACTTAAAAGATTATTTCAAAAAAAGTTTTATCATATTGGCTTCTGAATTTCAAGGTATGTATTTGCTATAATCTCTGATGAATTGTTTCATCTTATACAAAGTCAATGTTAACTCTTACTAAGTTTAATCACAAATAGGGTCTCTGGATTACCAATAAAAACAAAAAGGATTTGGCAGTTTCTCTGGTGTTCCTTCAGCTTCTCCAAGGGTTTGGTTGGAATTAAGTAGGCCCCTGGGAGTATTCTGGGAGTATATTTATTAATTGACATCAGATGAGCAGGGTGTGTCAGGGTATGTTGAGCATCATCAGTGAGTGGTGGGGTAATTATTGACATCTGTGAACAAGTGGGAAATGTTGTGTCTAATTCTTTGTATTAAATTCTTGAAGAGAGAGCAGTTTGCTGTGAAAGTAGAGTTCTGTTAGAGAGATCTGCTCAGTTGTAAAGTTAAAACCTTACCCAAGTCTTACATGACCAGAGTAACAAACAAAATGTTGGAGGAACTCTGCAGATCAAGTAGTATCTATGGAGGGGAATAAACAGTCTACATTTCAGCCAAGACCCTTGATCAGGACTGGAAAGGAAGGGGGTGGGGTTGGGCAGAAGCCAGAATAAGAAGTTTATGTTCCTCCTTCGTTGCTACCTGACCTGCTAAGTTCCTCCAGCATTTTGTGTATACTGCTCAAGACTTCCATCATCTGCAGAATCTTGTGTGTCTCCTTACACGGCCACAGCTAGGATGGTGGTGATGTGGCCTTGTAGCTCCAAGGACCTGGGACTAAACCTAATCATGGTGCCAGATGTGCAGAGTTTGCATATTTTCCCTATCACCATCTGGTGTTTTTTTTTAACTCTCTGTCCTGATTTCCTCCCTAACTCAAAGGAGTGTTGAATGGTCATTAATTAGTGTAAATTATCCCTAAGAGTGGGTAAATTTGGAATCAAACATGAAGCTGACTGGCAGGCGGGAGTGATAGGTCCAGGCAATATAGAATGGGGAGAAGGAAACTGAAAAGATTTCTCTCTTTGGAGCTGGCATGGAACTGATGGGCCAAGAGGCCTCTTTCTGTGTTAAATTAAGTAATTAATATTATGCCTTTAAGGTGAGAGGAGAAATTTTAAAGAAATTGGTAGGTTCCTGGAGCGAGCTGCCAGGGGTATTGGTGTAAGCATCTACAATAGTGGAGTTTATGAGGCTGTTAGATAGATACATGAATATGCAGAGGATGGATAGATATGAATGGTGTACAGGTAGGAGAAATGAGCATTGTGATCCACGCAGATATTGTGGGCCAAGGGGCCTGCTCCTGAGATATACCATCTATGTTCTATGTTTAAATCCAAACTAAAGGTCTATGCATATTTTAGTCAGTGACCTGACCCAAACCCAATGCATTTAATCTGTTGCTTTTGGACTGGGGTAGAGTAGCTGGGCTCTATCCCAATTCCAAAAAATAATGATTATTACTCATTTATACTGAGCACCTCACCTAGAAAAAACCACTTTCTTTCTTTCATTCATATATTTAATGCTGACAAAAACCATCAATATCTTTCACAGCAATTCTTTCCTCCAATGTTTACCAAATACATTCCTATTATTGCTGTATTTCAAAATGAAACAAATATTCCTACATAGCAAAACATGTCAAATAACAGAGTATGTCCCTCATTTTTTCACTAAAGTGTAATTAAATAAAACTGTGTGCCAGAAAGATTTATAAAAGCAAAAAAAATGCAGATATTGGAATCTGGAATAAAGTAGAAAAATGCTAGAAATGTTCAGCATGTCTGATGAAAGGTCTTTGAGCTGAGACGTTAAACCTGTCCCAACTTCTGTTGGCACAGCTTTTTCTGTTTGTACGTCAAGCAAGTGTTTTTACACAGAAGCAATTTTTTTTACACAAAGAGCAGTAGGAGTCTGTAAAGTGATGCTGGGGGAGTGCTAGAAAGTGTTACGTTAGCAATATTTAAGAGCCACTTTATCCACAGCACATGATCAGACAGCAAACCAAGGGATATAGACAATGTGCAGGCAGATGGGATTAATTTGGATTAGCATCATGGTTAGCACAGACACTGTGAGCTGAAGGGCTTACTCATGTTCCATGTTCTATGTTTGTGCAGGTAATTTCATGAACTTGCTTTAGTTCTTGTCGATTTCATCAGTCACTCATTCGCCTCTCTTAAGTTTCACCACTTAATTATCATGTTACAGTGTGCACAATATCAGTGCATAATGGCTCTATGAAGCCACCAGACATGTTAATATATTGATGCATAGCAGGTATGGACATCCTAATTACCTAATATTGTCAGTGTATCTGTGTGTTTATCTAAGGAGAGAAAATGAGCTGCTATTTTCAGATCATGCTAATAGGTTTTTTACTAATCAGTTTAATCTGTTGATGCTTGCTGTTTTGATGAGATTGGAGTTATAGTGTTTATCAGTTAAATTTCCCTTCATTTCACATGATAATGTCCCTCAATCACCTGGTGCTGCCTTTGAAGTCAGCCTCACATTAGCAGTCTGAAGCAAAGTGGTACTTTTATAAGGTAATATGGGAACGGCTTAATTCAGTGCAAGATGTTGTGATAGGCTGCTTAGTTTACTGAGCAGCACAGAATCAGATTCATTTGCTTTCCAATTCCACAAAGTTCCTTCAACTTGCACAAAACCCTTTAAAACCATTAAAACCTCCTCCAATGTTACTTCAAAGGTGGGGCATGTGACCTTAAGTTAGATTGCTTTTGGAGGCTTACATACTTATTCATTTGAGCTAAGTGTGTGTGAGTAGGTCCATAACCCCATCCTAAACATTCACTGTAAATGATTATTAGGAGTTCTGCATAGTGCTTGACATAATCCCCACACCTCCACAGTTTGTGCATGCCTTTGTTCCGAGAGTACAGTTTATAGGAGAAACTGGTAAGAAAAGCACACCTTGGCTGACAATATATCCAGTGAAATGGAAGAAAACTGCTGTGTTAATAAGATGAAACTTTGCCCTTCAAAGTACATTCAGATTGTTTTCTTTGGAACTTGATCATGATGGATCATTAATAAAGGCTTGGTGAATATAAATGTGGATTTCTGAGGAGGAAATTGTGCTCAACCAATGTGCTGGAGTTATTTGTGGATATGACTATTAGAATAGATATGGGAGTTGATGTGGTGTACTTAGTTTCAGGTGTTAGATGAGGGCCAGTATAGAAGGATGATCAAGCAATTGTAATTGGGAGTAATATACTGGCCAGGACTGAGAATTGGTTATCTGATAGAAACTAAAATTAAGATCATGCTGTGACTAGTGGGGTAACCCAGGGCATGTGCTTGGACCATAAACTTCTGACAATCAAAGTCACATATTTTCCTGAGGGAACCAAGTTTACCAACAGTACTAAACTAGGTTTGTAGTTGTGTTGTAGACATCTCACCAACATCTGATACGGCTACAACATGATACCCCAACTCCTGTTGTGACATGTAAGGACTGCAAGTTGAAGAAGGTATATATTCTCTGACATTAAGTTGAACCATTGAAATGATAGTGGTGGTTCCACGCTTGGAATATTCTGTGTAGTTCTGGTAATTATATTAAAGGAAGGATGCAATTAATTTAGAGAGGCTGCAGGAAAGTTTCACCAGAACGTTGGCAGGATTGTGGGGACTTGAGGTATGAGGAGAGACTGGATAGGCTAGAACTGTTCTCCTGAGTGACTAACCTTATAGAGCTTAATGATACAACATGGACACAGCTTCAGTGATGATCACAGTCTTTTTCCCAGGGCAGGAGTATCCAAAACTAGAGAGCACAGGTTTAAGGTGAGAGGGGAAAGATTTAAGGGGAGCTGAGGGGCAAGCTTTTCACACATAGGGTGGTGGCTATGTGGGGTGACTTGCCAGAGGAAACGCAGTTGCAGCATTGTAAAATGTTTTTGGGTAGGCACGTGGATAGAAAAGAGAATATGGGCCAAAGGCAGGCAAACAGTGGTACTCAGGAGGGCACTTCGGCTGACATGGGTGTGTTGGACTCAAGAGCTTGCTTCCATGCTGTATAAGTTTGACTCTAGGTGGAACTGGGAGTACAAAGCAAGAACTAAAGATGTTTCAGGTGGATACGAATAAGTTCAGAGAGCGGTGAGAATATGGTGAATGGAATGTAATGTGGAAAAATGAAAAAATAATCTACTTCGGTGCATTTAATAGAAAAGTAGCAAAATTTCAGATGCTGTGAGATTGGGTAGTGCTGACGTTTAACAGGATTTTAATGTACCTGCTAATATTTAGGTGCAGATGATATGTTTGCCTTTCTTTTGAAGAGGATCTGAACACAGGAATAAGGAATTCTTATTGGAATTATATGGGGGCATTGGTCCATAGTTTGTTTTGCCTTGCCTTAATGAAAGAATGTACTTCCAAGAAGATTCACTCAGTGGTTGCAGAGAAGGCAAGTTTGGTGTGTAAAGGAAGATAAAATGGTCTGTGACTATATTATCTGAAGTTTAGAAAACTGAAAAGAGATCACAATAAAGTATACAAAATTCATAGACCAGTACAGTACAGGCCCTTCAGCCCACCATCTTGAGCCAACCTTTTAACCTACTCCACAATCAATTCTAAAGATTCCCTCTGCATAACCCTCTGTTTTTCTTTTGTTTATGTGCTTATCTAAGAGAATTTTGGCAGTTCACAGTTGAGGCAGGAAGAATGTTCTCCCTGGTTGTGATACTGTGGTAAACCATTTAAGACTTATCTAAGGAGAAAGTTCTTCATTTATAGAAGGACAAAATTTTGGAATTCATTTCCCTAGAAGGCTGTGGATACTCAGTGATTATGTTAATACAGAACAGATTAATTGATCTCTGGATATTTGATGGATGGTGGCCTGGTAGTGTAGCAGTTAACATAAAGTTTTACAGTTCTAGCTGTAACATCGGGGTTCAATTCCCACCACCGTTGTAAAGAGATTTTTATATTCTTCCTGTGACCACTTGGGTTTCCTCTAGGTGCTCTGGTTTCCTCCCACATTCTAAAGCCATGTTGTGGGCATGCTACAGTGGCACTGGAAAAATAGCGAAACTTGCGGCCTGGCCTCAGCACGTCTCCAACAAGACAAACGATCCATTTCACTGTGTGTTTCAATGTACATGTGACAAATAAATCTCATATATAATCTTTGAATGGAAGAGGTGGCTCCCTATTCCTGCTCCTATTTATTTTATTCTTATTAACCAGAATTTCACTGATAATTTTTACTCCCTCATTTTAAAAGCTGATGAATTGGTTTATTATTATGAGACAAACTGAAGTACAGTGAAAAGCTCTTGTTTTGCATGCTGTCCATACAGATCACTTCATCACATGGAGCATTGGGGTAGTACAAGGAAAAGAAATAACAGAGTGCAGAATAAAGAGTTTCAATTATTGGGAAAGTACTGTGCAGGCGGACAATAAAGGTACAAGGCTATAATGAGGTAGATTGTGCAGCTCCAAGTCCATTCTATTGTACTAGGGATCCATTCTTATAACAACAGGCTAGAAGCTGTTCTTGAGCCTGCTGGAATGAGATTTAGGGCTTTCATATCTTCTGCCTGATTGGAGGTGGGAGAAGACAGGTGGGTGATGTCTTTGAGAATGTTGGCTACTTTACTGAGACAGTGAGAATTGAAGACCGAGTCTGTAGAAGGGAGACTGGTTTCCATGATGTGCTGAGCTGTGTACACAGTTCTCTGCAATTTCTTGCAGCCATGGGCAGAGTAGTTGCCATACCAACTATGATGCGTCCAGACAGGATGCTTTTTGTGGTGCATCGATTCAAAGGGGACATGCCCAATTTCTTTCCACTCCTGAGGAAGAAGTGGTATTGGTGAGCTTTCTTGCCAATAGCATCTGTATTTGGACCAGGACAAGCTATTGGTCATATTCACTCTTGTGAACGTGATGCTTTCAATCCTCTTGACCTCAGCACCATCAACGTAAACAGGAGTATTTTTTTCTGGATGCATAAAAACCTAGTTCAGCATAAATAACACAGCAGAAAGATCTATAGTATAACTAAATTCAACTTCACTGACATTTATCTGCAAGAGTATACTTAATTAGAATTAAGAATTATCAATCTATTGCACAGAACCTTTTTGAATTTTTTATGAAAGATATCCTCTTTGGTTAGTATAAGGTGTGAAGACACTGACACTTTTGCCTTCATTGAAACAAATGTGTGAGAGTTGATTACAATCACCAGCTGATTCTCTCACTCCATCTTGATGCCAGTGACCACAGAAGAATTCCTCCTAATGTTATTCTTCAAAGTTCAAAGTAAATTTATTATCAAAGGATGTATATGTTACCATGTACTACATTAGGGTTAATTTTCTTACAGGCATTTTTAGGACTAAAAGGAATACAATAGAATTTTATGAAAAACCATACATAAACAAAGACTGACAAACAACCAATGTGCAAAAGAAGACAAGCTATGCAAACAAAAACAAATCTGAGAACATGAGTTGTAAAACGTGTATGAAAGTGATTCTTTAGGTCATATAATCAGTTCAGAGTAGCATAGTCATCCATGCAAGTTCAGGAGCCTGATTGTTATAGGGTAATAGCTGTTGCTGAATTTAGTGGTGTGGGACCTCAGGCTTCTGCCCGATGGTAGTAGCAAGAAGAGGACATGGCCTGTGTGGTGGGGGTCTTCTATGATCGATGCTGCTTTCTTGTGGCAGCACTCCATGTAAATGTACTCAATGGTAGAGAGGGCTCTTAGAGTTTAAGGTAAATGTGTACAGTCAAGCTATAGTGCTATCATGTATAGCTTGTGGAGAAAGTGCATGATCTAAATTTCCTGCCTAAGCATGCAAGTTGCTTTCCCTCCTTCACTTTGTGAAATATTCACACACAGCTGCAGACTGCTGGCAAGTAAGTATTTTGTCATTTTCACTTCCAGCAAACTAAAGCTGAATTAATTTTTGACCATGCACCTAAAACAAAATGATAGCAGCATAGTTTGAAGCAAATCTCAAGTATGGAATGGCCATTACTGTTTGAATGCAATAAGGTTTTGCAAAAGTCAGCATTGAATGATGAGGGTTGCATGTATTATTCTGAATAGAAACGCACGCAGCTTTAGCACAGAATCTAAAATACACAGAAGGGTGAAGCAGTTTCCAGCTTATGGGGAAGATAATAAACTTTGTCTGGCTTGATGCAAATCTTTTCTTTTGTAATATTCTTTCCATAATGTGCTGTACTCATCCTCTTTTTCTTCCTGTGTGAATTACTCTGTACAGAATCAAGCTATACATGTCAAATCGTCAGAATGCGTAAGTCTTCCAAAGACATGAAATGCTTGCTCTCACATCTTGCCATTTCATGCTCTCAACTTAAACTATGACACTTTTCTCCATCGGGAAAATGTCAAGTTTAGTTTTGAATCATAATCTTGAAGCAGCAATTTTAATATGTAGCTGTTTTAGACAGTTGCTTCATGTGCCAATTATTCTCCTAATTCTAATATGCTCATATGGAAAAACGTCTGTCAAAAAGCTAGAGTAACGTGCTTGACATTCTATGGCAAGACGCCTCTGAACCTAATCCTGATAGGGCCACACCTTGTGCTTGATGTCTTCGTAACAGTCCTAATATCTCCACAGGTTAGTGAATCAGGATGGAAGCCTGCCTGATATCGGCATGATGAACATCAACACCAGTTCTCAGAAAGAGGAAAGAACAGATGACAAAAAGACAGAGGAGGGTGAAGAAGAGGAGGAAGAGGAAGATTGTAGAGGTGATTTATTTTTCCAAGTTCTGTCCTTAAATGAAATAGTCGCCACTCTGTAGATGGTTTGGGGATACAATCCTTGCAGTTACTCCAGTTGTGCCTATTCAAAAAAAATCCAGATGGAAAGAAAATCAAAAAAACTGCAAATGCAGGAAGTCTGAAATCCAAACAGAGAATGCTGGAAACACTCAATAAGTCAGACAGCATCTGCAGAGGAAGAAGGAGTCAACATTTCAGGTCCAGTAACAACTGAAAATGCTGGAAGCATGCAGCAGATGAAGCAGCATCTGTGAACAGCAGAACAGTTAAGATTTCATGTCCATGAAACGATCTGTTTGAGGAACTCAATGAGTTGAGCAGTACATGTGGGAGAAAAGGAACTATCAAGATTTCAGGTTGAAACCTTGCAACATTTCAGAGCAGGTTAATTTCAGTGTAACAGAAGGTGGGACTGGACTGTGAAGAACAAAGGGAATGTCACAGATAGGTTGAATCGAAGTGGGCTTCTAAGGGGAAATTAACAGCACATTTAACTGTTTTGTCTGTATAAAGCGTTGTAAATATCTAGCATGCCAGACCATGTGACATTATTAGTTGGGTGGTTTTGAATGTGCAAAGCTACTTATGTAATTTATGAGCATTGAGTGGATTGCTATAAACCCCCTGTGGAAGTTCAACCACCTATAAAAACTTAAATTGCAGTATTTTTTTAATCTTTGTGGTCTTCCCTGCATTTAAATTTTGAGAGATGGAATGTATATTGTATGCCTGAAATATTCTACAGAATTTACCACTTCTACTGAGACAATTTGATCCCGTTGAAAGGTGTTTGTCTAGAAATTGTTTTGCTCTGTTTTGGAGGATTAAAATGTCATCCTGATGAATATGCCCCAAGTTCCAGACCCCCTCAAAAGACCATAAATGTGCAGCATCCTCCTCAGGACCTGGGTACCAAATGGCATGTTTAAGTCACCACCAGATAGATAGATAGATACTTTATTCATCCCCATGGGGAAATTCAGCTGTGTATCTGTGGGCCACCCTGTAATGAGTAGTAACTAAGGTCACTAATGGTAGGGATCAGTTTGTGAACAGGTAATCTCTCTGCATTGTACTTTGTGATGAATGAACTGGAGAAGCGTGGCTCAACTATTTACACAGAATGCCTACAGGAATAGTGTCCATGATTGGAGGCACAGGAGAGGAGAGTGCAAGTGCAGGAACAGGAGCTAAAAGCAAGGTGCTGGAGGAACACAGTGTGGTGAACTACATATACCTGTCTGGACTGCTCCTGTGGCTCCTCCCACAGACCCCTGCTGACTGCTCCTGTGGCTCCTCCCACAGACCCCTGCTGACTCCTCCCACAGACCCTGCTGACTGCTCCTGTGGCTCCTCCCACAGACCCCCCTGCTGACTGCTCCTGTGGCTCCTCCCACAGACCCCTGCTGACTGCTCCTGTGGCTCCTCCCACAGACCCCCTGCTGACTGCTCCTGTGGCTCCTCCCACAGACCCCTGCTGACTGTTCCTGTGGCTCCTCCCACAGACCCCTGCTGACTGCTCCTGTGGCTCCTCCCACAGACCCCTGCTGACTGTTCCTGTGGCTCCTCCCACAGACCCTCTGCTGACTGCTCCTGTGGCTCCTCCCACAGACCCTGCTGACTGCTCCTGTGGCTCCTCCCACAGACCCTGCTGACTGCTCCTGTGGCTCCTCCCACAGACCCCTGCTGACTGCTCCTGTGGCTCCTCCCACATACCCCTGCTGACTGCTCCTGTGGCTCCTCCCACAGACCCCCTGCTGACTGCTCCTGTGGCTCCTCCCACATACCCCTGCTGACTGCTCCTGTGGCTCCTCCCACAGACCCCTGCTGACTGCTCCTGTGGCTCCTCCCACAGACCCCTGCTGACTGCTCCTGTGGCTCCTCCCACAGACCCCTGCTGACTGCTCCTGTGGCTCCTCCCACAGACCCCTGCTGACTGCTCCTGTGGCTCCTCCCACAGACCCCTGCTGACTCCTCCCACAGACCCCCGCTGACTCCTCCCACAGACCCCCGCTGACTCCTCCCACAGACCCTGCTGACTGCTCCTGTGGCTCCTCCCACAGACCCTGCTGACTGCTCCTGTGGCTCCTCCCACAGACCCCCGCTGACTGCTCCTGTGGCTCCTCCCACAGACCCCTGCTGACTGCTCCTGTGGCTCCTCCCACAGACCCCTGCTGACTGCTCCTGTGGCTCCTCCCACAGACCCCCTGCTGACTGCTCCTGTGGCTCCTCCCACAGACCCCTGCTGACTGCTCCTGTGGCTCCTCCTACAGACCCTGCTGACTGCTCCTGTGGCTCCTCCCACAGACCCCTGCTGACTGCTCCTGTGGCTCCTCCCACAGACCCCCGCTGACTGCTCCTGTGGCTCCTCCCACAGACCCTGCTGACTGCTCCTGTGGCTCCTCCCACAGACCCCTGCTGACTGCTCCTGTGGCTCCTCCTACAGACCCTGCTGACTGCTCCTGTGGCTCCTCCCACAGACCCCCTGCTGACTGCTCCTGTGGCTCCTCCCACAGACCCCCTGCTGACTGCTCCTGTGACTCCTCCCACAGACCCCTGCTGACTGCTCCTGTGGCTCCTCCCACAGACCCCTGCTGACTGCTCCTGTGGCTCCTCCCACAGACCCCCCCGTGACAGCTCCTGTGGCTCCTCCCACAGACCCCTGCTGACTGCTCCTGTGGCTCCTCCCACAGACCCCTGCTGACTGCTCCTGTGGCTCCTCCCACAGACCCCCTGCTGACTGCTCCTGTGGCTCCTCCCACAGACCCCCCCCTGACTGCTCCTGTGGCTCCTCCCACAGACCCCTGCTGACTGCTCCTGTGGCTCCTCCCAGAGACCCCTGCTGACTGCTCCTGTGGCTCCTCCCACAGACCCCTGCTGACTGCTCCTGTGGCTCCTCCCACAGACCCCCTGCTGACTGCTCCTGTGACTCCTCCCACAGACCCCTGCTGACTGCTCCTGTGGCTCCTCCCACAGACCCCTGCTGACTGCTCCTGTGGCTCCTCCCACAGACCCTGCTGACTGCTCCTGTGGCTCCTCCCACAGACCCTGCTGACTGCTCCTGTGGCTCCTCCCACAGACCCCTGCTGACTGCTCCTGTGGCTCCTCCCACAGACCCCCGCTGACTGCTCCTGTGGCTCCTCCCACAGACCCCCTGCTGACTGCTCCTGTGGCTCCTCCCACAGACCCCCTGCTGACTGCTCCTGTGACTCCTCCCACAGACCCCTGCTGACTGCTCCTGTGGCTCCTCCCACAGACCCCTGCTGACTGCTCCTGTGGCTCCTCCCACAGACCCCCCCGTGACAGCTCCTGTGGCTCCTCCCACAGACCCCTGCTGACTGCTCCTGTGGCTCCTCCCACAGACCCCTGCTGACTGCTCCTGTGGCTCCTCCCACAGACCCCCTGCTGACTGCTCCTGTGGCTCCTCCCACAGACCCCTGCTGACTGCTCCTGTGGCTCCTCCTACAGACCCTGCTGACTGCTCCTGTGGCTCCTCCCACAGACCCCTGCTGACTGCTCCTGTGGCTCCTCCCACAGACCCCTGCTGACTGCTCCTGTGGCTCCTCCCACAGACCCTGCTGACTGCTCCTGTGGCTCCTCCCACAGACCCTGCTGACTGCTCCTGTGGCTCCTCCCACAGACCCCTGCTGACTGCTCCTGTGGCTCCTCCCACAGACCCCCTGCTGACTGCTCCTGTGGCTCCTCCCACAGACCCCTGCTGACTGCTCCTGTGGCTCCTCCTACAGACCCTGCTGACTGCTCCTGTGGCTCC
The DNA here is from genome assembly GCF_048418815.1 of Hemitrygon akajei. Taxonomy (NCBI): domain Eukaryota; kingdom Metazoa; phylum Chordata; class Chondrichthyes; order Myliobatiformes; family Dasyatidae; genus Hemitrygon; species Hemitrygon akajei. The sequence goes on from NC_133124.1 coordinate 85,526,952, forward strand.
TCCCACAGACCCCTGCTGACTGCTCCTGTGGCTCCTCCCACAGACCCCCGCTGACTGCTCCTGTGGCTCCTCCCACAGACCCTGCTGACTGCTCTTGTGGCTCCTCCCACAGACCCCTGCTGACTGCTCCTGTGGCTCCTCCTACAGACCCTGCTGACTGCTCCTGTGGCTCCTCCCACAGACCCCCTGCTGACTGCTCCTGTGGCTCCTCCCACAGACCCCCTGCTGACTGCTCCTGTGGCTCCTCCCACAGACCCCTGCTGACTGCTCCTGTGGCTCCTCCCACAGACCCCTGCTGACAGCTCCTGTGGCTCCTCCCACAGACCCCCTGCTGACTGCTCCTGTGGCTCCTCCCACAGACCCCCTGCTGACTGCTCCTGTGGCTCCTCCCACAGACCCCTGCTGACTGCTCCTGTGGCTCCTCCCACAGACCCCCGCTGACTGCTCCTGTGGCTCCTCCCACAGACCCTGCTGACTGCTCTTGTGGCTCCTCCCACAGACCCCTGCTGACTGCTCCTGTGGCTCCTCCCACAGACCCTGCTGACTGCTCCTGTGGCTCCTCCCACAGACCCCTGCTGACTGCTCCTGTGGCTCCTCCCACAGACCCCTGCTGACTGCTCCTGTGACTCCTCCCACAGACCCCTGCTGACTGCTCCTGTGGCTCCTCCCACAGACCCCCTCTGCTGACTGCTCCTGTGGCTCCTCCCACAGACCCTGCTGACTGCTCCTGTGGCTCCTCCCACAGACCCCTGCTGACTGCTCCTGTGGCTCCTCCCACAGACCCTGCTGACTGCTCCTGTGGCTCCTCCCACAGACCCCTGCTGACTGCTCCTGTGGCTCCTCCCACAGACCCTGCTGACTGCTCCTGTGGCTCCTCCCACAGACCCCTGCTGACTGCTCCTGTGGCTCCTCCCACAGACCCCCTGCTGACTGCTCCTGTGGCTCCTCCCACAGACCCCCTGCTGACTGCTCCTGTGGCTCCTCCCACAGACCCCCTGCTGACTGCTCCTGTGGCTCCTCCCACAGACCCCTGCTGACTGCTCCTGTGGCTCCTCCCACAGACCCCTGCTGACTGCTCCTGTGGCTCCTCCCACAGACCCCTGCTGACTGCTCCTGTGGCTCCTCCCACAGGCCCCTGCTGACTGCTCCTGTGGCTCCTCCCACAGACCCTGCTGACTGCTCCTGTGGCTCCTCCCACAGACCCCTGCTGACTGCTCCTGTGGCTCCTCCCACAGACCCCTGCTGACTGCTCCTGTGGCTCCTCCCACAGACCCTGCTGACTGCTCCTGTGGCTCCTCCCACAGACCCCTGCTGACTGCTCCTGTGGCTCCTCCCACAGACCCCTGCTGACTGCTCCTGTGGCTCCTCCCACAGACCCCTGCTGACTGCTCCTGTGGCTCCTCCCACAGACCCTTGTATAAAGGCGACTGTGGGCTGCTGCTCTCCCTCATTTTCCCCAGGATGTAGTGTTGTTTATTCTTCCAGTCAATAAAAGCTGATATCTCGCTTCCTAAGTCTCAGCGTGAGTTATTGATGGTGCATCAATTTTATTGACTGGAAGAATAAAACATGGAAACCGTTTTACGCCCAGAACGCTTAGATTTGGACCCCCAAGACCCTGAAGCAGCTCTTGCCTTTGAACACTGGCTTGTATGCTTCCAATCATACTTGGAGGAGGTTCGTGCCACCGACTCAGCTGTTAGGCTCTATCACTTCCTGCGCGTCCCATTTGGTGTCACAAATGGGGTCTCAGTCTTCCAGAGGGAGATGGACCAGATGGTGGACCAGTACAAACTGAAGGCCACATTTCCCTATCTAGATAACATCACCATCTGTGGTCGCGACTGGTCGGATCACGACGCCAACCTCCAATGATTTTTCCAAGTGGCCGAAGCTTTGAACCTCACTTATAACAAGGACAAGTGTGTGTTCAGAACCACACGACTCGCTATCCTTGGGTATGTCGTGGAGAACAGGGTCATTGGCCCTGACCCCGACCGTATGCGCCCCCTGTTAGAACACCCTCTTCCCACCACTCTCAAGGCCCTCCGGCGGTGCCTGGGTTTTTTTTTCCTATTACACCCAATGGGTCCCCCATTACGCAGACAAGGCCCGCCCCCTGGTCCGGTCTACCACTTTTCCCCTCTCTGCCGAGGCCCGCGCGGCCTTCAGCTGCATTAAAGGGGACATTGCCAAAGCAACGATGCATGCGGTGGACGAGACCATTCCCTTCCAAGTAGAGAGTGACGCCTCTGACGTCGCGCTGGCTGCTACCCTCAATCAGGAAGGCAGACCAGTGGCGTTTTTTTCTCGTACCCTTCAAGGCTCTGAACTTCAGCACTCCGCGGTGGAGAAAGAAGCCCAGGCCATAGTGGAAGCTATTAGGCACTGGAGGCACTATCTCGCCGGCAAAAGGTTCACCTTGCTGACCAACCAGCACTCGGTTGCGTTCATGTTCAGCAACCAACAGCGGGGCAAAATCAAAAATGATAAAATTTTGCGATGGAGAATAGAACTCTCCACCTACAATTATGATATCCTGTACCGGCCTGGCAGGCTCAATGAACCCTCTGATGCCCTATCCCGGGGAGCGTGTGCCAGCGCACAGCTCGACCAACTATACGCCCTCCATGCACATCTTTGCCATCCGGGGGTCACCCGATTTTACCATTTCATTAAAGCCCCGGAACCTGCCGTACTCCCTGGAGGACATCAGGACGATGACCAGGGACTGCCAGATCTGCGCTGAGTGCAAACCGCACTTCTACCGTCCTGACACTGCGCAGCTTGTCAAGGCCACCCGCCCTTTTGAGCGACTGAGTGTTGACTTTAAGGGCCCCCTTCCCTCCACCGACCGCAATGTCTATTTTCTCAGTATTATTGACGAGTACTCGCGATTCCCCTTTGCCGTTCCCTGCCCCGACACTACTACCACGTCGGTCATAAAAGCCCTGCGCCAGCTCTTCACTCTGTTCGGATATCCCTGCTATGTCCACAGTGATAGAGGGTCCTCCTTTATGAGTGACGAGTTGTGCCGGTTCTTGCTAGCTAGGGGCATTGCTACTAGTCGAACCACGAGTTATAATCCCCGGGGGAATGGCCAGGTGGAGAGGGATAATGCCACAGTGTGGAAGGCCACACTTTTAGCCCTTAAGTCAAAAGGGTTGCCGGTCTCCCGATGGCAGGAGGTCCTCCCTGAGGCACTCCACTCTATCCGCTCCCTGTTGTGTATGTCCACTAATGCCACCCCTCACGAACGCCTATTCTCTTTTCCCAGGAAGTCTGTCACTGGGACCACCCTACCAGTTTGGCTGACGTCCCCGGGGCCAGTGCTGCTACGTAAACATGCGAGGAGTAATAAGTACTCCCCGCTGGTCGAGAGGGTTCACCTCCTGCATGCTAATCCCCAGTATGCCTACGTGGTCTTGCCTGATGGGCGGGAGGACACGGTCTCTGTCCGCGACCTGGCGCCCGCCGGAGCAGCAGACCACTACCCCGAGCATTCCACGGTAACTATGCACCCTGTACCCGAGGTGACACCACACACACCGTGCCACACCCAGACTCCTCACGACGCTCATGTACCGGGCATCTCGTACGCGTCTATTCCGGGGACCTCGCACACACGCGAGGGATCCCTGACACCTCCAGTTGGGACAGAACCAACCCACTCTCTGCCTCCGGTGCAAACACCACCTCCGGCACCTGTGCCATCACCAACTCCGGCTCCTGTGCAATTGCAGCCGGAGCTACGTAGATCGCAGCGAACGATTCGACCACCTGATAGACTTAACCTGTAAATATACTTGGGGACTTTTTTAAAACAAAGGGGGGGTGAATGTGGTGAACTAGATATACCTGTCTGACTGCTCCTGTGGCTCCTCCCACAGACCCTGCTGACTGCTCCTGTGGCTCCTCCCACAGACCCCTGTATAAAGGCGACTGTGGGCTGCTGCTCTCCCTCATTTTCCCCAGGATGTAGTGTTGTTTATTCTTCCAGTCAATAAAAGCCGATATCTCGTTTCCTAAGTCTCAGCGTGAGTTATTGATGGTGCTTCACACAGTGAGTCAGGCAGCATCTGTGCAGGGAAATGGACAAGATCAACATTTTGAGTTGGGACTGTAAGAGGGGAGAGGAGATGGGGTTTCAAGAGGAGAAGGGGTGGGGTGAAGCAGAAGTGGACAAAAGATAGGGGTTGGAGCCTCCGAGTGAGTGGAGACGGGTAGCAGAGGGAAGGGTAGAGAATTCATCTTTGGCTGTCAATGCGAAAGCATTTCATACTCATATTTCTCTACAACATTAAAGGAAGTCTATCATCTTTCCTTGTCCCCAAAACAATCTCATTCCCGCACTTAATTCCATATTCTCTCTGGGATGACTGTTAAGCCCTCTCTGATTCTCCTATCGACACAGGGGATTTCTTTTTTCCACATATACTGCCTGATCTGCTGAGTGTCCTGTCTTTATCAACGGGCACTGTTTATTTGTCTAATACAGGGGTAATTAAGGTGTTTATTCTTTACCTTTTACACCACCTGAGGTAACTATGGACCTCTCCCTGGGTAAGTATCAACAGAGACTCCACAGATTTGCACAAGAATTTCATTTTTCAAGGACTCTTATTCCAGAACTTTGCGACTTCCATTGTAGTAAATTGACAGGACAGGTCACTGAGAGGAACAGCGCCTCACATTTCCCTGGGCAGTCTCCAACCTGGCAGCATGACATTCAATTCTACATATAACTTCCAGTACCTGTCCCTTTTTCTCCTGTTTTCTTTTTTCTCTTGTCTTGGTCCACCTGATCCAGCATCCTTTCTCTTTCCACACCCCTAATCTCTCCATCTGACCATCACAGTTGAAAGGGTTTGCGGTGTAAATGCCAACTGTCCATTTCCCTCCATAGATGCTGCCTGACCTGTTCAGTTCCTCCATCACTTTGTTTATTGTTCCAGATTCCAAGATTTGCTGTCACCTGTGTCTCTGCCTGAGTTGTTTTAGAAATAGCTGACTTAGATACTGAAATAATTTCCTTTCTCCCCATCTTAGAAGAAAAGACAAATAAATGGCACCTGGTGATTGACCGTCTGACTGTGCTGTTCCTAAAATTTATGGAGACGTTCCATAAACTACAAATAATGGCTTGGTGGATTTTGGAACTTCACATAATCAAAATTGTGTCATTTTACATCATTTGGATTACATTGAAAGAGGTAAGTGTGAGAACAAAATGACCAGTTTTATTAATCCCAAATATATTTTGCATTAAAATCTCATAATTGTAAAATTTAGATGTCTGTGACTGTGCAGCTGGAATATTTAATGTCCATTGCATGGGGAGTTGGATATCGTCATCCCAATATGAATCATGCTACTGTTTACTAGTCTGAAATATCTGCCATGTCTTTCGCTTTTCTCTACCATGCCAGAAGAGCGGTTCCAATCCATTACCCTTCTCTGCTCTCACAGTGTCATGCCTTTTCTCAGAAACAGCAGGCAATTCAAACACAAATTTGCTTTCTCAAAACTGAACTTTCTGGCTATCTTTTCTGTTTGAGGCCTGATGGAGTCTTGAGAACTGCCTTGATAAAATGTTGCTATGTTAAAGGTGTCATATAATTGTTGTAATCATTGTTACATACCACTCACCAAAAAATCACCCTTCAGCCCATTCAGATCATGCCAGCCTTATCTTCTGCCTATTTTTATCTAGCGACCCCCAGACCAAAGCCCTCCAAACCCATCCCATCCATGTATCTATCAAAACTTCTCTTAAATGTTGCAATTGAAACCATATCTACCACTTTCACTGGTGGTTCATTCCACACTCGCACTAATCTGACTGAAAAGTTTCCCTTCAGATTCCTCCTAAATATTTCACCTTTCATCCTAAATATGATTTCTAGTTCTCGTCTTACTCAGAGGGGAAATAGCATGCATACATTCACCCTATCTATGCACCTCATAATTTTGAAAGCCTCTATGAAATCTCCCCTCATTCTCCTGCACTCCAAAGAATAAAGTTCTGACCTATTCAACCTTTCCCTAAGTTGGTGTACCAGTCACATGCACATAACAGTGAATGCCTGCAGTCTTACCAACAACAAATGCTATCAATTGAATTCTCTCCGATTTAGATTCCCTACACTGTCTCAGGTAAGTCAAACTGTGTCATCTTTTTTAAGAAAGATAGCATATTGTTTGTTTATGTATCCTGGTGTATGATCTGCATGTTGAAGTGTGGAAGACTGATCAGACTGTACTCCTACAGGTTTCCCTGCTGAATTATGTCTTCTTAATCTCGTGGGCCTTTGCTTTGCCTTATGTAAAATTACGTCCTCTGGCATCGAGCATCTGCACAGTCATGACCTGCATAATCATTGTTTGTAAAATGTTATATCAATTATCATCTGTTCAACCTTTAAGCTACTCTTCAAACTGTACAATTGTAAGTATGTTATTTAAAGTTCATTCCATACATCATTTTAATTTAAAGTAAATAATATATTATACCTGCTGTGGCTGAATGCACCACTACTGACCTTTCCTTCCTGAAATAAACTGTCTTTAAAGTTACACTTTTAAGGAAAGAATAAGTGGCCACATTTGCGAACAGTAAGGGCAAGGTACTAGGGTCGCCAGAGGTAGTACTCTCACAATAATGATAAACCCTGGCTGGTTTTCACAAGCTTTGCTTCGGTAGAACACAGGTGACAGGAAATGCCCATCTGATCCAGCAGAGTTCCTGACACCATGATTACTGGATCATGGCTTATACACTCAGTGGCCACTTTGCCACTTTATCAGGCACCTCCTGTACCCATTAAAGTGACCACTGAGGGTAAGTTTGTGGGCTATTGCTGCTGTAGCCCATCCTCTTCAAGGTTCAACGTGTTGTGCATTCAGAAATGCTCTTCTGCACACCACTGTTGTAATGCATGGCTGTTTGAGTTACTGTCAGCGTGAACCAGTCTGGCCATTCTTCGCTGGCCTCTCTCATTAACAAGGTGTTTTCACCCACAGAACTGCTGCTCACTGGATGTTTTTTCTGTGTACCATTTTCTGTAAATTTCAGGAGATCCCAGTATCAGCAGGAGATCATGGTCAAAGTCACTTAAATAATATTTCTTCCCCATTATGATATTTGGTCTTCTTCTTCCTTGAGTTTTTACGGCAGCTGGCATCCACACTGTTGCATCACTGCCGTGCTAAAGGTCTTGATAAGCTTGCATGCTTTTATGTATTGAGTTACTGCCACATGAATGACTGATTCAATATTTGTATTAACAAACTGGTGTACGGGTGTATCTAATAAAGTGGCTGAGTGTATCTCCAATCTGACTCCCAAGAAAATAGTTTCCCTGATGCAATTAGAATAATGAAGTTGACCACACAGAAGGAAATCATTTGTGTTATGCTTGTACACCAACTCTTAATGAAGAAATATCCAAATCTGAACTCCTAATCCTTCCATCTCCTGATATAATAGGATCTTCCTTTGCATTAGATGTTTAACAACTCTTTCCTTAGAAATTGCAATGGACTTTGTACTGATAATGAAGCAATGCATGCCTGAATAAACTTTACAAATCCCCCATCATCTCTCTCCTGGGTTCAGTTAATTCAATCATAAATTGATTATGCTATTTTATCAAAAACTATAAAAAAACACTTTTATATTCCTTATTTTTTTCTAATGCAGCAAAAAATGGTAATTTCAAATCTTCCTAGTTTCACATTGCAAGAAATCCAATGATCCCAGGGTTATTTTAACTTAGTTGGGACATTTAAATGATTATTGATAAGATGCACTGCAAACTATAATAACAAAATATTCAGATGCCGAGTATCCTCATTCAGTTCAACCCCACACTGGATATTTGCATATCAATAGGCACTCAGCTGCCTGGCATAACTGATATAGCCAGTGAGAAGAGGCATCTCTGGTGTAATATTAATGTGTGGCACGTACAGAAAATCGAACAGTAGAGAACAAGAAAAGGACTATGGCCCACCATGTCTTCACGGGTCATATGAATCTAATTAATTCCATCTGTCTGCACATAGTCTATTTTCTTCTATTCCTTCACAGGCTTCTCTGTAAATTCCTCTTAAACTTTGATATTGTATCTATTTCTACTACCTACCTTGGCAGTCTATTTAATCAACCACCAAGCTGTGGGGGAGAAAAGCTTGCCTTGTACATCTCCTTTAAACTTGCTGCCTCTCACCTTGAATCTATGTCCTCCAGTATTTGACATTTCCACTCTAGGGAAAAAGACTCTGACTATCTACACTGTCTATGTCTCTCATGATTTTATATGCTTCTATCAGCCTCTGATGCTCCAAGTTTGTCTAATATCTCCTTATAGCCTGTATTCTCCAATCCAATCAGCTTCTGCTGAACCTCTTCCTCACCCTCTCCAAATCTTTCACACCCTTCCTGTGGTGTGGCTTATACCCAAAACACCAACTGATGAAGGCAAGTATGCATATGCCTTCTTTGCCACTCTATCCTCTAGTGTGGCCACTTTCAGTGAGTTCTAGATCCTTCTGTATATCAATGCTCCTAAGGGTCCTGCCATAGTCTGTATGCTTTTGTATTGATCTCTCAAAATACAACACTCCACACTTGTCCAGGTTAGACTCCATCTGCCATATATATCCTCATTACCCTTTGACAATTGTCCTCACTATCCAACAACTGTACCAATTTTTGTGTCATCTGTAAATCTATTGATGAGACCACCTGCATTTTCATATCATTGCGGAACACCACTAGTTACAGACCTCAAGTCAGAGGAACACCCCTCCACCACTACCTTATAAGTTCTATGTCTAAGCCAATTTTGTATTCAACTTATCAGCTTGCCATAGATCCTAGGTGGCATTCTTCTGGACCAGCGTATCTCAAGGGACCTTATCAAATGTGTTACTAATGTCCATGTATGTAGGCAACGTCCCCTCCCCTGTACAAAGCCATGCTGACTTTTCCTAATAAGTCCATGGTTTACTAATTGTACATAAGAATCTTCTCCAGTAATTTCTCTATCAGCCTCTAATTTCTTCCTTTCTCCCTGTTGTCATTCTTAAACAAAGGAAAAATATTGACTATTCTAGTGTTCTGGGATCTTGTCTGTGGCTAAAGAGGATACAAAAACCCCATTCAAGGCCCTAGCAACCTCTTCTCTTATCTCCTTCAGTATCATGAGGAAATCCAGATTAGAGGCATAATGAATGAGCTTTTAATGGTTTGTTGGTTCAGAATTTAGGAATGGAGAATGGATTCCTGATTAGCAAAGCTAGAAAATCATAAGCAAATAAAGAAAAAAAATGCACTCAGACTGATCATTACAAATTTAGTTGTATGTGTTTTATCCTGACTTGTCTAGATTTAATTTGGTAACGTGTGGATTCAACCTCCCTTATTGAAAACAAGTTTGTTTTCCCCAAATAGCTTTTGCTGTGTTATGTGGAATATTGTAAGTTCATTTCATTCTTGTTAAGATATTTTAACTGCTATTTGTAATATAGTTTAATATCAGCACAGAGCATGATGTATTAGTCATTATATTTTTCTAATACCATGAGATTTAAATTTTTGAAATATACAACTTGATATTTTCTACATTTTTTGATATTTCATCTAATGCTTTTCTCTTATTTTTTCATCTGATGACAATTAATAGTCTTGAAATAAATATGAACCGATGGCTTCACTCTGCTTGAAGGGAAAATATTTGACATTGGTGTATCATTGTTCCAGGGACTGAAGAGCTTTACTTTATATGTCACCCAGACAGATAATACCATGCATAATTACATGCTGGTAGTGAGAAATAAAACAATATAGTGTTGAAATTACAGAGATTGTGCAGCACAGGATCGACAAATAGGGTGCAAGGGCTACGACACAGTGCATTGGAATATTTTAGTCTATGAGAGGTCCATCGAGAGTCAGAACGTGGGGTAGAAGCTCGTCTTTACTCTGGTGGTTTGTGCTTTCAGACATTAGCTTAATGAATGTAAAATGCATTTAGCATTGTGCATTATTTAAATCTTTATATAAATATATTTGAATGTTTAATTCCACAGCCTCAACTCAATGAGACCAATGTAGAGAGCGCTGAGAGATTGAACAGTTCCATTCTCTACTCTAGCCCTGTGGATCCCGCAAATTGGATTGGGCTCAAGAAGTCTTCTCCTCTTCTAGTGTACCTTAAGGTATGAATATATTACAGATTATATTCTGAGTATTCCAGATATGTTCAGGTAGGCCCATTGTTTCTGCCTTCTCCTATCCTAGTGAACTTATGTTCTCATACCTTGACTCCATTCTATCCCCATTGGTTCAGTCCCTTCCCATCTTCATCCACGACACTTTTCATGCCCTCAGTCTCCTCACTAACTTTCAGTTCCCTGGCCCTGACTCCTTCATTTTCACTATGGATTTCCAGTCCCTATACATTTCGATCCCCCAACAAGGAGGCCTTAAATATCTCCACTTCTTTCTCAGTAAAAGATCCAACCAGATCCCCTCCACCACCACACATCTCCGTCTGACAGAACTGGCCCTCACCCTCAACAATTTCTCCTTTGCCTCCTCTCACTTTCTCCAGCTTCATGGGGTAGCCACCCTTGCTATGCCTGCCTTTTTGATAGCTATGTAGAACAGACTATGTTCCATGTCTTCCCAGTAATGCTCCCCAATTCTTTCTCTGCTGCATTGACGACTGCATTAGTGCTGCTTCATGCACCCATACTGAGCTCTTCAATTTCATCAGCTTTGCCTCTAACTTCCTTCTTGTCCTTAAATTCACGTGATCCATTTCTGACACCTTCCTCCCCTTTCTAGATTTCTCTGACTCCATCCTGGAGACAAACTGTCAGCCAGCATCTTTTATAAACCTACCGATTTCCAAGGCTTTCTTGACCATACCTTTTCCCACCTTATCTCCTATAAAAATGCTATTCTTTTTTCTCAGTTCCTTCGTCTTCACCATATCTGTTCCCGGGATAAGGCTTTTCTTTCCAGAGCATCAGAGATGTTCTCCTTCTTCAAAGAAAGATATTTCCCTTCATCCACCATCTAACCCGCATCTCCTCCATTTCCAGTCATTCTCGCTCATCCCATCTTCCCACTACCTTACAGTATTAGAGTTATTCTTGTCATTACCTACCAGCCCAGAAGCCTCTGCATCCTTCAACCATCTCTGCAACTTCAACCATTCATTCTCTGCAAGTTCAACCACCTCTAAAGTGATCCTGCCACTAAACACTTCTTTATCTCCCCCCACCACTCTCTGCTATCCATGGGGATCATAATTCCCTTTTCCATTCATCCCTCCCATCTAAACCCCTTCCTGACAATTACCCCTGCAAGTACCCGAAGTACTGCACCTGCCCATTCACCATTTCCATTCAGGGCCCAAGACGATCCTTCCAGCTGAGGCAACACTTCAGCTGTGAATCTGCTGAGGTATTCTCTTGTATCCAGTGTTCCCGATGTGACCTCCTCTTGGAGAGACCCGTCATAAATTGGGAGATGGCTTCGTCAAGCATTTCTGCTCCATCCACCAAAAGCAGAACGTCCCGGCAGCCCAGCATTTTTACTCCAATTCCTATTCCCTTTTCGACATGTTAGTCCATGGTCTCCTCTTCTGCCACAATGAGACCACCCTCAAGGTGTAGGAGCAGCACCTTATATTCCATCGGGGTAGCCTCCAACCTGATGTCATGAAAACTGATTTCTCCTTCTGTTAAAAAAGAATCACTCTACTCTGGCCTCTTACCTCTTCTAGCATGCCTATCACCTCCTTCTGGGTCCCCTCCTCCTTCCCTTTGTCCTATAGTCCTTTCTCTCCTCCTATCAGATTCCTTCATCTCCAGCCCTTTCCTTTCCCACCCACCAAGCTTTACCTATCACCTTCTAGCTATCCTTCCTCTCCACCCACCTTTTTCACTCTTCTGTCTCCCCCCCCCCAACTTCCTTTCCAGTCTTGAAGAAGGATCTCGGCCCAAAATGTTGACCATTTGTTCATTTCCATGGATGCTGCCTGATCTGCTGAGTTCCTCTTACAGAATTCCTATTGATCCCAGCAATTTTTCCAGAAAGCACACTATTGTGCAAGTGAGCAAGGAATGAATGTCAGATGAGAATACCATCATTTCCACACCTTTCAGTATTGTTTTATGCAAAGCATTGCCTTCATTGAAACAATTAGTTGTCTCTGGAGTGTCTACATCAATTAACATCTACTGAAAGAAGGGGAGCTGGTCCAACCAGTTAAAATACCAGATAAACAATCAGGAGATCTGAACTAACAATACAGCTGGACCTGAATTCAAATCTCACCATGGCAGCTACAGATTTTTGATTAATGAATCGGATTTTGAAGGAAAATATGGAAAGCATGTCAGTCACTGGTAATGGAAAGCTACACAAACGTTATCAGATTGTTCTAAAGTTCAGTAGTGTCAATTACTTTCCATCCACTTTATAGTAAAAAAATCAGAATCAGCTTTAATATCACCAGCATTCGTCAGGAAATTAATTTTTTTGCGGCAGCAGTACATTGCAATGCATAATAAAAGCTATAAATTACAATAAGAAGCATATGTAAAAAATAAATTAAGTACTGCAAAAAGAGAGGGAAAATAGTGAGGTAATGTTTATGGATTCATTGTCCATTCAGAAATCTGATGGTGGAGGGGAAGAAGCTGTTCCTGAAACACTGAGTATGTGTTTTCAGGCTCCTGTACCGCCACCTTGACGGTATCATTGAGAAGACGGCGTGTCCTGGGTGATGAGGGACCTGAATGATGGCTGCCGCTTTTTGAGATATCGCCCTTTGAAGGTGTGGGAGGCTAGTGCCCATGATGGAGCTGGCTGAGTTTAGAACTTTCTGCGTCTTTTTGCATGCAGTGACCCCTCCGTACTAGGCGGTGATGCAACCAGTTAGAAAGCTCTCCACGGTGCAACACTAGAAATTTGCGAGTGCCTTTGCTGACATACCAGATCTCCTCAAACTCTTAATGAAATATAGCCACTCTTGTGCATCAATATGTTGGGCCCAGGGTAGATCTTCACAGATGTTGACACCCAGGAACTTGAAACTGCTCACCCTTTCCACTGCTGGTCCCTCAATGAGTCCTGGTATGTGTTCCCTCAATTTCCCCCTCCTGAAGTCCACAGTCAATTCCCTGACCATACTGATGCTGAGTGCAAGATTGATGTTGAGACACCAATCAACCAGCTGATTTACCTCACTCCTGTACACCACCTTGTCACCATTTCAAATTCTGCCAACAGTAGTTGCATCGTCAGTAAATCTATGGATGACATTTGAGCTGTGCTTAATTACAGAGTCGTGGATGTAGAGAGAATAGAGCAGTGGACTAAGCACACATCCTTGAGGTGTGCCAATATTGATTGTCAACAAGCAGGAGATATTATCTCTGTTCTGCACAGACTGTTGCCTCTCAGTAAGGAAGTCAAGGATCCAGTTGCAGAGGGAGATCCAGAGGCCCAGGTTTTGGAGCTTGTTCATTAGAACTGAGTATTGTGTTGAACACTGAGCTGTTATCAATGAACAGCAACCTGACGTAGGCATTACTTATTGTCCAGGTGATCCAAGGCCCAGTGGCAAGCTAGTGAGATTGCACCCGTCGTAGACCTGTTGTGGCGATTTGGAAATTGTAGCAGGTGTAGGTTCTGGCTTATGAGTACCACTGGGCAATAATCATTGAGGCCGTTCACCCTGCTCTTCATGGGCACTGCTATGATTGTTTCCCTTTTGTAGTTCTGAGATACTCTGATACTCTGAAATTTAGAGTTTTGGAGTGGAATCTTTCTTTTGAATGGGATCTCAGATGAACCTCAATCTCTAAAATCAGACAAATGGAACTCGGTCATAAGGTTTGATAAAAGCACAGACGAGAGATTCCAGAGGACAGATCTTGCTTCAGACTACTCACGTTTCCCGATTGATTAGGTTACACCAAATCCTGCTGCAGAAGCTGCATGTTGATGAAATAACAAAGCATCATTTGAGGAAGCAATTTGTCCTTATGAAAATACAAATTTAAAAAATCACTGTTTCTCTCGAGAAACAGTTGCCAGAGTGATTAGAAAATATTCTGGGATGATGAGATGATGAGGTACTATACATAGAACATAGAAAATCTACAGTACATTACAGACCTTTCAGCCCACAATGTTGTGCTGACGATGTAACCTACTCTAGAAGCTGCCTAGAATTTCCCTACTGCATAACCCTCTATTTTTCTAAGCTCCATGTACCTATCTAAGAGTCTCTTAAAAGACCCTGTCATATCCGCCTGCACCACCTTCACTGGCAGTGCATTCCATGCACCCCCCACTCTCTGTGTGGAAAAATTTACCTCTGAGTTCCCCTTTGTACCTACTTCCAAGCACTTTAAAACTATGCTCCCTGGTGTTAGGTATTTAAGCCCTGAGAAAAAGCCTCTGGCTATCCACACGATCAATGTCCCACATCACTACTTGGAAGAGAAGCGGAAGGATGTGTATCTCACATCTTCAAAACACCCAAGTTATTTTATTGACCAACGAATTCAGTTTGGTGTATACATTCCTTGCATACTTAATAGCCATTTGCTCATTTTATATTAAAACTGCCTCTTAAGTCGTGTTATCTGTTTGCACAGCTGATATAAAGTAAATGTAAGGAAACCTCACTGCAGTGTTCAAGTATGGCACCATTCATAAGACTTTTCCGTGATGTTAATTGGGAAAGTTAATAGATGTTACTAGATGAACCATAATTTCTTCCAGTTAATTAGCACTTTAATCCATGCAATGCTGTTCTTTCCTGGTGCAGTTTTAAATACATTCAAACATTTTCTAAACCTTCTCTGGGCACTGGATTCAGCATCCATTCTCCCGCAAAGGTCACCACCATAACATTACCCATCACTGTGTTGGCATTGCCCATCTTCAAGGGTCAGGCATGTTTAGTGTCATTTCCAGTACAAAAGTGTGAAGGAGAACAAAATAATTGTTACTCCAGATACAGTACAGCACACAAAAACACAATTAGATAAAGAACACTTTGTCCTGCTATGTTTTTATTTAAATCAATGTCACCTTTTAGTCTGATCATCCATCTGCAAGCACATTGGAAATAAAACTTCTTGTTAGACTTAAGATGGAATTAAAAACCATTATTACTTTGGAATTAAAATATATATGTCAAATGTTCACAGCTATCCACCAAAGGAGAGTGTTCGGTTGTGTGTACTATTATATGTAATCTCTTTTATTATTATTTTGGTTTTCCATGCATTTACATAGGTCAGCATTCAGGAATATAAGTTTAACTTTGGAGAGATATGTTGAAATTGTCCATCTATCTCTTTAACATGCTTAGTAATTATAGAGGAGAGAGCCTTGTCCCCGTTTCCCCAACTTTTTCTTTCTTGACTTGGTGTCTATGCCTGCATCCATGTCTTGGTGTAACTATTTGGGGGGGAAAAAGCTACCAAGAGAACTTACTTCCAAGAGAATGCAGCTTAAAGTGCACCTCCAGATGTTGAAAGCAAAACGCAGGCATGTGCCCAAGTAATGAAATCAGGGAATGCTGAAAATACTAAGCAAATGTGTAGAGAATCTCATTTGACATTTCAGATCCTTGTCTCTTCACTAGAACGTGTGTTGAAAGGAGGAGTGTCAGCAGTCCCACATTCAATAAGATTATGGCTCTTTTACTCAAGTCCACTTCCCTACACTGAGCCATTTCCCTGGACATTCCTATTATCAGAAGGTTTACTCTTAGCTTTGCACTGATTCTGCCTAACAGTTGAAATTTATTTTGAAGGTCAACTGGCACATTTCTGGCCTCCATTTCTTGCTCAACCAAACATGCCAATCAAACATTGTTTTTGCATGAAATCCGTTAGCTGTTGTACAGCAATTGTTTGCATTTCTAAGTTAGTTACCATCCTAAGAAAAATAACCTTCTACCTGTTGGAATACCTGTTAAGTTAAAGGTTGGCAAATAAAACGATATTATATCTTCAGAGTTTCAGATTAACCAATCAAAATGTTTGCTTTTCGTTCTATTCCAGAACAACCTGTTGATTCTCGCTGTTTTAGCATTCGAAGTGACGGTCTATCGCCATCAGGAATATTTTAGACTTCGCAATAATCTTCCACCTCCAGTAACAAAAACGATCTTTCATGACATCACAAGACAACATCTGGACAATGGACTGGTTGACTGTGCCAAGTATTTTATCAACTACTTCTACTACAAGTTTGGGTTGGAGGTATATCATTTACAAAACCAATCTTGTCATAGTGTTATAGAGCACAGAACCAAGCCCCTTCACACACGACATCCATGTCAACCGCCAAGTACTTTATTGGTAGCTTTTCATACACTGGCAATTTAAGTGTTTGTGTAGATGCTTTTATGCATTCTTGACAAGAAAAAATCTGCAGAAAATCAAAGCAATACACACAAAATGCTGGAGAAACTAAGAAAGTCAGGCAGCATGCTCCCTGGCCTTGCTTGTTCATCCTTCTCTCTGTTTTAGTTAACATGACTCTTCAAGGAAACACAATAGCAAAGAGGAAAAAAGTGAAACATGAGAAAGAATGGGAGTAGAGAGAAGCAACAGATCTATGTAAGGTGATCTTGTAGAGATATATAAAAATATGAGGGCCATAGGTAGAGACAGTGTGCAATCTTTTTCCCAGGGTTGGAGAATCAATAATTAGAGGGAGTAGGGTTAAAGTGAGAGGAACCTGAGGGGGAAACCTTTTCATCCAGAGAGGGGTCAGTGTATCGAATGAGCTGCCAGAAGAAGTTGTTGAGGCAGTCACATTAACAATTAACAGCTACTTGGACAAGTACAAGGATAAGAAAGGTTTAAAGGGATATGGCGAAAATGCAGGCTAAATGGGATGAGCTTAGATAGAATCTTGGCCCGCATAGAACAGTTGGGCTGAAGATTCTATTTCCATGCTGTATGATTCAAAGACTCTCACAGCTTATAAAAAGAGAGAGTTTGTGTCTGGGTGAGTAGTAAAAGAGAACAGTAAGTAACGGTAGTGAATGAGGTTAGTTAGGGATGGTAGTACAGATAATGTAAGTGGGAATGTGTGAAGTGAATTTTCTTCTCAAACACATTTGCAATGAGAGTGTGTATCTCAATAAGTGTCCATTGTATATTTTGTAAAGCCTGTGACACCCTTGCTTCAGAAGTTTGTGGAGTGAGCACAGCAGTCAAGGGTAATACTTCAGTGGAATGCTGCACTGTCGGGAGTTGTATCTTTCACATCAGCATTGAACTGAAGTCCTGTTCGCTTCCTTAATTGGATGCAAGACATTCCTTCATTGACTTGAAGAAGAGGAGTATAAATTAACCCAGGAATCCTATCTAACAGCCATCCCCAACCAACACTTAAAAAGAGAGTTGATCATTATTGCTTTGCTGTTTATATTGGCTTCCTGAGCAGTGACTCAATTACAGCAATGAGCTCTCGTCAAAAATGCTTCATTAACTGTAGCATGTTTGGAAAGTGCTGAGATCATGCAAGGCAATGTCTAAATAATTTTTTCTTAAATGAAGATGGAGATAAGTGGGTTTGATTTAATAGGCATTGTGTAAACATGGTTAAAATGTGACCAAAGTTGAGAACTAAATGTTGCAGGACACCAAATTTAAGAAACTATATGTGAAATGAAAAAAGAAGAATTTAGTTTTGCTGATAAAAGATAAGGCAGCACCAGTGGAGAAACAAACAACCCGTTGGGTTGAGCACCATCTGCAGAAGGAAAAGAACTGTTGATGTTTCAGGTCAGAACCCTCCATTCTCTCAGCTGTAGAGAGAAAGCTTCCATAAATTGAAATTCAGGTGCAGAAATAACTTGTGTGGAGAAGAGTCAGTTAAGCATAAGAATTGTCAGATTTCTGAATCTCACCAATTTTGCAGTGGCATAATGCAAAGCAGATGACATCAGCCACTATCTGATAGCATTCATCTTGACCAAGTCTCCACCTCTCTTAACTTCTCCCTTGCCCCGTAACTGCCATCTATTTTGGATGAACCCTTTACAAATAACGATTGAGAAGATCTTATCTTTCAGCTCCCAGTCATAAATTTTGTTTGTCTCCAATCACTGCCCCTGCTCTGATCACTGATGCACCTTTGGTGAGATCATTCACAGCACCATTCCAATGCCCCATGAAGGATCTTGACCCAAACCATGCACTGTCCATTTCCGTCCATAGATACTGCCTGATCTGTTGTTCCTCCAGAATCTTGTGCATTGCTCTGGATTCCAGCGTCTGCCATCTCTTGTGTCCCCATATCCTTTTTGTTGCTAAGATACCCAGCTTTCTCCTCCGGGTAACCAATCTGACTCTTTATATCAACCCAGCTATTGCTAGGACAATTATTCCTTCTGGATCTGGCTACTTCTAAACAGCTTTTTCCCAGCCTGACACTTTAGTCTAAAGATGCACCTTCACAACTGACACCATTCCTGCTTCACTTTCACTTTGTCCACAGATATGTTTCCTCATGACAGTCAATGTGATTGGCCAACGGATGGATCTGTATGCCATGCTTCATGCCTTTTGGCTATTTGCATTACTCTACCGACGTCGCAGGAAAGCCATTGCTGAGATCTGGCCGAAATACTGCTGCTTCCTGGCGTGCATCCTGACCTTCCAGTACCTGCTCTGCATTGGCATCCCACCCGCTGCTTGCAAAGGTACAAGTCGTGATCTTCTGAATTGATCGTAATCATTACCTGAAAAAATTAATATTCCACTTGATAAAGGGCTTCATGGTACAGCTTTAAGAAAGAGTTGTGCAAGTTCACCGTGAAATCCAATCCATCTCCAAAACAAGACTTCAAACAGTTAACTTGACCATTATCAACTTGCTCTAAGTTTAGCAAAACATTGATTGGCTCGTTTCACCCATTATTCTGGTGACTATATTTCCAAAGCACTTGTTGGCTGTAGAGCAGATTGGAATGTCCTGAGGTCTAGAAAGCAGAATATAAATCTAAGTCATTTTTATAAATTATTGTTAAATTTAAGACATTAGATAGTAGAGGTCTGATTTTTCTTTCATTTAAATAAATTATGAAGCAACCCACTTCAACAAATATCAATTTAAGACCATAATCAAGAGTTATTATTCAATGAAAGTTACTCTCCCTATTTCCATGGAAGTTTGGCATAAATCATAATGTTCTTATTTTTCTACTGAGACAAATGTACAAACGTGTTGGCATACTTGGGTTTTCAACCAAGAAATAGTGTACTCAAACAAATACTGAGGCAAGGTCCCAACAAGATTCAAACATGCAAACTTTATTTTATGAGACCAATTTTCTCACAATTCAGCAACTGAGCAAGTTTGTTGTAGAGGGCCACCAGGGAGTGGAGGCTTAACCCTGTAGAGGAGGGGAATAGAAGCAATCAAAATGTTTTAACTGCCAGGGAAGGTTTACCGCACACACATTGATCTCACCTCTCTTAGCACAGCTAAGCATGCTTCACAGGTTAATGTTGTTAATATCTCTTTATAGCTCTGAAGATGATGGAGTTATACACTTCTGACAAATATACGTACAACTAATTCTCTTCCAACAATTGCTGATGGCATCAAGGGAAGAAGCAAATATTACAGCCATCTAGTCAGTTAAGAGAGAAACATTTTTTTCATGGAATAGTCTTAGTTGGAATAACATAACCTGGGCAGGAGAACAATGTACAGCTCGCAAGCCATTCACAGCTGAAATAGCAAGATGTGTTTTTAGTTGGTCTACATTCTTGTTCTTGATCTTAGTGACAGCAAAGCATTCCAAAATGAAATATAGACAAATCCACTTCAATCCCTAAATACCAAATGATGCATTTAACTGTATTGCTTTTGTGTTTCAGAGTATCCATGGAGATTTGCTAGTGCCAACATTAATTCGAACTTTATTAAGTGGTTGTACTTTCCAGATTTCATCATAAATCCTAATCCAATGTTTCTTATCTGTGAGTACACAGGATGTTTTAAATATCATTCGTGTTAGAGATTGAATTTAGAAGTAAATCAGAATTCCTTCAGCTCTCAACAAGTCCATGTCTTGCTGGTGTTTAACAGCATCTATTTTATTTATTGCTGTGATTTCAAAGCTCTGTCTATTTTATAATCTAGTATCATCTTCCACCAGAGACTATAAACATCCAAATTCTCCCCTTTGAACCACTACACTGCAATGCTTGGGAGTGACTGCTGGAGGGCCGTAGTGGGTCAAGCAGCATCTGTCTGGGTGGGGTGCGAGTGTGGGGTGGAAGAATTGTTCACATTTCAAGTCAAGGTCCTGTATTGGGACAGATACTGAATTTACAGTCCTAATGTAGAGTCTTGACCTAAAACATGGACAATGTTTTTCCAGCCACAGACGCTGTTCAATTGCTGAGGTTCACCATCAGCTTGTTTTTCACTGCAGAATCCAGCATCTGCAGTCATTTGTGTCTGCACCAGTTGGCTTTTTTGCTGAATACTGGGTTCAAGCTATATTAATGGTAACTTCCCACAGCTATGAAATACAAAATTAGTGAAACAAATAATTAAACCGTTGCAACTATAATATTCATTTAGTAAGGATTAAATATTGTGCTGAAATTATGATATGACAAAACTCTGGGTAAAAATAATGCTCTGTCTTTGAATCATGGAGTCACAACTGGAGCAAGTTCCAATTAAATAATCAAGCAAGTAGAAGTTCTCTGTAGACAACTAATTGAAAGTTAAAAAAAAAAACAAATTGTAGATGTTGGAAATCTGAAGCAGAAAATTTTTGGAAGGGCCACAAGCTTGAAATATTGGCTTTCTTTTTTCTCCACAGATGTCTGGTTTGCTGAGATTTTCCAGCAATTTCTGTCTGTCTCCTTTCTCTTTGGTTGGTAATCACTTTGCCTGATGCCATACTGGGATGCTAGATATCTGTCACTGGGCTACGGGGTGGTTGCTTTGTGGAAAATCGCAGCCCAGGTGGTAGGAACAGGAGTGAGTTGTGGAGGAGGCTGAATTCTGTATTTTGAGGAGGGGAGTGAGGTGATGGTAGTGTTTGTGCTGATGGCAATTGGAGCCTGGGTGGGGTAGTGTGATGGACCGAGACTGAGGGCTCATGGGTAGTGAGGGTGCTGAGGGGTCAGTAGTGGAGTGTGCAGCAACCAGACCCTGGGAATGATGGGTTCCCATTAGATCAAAGTCAATGTCGAGTTTATTATGTGTGAAAGTACGTGAGTGTACAGGTACAATGAAAAACTTACTAACAGCAGCATCACAGGCATTTAGTATGAAAATAATCAGCATTCATGATGGAAACATAAATTAAACATAAATTGTACTCAATGTTTACAAAAAAAGACCACAATTCATGCAAAGTGATCAGAGTAGTTAGAGTGTTGTTAAGCTGCAGTGAGTAGGATTGTGCAGGCTGCTTCAGGAACTGAATGGTTGAGGGGAAGTAGCTGTTCTTGAATTTCCTGTCCGCTGGTAGGTGTGAAGAGATGGTGGAGATTTTTGACGATGGATGTTGGCTTCTTGGTGGATTGCTTACTGAATCTGTGCCAAGGGTAAAGATGGTTGATTCCCAGGGGATTTATCATCTGATTAGTGAAGGGATATGCAGAAAGCAGGAATTCATGCCTGGGGAGCTTGCCATGTAGTCTTTTGGGAAGGATTCCATGCTGGAAGATGGTAAACCAGTTGTTAGTTTATAAAAATATCTGGCTCCTTCTGGAGGACTGTGACAGTCCCATTGTAGAACATTTCCTGAGAAGGGATCATCATGCGCATTCCAGGAGAAAGCAGCCCCAGTTTTCCTCAGAATAATACATCATAATTTCTAAAGGTGCATGGATGGGAATGGAATCATCATATACAACAAAGATGTGGAATTTACATTGTTGACATGAGGATGAAGAGGCTGATTGTATTTCTGCAACAGAGTCATAGACCAACACAGCAGTTACAGGCCCTTCAGCCCAGTAAGTCCATGCTGGTCACTTTGGCCACAAAATTGAATAAACTGACCCTGACATCGTTTCAGGCCCAAGAAAAAAAATCAAGCTGTCTGAACGTGTACATCAGAACATTTCAGACAGCCAAAACAATTGTAATCTTAAAGACCACTTTGTTTTCTAACATATCCATAAAGATTAGAGTTTCCGTGTTTTGAACTGTAGGGAAGAAAAGGAGTCTTTTGAAAGAGAAAGATGATCAATTTAGGCAGTCTGTGGTGAAAGGAAAGGAGATTGTAATACCAGACCTTTTAATTAATGCAGGATATTTTAAAGTGTGGCAAATGGTGTAACATGGTGGATGATAAGGGCAAGTATTCACCTGTGGGAGTATCTAGAACTAGGGATTTCTGTATAGAAATAAGACAGAGATAAAGAAAGCTTTTTTCTCTCTGCGTGATGAGAGTTTATGGAACTCTTTCCCTCAAAGGGTAAAGTCCAAACAGTGTCAGATTACGTCAAAGGGTAATGACCAAACAGTGTCAGATTATTTTTAAACAGCAGTAGATGTGTTGTTGATAAGTTGAGGATTCAAAGGTAAACTCGAACATGGAGCCAAAGTTAAAATCAATTGGCCACATTCTTGTTGATTGGCAGAGCAGGACTGTATACCCTAATTCGTATGTTCAGTTGCAACAATTCCCCTTGTGTCTGACAGGAATGTCTATCGGAGTCACATAAAACACTGTTTTTCAGATGACTTTATGATGTTGCTGTGTGCATCGCTACAGTGGCAGGTGTTTGAAGATGAAAACAAAGCCGCAGTGAGGATCGTTGCTGGGGACAATGTGGAGATCTGCAGAGATCTGGATGCAGCGACATTCAGTCAACACAACCCAGTACCAGACTTCATTCATTGCAGGTGAAGCATAAACTCTGGTCGACAGCTTTTATATTTACTGGGAGACCAGTAGCATGTGCCAATGCTCACTATTCTCTATCTGCTGAATTTATTGAAAATAGTAAGCATCATCATCAGAATGGGAATTCATTTACAGCCAAACTTGTCATAGTTTGTAAGTGAATACGCACCCACTCGCTCTCCCCTCTCACATCTCCCCTCTCCCACTCTCCCCTTCTCCCCCCTCTCCCAGTTCATTGGGACCAGTACCTCTTGGCTGGTCCAATTAGCCAAAGTTTCATTGAAATAGTTGAAAAGGTATAAAAAAACAAACTACCATTTAACTGAGTAACAAATTATTTATTTAAATAAAATACAAATCAAATTAGAACACAACCAAAACTACAGTAGTACTATAAAATAATGTATTCGTTATTAATAGTTATCGACAGAGGAATTCATTCAGTGTTCTTTTGATTGACTGTGTGTGTCCATCCGGCTGGTGGCGTGGTGGCAACAATGCTGGACTTTGGGACAAGAGGTCCCGAGTTCGAATCTGGCCGGCTCTCTTGCGCGCCCTCCATCCATGGGTTGAGTGTCGAGCTGGCAACTCAACCTTTGTAAAAAAAAAACCTGGAGAGGGATGGGCTCCGCCAGGTTTCAGATGCCCAAGACATGCCGTATGATGAGCAATCACCAAAAAGATCGGTGCAAAAAGCTTGTCACGACGGTGCCCCGACGACTCCACCAGGAGTTAAGGGCTCGCGCGCACGCGCACACACACACACACACACACACACACACACACACACACACACACACACACACACACACACACACACACACACACACACACACACACACACACACACACACACACACACACACACACACACACACACCACCCCTCCCCAGTGCTGATAATGGACTGCCTTCAAACAATGCTATCAATGATTGAATCCTCCAAGTCTTCATTTTCATTGTAGCATTCAAGATGGTTTTGATACCTTCAAACTATTTGCAGTTCCTAACTTGCTGAGTAGAGAAATCACTTCATTTTCACTCCTGGCATCTCCAAGCCTCAATGCTTGAAACTGCATTGAGCAAAACAGTTCTGAATTGTCTTGCTGCTTATTTTTCATCAACTATCAGTGACACTATTAAAGACTGCCCACTGTAAGCACAGTGTAGAGCCACATCACGTACACACGACTGGTGCCAGTTAGAAATTGTCCAATTAAGTGGCATAGTGTCTCAAATAAGTGAAGGAAATCCCGATCCTGGCTGTCCTGGAAGAGAATTGCTCTTCAGCCCTGCATATCTTTGCCAGTCATCATCCCTATCTATGCTAATCCTGTTTGCCTGCGTTATGTATTCTTCAAAGCCTTCCACTCAGTGGAGGTAAAAAAAACAGGTGCTGAAAATGTGAAATAAAAATAAGAAGTGTTGGAAACAGCAGGTCAAGTAGCATCTGTGGAAAGAGAAATAAGAGAGAGGGAGGAGCAGTTAGCAATTAAGGTCTGGGACTCTTTATTGGAACTCATTTCAGTAACTAAAATTATTGTGATGTTTATAGTCTTGCAACCAACACTTAATTTTTTTTTATCTTTTTCAAACACAGGTCTTACCTGGACATGATCAAAGTTATTGGATTCAGTTACTTATTTTGGTTCGTGCTCACAATCATCTTTATCACAGGAACTACCCGTATCAGCATCTTCTGCATGGGTTACCTGGTTGCCTGTTTTTATTTCCTCCTTTTTGGTGGAGAGCTTTTATTAAAACCCATTAAAATAATTCTGCAGTACTGGGATTGCCTTATTGCCTACAACGTATTTGTGATCACAATGAAGAATATTCTATCTGTAAGTAACTGTTGCAAGCTTTAAGCTCTGGTGAAGACTTTTTGTTTTGTTCTTGTATCGTTTATCAGAATATAATTTTGTAGCACTTTTCAGCTGGCATGAGCTTATCGTGCCATATAGTTTCCTCCTTTTCAGTAAATATCCAGAATTACATGTTTCTATCCATAAAAAATATGGGGCAGGATTGGTAGGGGAGTATTTAATTGTGTAATAATGTTATATAAAGTCAGCTTAGGTGCACACTCAGTTAATTCTGACAGGTAATAATTCCTGGTGTTATTTCCCTGTAAATGTGGCTAACTCAGTCTTCATCCACTTTTTCCCTTGTTTAAAATCCCTAACTTTCTTCCTGATGTCCTTCTGCCAAATGTTTTCACCTTTGATAAGGTATGTTGCCCCGTGAGATGAAAGCAGGCTCAGACAGGAGAGCTGCTGCCTCAAAACTCCAATGATTAGCTTCAATCAGAGAGGCCTGCATTCTCCCCATAATTAATGGATTTCCCCGAAATGTACATAGACCACAGAACATTTCAGCACAGAAACATTCCTTTGACCTACAATGTTGTGCAGAAGTAATTCAGTTCATTAAACTTTTGTCTGCATGTGGTCTGTATCCCTCCATTCTCTGCAATTCTATAGGGCTCTCTGATTGTCTGTTCCACCAACACCCTCGGCAGTACATCCTAGGTGTCTACCATTCTGTGTGTAAAAAAAATTCCCTATACATCTCCTTGGAAAATTTCCCCTCTCACCTTAAATGCATACCCTTGAAATTAGACATTTCAATCCTGGGTAAAAGATTCAAGCTATTTATTTCTTCTTATAATTTTTTTAAACTTCTATCAGGTCTCCTGCTGAGCCACCACTGATCCAGAAGAAACAAGCCTACTTTGTCTGTCCTCTCCTTTATCCCTCCACTCTAGGCAAGTCATTTCTGCACCATTTCCAAAGCCTCCATATCCTTCCTGTAATGGAATGACCAGAACTGGATTAATATTCCAGATGCTGTCTAACCAAAGTTTATAAAACTGCAACATTACTTTGTTACTCTTGAACTCAATGCCTCGACTGTTAAAGGCAAGCATGCCATATATCACATCTCAGCCAAACTGAGCAGGAACAACAGTTTTCCTTCCCCAACATGGAGTTGTGAACCACGCGGAGTCTGATTACCATCTGTGGTTTCATATTTGCCTTGTCTCAGACCAGCTATTTTTCTTCAATTTCAAATTGATTTAAAACATAGAATATAGATAGTACAGCACAGGAAAAGATGCCTTGCCTCCCAACGTCTGCACCAAATGTGATGACAAATTAAACTAATTCTTTTCTGCCAACATATGATCCATAACCATTGATTCCCTCTGTGTTAATCTAAAAGCCACTATCACATCAGCTTCCAACACAACCCCCTAAAAAGTCATTCCTGACACCTGCCACTCTCTGTGTAAAAATAACTTGCCACGGTTCCTTTAAACCTTACCCCCTCTCAGCTTGAATGCATGTACTCTACTACTTGGCATTTCTACCCTGAGAGAAAATTATTTCTGTGCCTCTTTTAAACTGATAAACTCTTATCAAGTCTCCCCTCAGCCTCTGCTGCTCCAGAGGAAAGCATATGCAAGCATTTACTCTACACAAATCTATTCATGAATATGTATTTCTGTTACAGATAGGAGCATGTGCCTATATCAATTCTTTGGTTTTGAGAGGTTGTTGGTTCATCCAAACATTTGGCCTCGTCTGTACTGTTAAGGGCTACGATGAGCGTAAGTAATCGATCCATTTAGCTTTTCTATTACACTTAGCAAAATTTCAATTTGGGCTGTATATTTGAAAAGTTCAATATCTTTTTTGTGCTCTGCTTCCAACATGATTCCATTGACCTGAAACACTAGATCTCCTATTAGGGAATGAGACAGGGTGGGTCAGATAACAGAAGTTTGTGTATGGGAACATTTTGGATCTAGTGACCTTTATGCCATTTCAATGTAATTATGAAAAAGGATAGGTGTGGTATTTGGGTTGAGATTTTAAATTGAAGAAAGGCCAATTCTGATGATATCAAAAAGGACCAGGCAAGTGTGAATTGGGACTGGTTGTTTAGTGGCAAAATTGTCTTTAAGTGGGTCACCTCCAAAAGTGAAATTTCGAGAGCACAGAGTTTGTATGTTCCTGTCAGAATAAAAAGTAAAGATAACAGGTTTAGGGAACCTTGATTTTCGAGAGATACCAAGGCCCTTGTTAGGAAAAAGAATGTGGTGAATAGCAGGGATAGGCAGGCAGGAACAAATACGTACTTGAAGAATAGAAGAAATGCAAGAGAATGCTTAAGGAGGAAATCAGGAAGGCTAAGAGAAGACATGAAGTTGCTCTAGCAGACAAAGTAAAGGAGGACCCAAAAAGTTTCTACAGATATATTAAGAACAAAAGGATAGCAAAGGACAAAATTGGTTAACTGCAAGATCAGAATAGTAATCAATGCATGGAGCTGAAAGAGATGAGGGAGATCTTAGAGTTTTTGCATCTTTTTTTTACTCAGAAAACGGACACAGAGTCTATAGATGTGAGGCAAAGCAGCAGCGAGGTCATGGACTCTCTACAGATTACAGAGGAGATGTTTGCTACCTTGAGGCAAATTAGGATGGATAACTCCTCAGGGCCTTCACTCGGACCCTTGGGAAGCTAGCGCAAAAATTGCGGGGGCCTTATCAGAGACATTTAAAACATCCTTAGCTATGGGTGAGATGCCAGAGAACTGCAGGAAAGCTAAAGTTATTCCATTGTTTAAGAAAGGCTCTAAGAATAAGCCAGCAAAATTTAGGCTTGTGAGCCTGGCACCTGTAGTGGGGAAGTAATTGGAAGGTATTCTAAGGGACCAGAGATATAATTATTTAGATAGACAGGGATTGATTCGGGATAGTCAACATGGCAGGTGTGTTATATCATGTCTGAATAATCTTACAAAGTATTTTGAAGAAGTTACCAGAAAAATTGATGAAGGTAAGACAGTGGATTTTGACGACATGGAATTTAGTAAGGCTTTTAACAAGGGCATGCATGGGAGGTTGGTCAAGAAGGTTCAATCGCTTGGCATTCAAGATGCGGTCATAAATTTGATTAGTCTTTGGCAGAAGACATCAGAGAGTGGCTGTAGATAGTTGCCTCTGACAGGAGGACTTGGACTAGTGGTGAGCTGCAGGGATTGGTGTTGGGTCTGTTGTTTGTCATCTATGTCAATGATCTGAATGATAATGTGATGAACTGGATCAGCAAATTTCTGGTTGACACCAAGATTGGGGGTGTAGTGGACAGCAGGGAAGACTATCAAAGCTTGCAGTGAGATCTGGACCAGCTTGAGAAATGGGCTGAAAATATGGCAGACAGAATTTAATGCAGTCGAGTGTGAGGTGTTGCTCTTTGGGAGGACCGACCAGGGTAGCACTTACACAATGAGCAGTAGGGCACTGAGGAGTGCAATAGAACAGAAAGAGGTCTGGGAATACAGATCCATAATTCCTTTAAAGTGGCATCACAGATAGATAGGGTCATAAAGACAGCTTTTGGCACATTAGCAAAACAATATATTCAGTGCAGGAGTTGGGATATTGTATTGAAATTGTATAAGACATTGGTGAGTTGCCAGGATTTAAAGACCTGCGTTATAGGGAAAGGTTGAATAGGTTAGGACTTTATTCCTTAGAACATCGAAGATTGAGAGGAGATTTGATGGAGGTATACAAAATTATGAGGGGTATAGATAGGGTAAAAGTAAGTAAGCTTTTTCGCTGAGGTTGGCTGAGACTACTAGAGGTCATGAATTAAATGTGAAAGGTGAAATGTTTAAGGGAAGCATAAGGGGGAATTTCTTCAGTCAGAGGTTGGTGAGAGTGTGGGATGAGCTGCTAGTGCAAGTGCTGGATGCTGAGTTGATTCAACACTTAAGAGAAATTTGGATATGTATATGAATGGGAGGGGTTTGGAGGGCTATGGTGCAGGTTGATGGGACTTAGGCAGATTAATGTTTTGGCATGGACAAGATGGGCAAAAGGGCCTGTTTCTGTGCTGTAATGTTGTATAACTCCATGATTCTATGACTTCAATAATCCAGATTAAATGTGCCTGACAGCATTGGATGAAACCCGCCACTCCAATTGCTGTCTGTCAGATCCATGTTTAGTCCAGATGTGGACGTTCGATTGTCCTAATGCTTGCAATGAGCAAAGTGGTTTGGAGTGTGACCAACCTGACCCCTCATAAACTTTGCCTCCTGTTAATGTTGTGATGGATTTTACTGGGATGTAGAACCATCAACAAATAATTTACTAGTTTTTGAAAAGTAGAATAATCTTTAAAAAATGTTGAATTAAATACATAAAGAACAAAAATAATTACAATCATTAAATGTAAATAATAAATAAATAAATATTTCCTTAAAATATAATTGAACAAAAGGGGTGTCAGAGACATTTGAGGCAACTCTCCAATATAGTCTATCAATAAGTCCAAGACTTGTGTATGCAAACAAGTTTGGCCCCAGCTTCAGGTGGAATGGTTGAATGCAAGCAATTTAGTTTGGAACAACCAGCCATAGCTGTTGAGATTCAGTCTGACACACCATGTTACAACATCTCCTTTTATTGCATACAACCAAGAATGAATGTGTATGGTCTATTCACCAAAATAGTTTCAATGTTAATCCTGCAACACAAACCATGTACTTCAGATAAATACTATGTGGAGATTTGTGACATATATGATTATATGATATATATGTACAATATCTGAAATACATCTTATGGAAATGTTTGTTTGATGATGAACTTCAATAAAAAATAAATTACAAAAAAAAGTGTTTTCAGTTGTACGAACATTGTCACATGATTATTTAGTTTACAAATAATGGAATTGCTATCTCTGTAACCTAATTTCCAAAAGTACACCAATGTGGTCAATGGGGTTATCAAAGGAATCGTACAATTTTTAGAAGTTAGTCAGAGATCCACATGCAAAATCAACTTCCAATGCATTGCCAGATTTGATTATAATGGATACTATGAACTGATGAGCAGTTAAGTAGATATCCTTTTATTTCCTTAAGATGTCCTTATTCCATCATATTTTCTGTAGTGTATCCTGTATATTTATCACCTTCAGTGAAAACCTGTTGCTCCAGCTGCCCATTTCCTTTTGTTCGTGATTTGAAATTAGAGTTGAAATTGGTTTGTGGTGTGCCGTACCCAATTTGATTGTCACTTATGAGCAGAAGATTGGGAAGGACTTTATTACTGATGTTGGTTATCCTTTAGTTTTAAATAACGGGAATGTTTGAATATTTTATCAGTGTTCATGGAACTCACATATTTCAGATGTATTCATTTATCTTTAAGAGTAAGGATGTTCTGGTGAAATTTAACAACACATTTCACTCTATGTTTTGATGTACATGTGAGAAATAAATGAATCTGAATCTAAAAATGGGCAAGATTTTGTGCAATGCATAAATCGATGATCATTACAATCTACCTCATTATGGCCTTGCGTCTTACTGTTTGCACTTTCTCTGTAACATATTACTTTGCATTCTGTTCTTGCTTTATACTTGTACTACTTCAGTGCATTTAAGTGATGAAATCATCTGTATGGTTGGCTTGCAAAACAAAGTTTTTCTCTGTGCCCTAATACATATGAAATTAACAAATCAATTTACCAACTTTGATTTTTTGCTGATCTGAAAGAATATTTTTCTTCCACAGCCCCTCCAGAGAACCTTAAGAAATGCCCATTGCCAAGTGGTGAAGCAGGCATTATATGGGATAGTATATGTTTCTCCTTTCTACTGCTACAGAGGAGAGTCTTTATGAGTTACTATTTCCTGCATGTAGTGGCGGACATAAAATCCGCTCAAATACTTGCATCAAGGTAAGCTTAAAATAAATAAATCTTAACATCAATATGGGACTGAAGATAACTCAGTATAAATTTATCATTTTACCATAAACATTAATTAGTCTAGCCACTTTAAATTAGTTTATGTCATTCTTCCATTGACTGTGTTGAAAGTTCTTCATTTTTGGAGGAAACAATTTAGTATCAAATGATCAATATTTTCTTTTATTTAAAGAAGCATTTTAAGTGTAGCTTTTATTTGGTAATAATTTTCTGTTTACTATAAATGCCTCATGTATTGTTACAGAGGTGCAGAGCTATTTCAAGCAACAATTGTTAAAGCTGTGAAGGCCAGACTCGAAGAGGAAAAGAAGTCAATGGACCAACTCAAGAGACAGTAGGCCATTCTATGTGATACCTTGTATGAGTATACCTTTCCAGGGAATTATATGACTGCTTGTTGAATGCTTGTTGAAGTTAAAGAATCGTTACCTAATGTATTCATTCAGGCTCCATTCACATACAAATCATTTACTCTAAACAGGATGGATCGCATCAAAACAAGACAGCAGAAGTATAAAAAAGGCAAAGAGAGGATGCTGAGTTTGACACAGTCAGTTGATGCGCAGGGTAATAAGGTGAAGCAGGAAGATGATGATGATGAAGGTATTTCAACATATTCTATGGAATGCATGCCTGCTGCAATTCTACAATTGACCAATATCATTTATACATCTCATTACAGCTGCGGCTGAACGACAATGTTTTCTATTTGATATGTGTTATTTGAAGCACAGTTGAATTAATATGAGCACATACCTCAAGTCAAATCAAAGTAAATTTATTATCAAAGTACCTATAGTGTATGTCATCATATACCACATAGAAATTCATTTTTGCAGGCATTTACAGGAAGATACAAAGTAAATGCAGTGTCTTCATTGCAGGAACGATGAGTTAAGACCATTTCTGTCTCATTGACAATTAAGAGGCCTTTTATCTCCATGTTGGAGTCATGGCTAAACCAATTATAATCCAACATCCATCAGAGTTGCTATTGACTGAAATGCTATCAATATATATATATATATATACTTTATACACATAATTAATGATCTAGCAGAGTAAAAAAAAGTCCCTACATATTTTATTGGAAGCATACTATTTATTGCTTGTTTATCTTGGACCCTGGTTGTTTTAGAAACTAATATTTACAAATGTTAGAGACCATATCACTTTTACTGGAGGACTGTGAAAATCTGAGGAGTGGATTAAGAATGTTTTCTATATTTTCATTGTTATTGATGTCAGTGGGCAGTGAGTGACATGAAGTAATGTTATTGAGTACACTTTGCAACAGAAGAGATTTTGTATGTGTGGCATAATCAAAGTACTGTTAAGGCCTGATTGGTATTCAGGAAAGAATGTGGTAAACAGGTACAGCAGGCTGCCTATTTGTTGTTCTCAGCTTGCTTTCATCTACCTTCCCATTCTCCACCCACAAAGCCCTGCGCAGGATTAAAACCATGAAGAGATACGAAACTGACGATTTTTTAAAAAAAATCAAGGCATTGCTTAAAAGAGTACCAATGCAAACCAGTATACTGAATGCAATGAGCAAATGGGACTTGTCTTGAGTTAGGACGCTGTCAGCAAAGTATCGGATCACCTCTGAATGGGGGAGGAGGGCGATGATGCTGCGATGAGAGGCAATGTGGATTGAATTGGAAAAGTCTGACCCAGAGCTAACAGAGGAAGAGATGCAGGTTTCAGAAGAGGATAAGCTGAGACAAGGCAGTGTCAGATGATAATACAAAGGTATAAGTAATTACTTGTAGAGATGACCTGAGTAGGTGGTAGACACCTGTACTTTCCTAACATTTTGGAACTGTTTAGATCAGCATGTAATGGGATAGAAAGCTACAGACCAAGTGCTGGGCAATGTGATTAGAGTGGATAGATTAGTGATGCCAGTATTGACATGACTGGCCAAAGAGCAATCCCCATGCTGTATAATCTTTATGGTTCCATGACTCTAGAAGAATAAGGTTACTGGTTGAGGATTTATAGCATCATAGAGCACAGGACCCAGCCCTTTGGCTCAGCAGGTCTGTGCCAACCATTAAGCATCCATCTGCACTAATCTCACTTTCTCATTTTCCCCACAATTCCAGCAACTCCTCCTAGATTCTACCTCACACCTGCACCCCAGGGAAATTTACAGTGCAAAATTGACCGACTAACTGCATGGCTTTGGAATGTTGGAGGAAATGGGGAGAGGGTGCAAACTCCATACAGACACCACATGTTGTTGGAACTGTGAGTCAGCAGCTCTATCAGAATTGGAATCACGGACATACCGTATGTTGTGAGATTTGTTGTTTTGTGGCTTGAGTGCAAGACATAAGAAAATTACTACAACTTACAAAAATAAATAAATAGTGCAGAAGAGGAGTAGCTAAGTCATGTTCGTGGATTCATGGACCATTCAGAAATCTGTTGGTGGAGGGGAAGAAGGTGTGCCTAAAATGTTGAATATGGGTTTTTCCTGCTCCTGATGGTAGCAATAAAAATAGGGTATGTCCTAGATGGTGAAGTTCCTTAATGGTTGATGCTACCTTCTTGAGGCACATCCTTTTTTGAATATATCCTTGATGATGGGGATCTGGCTGTGTTTACAACCCAATCTTTCGATCCTGTGCATTGGAGTTTCCGTACCAGGTGGTGAAGCAACCGGTCTGAATGCTCTACAGCATATACGTGTAGACATTTGCAAATGTATTTGCTGTGATGTACCAAAATATTCTCAAGCTCCTAATGAAGTACAGCCAGTGGCTTGCCCTCTTCGTGATTCTATGCCAGCTGATGAGGCAGAATCTCTGGTCTTCCCAGTGCTTCGTTGGAGGAAATCTTTAGTCGCACAGGCAGACTTGCAGTTGGAAGGCACAAGAGGGCTGGTGGTGATTTAGGGATGGGAAGTCTCAGAACCCATGTGAAAACTGACATTATGTCTGAAGATGATGTTGCCAAGGTGCATGCACAGATAAAAAATGAGAAAGGAGCCAAGAGTGGATCCATAGTGGATTAGGGACACTGATAGAAAACAGGAAAGCAAAAACCAATTGCTGGAAGAACTCAGTGGGTAATCCTGCACATGCAGTCTTGTGTCTTTCTAGATATGAATGGAACCAGGCAAGTGTGGTCCTTCCCAATTGGATAATGCAGAGGGATCACTTAGGAACTCGGGACAATCTCAAACAAAGGGACATAGTTTCATGATTAGAGATCAGACATTTTATTTCTTCTTTGAGCAGAATTAGGATATTTGGTCCATCAAATCTGCTCCAATGTTTCATCATGGCTGATCCATTTCCCTCTCAACCCCTTCTCTCACCTTCTCCCGGTAACCTTTCACGCCCTGACTAATCAAGAACCTGTCAACCTCCACTTTAAATACAACCAATGACCTGGCCTCCACACAGCCGCCTGTCACAATTAATTCCACAGATTCACTGTTCTCTGGCTAAAGAAATTCCTCCTCATCTCCATTCCAAATGGACACCCCTCTAATCTGAGCCTGTATGCTCTGGTCCAAGACTCTCTGACCATAGGAAACATCCTATCCATATCCACTATATTTAGGCCTTTCAACATTCAATATGCTTCAGTGAGAACCCCACCCCCCATCATCCTTCTAAATTCCAGCGAACAACAGCCCAGATCCATCAATTGCTCCTCATATGATAAGCCTTTCATTCTCAGGTACCTCTTCTGAACCATCTCAAATGTCAGCACTTTCTTTCTTACATAAGAGGCCCAAAACTGTTTTCAATACTCCAAGTGAGGCCTCACAAATGCTTTATAAAGCCTCAGCATTACATCCTTGCTTTTATATTCTAGTCCTCTCGAAATGAGTGCTCTCCACTGACTTAACCTGCAAATTTAAAACTGATAAAATAAAAATTCCTTCTTGCAAACGATGGGGTCTCTCCGGATTTCTCTACCACAGAGTAATGTGGAGGCTATCTCATTGGAAATATTTAAAATGGAGTTAGGTCGAGGAAGTGAGGTTATGGGGAACTGTGCAGAAGAGGAGATGATGATTGAGGTGGATCAGCCATGATTGTATTAAATGGCAGAGCTGGCTGGAGGTGCTTTGTAGCCTATTCCTGCTCCTATTTTTGTATTCTTGTGGACCAAAAACTACTGACAGGCCAAGAAGGAAGAGGGAAGTAGATTATCTTTTCTACAATCATGTAGAATAACACAGCAGGTTAAAAAAATACGTGTCCCTAATGCGGTCAAGTCCCAAAGATAAGTAAGCCAAAAAGGTAATAAAGTTGATAGTAATTCTATACTTGATAGATTATCATTTCATTGGTGAAATTCCAATGGAGATATTTTGATAAGTGAGTAATTCTGCAGTCAGACCATAATTATGTTATGACTATTTCAGAGACACTGTCACAGTAAGATTGATTTATTCATCTTTATGACTGATCCAGTATTTCTGGAACATAACAGTTGGTAGTCAAATTCAACATACTTTGCATTTTTAAACCTTGATTAAGAAGATCAGTTTTTCGGTTTTCATCTTTGGCTAATATATAATTCACCTCCAGAAGCTACTCTTTCAATGCTTAATTTTGTAACTATAGATGCAAAACCCTTTTGTTATATTTTCATTACAGTTTTCAGATCAATGCAGTATGGAAATAAGTTCTATGACCCAACTTATCTGTGTCAACCAAGCTGATCCCATTGGCTTGCATTTCGTCTATAGCCTTCTAACCTTTTACTATCCAAATATCTTTTAAATGTTGTTATTCTACTTGCTTCAACCAGTTTCTCTGGCAGCTCAATTCATATATGCACCATCCTCTGTATGAAGATGTTGCCCCTTGGATCACCTTTAAATGTTTCAACTTTTACCTTAAAACTACACCCTCTAGTTCTTCCCTGGAGGGAAAATACACTATGTGCATTCACCCTATCCATACCCCTCATGAATCTGGGTTAGCTGTTGGCTGAGGTTCCTGAAAATTCTTTCATTTCTATAGCATCTTTCACAACATCAGAATGTCCCAACGTACCTATAAAAGTGTGTTCTCGACTGGGGGGGCATCTTAACCTTCAGTGGAAGTGCAATTAAGAAGGATCTAATGCAAGCATTGCACCTAAATCTGTTGTTGATTCATAGAATTATACAGCATGGAAACTGCCATCTTCTTTCCAGATTTGGTGGAAGGGAAAATTAAAGTTTTTAACTATTGCTGGAATAGTGCCAGGTACAGGGCTGGACTTGTGTGATAGAAGCCCCCTATATTTAGTGGTCTGCTGTTGATACTATGCATGGTGCTTCTATGACAGTTAGGTGAGGCAGAGAGTAACTGTATCCCATTCTTAGAAATAGGGAAGGAGAAATGAGTTCCAGTTTTTGCATCATTCAGACAAATATCAGGTTGTGATTCAACATTATCAATCTATTCTCTGAGCATCATTAACTGATGTACATTCAGTTAAAACATTTTCCTTACTTTTTATGGAAAGTCCTTATGATTATTTGTTTCTTGTTATTATTCAGTTGTCATTGCCAGGGCATGATATATTAGTAGTAAAAGCCTAGCAATTACTGCCACTATAAATAGACTAGTATGGAAAGGATTTGTATAACGTTCCCTTGCTATCCATTTAATGCAGGCAGTTTTTCAGTTTGCTTCCAATGGGCAATGTCTCATTTAAAACAAAAAGTAAGGAACTGTCATGCAAATTTCTAGCAGTAATCACTAGGCTAATATCAGTAATTAATGAATACTCAGATTCACATTTGTTCGAAGGCAAAACGAGTTGCATTGGTGCAAAGCTATGAAATAAGTACTGATGAATTGAGTAGTGTATCTCATTCATATGTGTTTCCTTTATTGTCAAAAAGAAAAGTGTTTGGGCATTTTTAATTGAAGGACTGATACATTGATAATTTAGGGGATGTGAGATCTCTATTACAATGCAGTAATAAATATGCATGGGATAGGTGAGATCCCTTTATCATTAGATAATGCACCAGATTAGAATGAAACGATTCTTTTGCCACAACCAATTCATATCTGAAACCCAACCACAATGTTGATAAACATAATGTTCTTTGTTTGGACTGGGATAGAGAGGTTGATCAGTGAAAGTGGGTTCCTCTTTTGGGGAAAGACATACTGGAAAAAAGGGCAACCGGGCAGGCTCTAAGGAGTTTGCCAGTAAATTTGTCAACTCCACACATTCTGACACACACTCAGCTACTTTATCCTATATCCTTTCAGCTTAAATTAAACTCCATGAATATTTTTTAATTATATAGAATTATCAGTAGTTTGGCTGATTTTAAAAGTTTTAAACATGAAGTTGGTTTGAACTATCTGGCAGAAAACCAAATATCTTAAACCAATTTCATAATTTAAAAAAACAAATAATGCTAGGGGGAAACCACTCTGGAAATGGGGAAATAATTCATATTATGGATGTCCTGAGAAAAAGTGCAATGGTTACTGTCTTTGTATTACTGAAGTACTTTTTCTCTTGCATGAAATTGCTTGTAAACATGTTTCGGCATGTGTAAACCTCATGAGTTGTAAACTCTGCTGATAGCAGACATGCCCACCTGATCATTTTGCTTTTGTTTGACAAAATTAATGTTTGGACCTATTTTGTTTTAGGAGAACCAGAGAAAGAGAAAGCCAAGGGCAAAAAAAAGCAGTGGTGGCGACCCTGGGTTGACCATGCTTCCAGTAGGTTTGCCTCAATCATCTGTTGTATGTGCTACTCATAAACCAAATTTCCTTGAATAGACAACTGCACATCTTAAAATTTCAGTTTTAAAAAAAATAATGAATCAATGTTTCTTAGAGCTCAAAGCATGGATTTGTTTTTATCCTACTGTTGTTATTTTGATGGGCTTTATGGGTCAGTTTTAATTAAGGATGGACAGATGCCAATTTGCTGCATCTAAGTCATTCTCTACTCATTCACCATAGTTATTTGAATCCATGTTGAATGCATAACCGATTGTGAAACTATAGCTGTATTAATTATCATCTGACCATTTTGCATTGCACTGTATCTGATCAGTCTTTGAAGCTGTTAGTTCAGTCATTCTTTGCCTGCCAAATTTTGAACATTTTGTTGGATGCAATTAAGGAATTTGAGTTATACAGCATTGTTTTTCAATTGCAATTAACTGACCTACTACATAAAGTAATTCAGTTTTTCAGGAGCAGCTGCAGGCACTAATAGTCAGATGGAAGAATTGCTTTTTTTTTATTTATCGGTTATGAACACAACATGGAAACAAAAATTAAATGGTTGATTATTAAAGGACATTGTATTTTAGCTTTCTCAAGCTTTTTTCCTGATCTGTAAAGCCACCTGTGTTAATGCAGCTTGTTAATGCACACAGGAAGCATAACAATGCTGTTCAGCCAGACAGTAAGACTTCATTACTTGCACCTGTTTGACACAATCAAGCGGCCTCCTTTATTGATGTGTTTTGGGTTGAATTTTATTTATGTGAATAAACGAGGCATGAAAGTAATGAAAGTCTTGATCTATTCAAGGGAATGAAGTATTTGTTAAATGTATGACACCAAACCAAATTGGTTATTTTGGAGGCTAAGGTCAGTTCTGGGATGCTGTGAGCTCTTGGGGAGAGGGTGTGACTTCATTCGAGGTTTGCTGGGACTGCTTGATTTTCACACAGAATTGTCATTAATTTTCACAACTGTTTCCTTTCTGTCTATTTATAATTTTGAAAAGCCAAATCCATTTGACACCTTTAAAGTAGTTAGCTCGAGCTTGCTATTAAGATATTTGGCTTCAGTTATTTTGGATAATTGATGTGGGTAAACAAGTTTAATTGTCATTCAGCCATACATGAATGCCATGAATACAGCCAAATGAAACAGTGTTACTCCAAAGCCAAGCTGAAAAGCACAGTACCAATAGCCATGCACAGCACAGGGCATATATTGCACATAGAACATGCAGGACAGCAAGCACACACAATACCTTGAGAAGGTATTCAGCTCCCACAATAATTTTCACATTTTACTGTCTCATTTTCTAAATTTAAAATATACTGAAGTAGTATTTTTGAGGTAATTTACAAAACATTATGCATCATGTCAAATCAAAAGAAAAATTCTAAAACCCTGTCCAAAAAATTACTAAAAATTAAAAACCAAAATTGTGAGGCTGAAAAAGTATTCATGCCCTTTGTGATTATTATGCTAACTATCCTCGGGTGTAATACCTTACCAACTCATCCAATTTGCTAATGTAGGAAACTGGAGGATCGCCTGTTTTCAATGAATTTGTAAGAATAAATATCACCTGTCTCTGTAAGGTCCAACTGTATGGTAGATTTTCAACAGATGAAAACCAATATGAGGACAAAAAAGCAATCAAAACCATTCAGGGATATAATAATAGAGAGGCACAAATCTGGGAAAAAGTAGACGACCATCTCAAGGGCACTGAACATACTTCGGAGCTCAGTGTCTGCCTAGCCACATTGCCCAGATCAGGCCACCCTGCTAAACTTAATTCCTGGAGAAGAAAGGCACTTATAAGAGAGACTATTGTGATGCGATCAGTCATTCTGAGTGAACTACAGAAGTCAGTGGCTGCGACTGAAGATGATGTTCATGGCTCCACAATCTCTCAGGCCTTGCACAAAAAGGGTATTTGTGGACGAGTGGCAAGGAAGAAATCCTGGCTAAAAATAAATCCTTGTCCATAAACACTTTGCAAAGCATCACTTTGAAGATACCATAATGATATGGAAGAAGGTCTTGTGGTTGGATGAGACTAAAGTGGAAATTTTTGGCCTCAACACTAACTGGTACGTGTGGCATAAATCTAATACTGCACATCAGCCATCCCCGGTGTAAAATATTGTGGAGACAGCATCATGCTATGGAGATGTTCTTCAGCAACTCAAAGCATACGGCCAGAGCAACATCAAATGAAGAAAATTGATGTCCTTAAGTGACCCAGTCAGTGTCCTGTCCTTAACTGGTCAAACATCTCTGGCAAGATGTCCAACTGACCCGGCACACTGACCTGAGTGATTTTCCAAGGAGGAATGAATGAATCTTGTTCCATTGCATTGTGCAATGCTAATAGAGATACATTCAAAAAGACTACTGACTGTAATAGCAGAGAGGTGGCTCAACTGAGCACTGAACAAAGGGGGATGAATACTTTTGAACTGCTGACATTTCAGGTTTTGAATTTTCAGTTTCTCATGCTTTACAATTTTCCCTGTATTTTGGGCTCTGCTGTGGGGAAAAAAAAAGGAGAGCATGCAATTCACAATTAAAAACTCTCTGTTAAATTGATCAAATTCCCTGGTTGTAGTACTCATTTATGTGAACAAAGGGTTGGGGGCTCAATACTTTTTCAAGGCACGGTATATCAATAAAACACAGTCACACCAAAAAAAAATTGTCCAAGTCCATGAGTGTTGCAGCATTCTAACACAATACAGCTCGTCTTCTGCCAAGCAAGCACTAGGGGTGGTGGGGAGGGAAACTGACTCCAGTTTGGATGCCATGCCACAGGCGCCCACAGTACTCTGCTGGAGCAAGCCAACTCCAAAGCCTCTCTCCTGGGCAGCAGTAAACAGGCAACACTAGGCTTGAGGCCTAGTCCTCATTATGCCCCTGCCATCCACCAATAAATTGGTGAATTAGACTGCAGCATTGCGTATTAGCAATGTCCAACAGGGTCTTGCATTCACAAGAAAAGCAGCTAAGACAAACGCGGTTAGAATGAACACTGCCTTCATGCACAGATTCCTCCAATGCCTCTCTGCCACAGGCAGCAGCACAATCCCCAGCAAGTTCAGCTCCTTCAGTTTCTCCACCAATGTGCAATTCACAGATTTAAGTTCTTAATGCCCAGCAGGATCTTGAGATTGGAAGAAAAAGTGTTTAAAAAAAGACAATGACACTTTTCCTGGTCCCCATAGAAGCCACTACAACTGAGCTTGCCACCATTTTATAAACCATTCTTTATAAGTGTGTTAGCAATGTGCTAAATCATGCTAATGGCTGGCAGGTTCTCCTGAAGAGAATCACTGCACATGCATCATTGCATTTTGGGCTGTTTTACCTGTCTGTTTTCCAGTCAAGGAGGAGTTGATAACCTCTTGAACAATGCGACTGGATACATTTCTTATCTGGTCCTTCAACCTTTATCTGATTCTGTTCATACCTCATATTTATTTCATATTTTCTTATGATATAGACATCCATTTGACCCACTGAGTCTATGCTACCTCCCATCAATCCTATTCCTCGTGACTTTCCTCAACCTTCAAAATGAGTTACTATCAACCAAGCTGAGACTCGACACAGGTTAGAGGAACAGCATTTCAGATTCCATATTGGTAACTTCCAACCTGATGGCAGGAATATCGAATTCTCTATCTCACAATAACCTCACACTTCTATTCCCCCTTTTTGTTTCTCTTATTCCACCAGCCCCCATTACCCCATCTCTTTACCTTCCACTGCCACCCACACATTCCTCCCACTGGTTCCTCTCCTCACCTCACCTTTATTCTATAATCCACTGTCCTCTCCTATCAGATTCCATCTTGTTCAGCCTTTGCACTTACACCTATCACCTCCGAGCTTCTTACTTCATTGCCACTCCCTGTCCCTACCTCTCTATCACACTCCCTCTCACCTGGATCCACCTATCACTGGCATCTCTTTCCTTTTTGTTCTTGATATTGTGTCTCAGTCCAAGAAGTGAATTGTTCATTTGACTGTTCTCCCCATAGATGTTGCCTGACTCATTGAGTTTCACTGGGTTTTTCTGTATTACTGTACAATTAAGTTTTTTTTACTTTTCTGTAACTCACTTTTTAAAGTACCTTTTATTATTTAATTCAATTGTGAACGTTTTAAAACATCTCTGATTGCA
This sequence comes from Hemitrygon akajei, assembly GCF_048418815.1. Classification (NCBI taxonomy): domain Eukaryota; kingdom Metazoa; phylum Chordata; class Chondrichthyes; order Myliobatiformes; family Dasyatidae; genus Hemitrygon; species Hemitrygon akajei. Next base: position 85,568,613 of record NC_133124.1, read on the forward strand.
TTGAATACTGTGGTGAGGGCATAGCACGGCACAAAAGCCATCAGAACAATGGTGGGTCAGGTTTCATTCAGGGGCTTCCTCTCCACTCTCTATCTGCTCCACTACAGCAGAGCCCCAGAACCAAAGCCTCAGTGTTACTGGGAATCCTGCAAGCGCAAACCTACAAAATTAAGACTAACATTCAAATGCCATGATCTGGTCAATACTTCTCACCTTGTATATAAATGCACAAGTTAAAACCATCTGCTGATTCAGCTATATCTACCTTCATTGCCCTCATCCCACCTGCCTCCCTTACTCCTATGATTAAGCAATTACCCTTTAGATGTAAATACAGTGAAAATATAACTAGACAGAAAGATGTGTGAAGTCAATGACAATTTACTTTCATTATGTGATTTGTTTTACAAGTGAATACTGAATTGATTGTAAGGTATAATATATTATTATTTAAATAGTTTATTTGCAATTCAGTACACGTGTAATCAATAAATAACTTTAACAAAAAGTTAACTGTTTTTACAGCTCTTCTGTAAAGTTAACATGCATTGTCAGAACAACCATGTCTATGTCTAGATGTGCTTCCTTCATGTGCTGACATTCAGTCAAATGTAAATCTGAAAACAAACCTTATGAAACAAGCTTGTTATGAATTGTGTTATGCTGAAATTCGGTGTTATTTTATGTTACTTATTGTCCAGATTTTGTCTTATTTAATTTCCATTGAAAATGCATGCTTCTGCATGGAGTATTTAGAACTGAAATTGAAAAACATAAGGCTAAAAATTATATTTCTAGCAATCCGTCCACGGGATCTACATTTGACCTAACTTCAATTGAGCCTCTGCTTTAACATCTCACTTTCTTATCCACTATACTGACACAGAAATATTGCCAGTCTTTGCAATATTTGTTCTCTGTTTCTCCATCTTTTCTCACATTTTCCATCTGCTACTAGTTCGTTCTTAACATCTGTCAACCTGGCTACCTCCTCTTGATTTCCTTGTGCATTCCTTGAGTTGGATACAGGTAACAGTTTTGGTAGATTAGTGCTGTATGTTCTTTACACTTGCTCTCTTTGGCATTATTGTTATGGCAAATTAAGAATTTTCCATCTGTTTTATTCATACCATCTGGTTAAAATCAAATGAAGAAATTCATTATTCCTTTTGAAAGGTTAAATTCAATAGCCCAACCATTTCATTGTCTTTGCACCATTAATGTTATTTTCTCCTGCGTAGTGGTACGAAGTGGAGACTACTATCTCTTTGAGACAGACAGTGAGGAGGAGAATGACGAAGAAGTCAGGGAAGATGAAGAACTACCAAAGAAATCAGGATTCCAGGTAATATTCTGGAATTATATAGCAGTTCATTTACTAATAACTTTAAAAGTAAGACTGAAGGTCACTCAACATCCTACATCAGGCTATTTGAAGACTATTACAGCAAGGTGTTCCTTAACCATTCAAATAAATAATGGTAATGCATTGATCAGCCGGCATCTGAAAGCTAGGTTAATGTTTTGGATCAGGAGCTTCTGCACTTCTTATTGAGGTCTAATGTTGTATTTGAGACATTGACTTTTTTTGTCTTCCAGATGCTAACCATCTATTTAACATCTTCTACAAGGCCAACAATTTTTACCCATCCCTCAAAACACTACTTGTCCACAGCTGGGATTTTCTGGTTTTAGACCTATCTGCTACAAAGGAATAGTGACATACTTCCAAGTCAGGATACTAGACAACTTGGAGAGGAACTTGTAGGTGGCTGGATTTCTCTATGTATGCTGCTCATGTCCTTCACTGTAGTGGCATAGATTTGGAAGGACTTGTTGAATTAGGCTGGAATTTCAGGCTTTGCTGAGGATTGTTCTATCCCCACTACTGTTGGATTACTTTGCCTTTACCTTCTATAGCAACAACATTAAACTGAATACCCATTCAGTTGTTAAAAACTCAGGCAAAATCTCACCTGATCATATCTGAATACATGGTTAGTTTGCACCTGATACTAGATGAGTTTGGATAAGGAACTTCATTACTTCCAACGAGAGTATGAAGTCCTGCACATCAAACATTAACCTTTGCCTTGTTGGTGCTAACTATTTTTTTATTCACTTGTGGGATCTAAGCATCTCTGTGAAGACAACATGTGTTGACCACCCGTAATTGGAGGCACTGTGATTCCAACTTATCAGACCATGCAAAATATTGCTGTGCCATTGCTGATAACTGAAACCAGGCAGTGTAGGTATACAAATTTATGAGGTGCATAGATAGAGTGAATACTAAGAAATACTTCCACGTAAAATTGCAGGGCACATGTGTAGAGTAAAGGTGAGAGGTTTAGAGGGGATTGAAGGAATAACGTTTTCACTCAGAGTGGTTGCAATCTGTAAAGTATTGCTGAGTGTGTTGTGGAGGCATGTACTCTAACAATATTTAACTATCCAGTTACTAATTTAAGTAATTGAATGCCTCTTGACTGGCAATGGTTAAATGCAGGTAAATGGGATTAGCGTGGAAACCTTCCTGATGGTCAGCATAGACATGGTGAGCTTATTCTTCACTTCATTTCGTGCTAGCAGCCAAGGAATTGTTTGCAGTAAACATTGGAGTTTTCAAGAGCAAAGATAAGGGTACTAGAAATACACCTCTGAATTTTAAAGAACCCATGGAACTTCTCATGCTCTATCACTGTAATTTAAAATGTGGTTCAATGAAATTCTCTTTTGATGGAGGAGATGGGATTTGTACTATAATTCAATCAAAATTCAGGTGACAGAACAAGGAAAGGCTTAAGAAATTTCCTGGTGAAAAGTTTGGAATTGGCAAATTAAATCTTTGAAAATTCACCATACAGTTGTTTAAAGTAAGCAAAGAAAACATAGTCATTTGAGGTTTCCTGATGATTTGTACGACAACGAAGACCTCTAGCAGTCATTGTCGTCATCATCATCATCATATGACATGGGTGATCATAGTCTATGATCATAACTGTTCTTAGCCAGTTCTACAGAAGTGGCCTTCTTCTGGGCAGTATCTTTACAAGACGGGTGACCCCATCCTTTAACAATACTCCTAAGAGATTGTCTGCCTGGTATCAGCAGTCACATAACCAGGACTTGTGATATGCACCAGCTGCTCATTGTGCACTCACAGTACAATATCTAATTGAATGAGTGAGCTCTTTCACAATGTTCCTGCTGATACCTTTCTTTGGAATAACTGACAAAAAGAAGTGCATTAAATGAATAACATTTTTAAAATGTTTTACACATTCTATTGCAGCTATAGCTTTTTAAATCACCATGAATTTAACTAGAATTTGGAATTGTTTATATTGAGCTGGATGTCTTTAGGGATCTTAATGTACGCTGTTCTTTTCCATCTTCAAGTTAGGCATGTTGTTTGCTTATTATAACTGTTTGTCACTTATTGCATCTACTTAAGCAGATAGACTGGGATGTAAGAATTTCTTCTTCCTGCATCAAAACATGAGAAATAAAGTTTCAAGTCAAACTCTATTTTCATGATCATAAAGTATGTGAAGAAGAACCTTAAATAGTGCTTACATCGAGGTTGTGGCAGTGCGTTTAGATTGGCTTGTACACCTGATCAACTCTGACATAAATCCGTGCAGATATGCTACAGATGGAAAGCAGGATTTTGTCAAGTATCTGTAAAAATGCATTGTTATATTGCTGTGTGTATTTTTCTTATTATTTTTTCTTTCTTCTTGATGCTTCTTAATGCAGTATTGTGCCAATTTCCGGTAATACTTTTGTTTCCATTTTGCCAATGTCCAAGGTTAACTATATAGAACTTGTATATAATTCATTAACCTCTCAGTGACACTGATGAATTCTGTTTTGCAATGATTTATTTATAGGAAAAAACTGATTTTAATGGATTAAACTGAAGTGTTGCACTTAAGGTGATTTCTGTCAGGTTTATTCTCTGATTTTTGCTCTTTTTTCAAGTTCTGCATTCACAAATGTAGTCAAAGTCCCAATGTGCTTGATATAGAAATAAAAGCAGCAAATTTCTTAATAAAAGAGGAACAAAGATTTTTCTGATATAATCTGGAATTTAAACCACTCGATATTCAAATCTTTATTGTAGATTACATGCCATGGCTCTATGCCAACGTTTCAGCATTTTAGTTATTCTGATAAGCAACATGACAACACCATAAAGACAGCAGCATTTTTCAGCACCATTCAGCTAATCTATTCATTTTAGTGCATACACAATCCACTTCAGCCTAATGAACAGATGAAAACTCCTCATCACCCCAAATTTCATCTTTTGTCCAAATATAAAACATGCAAAATTGAGGGTCCCAATGTGTGTCTTTTTTTTTATTCCGACCCCCTTCCCTCTCCGGCACCAATTATATTCACTCATAACTCCTACAACCCCAGGCTCTTTCCCATCACTCATTGTAACTATACACTCCTCACCCTCATTGCTTGAATTTTGTCTTTCACCTAAAATTCCTGGACACTTTCAATGTACTTTTGAACCAATAGCAAAAAATATCTTTAACATTGGCTTCCAATATCCACTGATATAAAATACTTCACACATAACGCTCCAACCTCAGACCTTTTAGTCCAATCCTGTCAGGGACGGGAGCCTCTTCACCGTATGCAAATGTCACAGAAGTTGGTGGTGCTGTGGATGTCAAGGAAGGTTGTCTTAAACTACAGCAACATATTAGATCAGGTGGAAAGTTGTGAGGATAGGCAATAGATGGAATTTAATTCTAACAAAGGTGATGCATTGTAGGGAGTCGAGTAATGACAGGATACATATGGTAGGTTGTTGAGGAATGTTGATGAACAGAGGGACCTGGTGTTCAAGTACTTGGTTCCAGGAATGGCTACGAAAGGAAGAAGCAGATGACATTCATATTTTCACAGGTTGGGGTATAGAATATAAAAGTTGAAAAGTTATGTTGGACTGCACAGGAAGTATTGTGTGCAATTTTGGTTGCCACCTAATAGGAAGGATGTGGTTGCACTGGAAAGAGTAAAGAGGAGGTTCATCATGATGTTACTTGATTTGAGGGGAGAGTACTTTACAAAGAGAGTTTTCTTATATTTAACGTTGTTATGTTTTGGGGTGAAACCATTTGTCAGGTCGAAACGGATTAGTGCATAAGAGAGAAAAAAAGGTCCACTATATTCCACCTTATGACTTACTTATTACCTCAAATGTAAGGAGGAAAATCTAATTACTTTTCTATTCTAAACGTAGATAATTTAGAAATTCAAAATATTTATTTTCAGGAGAAATCTCAGCACTAATCCAAATCAACTTTTGCTATTTCCGCTTCTTCATGTAAACCAAAGATAAATAACACCCCAGATGAATGTCAAACCTTAAAACATTAACATGAATTTTTCCTCAAAGATTTTGAACTAATTATTAGGGCCTCTCTACTAACAATTGCCTCACTTTGTCCTTCTCCTTAGAGAGCAGTTCGGAAATTTGCATCAGCCATGATAGCATTGCCAAGGTCTATCCTAAAACTGCCAAAAACCATACTTCAGTTGGTAGCCAGAGGTGTAAAGGTATTTCTTAGATATTCCATGGGTGTGTTCAGCCATTGTATCTCATTCTAAGATCTGTCATCTCACTTAATACAGTAAACTCCCACTAGCTGGCAGTTCTTTGGTCGTACAGCATTTTGAATGAAGATTTTTTTGGTTCAGAAATTGACTGAAATGGTTTAAAAAATAAAACATGGATGTTAAAGCACAATGGTACAATTATCATGTAATATCCATTTATATCAGTGGAAGTGATCAGACAATTTGTTATTGCTGTCATCTCCTGGGAGTGCCAGTAAGTGGAATTGCAGTTTCCCTCATTAATCAGTATCAGTTTAGCTGATTGTAACTGGCTTCCCACCTGCATCATTTACTTATTCTAAGATATTGCATAGAGAGAAGGGTAGTCGAAAAGTTGACAAGGAAAAATTTAATAACAAATATAAAATGAAATTGAACTGAAGAATTATCTGGAAATATTACATATTTCAATCAATATGCAAGACTTTTGGATAAGCAAAACACAAAGCTAATCCAGAATGCAACAATTACTGTAATTTAACATTATGTACTATTAAAGGCAAATTAAATAAAATGTGTAAAATCAAAGGCCATTTTTTGTGGAAATATCTATTTGCGAGATTTCAATGATATATTAAAACAGGTGTGACTAACTTTTAAGAAAGTTGAAGAAAAAATTGGAAGTATGAAATTTGATAGTTTTTGTAGAGAGCAGTGATAGTATCTTCTGACTACTGATTAATTTTGTATATTTTTATGTTAGTGCTCTGTGCATCTAGAAGATTAAACAAATATTTTGGTTTCGGTATAGCAAAAGCTGCATGCCTTGCATTGGTGCTTGCTTTACACTGGAGTTGCTGTTTCGGGCTTTTGTCGTGCTTGCTTTGCATGTGTGTGTGCACACGACTGGTAACACCAACTGTGGGGTGCAAAACGTCAAGAAAATACTGTACATCACCAGAAATTATTTTTGTGTGCCAAAGAAATCATTCTTGAGGCAGAGGCTTACAACTAACTGCAACTAAATCAGTGGTACCAATATTAACTTTACTAATTACTATCCATGCTTCTTAATAATCTAACAACTCCTCCAAATACGTGACCAAATTTTTAGCCTCTCTTCCAACATATAACATTACTGTTCTTATATTTATGTTATGTTCTAATTAGGTATTTCATAAATAGAACAAGTTAGCCTAAAATCATTACATGATTACATTCCACTGTTTTTGAAGAAGCCTTGTGATTGAAATACTGTAAATCTTCCATGTGGATAATGAGCCTCTCTCTTTTGTGGTATTTAAACATTAAAAAAATAAGAAGACCAACAGCAGCCAAAATAGCTGGAAATGCTTGGCAGGTTAGACAATGCGTGTGAAGAGAGAAGCAGGTTTAATGTATGTTTAATATACCTTTCATCAGGCATTCTCACTGTCAGTCAATGCAGATTGATGCTCTTGCACGCTTGCTCTAGAACAACCACAATAGAACATAGAATAAGTCTTCAATTTCCCATACCAAATATTCTGTGACTTATGAGGGCAAAAGTGCCAGAATAATGCTGGTCTTTATACTGTGGAATCCTACCCACTATGTTCAAGTTGCACCTCCCTGATTTCAAGTCACTTGAAGACTTCATAATCAGCACTTCCAAATTTTAAATGCCAGTTTGTCTCAGGATACTTTGTGTTACATTATCTTATGCAAAGTAATATATGCATTAGAACTCTGATGATCAGTTTATTTTTTACATAAATGTAAAAGTTTATCATGACAGGTCCGGAAAAAAATCTTCCTAAACTCTATAGTTCAGTTAGGAGTTTGATAATTCTAATAAAGAAATGAATTTGCCATCCATGTTTTGAACCCACTGTGATACCAGTACTTTTATTCCATTTGTGCTCTGCACTTCATTTCCCTACCCTTTTTGTACTGAACTACATTTGCCTTTTAACTGTGATTAAGAAGCTCTGCAAACTTCTCTCTCTGCAGTTCGTTTACCAGACTTGGATGAAAAATTCCAAATCGGCAATGAAGGAAAAGAGGAAGAAACGAGAATTTGGTAAAAGAGAAATGGAAGGTGATTTTTGATGCAATTAATTATACAGCTCTCCCTTTGCTGCACAACAAAATATGGACATTTTTAATGCTGTTTAATGCCCATTATTTATTTATCCCTGATCAATTGTCAATAACCAGCCTTCTTGAAACACTGCACTACTTGTGTTAGAAGTCTTCCCGTGGTATTATTGAGTCAAGAACTCCAGAAATATATTCCCAAGTTCCAATTCATGGTGTTCACTACTGTGTGCTAAATGGAACAGATATTTGGATTTTCATTAGTGCATCCTGGAAGTTGGTAATTGGTTAACTATTATCTCATGCCAAGGTCGTTCCAAGGTAAAGCGAAAAATTTTGTTTTCAATGCCATCTGTATAGATCATTTCATCACATCAGTGCTTTGAGGTAGTTTTCCCTTGGGGAGAAGCAATAATTATGTCACTGCACTCTTTAAGAATGAATGGAGGTGGAAGAAAGGAAATTATAGGCCATTTATCCTTATTTCATTGATCAGAAAGACGGTTGAGTCACTTAGTAATGATGAGGTTTCGGAGTACTTGTAGGCACATGATAAAATAGGCCAAAGTCAGCATGGCTTCCTTCAGGGAAAATCTTGCCCTACTAATCTGTTGGAATTCTTTGAGGAAATAGCATGCAGGATAGACAAAGGAGATTCAGTGGATGTTGTTTACTTGAATTTTCAGAAGCCTTTGACAAGATGCCTCACATGAGGCTCTGTGATACCATATAGATTCTTAAAAAGACAAGAGACTATGATATTGCAGGAAAGATACTAGCATGGATAGAAAATAGACTGACTGCTACTGGAAGCAGGCAAAGAGTGGGAACAAAGGGGGCCTTTTCTGGTTGGCTGCTGGTGACCCCTGGTGTTCTGCAGGGACTGGTGTTGGGACCAATTCTTTTCAAGTTATATGACAGTGATTTGGATGAAGGAATTTATGGCTTTGTGGCCAGGTTAGCGGATGATGCAAAGATAAGTGGAGGGACAGCTGGTGTTGAGGAAGCAGGGAGTCTGCAGAAGGGCATAGACAAATTAGGAAAATGGACAAATAAATTGCAGATGGGAAGTAATGCAGAGAAGTGTATGGTCATGCAGTTTGGTAGAAGGAATAAAAGCTCAGAGTAACTTAAAGAAAATTCAAAAATCAGAGGTACAACGTGACTTGGGAGTCCTTGTGCAGGATTTCCTGAAGTTATCTTGCAGGTTGAGTTGGTGGTAAGGAAGGCATTGCATTGTTAGCATTCATTTTGCGAGGGCTAGAATATAAAAGCAAGGATGTAGTGCTGAGGCTTTATAAGGCACTGGTGAAACTGCACTTGGGAAAATTGTGAGCAGTTTTGGGCCACTTAACTAAAAAAAGATGTGCTGCAATTGGAGAGGGTCCAGAGGAGGTTCACCTGAATGATTCTGGGATTGAAAGGATTAACATATGAGCATGTCTAATGCCTCTGGGCCTATACTCGCTGGAGTTCAGGAGAATAAAGAAGGGACCTAATTGAAACCTAACAAATATTGAGTGGATGTGGAGAGGATGTTTCCTATAGCTGTGGAGTTAAAGAGCAGAAGGCACAGCCTCAGAATAGAGTGATGTCCATTTAAAACAGAATTGAGGAGGAATTTTGTTGGGGGATTTGTGGAATTCATTGCCACAGGCAGCTATATTCATTGGGTATATTTACCCAATGAGGTTGTTAGGTTCTTGATTAGTTAGAGTGTCAAAAACTATGGGAGAATGGGGTTGAGAGGGATAATAAAACAGCCATAATGGAATGGCGGATGAGACTCAATGGGTCAAATGGCTTAATTCTGCTCCTATGTCTTATGGTCTTAATAGATTGCAGTATAGGTGATACTTTTTCAGAGAAATTGTAGTCCAGGCAGACAATATATTGCAAGATGATGATGAGGTAGACTAAAAGGTTGAGAATACATCTTATCATACAAGTGGACTATTCAGTTGTTGTATACCAGTGAGATAGAAGCTGCCCCTGAGCCTGGTAGTATGTGCTTTCAGGCTCTTGTACCTCCTGCCCAGTGGAAGGAGGGAGAAGAGAGGATGTCCAGGACAGGTGAGACCAGTAGACATTGATGTTAATTTTGTTGTAGAAAATTACATTGGTAATAAGTAAAAGAAAGTAGTATGAGCAAATGATAAATGCTGGGGAAGTTCAAAAACCTGAAAGCTTCTAAATTCCAAAGACCTGAAGTCCGATATCCCAGAATTTTGAATGGAGGTGATGAAAGCTCTGATGATCATCTTCCAGCTTGTATAGATTCTTGATTCAATGTATTCATAGGAATTTATATGCTACATAGATTCCAGCAACAGGAAAAGTGACCCCACTGATTAAAGGAGAACAAAAGAGAACAGGAAACAGCAGGCCTGCATTGTGATAGGGGAAGAGCTGGAGAATATAGTAAGGAACGTGATATGAAGACATAGAAGTAGTAATAGAGCAGAGGCAAGATGGATTTAATATCTGATTTATAGGTTGGAGTTATGGTCTCAAAATGTGGAGTAAGTCATTTAAGACTGAAATGAAGAAATGTTTCTGCACTCAGAGGGTGCTGAAACTTTGGAATTTTCTATCCTGAAGGACTGTAGAATCTCAGTCATTGAACAGTGAAAATATTTTTATGTACATTGCGAATAAGGATCAAGGGATACATAGAAAAGAGTGAGAAAATGGTATTAAAGCAAATTGTTGGCATAGATCTTATTGAATAGTGGACCAAACTGTAAAATATCCTGAATAGATGAGCTATTTCTTATTTAAGTGGACAAAAATGGGATGGTGAATGTAAGAGTATTATTCATGTATTTCATTGTTCATTTTAATTTCCTCTGAGACCAAGTAGTCATTTTAAGAATTGTCTATTGTCAAAGCATGATAAGGTGACTGAGGTAGTTTGAAAACAAATCCAGAGAAACTGAGTAAATTCTGGATTGACACTGCTGGAAGGGATTTTGAGTTTGCTGAGGTGTCATTCCACTTTCTTTTGTTTAGGTCACATTGCAATTGAATGCGAGGAGTCAGAAGAATTACCCACACCAGAAGAAGTGCATAAACAATCTAATGGACCAGGTATGACAGCTTTGCAAGAGGAAGGTAGACAAAATACAGGAATTATGTGCGTGCTCAGTCACAGGGGAAAGTTTCCTAATTATAACAAGTTACATCCAGGTTCACACATGGAAAAAATGTCAGGAATTCATATATGACAATAGTGCATGCAATGTCATCCTTGTTTCACTTTAATATATGAGACTCAACATTTGACCTGTTTCCTCAGTGGCCAAAGTCATAGAATCATTGTGACCTAGAAAGAACTGTTTTGGCCTATTGAGCAATCTGTTCTTGCCCATTCCCATACACTTTCTCCATTCCTGTATGATTTCCTTTTGAAAGTCTGAGCTTTTATGGAAAATGCTTTGTTATAACAGACCCCAAACTACATAATTTTCTGCAATAGAGTGCACGTAGTTTCCTTCAACTCAAATGTTGTTCCGCTCAATTAAAATATATACTGTATGTCAGCTTAGGGTGAAAGAGTTCCAATCAAACTTCCAAATGTATATATAAACTTTTTGAGTCTGATGGTCCTGGCATGGATACTACATAGCCTCCTCCCTGATGGGAGTGGGACAAACCATTCATGAACAGGGTGGATGGGATTCTTCATGATGTTAATGGCCACCTTTCTGTATGTCTATCTTTGATGGCATTTATGTTGGTACTGGTGATGGATTGGACAGTTTTGACTACCTGTTGTAGTCATGAAAACTCATGAGAAGGGAAAAAATAGATTTTGAGATGTGAACTTGCATGAAGGGGAAAATACAGTAGATTTTGAGAGTGAACATTTTGCATGATGCAGACACCAGATTGATTGGAGGGATAAAGAGGTTAAAAGAAGAGAGCAGGAAGCAGTTGGCATATTTTGCATGCCACAGTCCTGAGGAAATATTGGATTTCTAATAATTAGGCATTTTGCACAGTCCAGTTAAAAAAAAAGTTAGCTTTAAGTGAGGTGGCCATTGTGAGAGTGGCCAATGTGTGAGTGGGCCTGTGTTGGAGTGGGCCTGTGTGGGAGTGGGCCTGTGTTGGAGTGGGGGGTTCAGGCTTTGACTCATCGAGGTTTTAGTGAGGAGAGGCGTAGGCCATTGGTAGATTTTTTTTCATTAGTTATTCCTTTTTCATTTCTTATTTCATATTTAGAGAAGTGTGGATACCGGGCAGGATAGTGGAAAGTTCCTCTTGCAGGATCTGGGAAGATAGAGGGAACTCCTGTGTCCATAACGACTACACCTGCAAGAAGTACATTCAACTGCAGCTTCTACAGAATGTGTTAAGGAGTCAGAGCTGGAACTGGATGAACTCCAGATCATATGGGAGGCTGAGGGGTTGATAGACAGGACATACAGCAAGGTAGTTGCCCCCAAGATGCAGGACGCAGGTAATTGTGTGTTCATCAGGAGGAGGAAAGGGTATAGGCAGCCAGTGTAGAGTATCCATTCACCTCAACAACAGGTATACCACCTTTGAAAACCACAGCAGTTCAGTCTGGCTCTGTGGCTCAGAGGGAAGGGGGGTGAAGAGGTGAGTTATAGTGATGGGGATTTGTTGGTTAGGGAAACAGAAAGGAGGTTCTGTGGATGAGAATGAGATTCCCCGAAGGTTTATTGCCTCATAGGTGTCAGGGTCAGGGAAATCTCACATCGAGTCCAGAGCATTCTTATGTGAGAGGGTGAGCAGCCACTGGGTGCGGTCCATGTCATTACCAATAGCTTGGGTAGGAGGAGTGATGATGTTCTGTAAAGTGAGTTCAGGGAACTAGGTGAGTAACACATACAAAATGCTGGAACTCAGCAGGCCAGGCAGCATCCAGGAAAAGGGTACAGTCAACATTTCGGGCCAAAACCCTTCAGCAGGACCGTTTCCATAGATGCTGCCTGGCCTGCTGAGCTCCCCCAGCATTCTCTGTGTGTTGCTTGGATTTCCAGCATCTGCAGATTTTCTCGTCTTTTCATGGAGTGAGGTGCTAAGTTAAGGGCAGAACCTCCAGGGTTGTGATCTGAGAATTGCTACACATGCCACGTGATAGTAAGGCCAGAAGCAGGAGATCATATGCATTAATGTATAGCTGAGGAGCTGGTGTAGGAGGGAGAGCTTTAGATTTTTGGATATTCAGGGAAATGGGACCTGTACAGAAGGGATGGTTTGCACCTAAGCTGAAGGTTGGCTAACATCCTAGCAGGAGGGTTTACTATTGCTCTATATGGTGGTGGTGGTGGGGGGGGGGGGGGGGGGGGCAGGATTTAAACTATTAGGGATCTTATTAAGGAATGAGATGGCAGATGACAGACATTTGTGTAAAGAAACACTTTGCATCCAGTGATCATAATGCCAATAGTTTCAAGGTAAACATGGAAAAAGATAGGTCTGGTCCTCAGTTTGAGATTCTAAATTGGATTTTAAAAAGGCATTTGAGGAGGTGTGATAATAAAGGCTCGCTCAATAACTAAGAGTTCAGAATATTGGATAATGTATCTGACTATGTATTGAAAACAGAAAATAAGGAATCTTGTGCATGCATTGTAAGAAGTCAGCAGGCAGGTCCAACGTGTAGTTAAGAAGGCAAATGATACATTGGCTTTATTGCAAAGAGGTTGGAGTTTAAGGGAGATTTTCTTACAGTTGTACAGGTTATTAGTGAGGTCATCCAGAAGTAAACAGTTCAAGTCTCCTAACCTAAATAAAAGATACTGTAACATTGCAGAAGGCCCAAAAGAGATTCACCAGGCTAATTTCCGGGATGATGTGGTTGTCATATTAAGAGAGACTAGATAGGTGTGTTTGTATTTCTTGGAATTTGAATTTATTCAAATGTTTAAGATCTTAAGGGAGCCTAATGGGGTAAATGTTATCAGAAAAAACACTACAGATGCTGGAAATTTGGAGCAATGCAAATGCAATGTGATTAGAATATGATTAAAATTTGATTTGATTACAATATGCTTGCCTTCATTTCTTACAAGGATACCAGTATTATAAAGGATGGCCAATCAAGTTATACCGAAGAATTAATTTACTAAGAGAAGATAGTGATGTGATGTAAATTGTGTATTGAGAAAACTTACCTGTGGTTTCTAAATTAGAGAATCTCATTTGGAGCTCCATAGTTTCCATCTACAAAGAGAAGGAATGGACCTTTAATCCCATCAGACCTGTTCCTTCATCATGTAGATCACAAAAACTGGGTTTTAACGCCGTCTACCTGCCTTAGTTCACTGATTGCTTCCACTCTTATCAATCACAGTTTTGAAAATTTCAACAATTTCATTAGATTAAAAATCTATGTGCAAAAGGTCTGCTTTATAACTAGATATAAGCACAATCCGCTGGAAAAATACTGCGGTTTGAGCAGCATCTGTGAGGAGAATGGAGTTGTCAATGGTTGTTGCTCCAGATTCCAGCATCTGCAGTTTCTCCTGTCTCTTTAAATAATCCCATTCTCTCTGTTTCCAGATAATGTTTTCAAGAGGGTGTTCAACCTCCTGAAGTTCACTTGGGTCCTCTTCTTGGCTTTGGTGGATAGTTTTACTAAATGGCTAAATTCAATCTCAAAGGAATGCATTGATATATCCACTGTCCTGAGGATAGAGAGGTGCATGCTTACAAGAGAAGTGAAGAAGGTATGGAATATTAACATCATTTTGCTTCAAATCTTGTTCAGCGCTTGTATTTAATATTACTAGGACTGTTGCGGGGAGACATTTATTCCCCACACTAATTCTAATTAGTTCAGATTCAAGTTATTTTGCTCACCAGTTTACTGGGACATATGAAAGGAAGTTGCCCAAGCACAGCTCATCCTGAGCTCATCATCACCTTAGAACTGCAGAACTCAGGTTGTAAGTAATTATACTTGGGATATAATAATCACGGTAAGACTTGTAATTTAAGTCATTCTGGATACAGAGCACCACGGTAATTTAAAAAAAACACAAGCCATATTCAATGATTATTATTCTCAGAGCCTAATTCTAATGCTATCTGTCATAAATAAGCAATTTCATAATATATTGATAAATATTTAAGCAATTATCTTGTGACCAACAGGATACTACCTCTGTTCAGTATCTACTTATAACAAAATATCCTTTTGCTCCAACCATTCAATCAGTGTCCAATCCTCCCAAAGACTGCTTATGCTTAGTGAGTTTGATACCATTACATCAATTTCCAATCCTATTGTCCTTCCCTGTGTTTCTACTGAAGTTTAAAACTTTGGGAACAAGCATGTGGTCCCTCTGTGCCTCGGAGAACGTTACATTTAGAGCTAGGGGTTCTTTTCCAGACTGCTGGATCAATGACAGAAATCTGTTTAACTATACAGCGATATCTGTCTCATACTTTATATAAGCTTCACCAACATCCTAAGTACCAAAAAAAGGAGAAACAGCACAGGTCCAAAAATCATGTGGCATTGTTGCCCTTTTCATCTTCACTCACTTCGGGATAATACAGGGATGGTTAGTAGTCCATCCAAGTGAGCACTAAGCCAACACCGTCTGCTTTAAGTACTTGCTTGAGGCTCAAGTCTGGGCTTCAGTAAGTAGCATGGTGCTAAGCAGTTGTAAGCTAAGTGTTACACATGGGTGGAGAATTTGCAGAATGCCAGCATGTCAGGCAGCTGGCTGAGAATCACTTCTGGAGACCGGAGGAATGAGGTTTCAAATAGAACATGCTGTTCCTAGGAGTGAACATCACAAACAGCATGCCCTGTTCCAACCGTGCAGATGCCATATTCAAGAATGCTCACCAAAAACACTTCCTCAGGAGGCAAAAGGAATCTGGCACATCCCTGTCAACCCTTAACCAATTTTTACAGATGCATTATAAAGATTAGCTTTATTCATCACATGCTTATCAAAGCATCAAAACATACCATGAAGTGTGTCATTTGCATCAACAACCTACGCAGTCTTAATACGTACTGCAGGCAGCCTGTAAGTGTCACCATAGCATTCCCACAAGTTAGTAACCCTAATTGAAATGTCTTTTGAATGTGGGAGGAAAGCAGTGCACCCGAAGGAAAACCACTTGGTCATGGAGAGAATGTAGAGACTCCGTACAGACGGCAGAGGAATTGAACCCCGATGACTGATTGCTGGCGATGTCACCATGGAAAGCATTTTGTATGGATGCATTACAGCTTGGTATGGCGACTGCAAGACATTGCAGAGAACCGTGGTCGCAGCTTGATGCACCATCAATAACTCTCGGAGACGTGAGGCGAGATATCGGCTTTTATTGGCTGGAAGAAAGAACAAGCAGCAATTGACCACCACACCGCATCCTGGAGACTGAGTCCGGGGTGGTGTCTCCAATCGCCTTTATACCGGGGTCTGTGGGAGGAGCCACAGGAGCAGTTAGCGGAGGGGGGGGCGTGTCCAGACAAGTATATGTAGTTCACCACACAGCTCAGCACATTACACAAACCAGCCTCCCCTCCGTGGATGCTGCCTGCATTTCTCACTGCCTTGGTAAAGCAGCCAACACAGTCAAAGACCCCAGCCACCTCGACATTCTCTCTTCTCCCTTCTTCCAGCAGGCAGAAGATACAAAAGCCTGAAAGCATGTACCACCAGGCTTAAGGGCAGTTTCTGCCCCACCATAATAAGAAGGGGAGTGGTTCCCTAGTTGGACTTCTGACCTCACAACCTGCTTCCTTAATATCTGCACCTTATTATTTACCTGAATTGCACTTTTTCCCGCTGTTACACTTTAGTCTGTATCTGGTATTGTTTTCCCTTATACTATGTCAATCACTGTGTGATGATCTGATCTGAATGAGCAGTGTACAGCATGTTTTTCACTGTACATACATCAATGAATGTGACAATAATAAACCAATCTAGTACAATTCAGAGTCAAAAGCACAAGAATGCAGCTTTATGGTGTCAGTATTTGTTTATTATTCTCACAGGTACTGAGATCCAGTGAAAAGCTTTAGTTTGTGTGCCTCCCAGACAGAAATTCAATTTATAAGTACGTTGAAGCCATAAAAAGGAAAGCAGAATGCAGAATATAGTGTTACAGAACCAGCTAAAAGCTGTGGATGAACCAGAAGATTTGTAGTCTGGTGAGGGCTTGATCCATAGCATTCAGGACCGGTGATCCAGAACTGTACAAGAGGTTCAGGTACGACCCACAGAAGGCTATTTTAAGGGCAAGAAAAACAATTCCAATTGAAGTCAGAGTCAGCTCAGGCAGAGGTTGCAGACTATTGCTTCCTACAAAGTGAAACTTAGCATCATGAGTGGCTGTGATACTTCACTCCCAGATGCCTTTTATACACATTTTGAAAAGGAGAATAAAAGTATATCTGTGCGAATTCCGGAAGAGTCTGATTACCCTGTTATCTCTGTCTTTGAGGTCAGCATCAGTGCAGCTTTCAAGAGTGTGAACACTCTCAAGGGTCTGATGGTGTACCTGGTAGGGCATTGGAAACCCGCACTAACCAACATCTTCAATCTCTCACTGCTGCAGTCAGCGGTTTCTAAATGGACAATGAACCCATGAACATGACTCACTATTTCATTTTGCTCTTTTTGCACTACTTGCTTCATTTATTTTTATATATTTCATATTTTAATTTATAGCTTTTATTATTATGTATTACAATGTACTGCTGCCGCAAAACAACAAATTTCATTACATATGCCAGTGATGTTACATCTAATTCTGATTCAGCTATTTTTAAAAGGAATAGAGGAATCAAGGACTTCTGTAATGATTCTTAAGAACTGATGCAGATAGTTAAACCAACTTTTAAGCAAAATTTGTTTTCATCAACACATTGAATACAAGTTAATAATACGTAATTACTAATTATCCTATGTCATTTTATTGCAGGGAAATGTTCCATGCCGGGACAGTATCCATAATTACTACAAGCATCAGATGAAGCTGAACAGTTCCCGGGAGTCAGGTCTGGACAGAAGTGATAATAGTGCTCAATGTGATGCCGTAGTTGTCCACGAAGGAACCCGAGAGCTGGGTGCTCAGAGAATGGATAGCACAGACTCTGGAGCCTCTCGTGACAGCTTGTCCAGGTAGTGGCTCAGGAAGAGTACGTTCTGAGCATTCTTTTGTGTGTATCCAGCAAGAAAATACTGAATCATTCAATTCTGTCTAAGCTGATACGAATTATTAACGAAAATGTTAGCTAACACGTTCTTGAAGCAGATGTGCAATTGTGTGGTAATCTTGAACTGTATGGTGTAACCATAGACATCTGCGCAAGTACCACTGGTTAGCCTGCCTGCTTAATAGACTTAATATTTTACATCACAAGAGATCCTGGAGAAACTGGCAGCATCTATGGCTGGAAATCAACGATGGATGTTTCAGTAACGATCTTGCCCTCCACAGCCTTCTTTGGCAATGAATCCACTGATTCACCACCCTCTGCCTGAAGAAATTCTTCCTCATCTAATTTTAAATTGATGTCCCTTTATTCTGAGGGTCTGCCCTTGGATCCTAGCCTCTTTTACTAATGGAAACATTCTCTCCACATTCACTCTATCCAGGTCTTTCAGATCCAGCACATTTCAATGAGATACGCCCTCATCCTTCTGAACCCCATCAACTACAGGCCCAGAGACTTCAAATCCTCCTCATATGTTAAGTCTTTCACTCCTGGATTATTCTTGTGAATCACCTCTGGACCCTGGCATTAATGAACACACCCAGTTCAGGCATTGACTGCTTGTGGTCGATCTTGAATTTCCATTGAGAATTGACCACTCTATAGTTCACCAATATGGCAGGTAGTGCTAGCCAAGGTGCTCGTCAGCAGTTTCCTTTGAGAAGTTGGTGTCTTAAAAATGTAGATGCTGAAAATCAGAAATAAAACCAGCAAATGCTAAAAACAACTGGGGAAAGAAAAACAGACTTAAAATTTCAGGTCAAAGACCATTAATCAGAACTATGAACTGAAACACAAACTGTCTTTCTCATTCCACAGTTGTAAAAGGGTAAAATGGTAGGCAGGGAGAGAATAGATTCTCTTAATGATCAGCAAGGTCATCTGTGTCTTGAGCTGCAAGGGATGGGTGCAATTATTAACAAATATTTCTCACTGTGTTTACTGAGAAAATCATGGTAGCTCAAGAGATAAGGGAAACACATAAGAGTGTTTTGGTGGACATTCAGACTAACAGGTAGGAAGTCTTTGCACCCTTATAGTGCATTAACGTGGATAAATCCCCAGAACATGACAGAGTGCATCCTCAGACATTGTGGGAAGCTCGAGCTGAAATGCTAGAGGCACTTGTGGAGATAGCTGCTTCATCATTAGCCTCTGGAGGGAATTATGAGAGACAGAATCTGCCAGCATTTGGATAGATACAATCTGATTAGGTGTAGTCATCATGGCTTTGTTAGTGGAAAGTCACACTTGATAAACCCTTTAGAAGGTAGATGAGGATACAGCAGTGGATGTTATCTATTTGAAATTTAGTAAGGCCTTTGACAAGGTTCCCGATGGTAGGCCGGCCTGAAAAGGTAGGTCCCATGGAATCCAGGGAGAGACATGGTAGTTGCAAGGATTCATTGGCTTGGAGATAAGAAGCAGAGGGTTGTTTTTCAGAATGGAGGCCAATGACTAGTGGTGTGCCTCAGGGATCAGTGATGGGATGCTTGCTATTCATTATTTATATAACTGAGTTTCATACGAATGCACAAGACTTGATCAGCAAATTTGCAGATGACATATGTAACCCTCTCACTGGGGTTCATACCCCTACTTGGTTTGTTAGCTACCTCTGCTAACAGCCACATGTCTCAGTGATGAGAGTGCCACCTTCCATCAGTAATATACACCCAGAGTCGGTATGATTTGGGGTTCAACCAAACAGGAATATTGGGATGTTCCGATAAAAGGAACCTCGATTTGAGCGAATGCTGTGTATATACTGCCTATACACAGTTATCGATAGCCCAGAAATGACAGATCTCGCAAGAGTATTGGCCCTTCTTCCTTGGAGCCATTCATCTGCAGAAAGCACTTCTTGAAACAGGGACCCTCCTTCCAACGGCATTCTGCGGCATCTTCCCTCGTGCCCCACTCTGCATCTCCCACCAAAGCAGACTACAGTCCTTCAGAAATCACTTCCCACCCAGCTCTGTAGAACCTTCTCTACATGCCACAATCCTGATTGGCTGACACAATATTCCTAAGGTCGGCAACATAGTTCCTTATCTTTAGCCAAAGACAAAATACTCTTACCAGCAGGATACACTGCTTTTGCAGAAAAGTGCTAAAATAAAATACTTCACAGCATAGCGGTAGAAATCTTAACCAGGGCATTAAACACAGAATTAGGAGGTGTTGTTGAAAGTGAAGAAAATGATCATAGATTACAAGGGGATCTTAATCAATTAAAGAAGTAGGTCCAGGAGCAGCAAATGGATTTCAGTGCAAACAAATGTGAGAAGATGCATTTGGGATGGCAAATTAGCATGAGACTTATACAATGAACGACAGGGCACAAGAGAGTGTAATGGAACAGAGGGACTTGCGAATACAAGTATGCAGTTCTTTGAAGGCAACATCACAGGTATTGTGGAGAACAAGGCATTTAATAGTGATATAAGTTGTTGGTGAGGCTGCATTTGGTGTCCTGTGCACTTTTTAGGTGATCCAGTTATAGGAGCAGTATGGTTACACTGGAAGAGTGCTGAAAAGGTTTACGAGAATATTGTCAGGACTAGAGCCTAAGTGAAAGGGAGAGGTTGGCCAAGCTAGATCATTATTCCTTGGTATATAGGAGAATGGGAGGGGGGGTGATCTTATAGAAATGTTTAAAATTATAAGGGACATCAATAAAGTGGATGATAACAGTCTTTTCCCCAGGGTAGGGAAGTCTAAAAATAGAGAATATACTGTAGGTTTAGGCTGAGAGGGGAAAGACTTAAAAGTGACTGAGGGGCAACTATTTCATGCAGACAAAGTAGTTGAGGCAGGTACAATAAGAAGCACTTGTATAGGTACTTGGAAGGGCAGGTCTTGGAGGGATATGGGCTGAAAATGGGAAATTGAGACTAGCTGGCTGGGCGTCATGGTCAGCATGGACTCAATGGGCCAAAGGGCAGGTATTTGTGCTGTATTCCTCTATGAATCTATGACCTGACCTATTTAATGTTTCCAGCACCTTTTGTTTTATATAAAGAATTTTGTTAGCTTTATTCTTATGAATAAACTTAATTATTTGGTCTGAAGTTTTATACTAAATTCCATAATACTGGAATGGTCCAGTTCTTTGATTCAGTTTCAAAAACTGACTATGAATTGCTTCTGTTACGAACCCCGTAACTGGGTGTCTTACCAGCAAAGTTAGGAGTATCCGTTGGAGTCTGGTGATACCATTTTTAACAGTATTTATTAGTAAAAATACACAAAAATAATATCAATGCAAATATACAGATAATATACGTCATCAATACTAAACCTAAAAGTACGGGTATAATAATAATCAATAAGAAATAAGCTCTATCATTGTCTAGGGGATAATGAATTGTCCGATAGAAATATAAAGTTCAGTTCAGTTCATGCAGGCTGCGGTAGTTGTTGATCGCTGTGTTGCAATTGTTAGAGAGAGAGAGAGTAACAGCTATTGACTTGCCGACTTTCCTTTACGATCTTGATCCGTCGATGCGTTGTTGTTGTGGCCATTCACGTATGACTCCTCCGTCCTTTAGCTAGACCGTTCCGTGGTGGACTCGTCACCCAGGCAAGGGTGATCACACACACAAGCCCCCACCGGTCTCATAGCGTCCCTCCTGGTGTGTCTGTGGGGTGTTCCCCAGACCTTACTTTTATCCCCACTCACGGGGTCTCAGGTGTCAATCAGGTTGGGATGATGCAACCCATCAAACCCGCCCCCTCTGGTTGCCCCCTGAGGGGTTTCAATGAATAGAACAGTACTCAATGCACAATCCTTCTCCAAGAGACAATAGCAGTAATCAATGGTTCCATTCCGCTTTTGTTAGGAGGAGACATTCCACTTTGTGTATCTCTGCGTTGTCTCTCTCTCATTAACTGACATGAGCTGTTTATCAATAACAACTATCTTTTGCTGTTATCTCTCTCATTTCCTTGGGATCAGACCCGAAATAGTAGCGATTTTGCGATTCTCAAAAAGGGGGGGGGGGGGCGACTTTGCACCCTTCTGCCCATCAGAGTTGCTCCTCATTCGTAACACTTCATTTGTAAGTAGCTCAAGGTGTGTGATGGTTGTGTAGTGACCTTGAACCTTGACAAGTCTTCACCAAGTGATCAAGTAATTTGCTCTACTTTGGCATAATTAATGCAATTAAATCAATGTTCCTTTGACCATTGCCTGAGTTTGAAGTTGTTCAAAAAAAGCCTTGCTGGTGCATATGGCCACCTTGAGCACATTTCCTTCCAGGAAACCACTGCATCTCTTACATCTGCAGATTGATTCAGAATTTCAGTGTCTCAAAGCCTACCCGGAATGCTATTCCACACATGCTGCATGGGCAGAAATACTCTCCATTAGAGAAGCACACCGTTTACTGTTGAAAATAATTGTGCAAAGGAGATTTGCAAAACCATTTTCAAACTTTAACCAGGTGACCTTGACGAATTTGACATGACTAAACTTTTGATTCTACACCTCAGTACCTCAGTGCGAGTGGGGTATTCACAGTGTTTGCTGCATTCGTTGCATCTGTTGTGTTCAACAATTGTGATGCCTTCAATGAGGATGGTGCTTTCAGTGAGTTTTACATTCAGTGGGAATGGTGTAATGACACCCTTTGACTGTACCTTCTGTACTATGCTATGTAGTGTTAAATGAGGTTGGCGCATTTATTGATGATCATTGATTGATCATGCATTCAGTCAGGATGCAACATTCTATGAATATGGTGCACCAAATTTTTAAAAAATGGTTTCAAGGAGGCTGTTGCGTTAAATACAGAGAAAGTATGTGTAGCCTTTCACTGACCACTAGCTGGCACTGGAATTAGTCCTCTCTCTCTGCATAAGCAATATGAAGGGGAGGTATTAACACATTTCACTGATCTGAATTTCTATAGTCTTTGGAGGCTAGCACACTTAATAATAATAGTAATAATAATAATAATAACTTTATTTATAAACAAGAGAAAATCTGCAGATTCTGGAAATCCAAGCAACACACACAAAATGCCAGAAGAACTCAGCAGGCCAGTCAGCATCTATGGAAAAGAGTATAGTCGATGTTTCAGACCGAGACTTTTCATCAGGACTAGTCCTGATGAAGGGTCTTGGTCCGAAACGTCAATTATACAGTACACTTTTCCATAGATGCTGCCCGGCCTGCTGAGTTCCTCCGGCATTTTGTGTGTGTAACTTTATTTAAAATGCGTTTTTCATACAGATAATTTAGTTCAAAGTGTGTTACAATGGGATAAAAGTACAAACATGAAAATAAAATAAAAAAATAAAAATAAACCTAAAAATAAAAGATAAAGTGATGTTTGTTAAAAGCAAGGTTAAAAAATAAGTATTGAGCTGGCATTTAAAAGTGTCGACAGAGTCTGCATCCCTTACCAATTTAGGTATTGAAATCCACAGTTTACAAGCGTAGTTCAAAAAAGCTGACTTGCCATTTATCTTTTGAGGGAGTTTGTTTAAATTTATGAGACCGGCAGAAGACCTGAGAGCCCAACCAGGATTATAAAACAAAAATGATTCTAAGAGGTACTCCAGTCCCAAACTATTAAGCAGTTGAAAAACAAGTAAGATAACTTTAAAATCGATTTTAAAGGATACAGGAAGCCAATGCAGAGAAGCTAGTATGGGAGCGATATGTTCCCTCATCCTGATTTTAGTTAAAAGTGGTGTTTTGAATGAGTTGAAGTTTATCCATAGATTACTTCGAAAGGCCACTCAAATGTGCATTGCAGTTATCCAGCCTATTTGATATAAAGCATAAATTATTTTTCCCCATCATTATGTGACAGAAACAGACATACCTTTGCAATATTTCTTAAGTGTAGAAATGCTGCTCTGGTCAATTTCTTTATGAGGGATTTAAAATTCAAATCTGAATCAAGGATAACACCTAAGGCTTGTTCCTTCTGATTTTACAAAGGGAGACAAATTCCCAAGTTTATCAATAAGTTTATCTCTTTTGGCTTTGGGAACAGCCAAAAGTAGAACAGTCTTATCGCAGCCATCATTTGTTTGGTGTAGTCATACCAGAAGTCAGAGACAACAGGATGTTATCATCAAGCTCAAACTGGGATGTACAATTGTGTGTCATCTACATAACTGTGGAAATCAAGTTTATGCTCTTTAATGAGGTCTCCAAAGGGGAGCATGCATAAGGAGAAGAGGAGGGGACTAAGACAGCTTCCCTGACCAACACCAAAAGGTACATTGTATTTCTTAGAAAACTGGTCTCCAAGACGGACAAAAAAATTTCCCCAAGGTATATAAACAAAACCAATTAAGGGCATTACCAAAGAGGCCAACCAGTTGTGAAAGTGATCTGAGAGAATATTGAGGACAATTGTGTCAAAGTCAGCATTTAGATCCAGCAGAATTACAAACGTAGAACTGAGACTCTGTTGCCATCAGTGCTGAGCCCAGGTCACTGACAACTTTGGCAAGAGCCATCTCCATGTGGTGGTTTGCTGTAAAGTTCTTACTGTAACTTTTCTAGAATATTGTTCTCATTCTGAAAATTTGTACAGAGACATCTAGCCTCATAGCCTCTGTAATACTTTGTCAGAACAAGATTATTCATCACACTGATTATTATTTCCATTGAAACTCTGACTTAACAACATAAAATATTTTAAATACAATGCAGTGATGTTGCATTCTTAGACGACATTTTGTCCCCTACAAATAGCCCAAATGTAAATGTTACCACAAAAACTTATTCTACAAAAGCTCAATATTTACATCTGAAGAGGTCCATATATTCAACAAAATACATAATTCCAAAGCAGCCTTTCAGTGTTCCATTGCTGTATCTAATTGTTTCCTAAATGCTTCCAGGTTTTCTACTCTGTGATGATCACTCCAGTTGAAGAACAATTTCCTGATATTAGTGTTAAAACTTTCTTTAACCATCTAGAACAGGGGTGTCAAACTCATTTTAGGTCACGGGCCGGATTGAGCAAAATGCAGCTTCATGCGGGCCGGATCAGTCGGACGCGTGCGAACGCAGCTTTCGTTGCCTCCGTTTTTTCAGCCTGCTCTCATGTGTCTCAGTCTCTGCTATAACTACAAAGTGTTTCACTTTACAAATTCCATTTCTTATGAAGAAGACTGCTGAGCAAGACTGCCGAATAAACACTAAAACCCTGAAAACCTGGTACCTGAATAAACTCAGCATTAGCCATATCATACGCCATAGGCACTTCAATTACTGGGGCCAACTTTAATAGTAATTAGATATTATCTCGTGGGCCAAAGATAATTCCGGGCCAGATTTGGCCCGCGGGCCTTGAGTTTGACATATATGATCTAGAACATGCACTCCCCAGCCCTTTTCCCACCGTTAAATTTAAAACAGTGGTTTAGATTAATCTTTCAATATTGTTTATCTGCCCGAATAAGGTGGTTTCTTGTTGAAATTGCCAATCAACCTTCAGTAACATTTTGAGTCTCATCACCCTTCTAATGTGCACCCCTGTGCTTGGCTCCCACTGCTATTTTCCACTTATTTCTCATAGTCTAGTCACAGAATAACATAACTGACGAGCTGTCTATTTTGTTCAGATTCTACTTTTTCAACTGTATTTTGTTGACTTTGTTGACGTGTTGACTGCTCTTTTTACTGGGACCTCCAGATCTTTTTCAATTTAATCCTCAGTTACTTTTGCACTCTTCATGGAAAATCATGTTGCCCAACTTTCTCTTTATGAATGATACTTTACACTGATTTCCACCAACTTGCCTCGATATTGATATTTTCATGGAATTAGAGTTAAAGTTGGGGTGATGAATTTTAGTTATCTAAGACCCTTAAATGTTTTTTTCTTAAAGGATATTAGCAAATGCCCTTGTGTTATAGACTGGTGTTACATTATGCTAGTCTCCCTCATCAGCTCAGTGGTTTGACTTAAGCCTATTCAGCTTCTTCACATGTTTATTAGGGGAAGGACATACTGATTGTAGGATCTCTAATGAATCCTTTAATCACTCAGTATATTAAGGAATACAGCAAGTGATGGTATTGCAGCCCTTACAGTCTCCATCTTAACTCAGAATTAGTGTTATTATCACTGACATGTTGTGAAATTTGTTGTCTTGTGGCAGCAGAACAGTGCAAGATATAAAAATTACTATAGGTTATAAAAATAAAGAAATAGCGCAAGAAGAGGAATACTGAGGGAGTGTTCATAGGTTCATGGACTGTTCAGAAATCTGATGGTAGGGGGAAGAAGCTGTTCCTGAAATGATGAGTGTGGTTATAAAATCTTGCTTAAACCTTTCCAATTCTATTTCCTTAAGATCTCTTGAAGAGTATGTGACTTTACTTGTGAATGCACACATAACTGAGCATCATTTTTGGGTGCAGATTTCCAAAGAGTCAAAACCCAATAAGAGAAAACATTTCTACCTATCTTGACCCATAAACTGGAACTCAAGCTCAAGATTCTAGCTAAAGTAAATAGCCTCTATCCTAGCAAGCCCAACAAAGAATTGAATGCATTTCAGTGGTGGTAATTTGCCTTCTATACTGCTGGGAACATGACTATTCAGCATAATCGCTCCTGAAGTGACAACATCCTCTACCCAGGTATCAGTCTAGTGAACCATTTCTAAGGTATCATCCTTGCATATAGAAAGCCAGTTTAGTCACCAATTTCTTCTTCACCATCCTACCTCACAACCCCCCATCCACCCACCACTTAATCTTATGTTCCACTCCTTTGTAATTAATGTTAACAGTTCATCAGCTCTCCTACCTGCTTGGTCTACCTGCATATTAACATCTGTGATCGATTTACAAGCATACTTAGCTGTTTTATTCTTGATCTTGTAGTTTAAGTTTTATTCGCATGTCATCTAGGTGCGATCATAATGAAAAATATTTTATGATTAGATTTTGTGTTTTTATTTATGTTTGGTGACTCTCAGTTTTCTTTAATTTAACCATCCCTTATTGCTTATTTTCCTTTACTACTTAAATTTGTTACATAACATTATCTCAGGACCAAATATATCTAAATTCTAATGAGCACAAGGAAAATTTAGCCGGTGCAGCTGGACAAAATTCAGTCAGTTTTCTAAGTGTTTCTTGAGCTAAACACCAACTTGAATTGTACCTTATTTACATCAAACATTGAGACAAAGAAGAAAAAACAGTGTGATAATTCCAAGCAGGGTCCAAAAGCTTTCTTACATTCTTTCTAACTTACTGCGTGATATACATTCAGATTATGTATATTCTGTACCTGTCTCTATATCCTCCTGTTCAAGTGCATTTTGCACCTGATCTCAATCCTACTCTTTGCCTCTAAATTTCCATTAGACATTTGGCAATATGGCTTACAGCATTAAAGGATTAAAACACTCATTGTACAGAAAAGGCCATTAACAAACCTGAGTCCAATTTACACTGTGCCTGACCTTCCATTTCTTTGAACATTCAGGTGAAGACTGAACAAACTTCTGATTCACCATCAGCCTGTTTTGCAATGCCAGCATTGAAGATTTCACTTCCAATGCATCAATTCTGTAGATAACATTGGAATCGCATCTTGGACAGGGAAGATGGAGGTGGACCATTCTTTTCCTCATTGGTGAATCAGTTGGATTTTTACACAAGTCAAACAATTCTCCAGCTGTAGTGTTAAGGAGATCGAGAGATGTGGGGAGAGGACAGGGAAATGGAGCTGAATAGAAGTAAAGGCATGACCTTGCTAAACAGACTCAACAAGACAAATGGCAGATTCCTGTTCCTTATTCTTAAATTTGAAAAGCATATATTTTAAAACAGCTGTTTATTATCTGCTGTAGTTTTTGTATCTTGGAGGTTCTTTTTGATTTTTTTTTCCCAGTAAATCTTTTCATTCTTATCTTTCCACTGATCAATGAAATTCAATCAGTCGTGTTTGCTTTATTGCTATCAATGTGGTGGTTCTTTGATGTAGGAGGACTACTAATAAAATGACAAATAGTCAATTTTTTGATTTTTTAACTGACATGATACTCCTTTTATTCATGTGTTTTTTTTTTCAAATTGTCACGAAGTGAAATGAGGTTCTCAGAATAGTGCACACTCGCAAAATCTTGGCAATTCTGCCTCTTTTTCTTTAAAGCAATCTTTTGTGCATGTGGCTGTTTTGTGCACTTCTGTCTAATT
Source organism: Hemitrygon akajei (assembly GCF_048418815.1). Classification (NCBI taxonomy): domain Eukaryota; kingdom Metazoa; phylum Chordata; class Chondrichthyes; order Myliobatiformes; family Dasyatidae; genus Hemitrygon; species Hemitrygon akajei. Next base: position 85,596,689 of record NC_133124.1, read on the forward strand.
GCTATGTTCTGTGTCATTTTAATGTTTTGTACTGATAGCTGCTACACTGAAGCTACCATGCTGTACTCACGGCAGTCAACTCTAGATGATATAGATGATATTCCTAAAACAAGTGAGCGTGCTCGACCTAGGCTTCGTAAAATGTACAGCCTTGATATGTCCTCCTCATCGGTTGAAAGTGGCAGTATAGTGTCAAGGTGCCTTATTCATGCATGCTTAATTTTAATAACTAATATATGTACTAAATGCATATATATGTTTGCATAGTATGTGTTGGCATGATTACTACCTTTAAATGTGTTTCTACTTTATGCAGCATAACAACACAGTTACTTAATCGTGGGTGCCATAAATTTAATAATAGAATATGGTTATTAAATGATTCTGTATGATGAAGCCTCAAAGCCGTATCATTACTCCAACCTACACAATTACTTTTCGTTGTGCAATTTAATGTAGAGGCTACATTTTGAATTCCTTTCGAGTTTTATAAAAGCTCTCAGCATGGAAACAGGTCATTTGGGGTGACTCCAACTGCTTTTTCCCATCCTGTGCCCACATTCCAACTGTCCTTTCTGCCGTGCTTATGCATCATCTCCACCTACCATATAAAAGCGATTCCATTTGACACTAAACTTTTACATTCTTACAATGTCCGGCATTATGAACTTTTGCCCGAATTGTTTAGGTTATTTATTACTAATTATATTACATTTATACTAACTAATTTTGAACTCCCCAGCAAATGAAAAGACTTTGACAACATCTAAGCTGTTGATACCCTTTGTCATTTTAACAAACTCTCTAAGGTCACCATCATTCTTCCCTTCATTAAGGCACAGAATGGCAGTGTTTATATTTCACATTACATTCACAACTGCACATCCTCCAGTGGCTCAATATCCTCAGCATGGAAGCTGGAGCTTCACATTGTAACCAAGCTTTCACATATACGAAACAGTTTCTTGTTTTGGGCTTTTTACCAACAGAAATCTGAGATTCAAGAAAGAAGGTGGAAAGTGTTAAATAACGAATACATTTTCAGCAGACTTGAAACACAGATACCTTGATTATCTTACTGTTGGTTCTTAAACTATTCATTTGTTGAGACTTGTGCAGCATCTTAGTTGCTGTGATATTCCAATATCCAGTTTCCAAAGGTGCTCAGTCATAAATACTGTGAAGGTTCAGAATTAAGACAAATATTTAATATATCCAATAATATTCTTCTCCATTGGTACTATAGATACTCAAATACACACTTAATGAGTTCTAACAGAACCTATAAATTTCACTGCAAACTTTCCTAGTGTTCTACTTTTGCCTTAAAAGTTTCTTTGATAATCTTATGCTATGATAAAGGAAAGGACTAAAAATAAAGAGCAAGTTCTTTTCCTTTCATTAATTATGACATTGTGATACTGAGGGATCCAGGAAAAGAAGGTTCACAATTCAGGCTCTGACCTCTGTTGACTCAGCCGGGGTTGGTCAGGTATTGATGAAGATGCTATATTTGATTACAGTGTCTTGAAAAGGGGGAAAATAGTCAATGAATCTTACTTCTGCTTGCTGCCTGCTGGAACATGTATGCATGTTGTGTAAGGACACTGTGATGCCTGTTACTATCAGATGACCTGTAATTCCTTACTATGAGAGTTTAACTGTCATGAATGGTCACTTTGACATAAAAATGAGAGCCAGCAAACATAGAGCACGCAATGAAAATTGTGAGGAAATCCACAGATTTTTTTCTTGAGTGTTTTAAGTCAGATGAATACAGTACAAGTAGATTAGAAGTATTTAGATTCATTATCTCCTTTATGTGTATTTTTTACTCCATATAGGTTTCATTACATCAACACATTTTAATTGCATTCCTGCCATTTGTAATGATCTACAAGCATGGGCTCTTGTATAATTGTGTTAGCATTCATAGCATGTGGGAGGAATATGTGCATGAAATGGAGCTAAAAGTACAGTGAACCTCTTCCTACTTAAAGCTTTCACACTTGTGCTTTAACAATAGTAGAAATTTTCAAGGCCTTTGAACTGGGAAAGATTAAAAATCTAAAACGTCTTTGAAAGGAAGGTCTGAACCTTATTATTTATTCTCTTAGTGAGCCAACACAGTGCACCATGTTGTATTCACGTCAAGGGACCACTGATACGATTGAGGAGGTGGAAGATGAGCAGGATGAAGAAGCGACAGTGCCTGTGTATACAACAGACACCATGACTGAAGAGGTTCCTCCTTCATACAGCAAAGCTGTGAGCCTCGAGCATTTGAGCATTAGCTCAGATTCTGCTGGAGGAAAGCAAATTATGGCACTCACCCCAGATAGCAAAGTGGATCTACTTGAAGACCCTATCTTTCCAAATCTAAGCCATGAACTAACAGCCAGTGAACTTCTTCTCAACAAGTAAGTTGTATATCTCAGTTCTATACATATCTCTTTTTATTGGGTCTTTACCCATCTCTAATGTTATTCCAACATCTTACATTTCAGGATGTTTTATGATGAAGAGTTGGAAGACTCAGAAAAGTTCTACAAAGCTCAGCCTCGGCCACTGCTGCTCTTCTTTGCCCTCTATAATACCCTGGTAGCCCGGTCGGAAATGCTGTGTTTCTTTGTCATTATCCTCAATCACATAGTGTCAGCTTCAATGATTACCTTGGTACTTCCCATCCTAATTTTTCTCTGGGCTATGCTGTCCGTTCCTAGGCCAAGCAAGCGTTTCTGGATGACAGCGATTGTGTATACAGAGGTCTGTAGATTTTGTTTTGTCATGTTCTGTAACCTTATTGGCTAAAACTGGAGATTAACATTTTTCAGAACTGAACAGCTTTTGCAAATTGTCTATTCAATGACATTGGAATGGGAAAGCTAAATATCCTGTACTGCAATTCCTTATAATTCAGGTTAAGTGACAAATTAAAGCCAAGAACTTGCAAGTTATATGGGTGATGGTGGTAGATCGGGAGAGGGAATATAAATAGAGTGAAATAACTTTGGGGTACAGAAACCAATTACCAGTGTTTAGGTTACTCAAGAATATTGTATATTTGTCTGACTCCATTGGTAGTGTTCTTGCATCTGATACCTCTTATTATTCCAAGCCACGCCTCTGAAATGAACAAGAGGGTCATGTAACTGGCCTAATAGAATCAATCGCTGGTTGCCAATTTAAATGGAAGATGTTTTTAACTCGTGTCACACCAATCAGAAACTGAGTCAGATTTATTATCTTTGACATATGTCATGAAATTTATTGTTTTGTGGCAGCAGTATAGTACAACACATACAAACTACCATAAGTTACAAAGTAACTAAATAGTGCAAAAGATGAATAATGGGGTAGTGTTCATGGAGCATTCTGAAATCCGATGGCAGAGGGGATCCACCATGTCGGTAACATTGAACGCTTGTGTGATGCCCTCACACACCAGAAGTATGGAGAGGAGGCATTCTGTGAAGTCAGTCAACTTGCAATGCTCATCTGAAATTATAGCATCGACCCTCAGTAAAGGAGTTTACATCATCTGTTCAGCTCAAATGTAATGCTGCTACATTTAGGCAAAGTATAATTATGCATAACTGTACTTAGTTCTTAAGGTAGGCATTTAAACATTTAGCTCGTTTAACTTTTTAGAATACAAATGAAAGTTCTATGTAAAAATGGTATTTCATCTTCCCACAGGTAACTATTGTGATCAAGTACTTCTTCCAGTTTGGGTTTTTTCCGTGGAATAAAAATTTAAGTATAAACCGAGACAAACCTGACTTTGTCCCAAACATAATCGGCATTGAGAAGAAGGATGGCTATGTGCATTATGACCTTATACAACTGCTTGCACTGTTCTTTCATCGATCCATCTTAAAGGTAATAGCATGTCACATCTCTTCCCATAGAAGATGTTCTTTTTTGGGTAATCCTTTACAAACTGTTATGGTATGTGGGTGATGAAAGCCAAGGTACCGTATTTGTTATCATGTTATTAATTCTAAAATTCAGTAACTGCACTGAGCTTACAAAGGGTCACTAACCAGATTCAAATCAGCCTGTTGACCACTGGAAATCTTTTCGTAGGAATGTACAATTTGGAATGGGTACCCATAACCACCGCTCTCCCAACACTATTGAAATCTCCTCACCCTACCCCTGCAAACCCAGACAGTTAATAAGGTTTTATGTATACACTACATCTCTGCAGTGAGATAAAGGCTCTGCTGTGGATGGTTTTAATATTCTGACCCCAAGTTCAATTAGTGAAATACTGCCAATGGCGATGAATTTGATCTGACGAGACAGATAGTTTTATGGGCAGGATGAGTTTAAGAACAAACTGCAGAAGAACTAGAAGCAGAAGTTGGCTATTTGATTCCTCACACCGGCTCTGCCATCCAGTGTGATCATGGCTGATCTGTATGTGCCTATAGTAATCTTATATCCCGTTGATTCCTTTAAAATCTAAAAAGCACTTCCTTGAATATGTGCAGTGTCATAGCTGCTGCAACTCTTTTGGGAAGAGAATTCCAGAGATTTGCTTTCTAATGAATGAATATATTTCTTTTGGTCTCAATTCTGAATAGCTAACAGATTATTTTAAATCTGTAACACTCCAATTATAGACACCACGACAAAGGGAAATATCATTCCTCCCTATGGTTGGTTAAGCCCCATAACAATTTTGTATGTTGAAATTAGATCATCTCTCATGTTCTAGCAAGTGTATTCCTGATCTGCTCAATCACCAGAAGGCCATTCTAAGAATCTATCTGGTGAAGCTTCATTGCGCTACCTACAATTCTATGTATGTCATTCCGTAGGTAGAGAGACCAAATTGGTACATAATATTTCAGGTACAATCTCACCAGGGCTCGATGTAATTGGAGCAGATACCTCAAGTACTGAAATTATGGCCACTGATGATTTGCTTTTCCAATTGCTTCCTCTTTTTGGATGATTCATCTACAAGGACTTCTGGATCCCTTTGAATGGCAGCAGCGTTAAATCTTTCTCTGCTTAAACATAAGAATGATTTTCAATCTTTCCTATCAAAGTTGGCCATCTCGCTTAATTCACATAATATTCCATCTACCATGTTTTTACTGATTAGCTTAACCTGTCTTCCTCTCCATGAAGCCCATCTAAATGTTTCTCTGCTCTTGCCTGCTCTGCCTCCTAACCCAAAAATAACACAGTTATTCCTAATCTGTGTTCTGTCCATTAACAAATCTTCAATCCATCCCAGCATTTTACTCCTAATACTGTACCCTCTTATTTAATAATCCCCCATAAAGCACCTTTTCAAGGTGCTTCTGAAACATATACACATTACATCAACTATTTCACCCTTTATCTTGGTAGTTACCATCATCTGGTTTGCATTTATTTATTCTACTAGCTTCTACTGCATGTTTTGAATGTAAAAGACTGTGAAAGCTCAACTTCCACAGAATGTTAATTTGCACTTAAAATTCAACAACCTCGTTATGTAATTTTCATTGGTTTAAGGTGAATTATACCGGATAAAAAATAGTATAACTAAGGAAAATTCCAATATTAATACAAAATTTTCAAAAATATAAGGACAGATTGATTCAAGTATAATTTTGTGTTCTGATTCACATGGGGATCAATTGATTAGATTCAACGGTAATTTAAAACAATATACCATACACCCATCAGCTTGAAAAATTTAACCAATTGATTTTGTTACTTGCCTTCATTTAAAACACTGAATTGAGGTCAATACCTTCAATAATAAAGATTCCATTACACAAATCATAAAACTTTGGAGTTTTATGGGTGCTCTGGTTAATATTTTACTAAGGGCGATAAATATTCTTGTACTCTGATATCTTTCCTCCTTTCCAATATGACAACTTCCTGAATTAGATGTAATTTAAATAAAGCTCAGCAAATACATTTCACCTGGGTCCATATTTCACCTGTATCTTTCAGTACATGTAGTTAAGTCCTCGCAATCATCCCAACATTCTTAAGGAATTTGTCATTTCATTCAGTAATATGCCCAGAAACAAGTCTCAGGGCAAAGCTGAAACCAGTCAATAACCACGTTACAAAAGCAAGATTGTGCACATGTGGGTCAGGCAACATCTGTGGTGAGAAGATCAGAGATAATGTTTCAGGGCCACTTATGTCTTCCTTGTGGGAATTTTAGAAGCAAATTGAAGTCAGAAACAAGGCTGACACACAAAGATCCAGATGCTAGAATTTGGAAGAATTAACAAGGTGTGCTGCAGGAACACAACAGGTCAGGCCTGACCCAAAGAGTGTCTCCAGCATCTTGCTTGTTGTAGCTCAAGGTTGCGGTTACCTTTAATGGATTATGATGTGACCATGTAGATGAAGGTTTAGTTCATAACATAAGCCAAAGTCACAGTCCAAAGTGTTCTCACTAGGTTTCAAAGCAAGCACTTGGCTTCACTTGACAATGGACTACCACTGTTGGAACTCCCCCCACCCCCCCACCCCCGCATATTATTGTTTTTCAACATTGAATCACAGTGGATTTAATTTGGCTTTTTTTTTACACTGATCAACAAAGACTCTTTCATGTCAAAGTGAAAACTTATCTCTACAAAGTGATCTAAATTAATTACAAATATAACACACAAAATAATTGACTGGATAAGTATTCACTCTCTTCAAGTCAGTATTTAGTAGATGCACCTCTGGCAGCAATTACAGCCTTGAGTCTGTGTGGACAGATCTCGATCAGCTTTGCTTGGGGTCATTGTCTTGTTGGAAAACAAATCTTCTCCCAAGTCACATTTCTTTTGCAGACTGCATCAGGTTTTCCTCCAGGATTTCCCTGTATTTTGCTGCATTCACAAGCCTTCCAGGGCCTGCTGCAGTGAAACATCCCCACAGCATGATGCAGCCACTACCATGATTCATGAAAGGGATGGTTTGTTTTTGATTATGTGTGGTGTTTGGCTTACGTCAGACATAGTGTTTAGTCTGATGGCCAAAAAGCTGAATTTTGGTTTCATCAGACCATAGAACCTCCTTCCAGCTGACTTCAGAGTCTCCCACATGCCTTTTGGCAAACTCTAGCTTTTTTACAACAGTGGCTTTCTCTTTGCCACTCTCCCATAAAGCTGTGACTGGTGAAGCACTCGGGCAACAGTTGTTGTATGCGCAATCTCTCTCATCTCAGCCACTGAAGCTTGTAGCTCCTCCAGAGTTGTCAAAGGTCTCTTGGTGGCCTCCCTCACTTGTCCCCTTCTTAGACGGCCACTCAATTTTTGAGGAAGGCTTGCCCTATGCAGATTTACAATTGTGTCATATTATTTCCATTTCTTGATGATTGACTAACAGTACTCCAAGGGATATTCAGTTACTTGGAAATTTTCTTGTCTCCATCTCCTGACTTATACTTTTCAATAACCTTTTCAAGGTGTTACTTGGAGTGTTCTTTTGTCTTCATGGTGTAGTTTTTGCCAGGATATTGACTCAACAGCAGTTGGACCTTTCTGATACAGGAGTATTTTTAATACAATCAATTGAAACACCTTGACTGTACACAGGTCTCCAAAAACAGAGCTCAATTTAACTAAATATGTGACTTCTGAAACCAATTGGTTGCACCAGTGATGATTTGGTGTGCTATATTAAAAGAGGGTGAATACTTAGACAATCAATTATTTTGTGTTTTATATTTGTAATTAATTTGGATCACTTTGTGGAGATCTGTTTTAATTTTGACACAGAAGAGTATTTTTCTGTTCATCAGTGTCAAAACATAAGAACATAAGAAAGAGGAGCAGGATAGGAGTTTGAATGTCGAGTCTGCTCCGCCATTCAATTAGATCATAGCTGATCTGGCCATGGACTCATCTAATATGGCAAAAAAGCTACATTTAATCCACTGTGATTCAATGTTGTAAAACAATAAAACATGAGAAGTTCCAAGGGGAGGGCGAGTGAATACTTTTTATCGGCACTGTACCTGATTAAGAGTAGCCAATTGAATGGTTGGCAGCATGTTTCCCTCATTATCATATGTTGAATGCCAATTGTCAAGAACAAATCCTGCTCAGAGAGAACCTTTGAATGGGAACTAATGGAACTCTGTTGTTGAAAAGGGACATGAGACTTTCCCCATGAGTGCTGATCAAACCATCTTAGAACACAGGTGGCCACTATCCCTGCCAGCTGAAGATTGATAGGTCATAGCTTTTCCACACTCGCATCCAGGCATTTTTGAAAAATGATGAGTATTTCGGAGTCTCTCACTCTTTTCAGGCTGTGAGCTCCAGATATAACTATTACCCACTGAGAGAGACGAGGGGCCGGGAGGGAAGAGAAGAGATCCTGACCTTCTCTGATGCTCCAGAGTGTTTGACCCTTTCTCCAAAAAGCTAGTCCTCTGTATTTACTCTTTCTGGATCTCACAACATTTTATGCACTTCAAGTGTCCCTCAACTCCTTTCTAAAGAAAACAGCCACTCTCCTCCCAATCATCCCTCAGCTAAAATCTTGTAGACTGGTTGGAACACAGTCAATACTGTTGGTGCAAAATTGCTAATGGAATCAGTGATGATTACCCTGTTAACTGTTGGTTTACCTGCTCACCTCACAGACTTGGGGCTGAATCCAGTTTTTATCCTTCCTTATAAATGAAGTCCATTTGAAAAATTTGAGGAAAATTGTAGCTACTTGCTGTGGAAATGGGCAAATTGAAGAGAAAAGCTTCAAGTGAATTGACTGGGAAGTAGAAAACTCCAGAGTTTTTAGTAAAATCAGACTGTTGGGAATTCTTGGAAAATGTCAGACACAAGCAAATGTGGAGAAATGATGGATGATAGGAGAAAGTGCCAAAGGGAAAGCAGTGCAAGGGTAGTCACAGCATAGAGTCCATTCTGACCATCGAGCTTCCACTAACAACTGTTTTATTTTGTCCCACATTCTGATCATCACCTCCAACCTCTCACCAATTCTACCACTCACTCACAAATTCTACCACTCACTCACAAATTCTACCCCCACACACCAATTCTAGCACCCACTCCCCAATTCTACCACCCACTCACCAATTCTACCCCCGCTCACCAATTCTACCACCCGCTCACTAATTCTACCACCCGCTCACCAATTCTACCACCCGCTCACTAATTCTACCACCCGCTCACTAATTCTACCACACACTCACTAATTCTACCACACACTCACCAATTCTACCACCCGCTCACTAATTCTACCACACACTCACTAATTCTACCACCCGCTCACTAATTCTACCACCCGCTCACTAATTCTACCACCCGCTCACTAATTCTACCACACACTCACTAATTCTACCACCCGCTCACTAATTCTACCACCCGCTCACTAATTCTACCACATACTCACTAATTCTACCACACACTCACTAATTCTACCACCCGCTCACCAATTCTACCACCCGCTCACCAATTCTACCACCCGCTCACCAATTCTACCCCCCACACACCAATTCTACCAGCCACTCAGCAAATCTACCACCCGCTCACCAATTCTACCACCCGCTCACCAATTCTACCACCCGCTCACTAATTCTACCACCCGCTCACCAATTCTACCACCCGCTCACTAATTCTACCACCCGCTCACCAATTCTACCACCCGCTCACTAATTCTACCACCCGCTCACCAATTCTAACACCCGCTCACTAATTCTACCCCCCACACACCAATTCTACCAGCCACTCAGCAAATCTACCACCCACTCACCAATTCTACCCCCCACTCACCAATTCTAGCACCCGCTCACCAATTCTAGCACCCACTCACTAATTCTACTGCCCGCTCACTAATCCTACCAACCCCTCACCAATTTTGCCACAAACTCACATGAAAGGAGTAATTTACCATGACCTACCAACCAACACAACTTTGAATGTGTGAAGGAGCTAGAGTACTCAGAGGAAACCCATGCTGTCACAGGAAAAATGTGCAAACTCCACATAGATAGCAACTACTGTCGGGGACTTTAACCAGGTTTGTTTGAAGATATCAATGTCAGAATATAACCTGTAGCACCAGCGGAACCAAAACACTAGGCCACTGCTATACTATGATAAGGAATGCTTACTGTTCCATGCTGGGACCACATTTCAGGAAATCCGATCATTTGGCTGTCCTTCTCCTACCTGCATATAGGCAGAGGCGAAAGAGCAAAGCTTCAGAGGTAAGGACAACAAAGTGGTGGTTGAGCGAACCAAAGGAACGGCTATGGGATTGCTTTGAGGCTGTATACTGGGCCATGTTCATAGACTCATCAGTAAATGGACCAGATTTGTCACGGACTTTATAAAAACAGTTGTATTTGAGAGTGTCCCCAAAAACTCATTCAGCCTTCCCCAACCAGAAACCCTGGATGAACCAGCAGATCTGCAATCTGATAAGGGCCAGACTAAATACTTTCAGGTCTGCTGACCAAGTAATATACAAGAGGTCCAGGTACGATCTCGAGAAAGCCATCTTGTGGGCAAAGTGGCATTCTGGACTAAACTTGAATCACCGAAGGGTGCAGGACAGCTGTGGCAGGGCTTGAATGGTGCCTTACAGAATGAAATCAAGTGACATTGGTGACAACAGGGATTCGCTTCCAAATGAGCTCAATATCTTCTGTGCTCGCTTTCACCATCAAAACATGGAAGAACCTTCAGAAACTCCCATAGCCCCCCATGACCCAGTTATTTCAGGCTCTGAGGGTGACATGAGAGAATCCATCAGGAAGGTTGACCCATGAAAAGCATCCAGCCCAGATGGAGTATTTGGCGGAGTACTAAAGGCCTATGCTGATCGACTGGTTGGAGTGTTCATAACCTCTCACTTTGGCACTCTGAGGTACCTACCTGTTTCAAGCAGGCCTCAACTATACTGGTGCCTAAGAAGAATGTGGTAACCTGTCTCAGTGACTATAGACCAATAGCACTTAATCTACATCCACTGTGATGAAGTGATTTGAGAGGTTGGTGATGGACACATCAATCCCTGCCAGAAAAAGCAACTTAGATCCACTCCAGTTTGCCTACCGGCACAACAGGTCCGCAGCAGATGCCATTTCATTGGCTCTTCACTCAGCCCTGGAACATCTAGGCAGCAAAGGTACATTAATCAGAATGCTCTTTATTGACTACAGCTTGGCATTCAAAATTACCATTCCCTCAAAACTAATCAATAAGCTTTAAGACCTTGGCCTCACTACCTCCTTGTGCAATTGGATCTTTGAATTCCTCAGTTGCAGACCTCAGCCACTTTAGATTGACAACAACATCTCCTCCATAATTCTATCAACACAGGTACACCACAAGGCTCTGCGCTTATCCCTCACTCTACTCACTTTACACTTATGATTGTGTGGCTAAGCACAGCTCCAAAGCTACATTTAAGTTTGCTGATGATACCACTGTCAAAGGTGAATCAGCGTACAGAAGGGATATTGAAAATCCGGCTGAGTAGTGCCACAATAACCACCTCTCACTCAGTGTCAGCAAGACCAAAAAGCTGATTATTGACTTCCAGAGGAGGAAACTGGAGATCCATGAGGCAGTCCTCTTCAGAGATTCAAAAGTGGAGAGGGTCAACAAATTTAAATTCTTTGGTGTTATCATTTCAGAAGACCTGTCCTTGGCCCAGCACATAAGTGCAACTATAAAGAAAGCACAGAGTACCCTTGTGGCCCAGTCCATCAAGGATAATGCCCTCCCCTTCCATTGAACACATCTAAACAGAGTGCTGTTGCAGGGAAACAGCATCCATCATCAGGGACCCCACATCACAAGACATGTTCTCCTCACTGCTGCCATCAGGAAGAAGGTACAGGAGTCTAATGCCTCACACCACCAGGTTCAGGAACAGTTACTACCTCTGAACCACCAAAGGTGATGATAGAATAGATGATGACTGAAGCTTTGACCAGCAGCCAATCTGGACATCCAAAGTCTGGACTTCTAACAGGTCCACTGTCCGAGGATAAAAGGCAGGAGTGGTTTGTGGCAGCATAATAGAGCTTTGACCAGCAGCCAGTCAGTGTTTGGGATTGATTAGTAAAAGCAAGTTAAAGGAACGCAGGGGAAAGTGCAATGGCTATCATCACAGCGGCCATCATCTGAGTGGACAAAGTCAGAGTGGTGATCTTAAGGCTTTAGCTCTTCGAGGCTTCAGCGAAGAGAGGCTTCACTCAGAGGAAGCAAAGGAAAGAAAAGCTCGAGTTTTTTCCTTCTCTTCTTTACATCTGCTCAGCTGGGCAGATGTCAGGCATCTTAATGTGAAATGCTCCTCTTGTGGGATGTAGGAAGGCAGGGAGAACTCCAGTATTACTGACTACTAAAATTGCAAGAAGTGCATCCAGTTGCAGCTTCTAACAAACTGCGGTAAGGGGTTGGAGCTGGAACTGGATGAACTCTGGAACATTCAGGAGGCTGAGGGGGTGATAGATTGGACATATAGGGAGGTAGTTATACCCAAGGTACAGGAGACAGGAAATTGGTAACAGTCAGGAATAGGGAAGAAGTTAAGGGGCCAGTGCAGAGTACCCTTGTGGCCAACCCCTCAACAACAATGAGGCAAGAACTAGGAAGATTATACAGTTTAACACGTGGCTAAAGAGTTGGTGTAGGAGGGAAGGGCCTAAGATTTTTGGATCATTGGGCTCTCTTCCAGGGAAGGTGGGACCTGTAAAGAAGGGACAGTTTGCACCTGAACTGGAGAGGTATAATACCCTAGCGGGAAGGTTTGTTAATGATAGGGTTTAAACTAGAATTGTAGGGGGATGGGAACCAGAGTTAGTGGAGAGATTGTGGAGGTAGATGTATGTAAGACATCAGACAAAGTTAGGAATTAAAGGGTTGAGCATGGTACAACAAAATCAAAAAGGGTGAATACAAGACTGAAGGTGTTGTATCTCAATGCGCGCAATGTATAGAATAAAGTAGATGTACTTGTAGCACAGCTGCAGATTAGCAGGTTTGATATTGTAGGCATAATTGAATCATGGATGAAAGATTATAGCTGGGAACTTAATGTCTAAGTATACACATTGTATCGAAAGGACAGACAGGAAGGCAGAGGGGGTGGCTTTGCTCTGTTGGTAAAAAATTCTATCAAATCATTAGAAAGAGCAGGCATGGGTTCAGAAGGTGTTGGATCATTGTGGATCGAGCTAAGGAACTGTAAGAGTAAAAAGACATGGATAGGAGTTGTATGCAGACCACCAAACAGTAGTAAGGATGTGGCCTACAAATTACAATGGGAGATAGAAAATGTGAACCAAAAGGCATGGAGGACTTCAATATGCAGGTAGATTGGGAAAACCTTGTTGGTGTTGGATTACAGGAGGGGATATTTCTAGAGTGCCTGTGAAATAGCTTTTCAGAGCAGCTTGTGGTTGAGGATCAACTATTCTAAATAGGGTGTTATGCAATGAAATAGAATTAATTAGAGAGTGTCAGGTAAAAGAACTCTTAGGGGAAAGCCATCATAATATGATTGAACTCACACTGAAATTTCAGAAGGAGAAGCTAAAGACAGATGTATCAGTATTACAGTGAAGTAAAGGGAATTACAGAGGCATGAGAGAGGAGTTGGCCACAATTGATTGGAAAAGAACACTGGCAAGGATGACAGCAGAGCAGAAATGGCAGAATTCTTGGATCTATTTCGGAAGGCACAGGATAAATACATCTCAAAGAGGAGGAAGTGTTCTAAAGGAAAGATGACGCAACTGTGGCTAACAAGAGAGGTCAAAACTGTCATAAAAGCCAAATAGAAGGCATATAATAGAGCAAAAAATAGTGGGAAGTTAGGGGATTGGAAATCTTTTAAAAATCTACAGATGGCAACTAAAAAGTTATTAACAAGGTAAAGATGGAATACAAAAGTAAGCTCACCAATAATATTAAAGAGGGGACCAAAAGTTCTTCAAATACATGAAGTGTAAAAGAGAGACAAGAGTGGATATTGGACTGCTTGTAAACGATGCTGGAGAGGTAGTAATGGGGGACAAGAAATCGCAGATGAACTGAATAAGTATTTTGCATCAGTTTTCACTGTGGAAGACACTAGCAGTATGGTGGAAGTTTCAGGTGTCGGGGGGTGGAGGGGTGGATGAAGTGTGTGAAGTTACCATAACTAGACAGAAGGTTCTTGGGAAACTGAAAGGTCTAAAGTTAGATAAGTCACCTGGACCAGATGGTGTACACTGCAGACTTCTGAAAGGGGTGACTGAAGAGATTGTGGAGTTGTTAGTAATGATCTCTCAAGAATCACCAGATTCTGGAATAGTTCTTGAAGACTGGAAAATTGCAAATGTCTTTCCAATCTTCAAGAAGGAAGAGAGGCAGCAGAAAGGAAACTATAGGCTAGTTAGTCTGACCTCAGTGATTGGGAAGATGTTGGAGTTGATTATCAAGGATGCGATCTCAGGATATTTGGAGGCCCATGATAAAATAGGCCATAGTCAGCATGGTATCCTCAAGGGAAAATCTTCCCTGACAAATCTGTTGGAATTCCTTGAAGATATTCTTTGAAGCAGGACAGACAAAGGAGAATTGCTTGATGTTATATACTTGGATATTCAGAAGGCCTTTGACAAGATACCACACATGAGGCTGCTTAACAAGCTATGAGCCCATGGTACTGTATTACAGGAAAGTTTCTAGCATGGATAAAGCATATGTCAATGATTTGGAAGTTGAAATTGATGGCTTTGTTACAAAGTTTGCAGATAGTATGAAGATAGGTGGAGGGGCAGGTAGTTTTGAGGAAATAGGCTACTGAAGGATATAGGCAGATTAGGAGAACGGACAAAGAAATGACAGATGGAATACAGTGTTGGGAAATATACAGCCATGCACTTTGGTAAAAGAAATGGAAGTGTTGACTATTTCCTGAATGGAGAGAAAATACAAAAAGCTGAGGTGCAAAGGGACTTGGGAGTCCTTGTCCAGGATTCCCTAAAGTTTAATTTGCAGGTTGAGTCTGTGGCGAGAAAGGCAAATGCAATGTTAGCATTAATTTCAAGAGGACTAGAATATAAAAGGAAGGATGTAATTATGAGCACTTTTGGGCCCCCTATCTTAGAAAAGATGTGCTGAAACTGGAGAGAGTTCAAAGGAGGTTCACAAAGATGATTCCAGGATTGAATGGCTTGTTATATGAAGAGTGTTTGATGGCTCTGGGCCTATATTCACTAGAATTCAGTAGAATGAGGGGTGACCTCATTGAAACCTATTGAATGGTGAAAGGCCTTGATAGAGTGGATGTGGTGGGAGAGTTTAAGACAAGAGGACACAGCCTCAGAATAGAGGGGCATCCTTTTAGAATGAAGTTGAGGAGGATTTTCTTTTGCCAGAGAGTGGTGATTCTGTGAAATTTGTTGCCATAGGCATCTGTGGAGGCCAAGACTTTATGGATATTCAAGGCAGAGATTGATAGATTCTTGATTGGTCAGGGCACAAAGGATACAGAGAAAGGCAAGAGATTGGGGCCAAGAGGAAAATTGCATCAGCCGTAATGAAATGGTGGAGTAGACTCGTTGGGCCAAATTGACTAATTCTGCTCTTACTGTATATCTTATGGGTCTTTTGGTCAAAAAGACCTTGAACCAGTGGAGATAATTTCATTCATCTTCACTTGCCCCATCATTGAACTATTTCTACAACCAATGGACTTACTTCAATGACTCATCATGTTCTCGATATTTATTACTATTTTTTCCCTTTGTATTTGCAATTTATTATCTTTAACATGTTGATTGTCCGTCCTTTTGGGTGCAGTTTCTATTATGGTCCTTAGATTTACTGCATATGCCTGCAAGAAAATAAATCTCAGGGTTGTATATGGTGACATATATGTAGGATGATAATAAACTTACTTTAAACTTTAGGCTACAATTGAAACGGGGTTGCAGGAGCAGAGAGGCGACAGCTTTACTAGCAGCACCCCTGTAGCAATGGGACCAACAAAGAAAGAATAAATGTGTCCAGATGAGATGCTGGTGCGGTAGCCTAATTATTCTCCATTTTGGGCTTTACTACAACATCTGTATTAACTGAGCTAAAAAAGAGATTTATATTACATATTGTTGATTTACTGAAAGTACAGGACAACTTTCTGCCACTTAAACATTAGTCAACGTGATTTTCTATGTTGAAATTTGCGGAAAATGTGACCAGGTAGGATATATAACAGAGTTTGAAACAAATTTGCCCTCTTTATAGTATCACATCCAAAGTTTCATAATATCTATTTGGTACATAATACATAATAATATCTATTATGTAATAAAGTCACTGGTGATTGGAATATTGGTAATGTTTACCTCATAGAATACCATAGCAATGGGTTTACTAATCATAAAATGTCCTTTTTCTATTTTTAATGGTCATCAGACAATCTGCTCTATAGATGGTGATCATAGGTTTTTGAATCATTATTTGAAATTATCCAAATAATACACCCATGCGACCAATTAACCTATTGACTTTGGAATGTGGGAGGAAACTGGAGCACACGGAGGAAACCCACACGATGATGGGGAGAATACACATTCCCCTTTTTGATTTGGGATTTGTGTCATGGTTATTAATACTAGATGTCTCACTCAAGAAGTGTAAGGCTACATTTGTAAGGCATTCACTTGAAAATCAGTCATCATATTATTATATTACCATACACTACTACAGCTACATGCTACAACTTTATAAAACAAAAAAATTTATTCTAGTGCCATGGTTTGTGGGATGAAGATGAAAAGAGTGAAAATGCTTCTGGTAAAGATGAGAGTGAGGAAGACCACAGAAATGACTGTCAAAGGAAAAGCTCTCTTGGTTCTCTAAAGTCAATTGATTTACAAGCATCCATCGATTCCATTCACGTCCACTTTCCAGAACAGGCAACAGCCCGAAGATCAAGTTCAACAGGTTCACAGATCTCAAATCGATCATCCCATAGGTCACAAAGAGGTATGGCACATTTTTATATTTGAGACTTATGTGTGAAGCTTTGAAAATACTTACACTCAATGCAACAAAAAGAATATGGCATCTGTGGCAAAGCTTTAAAATATCTCAGCTCTCTCGTTATATTGCAGATATATTTCCTTACTGTGACAGATGTAATAATGGAGAGGCTTCATTAATTCATATGTTTTGGTCATGTTAGAGCCTTGAAAATTTTTGGAAAGATGTATTCCAAACTTTTTCTGTACTTTTTAAAGTTAGTTTTAAGCCCAATCCTTTGACTGCCTTATTTGGTATTGTTGAGGAAAGAGTTATAATTTTGGAGCCTTCTCATTTGTGGGTACTGGCTTTTATTTCTCTTATGGCTAGGAGGGCAATCTTGCTTAAATGGAAGGAGGTTGCCCCCTACACATGCTCAATGGTTATGTGATGTTATGTCATGTTTAAATCTAGAGAAGATTCGTTGCTCGATTTCTGATTCTAACCAAGATTTTCAAATGTTACGGGGACCCTTTCTGAACTATTTTAAAAATCTTTGAATTGTTATTAAAATATAGATCTGGGCTATTATTATAAAAGACTATATGGTACTCTTTTTTTCTCTTTTTTTTTTACCAACCAGCTTTGTCTTGGTAGGGGGTATAGATTTTTTTTTAAATAATATAATTAACCATACTATTGTATTTCATCCTTCAATTTATTTTATTTGATTGATCATCATTATGGGATATCATGATTGTATCAGTGTGATTTATATACAGTGCACTTTGTGCTATCTTATTTTGATTTATAATAAGCATCCTTATGAATGCTGTAATTGTGTATATGGAACTTAATAAAAATGTTGGAAAGAAAAAAGAAAAAAATCTCAAAATTGATCAGAAGAGCATTATTGAACAAAACTAAATTGATGTCAGGTCATATGGGAAAGAGGACTTGGGGCCTTGACAGCTGAAGATGCAACCCCCAGTGGTAGGGAAACTAGATGTGGATAATATTGAGAGAGAAAGATGGGTAAGCTTTTAAAAATTTAATTTAGCATAGTAACAGAACCTTCCAGCCTAACAAGCCCATGCTACCAATTAACCTACTGACCCAAATGGCTTTGGAATGAGGGAGGAAAGTGAAGTGTCCAGAGGAAACTCATGCTCTCATGCTGAGAACATACATACTCCTTACAGACAGTGGTGGAAATTGAAACCCGATTGGTGATCAGTGCCACTGTACAGCGGTGCTCGAATTGCTACACAACCATGCCACGTGACGTTATTAACTACAGAGAGCACTTTCAGCTGATTGGAAGAGTGATGAAGTCTTGCTGTATATCTAAAGAGGCAATACTCATCAGCAGCGCACAGTCTCGTTACACATGCAGCACAGTGTTGAAGTACAGAGGGACCCCGGGATCCAAATCTACAGCTCCCTAAAAGTAGCTGCGCACATTGAGAGTGAGGTAAAGAAGGTGAAAGGTATATTTGCCTCTGGTAAAATTAGTCAAGTGAGTTCAAGAGTTGGGACGTTATGTTTCAGCTTTATTAAACTCTAGTTAAACCTCATCTGGAGTATTGCATTCAGTTCTGGTCATCACATTATGGGTAGGATGTCGAGGCCTTCGATAGGATGGCAAAAGAGGTTTACCAGGATGCTGCCTGAATTAAGATGGCATGTACTGCAAGGAGAGACTGGACAAACTTGGGTTGTTTTCTGTGGAGTGGCAGAGGCTGACAGAGGTTCATAAGAATACCACAGGTCATGTGTTTAAAGTGATGGGGTTAGGCTTACAGGAAATATGTGGGTTAAGTATTTTTACATAGAGGCTGGTGCCTGAAATGTGCTGCCTGGAGTGGTGGTGGAGGCAAATACGATAGGAGCGTTCAAAAGGCTCCTGGATTAGCACATGAATGTGCAGGAAATGAAAGGATATGAACATTGTGTAGGCAGAAGGCTTTAGTAGGACATTTGGTTACTAGTTTGCCATGGCATTGTAGGCTGAGGGCCTCTTCTTGTATTGTACTGTTCTGTGTTCTATCCATGTTGTATATGTGTGAGCTTTGGTGAGCTACATCCACTGTATTCAGCTATGGTTCCTATGACCAAGAAAGAAATTATTTGCCTTTGAGATGGTGCATTTATTAAACTCATATCCTGTGTGAAAAGACTGAGTGAATAGATCCTAAACAGGAATTAGGTTTACTATTGTCACATACATCGATATAGCGAAGAGCTTGTCTTGCATTGTCGTCATGCTGATCAAATAGAAGTAGGTTCAAAGGTCGGCACAACACTGTGGGCCAAAGAGCGCTATACTGTTCTATGTTCTATCAAATCATTACGTAGTGTATTGAGCTAGAACAAGCGGAACAAGTAGCAGAATGCAAAATGAAGTGTAACACCTATGCAGAAAATCCAGTACAGCTAAATAATAATGAGCAAGTTCATTACATGGTAGATTGTGAGGTCAAGAGTCCATCTTATCGTACTAAGGAACCATCTAATAGTCTTATAACAGCAGGGTAGAAGCTCTCCTTGAGCCTGGTGATACATACTTTCAGGATTTTGGGTTTGGAATTCAGAAGAAAAGTCATAACCACCTCGAGGCAGATTTTCAAGCTCCTAACAGGACAGGGACCCAGGGCTGCTTCCCTTGGCTAGGAAGTCTAGAATTAAAGGCATCAGTTTCAACATAAAATGGAAAAGGGTAGATTATTCAAGATAACAATGTGAAGATGTGTCTTTGTTGATATTATTCTGCATGTTTGAAAATCTCTACCTCAGAAGATTGGAAATACTCTGTTACTGGCTGGATAGGCCATTGAGTGTCTAGGAAATCAAGGGAAATAATGGTTATGGCAAATAATGCAGAAAGCACAAAGGACTGTAAAATTTAATCTTTCTGTTACGTATGTTCTAAGCAAATTCTTTTTACAAGATAGGTAGTTGAGAAATCTTTCACCAGCTTCAAGGATACTGTAATTTCTACCCCCACTGATACAGGACTATTAAATGGTTCCGTAGAACGATGAGATGGATTTTTGATCTCACAATCTACCTGGTCATGGACTTGCACTTTATTGTTTACCTGCACTGTAGCTGTTACACTTTATTCTGTATTCTTTTACTTGTTTATGTTATCTGAGCTCAACACACTGTGTAATGAATTCATCTGTGCAATCTATCTGAAAGACAGCTCTTCACTGTATCTTGGTACACATGGCAATAATAAATCAACTCCAGTTCTAAATCTGCTTTGGTATTTGTTCAAGATTTAGGAACATTAGTGTTCAACTCAGTGCATCAAGCCACCTAATAAGATCATGGCTATAAGCATTGTTACCTCAACTCTTCATTCACATCTACTCACAGTAACTTTTAACCCCTCTTTAATGCCTTAAATGTACTCAGACTCTAGTTCCACTGTTTTGTGAGAAAACGAGTTTCAAAGATTTCTGACACTGTGTGAAAAATGTTGCTTTCTTAAATGGAGGATCTCTTATTTTGTAAAAGTTACCCCTTTCTGGAATCTTCCACAGGAGGAGATGGCCAGAATCTTCTCCACATCAATTTTCCTCATGATTTTGTATGTTTCAATGAAGTTCCCTCTTATTTTGGAAACTCTAAGAAAGTTGAACATATGAAAATATGAAAATCTTTGTCAGGTTGTGCTCAAATACCAAATTGAACAGTGAAGAGATTAATTGGGGCTGATGGTGTTTGATGTGGTTCATCCACAACATAGTACACTGATGTCTGAACTAAGAATATCACAGCAAATGGAATATCCAGTTTCTCAGATTCTGAGAATGGATGAATTATAGGTCTTGTACTGCAGATGCTGAAACTGGAACAACAAAGGAACTGATGGAGGAGCTCAGTGAATAAGGTAGCATCTGTAGAGGAAAATGGACAGTCAATAATCCTCATCTACAGGACTTTTCAGGACCTTAAGACATTCTGAAGGCCACTAACTATACATTTTTCATATTCACATATGAAGTGAGCAGTCATTTCACCCATTGGGACTATGCAACTTTTCAGACCAATTCCACACCTCCTCATTTCTCTGCCAAATGTTCCTACACACCAAGCCATTTACACCAAACATTCAATTCTCCTAACACCCCTAAAAAGGAGGTAGTTTACAATAGCTATTTCACCTAATAGCCAGCACATCTTTGTGATGGGAGGGAAATCTGGAGCACCAGGTGAATACCTTTATAACTGCAAAAGAGTAACCATGGTCAGGATGAAATGCAAGTTCCTGGAGCTGTGAGACAGCCACACTACCTGCCACAGACATTTCCACCACCCGCATCTCCCCCATTTTCTCTAACACATAAAATGTGTTCAATTTTTAATATTGTTCCTAGTTCTGATAAAAGGCCTTCAGCTGGATGTGGCAACTCAAAAGCATAAGTTGCTGGAAACACTCAGCAGATCAGACAGCATCTTGGAAAATGAACAACTATTAACATTTCAGGTTAGAAAGATCTGTTTTTCTCTTATTTCCGATTATTGGATTTTGCATGTTTTTCATTCTTTGAATCATTAACTCTATTTCACTCTCTTCACAGAAGCTGCCTGATTTTTTGAATATTTACAACTTTGCGAGGTTAATGAAGATATCAACTCCTGCTTGAGAAATGACTTGGATTGACTCCAATTTCCCACAACATGTCAACAGTAGATTCCATTTCATTGGAACATCTGGACAGCACAGATCCATACACTAGGATGTTCTTCAATGACTACAGATCAGCATTCGATACTATCATCTCCTCCAAACTAATCAATAAGTTCCAAATCCTAGGCCTCAATGCCTCGTTGTGCAATGGGATCCTTGATTTCCTAACTTGCAAACCTCAGTCAGTTCGGAATGGCAGCAACATCTTCTCCACAATTTGCCTCAGCATAAGTATACCACAAGGCTGAGTGTTTAGTCCCTGATCTGCATGCTTTATACTTATGACTGTGAGCTCCAATTGACACAGCTCCAATGCTATATTTAGGTTTGCTGATGACACCATTGGCATTGGCCAATTCACGGATGGTGACAAATCAGCATATTGGAGGGAGATAAAAAATCTGGCTGAGTGGTGCCTCAACAATTTCCTCTCAATCAATGTCAGGAAGACCAAGGAGATGATTATTGACTTCAAGAGGAGGAAACTGGACGTCCATGAGCCAGTTGTAATCAGGAGGTCAGAAGTGAAGATGGTCAGCAACTTTAAATTCCTTGGATTTATCATTTTAGAAGACCTGTCCTGGGTCATTACAAAGAAAATACAGCAGCACCTCTAGTTTTTTTAGAAGTCTGCAAAGATTTGGCATGTCATGTGAAACTTTGACAAACTTCTGTAGATGTGCGGTGGAGAGTATATTGACTAGTTGAATCACAGCCTGGTATGGAAAAGCCCACAAAAAGTCCATCACAGGTAAAGTCCTCCCTAGCATTGAGCATATCTACATGGAGCGCTGTTGCAGGAAAGCAGCATCCATCATCAAAGACACCCACCTCTCCTCACTGCTGCCATCAGGAAGAAGGTACAGGAGCCTCAAAACTCGCACCATCAGGCTCAGGAACGGATATTACCCATCAAACATCAAGCTCTTTAACTAGAGGGGATAATTTCACTCAACGCCACTCATCTCATCACTGAACTGTTCCTACTGAGGTAGACTCACTTTCAAGGACTCTTCATCTCATATTCTCAATATTTATTGCTTACTTGTTCCACTTTTTTTGTATTTATACTTTGTTTTTGTTTTTTTGCACATTGACTGTTGTCCATCCTGTTGAGTGTGGTCTTGCATTAATTCTATTGTATTTACTGTGATTACCCTCAAGAAAATGAATCACAGGGGACAAATACTGTACATATTTTAATAATAAATTTACTTTGAAGTTTGAATATTTTCTGTTTTTATTTCAGATTTACAGCATCTGCAGTTCTCTTTTGCATTTGGCTGACTGAATTTAATGTCATTTGATTGATTTTAAAATTCAAGGTGAATACTTTTACTATTTTCATACAGGAAGCATAAGTACTCGAAACAGCAGCAGTCGGAAAGGAAGTGGATCCCTCAGTGTTCAACCCAAGAATAAAAGAGAGCTTTTATTAGAAAAGTTAAGAGAGCAAATGATAAAAGCAAAGGCCATTATCATCGCCAAGTAAGTGATATAATTCTAATTTTAGAAAATGGTCATCTTTATGGGAAATGATGAAATATCTAGTTATAAAAAAAATCTGCTGTTTTGCTAAAGATTTAGCACACATAGAAAGATGTTGTAAAATATTTGAATCGTGGCCCTATATTCTTTGTATCTTCAGTTTGAATTCATGCCATTGAAATGCATGATATGCTGCATTTGCCAATAATTATTATGAGGTTAAAATAAGTTATAAGCATAGAAACATAGAAAACCTACAGCACAATACAGGCCCTTCAGCCCACAAAGGTGTGCTGAACATGTCCTTACCTTAGAACTACCTAGGGTTACCCATAGCCCTCTATTTTTCTAAGCTCCATGTACCCACCTAGGAGTCTCTTAAAAGATCCTATCGTTTCTGCCTCCACCACCGCCGCCAGCAGCCCATTCTACACACTCACCACTCTCTGCGTAAAAAAACTTACCCCGATATCTCCTCTGTACCTACTCCCAAGCACCTCAAAACTGTGCCCTCTCATGTTAGCCATTTCTGCCCTGGGAAAAAGCCTCTGACTATCCACATGATCAATGCCTCTCATTATTTTGTACACCTCTGTCAGGTCACATCTCATCCTCCATCGCTCCAAGGAGAAAATGCCGAGTTCACTCAACCTGTTTTCATAAGGCATGCTCCCCAATCCAGGCAACATCCTTGTAAATTTCCTCTGCACCCTTTCTATATTTCTATAGATTCCACATCCTTCATTTAGTGAGGCGACCAGAACTGAGCACAGAACTCCAAGTGGGGTCTGAATAGGGTTCTATATAGCTGTAACATTACCTCTCGGCTTTTAAACTCAATCCCATGGTTGATGAAAGCCAATGCACCGTATGCCGCCTTAACCACAGTCAACTTGCGTAGCAGCTTTGAGTGTCCTATGGACTCGGATCCCAAGATCCCTCTGATCCTCCACACTGCCAAGAGTCTTGCCATTAATGCTATATTCTGTCTTCATATTTGACCTACCAAAATGAACCACCTCACACTTATCTGTGTTGAACTCCATCAGCCACTTCTCAGCCAAGTTTTACATCCTATCAATGTCCCACTTCTCCCTTGCACGCTTTCCATCCGTGCTGGGTTGAGAATCGAGCTAGCAATTTGGCCTCATAAAAACAAGAAAGCTTGCTATAAAAACCCCATCATGACGGTGTCCCAATGGCTCCATTCGAAGCTAAGGGCTATAGAATAGAATGTCCCACTGTAACCTCTGACAGCCCTCCACACTATCCACAACACCCCCAACCTTTGTGTCATCAGCAAATTTACTAAGCCATCCCTCCACTTCTTCATCCAGGTCATTTATAAAAATTACAAAGAGTAGGGGTCCCAGAACAGGTCCCTGAGGCACACCACTGGTCACCAGACTCCATGCAGAATATGACCTGTCTACAACCACTCTTCGTCTTCTGTGGGCAAGCCAGTTCTGGATCCACAAAGCAATGTCCCCTTGGATCCTACGCCTCCTTACTTTCTCAATAAGCCTTGCCATGGAGTACCTTGTCAAATGCCTTGCCAAAATCCACGTACACTACGTCTATGGCTCTACCATCATCAGTGTGTTTAGTCACATCCTCAAAAAATTCTATCAGGCTCGTAAGGCACGATCTGCCTTTCACAAAGCCATGCTATTTCTAATCATATTATGCCTCTCTAAATATTCATAAATCCTGCCTCTCAGGATCTTCTCCATCAGCTCACCAACTACTGAAGTAAGACTCACTGCTCTATAATTTTCTGGGCTATCCCTGCTCCCTTTCTTAAATAAGGGAACAACAGCCACAACCTTCTAATCCTCCGGAACCTTTCCTGTCCTCATTGATGATACAAAGATCATCAGCAGAGGCTCAGCAATCTTCCTCCCTCGCCTCCTACAGTAGCCTGGGGTACATTCTGTCTGGTCCTGGTGACTTATCCAACTTGATGATTTCCAAAAGTTCCAGCACATCCTCTTCCTTAATATCTACATGCTCAAGCTTTTCAGTCCACTGCAAGTCATCCCTATAATCACCAAGATCCTTTTCCGTAGTGAATTAAAGTATTCATTAAGTACCTCTGCCATCTCCTCTGGTTCCATACACACTTTTCCACTGTCACACTTGATTGGTCCTATTCTGTCATGTCTTATCCTCTTGCTCTTCACATACTTGTAGAATGCCTTGGGGTTTTCCTTAATCCTGTCCACCAAGACCTTCAAATGGCCCCTTCTGGCTCTCCTAATTTCATTAAGCTCCTTCCTGCTAGCCTTATTATCTTCTAGATCTCTATCATTACCTAGTTTTTTTAACCTTTCGTAAGTTCTTCTTTTCTTCTTGACTAGATTTACAACAGCCTTTGTACACCATGGTTCCTGTACCCTACCATCCTTTCCCTGTCTCATTGGAACGTACCTATGCAGAATTCCACACAAATGCCCCCTGAACATTTGCCACATTTCTTCTGTACATTTCCCTGAGAACATCTGTTTCCAATTTATGTTTCCAAGTTCCTGCCTGATAGCCTCACATTTCCCTTTACTCCAATTAAACGTTTCCCTAACTTGTCTGTTCCTCACCCTCTCCAGTGCTATGGTAAAGAAGATAGAATTGTGATCACTATCTCCAAAATGCTCTCCCACTGAGAGACCTGACACCTGATGAGATTCATTTCCCAATACCAGATCAAGTACAGCCTCTCCTCTTGTAGGCTTATCTACATTATGTGTCAAGAAACCTTCCTGAACACACCTAACAAACTCCACCCCATCTAAACCCCTCACTATAGGGAGATACCAATCAATATTTGGGAAATTAAAATCTCCCACCACAGCAACCCTGTTATTATTACATCTTTCCAGAATCGGTCTCCCTATCTGCTCCTTGATGTCCCCGTCACTAATGGGTGGTCTTTAAAAAAAACAACCAGTAGTTATTGACCCCTTCCTATTCCTAACTTCCACCCACAGAGATTCCGTAGACAATCCCTCCATGACTTCCTCCTTTTCTGCAGCTGTGACACTATCTCTGATCAGCAGTGCCACACCAATGATATTCGCTGTTTCATAATGGATGTGAGTCCATGGCAGAAAGTAGCTCTCAATTTCTAGTGTGATACGAATTGCCACTGTTCTGAAAGAAGGATTTTGACCTCTTTTTCTAGGAAAGAAACATTTAATGTTTATTCTAAGGACAGACTTTAGGAAAACTTAAGGGACTATGGAGTGCCTTTCTGTAAGGCTGGTGCCTGCCATCAGATCACTTAAAAAGAGAAAAATCAGTTTCCATCTGTCAACATCACAACTCTGAAATTAATAAGGAAAACTGATCACGGAATATAAGAGAATAAATTTTGAGGTATCTTTGATGCACCTAAATGTACATAACATGTAAAACTGTAAAATAGAGGGGCAGATCCTACAGCCCACCATGTCTGTGCCAACACTGATGCCAAATTAAACTAATCCTTTTGCCCATACATAGTCCTCCTCTCTCCCCATTCGCTGTATGTTCACGTGCTTATCTAAATCCCTCTTGAATGCCGCTGTTACATCCGCTTCCACTACTACCCCTGGCTGCAGGTTCCAGTCACCTAGCACCCTCTGTGTATGCATCTCAATTTTATTTTTCAATTGTATCTCCCTACAGCTTCTGATGCTCCAGACAAAACAATCCAAGTTTGTCCAACCTCTCCTTATTTCTAATTACCTACTCCAGGCAGCATTCTGGCAAGCCTCTTTTGCAAGCTCCCCAAGCCTTCATATCCCTCCTATGATGGAGTGATCAGAACTACACACAATACCCCAAGTGAGGCTGAACCAAAATTTTAAGCAGCTGCATTTTGACTTTCTGATGTATTTTTCTTTTCCTTAAGTCAATGATGAAAACATTTTAGTTGATAGATTCTTGAAGAGAAGAATCAGCCTCAGTACTGGTACAATTAGGCTAACATCAATTGGTCTTTCTGGAATGGATTACCTGTGTCAAGCATCAATAACCCAAGAACAGAACTAAATGACTTCTCATCACAGATACATAAAGAGTCATGCCAAGTTTGAATTCCTGTTTCCCTGCTGCTTATCACCATATCCCTCAAAACTTTTCCTATCGGTGTGCATGTCCTTTTATACAGTACATTGGTAAGTGTACCCACCTCTACAGCTCCCTCACTAAACTGTGCAGGAGAAAACTTCCCTCATGTCACTTTTAAATCTTTCCTGTCTCACCTTAATCCTATAGTTTTAGACTCCACCATACTTTGAAAAAGACTGTGACCTTTCACTTTATCAGTGCCTCCCATGATTTTATGTATCTCTGTTAGGTCATCCATCAGCATCCTACTCAGCAGGGCAAAATGAACCAGCTTATCCAGTCTCTTCTTGTAACTCAGGCTCTCCAATTCCAGCAACATCCTCGTAAATGTTTTCTGTACCCTTTCTAGCTTAATGACATTCTTGCAAAAACTGGGTGACTGAAACTACCCACAATGCTCCAAATGCAGTCTCACCAACTACGTGTGTAGTTGTAATGTAATGTTGCAGCTCCCGTACTTAATGCTGTGACCAATGAAGGCAACCATGCCACATTCTTCACCACACTATCTACATATGTCTCCATTTCCAGGGATCGTTGTACCTGTATCCCTAGGATTCTCTGTTCCAGACCGCTCTCCAGGACCCTACTATTCACTGTGCCATTTGTTCAACTTACCAAAATGCAACACATTATGACTGAGTTAAATTCCATCTGCCATTCTTTTGCCCACTTTCCTAGTCAATCGAGATTGTTGTAATCTTAGACATTCCTCTTCTCTGTCCACTATAGCATCACTACAGGATTAGAATCATGGAGCAGTACTGCACCGAAACAGACCCTTTGGCCCATCTAGCCTGTGCTGAACTATTAATCTGCCTAGTCCCATTGACGTGCAGCTGGACCATTACAATCCACACCGCTCCTATCTATGTACCTATCCAAACGTTGAAATCGAATCTGCATCCACCACTTCCATGCTCTCACCACGCTCTGAATGAAGTTCTTCCTCATGATCCTCTTAAACATTTCACTTTTCATCCTTAACCCATGACCTCTAGTTGTACTCTTGCCCAACCTCAGTGGAAAAGCGTTTGCTTGTATGTGTCCAGTTGAAGGATGAAAATGCTTTTTCTTAGTGATGGCTTGGACTTTATTGGGCTAGGTAGAAGGTCAAAATCAGAGAGTTGTAACCTGACAGCTACAGACTAAGCAGAGATGCTCCACAAAGCAGTCACCCAAACTTATCCCTCCAGTGTTGAGGAGACTACATTGATAAGAGTAATTGCAAATTATTAAATTGGAAGGAGAACTCTCGAATCACTGCTTCACTAACTTTTGTATGCTATATAAAGTTTAAAATATATCAGCTTCACCCGTGAACACTTGCAGGAGAATTTCAATCAAATTGTATTGTTTTTCAGAATACTTCAAATCTATTTCCCAATCAGACATTTCTTCTACAACATCATCCACCCAGAGTATAGTGCGGTGACAGATGTCTATGTGTTGATGTTCATGGCTGATGTGGTGGACTTTATTGTTATTGTCTTTGGCTTTGGAGCGTTTGGGGTATGTAAATGTTTTAAAGCATTTCTGACAACATCTGGAGTACTTGCTGTAAACCTTCTGACATTTTCTTCATCTTTACCCAGAACCCTGCCTGTTTCCCAGTCTTTCTTGAAGTCACTCATAGATTTTCTGTTGAAACTTTAGCAGATGATGATGGATATTATCAAACTATTGCTTTCAAATTGATTCAGAGCAAACATTTTTTCTCAGTGTATTATTTATAAATGAAAATATTCATTCCACTTTGTTACACTACTTCACATTACTTCAATAATATATTTTCCATGATGATTTTTTTCCTGCAATATTTTTACTTTTGTTGCTGCTATTTAGTTTTTTTAAATCTGGTTTTTATGTACTGGTGTCACATTCTTAGAGCCTTGCACAGTAAATCATCAAGCCTGCAGAATTGTTAAATGATTATCCTGTACAACATTCATTCTCTTATACAACATTCCTGCCATTTATACTCCATTCCCGTGTACACTATTAATATGTCATGCCCACACCTTCTATTTTCTTGGTGTTCCTTAGGTTTGGGTAACAATGAATGCTGCAGAAAGAAAAGAATGAAACCCATTATCAAATAATAGATAAATTGAAAAGCTTATTATATATTAGAATCAGAATCAGGTTTATTATCACTGGCATGTGATGTGAAATTTGTTAACTTAGCAGCAGCAGTTCAATGCAATACATAATTTAGCAGAGAGAGAAAATAATAAAAAATAAAATAAAACATAATAAATAAACAAGTAAATCAATTATGTATATTAAATAGATTTTTTAAAAATGTGCAAAAACAGAAATACTGTACATTTAAAAAATGTACAAAAAATGTCCAAAGCTTCAATGTCCATTTAGGAATCGGATGGCAGAGGGGAAGAAGCTGTTCCTGAATCGCTGAATGTGTGCCTTCAGGCTTCTGTACCTCCTACCTGATGGTAACAGTAAGAAAAGGGCATGACCTGGGTGCTGGAGGTCCTTAATAATAGACACTGCCATTCTGAGACACTGTTTCCTAAGGATGTCCTGGGTACTAGTACCCAAGATGGAGCTGACTAGATTTACAACCTTCTGCAGCTTCTTTTGGTCCTGTGCAGTAGCCCCCTCCCCTCCATACCAGACAGTGATGCAGCCTGTCAGAATGCTCTCCACAGTACAACTATAGACATTTTTGAGTGTATTTGTTGACATGCCAAATCTCTTCAAACTCCTGATGAAGTATAGCCACTGTCTTGCCTTCTTTGTGACTATATCAATATGTTGGGACCAGGTTAGATTCTCAGAGATCTTGACACACAGGAATTTGAAGCTGCTCACTCTCTCCATTTCTGATCCCTCTATGAGTATCGGTATGTGTTCCTTCGTCTTGCCCTTCCTGAAGTCCACAATCAGCTCTTTTGTCATACTGACATTGAATGTCAGGTTATTGCTGCAGCACCACTCCACTAGTTGGCATATCTCACTCCTGTACGCCTTCTCGTCACCACTGGAGATTCTACCAACAATGGTTGTATCGTCAGCAAATTTGTAAATGGTATTTGAGCTATGCCTAGCCACACAGTCATGTGTATACAGAGCGTAGAGCAGTGGGCTAAGCACACACCCCTGAGGTGTGCCAGTGTTGATCATCAGTGAGGAGGAGATGTTATCACCAATCTGCACAGCTGTGGTTTTCTGGTTAGGAAGTTGAGGATTCAATTACAGAGGGAGATTACAGAGGCCCAGGTTCTGCAACTGCTCATTCGGGATTGGGGGAATGATGGTATTAAATACCGAGCTATAGTCAATGAACAGCATCCTGACGTAGGTGTTTGTGTTGTCCAGGCGGTCTAAAGCCATGTGGAGAGCCATTGAAATTGCATCTGCCGTTGACCTATTGTGGCGATAGGCAAATTGCAATGGGTTCAGGTCATTGCTGAGACAGGAGTTCAGTCTAGTCATAACCAACCTTCAGTAGCCTTGCAAAGAAAAGCTCCAACAATAAAGGAGGTCTTTTCAATTAACATAAAGATCTCTAGCAATTCACATCTCTTCATGATTGACTTAGTGCATTTCATACACCAATTCTTCAGAACCTGTTGATCCAAAATAGATTGAACTACTTGTTTATACAACTGTAAATTGAAATAGGTTACTTAGAAGTTGAGGAAATATGCATTCAATATTCACCATTAAATACACACTTCCCCAAACCACAGTCACCCACTGTGTTTGGACTTCAGAGGCAAGCCTTTATTGCCAATGAACCATGCTGACAGAGTAATCCTAATATTAAGCATCTCTAGTCAATGCAATCACACACCTGTGGTAAATTATGCTGGTCGTTATGCCTTTCCAACTTATGATGCTTGTTTCTCATATGGCAAGAACAAAAACCTCAGCTGTTTAAATTTCTGATGTCCATTTTCTGAATGTTAACAATTGCCAAACTGGGATTCAATTACTCCAAATTGACGTTAAGTATGTGAATATAGCCAATGATTTCTTACATGTCATTTCCCAGTAGCTGAGTTTGGGAGATTCTTGGATGTTGCAGATAATTAAACATCCAGGTTCTTTAATGGATCTGGGTTTGTTTACCTGTCACAGGGAGTAGGATTTGTCCACTTCAGCAAAATGCAGGATAAACCAGCAGGTTTGGAGTTAAATACCCTAGATGTAAAAACATGAGTAAGTTTATAAATGCTGGTAATCTCTGCCCTTTTGTTTATCAAACTGCAGCAACATTGTTATGCTCACTTTGAAGACATGGCTTGTCTCAAAGATGTGAGCTTAGTTCAGTGTGATCTGCTCAAGCCATGTAATGAGTGGCAATAACATAGAAACTCATTCTACCAGGACTTTGCTTTAGAGAAATTTACTAGTCTTGGGGTTTCCTGCATACTAGAGATTACAAACACAAGTAACTACATATATTAAGCCAGGAAGTAGCAAATCTGTGGTATTTGTTTCCACAGAGGGCTTGGAGGCCAAATCATTGGGTGTGTTTAAGGCAGAGATTAAAAGTTTATGGAGAGAAGATGGGAGAATGGGTTTGTTTAAAATAAATCAGCTTTGATTGAATGACAAAGAAGATTCAGTGGCCAAAATGGCCTAATTCTTATGAGCCTATGGCATATGTGAATCATGTTTCCTTTGACTTCCACAGAAACATTCAGCAGCTGCTGACATAACATCATCCTTGTCAGAGGATCAAGTGCCAGAGGCATTTTTGGTGATGCTGATAATTCAGTTTGGAACAATGGTGGTAGACCGAGCACTCTACCTCAGAAAGACAGTCTTAGGAAAAGTTATCTTCCAAGTCATCCTCGTTTTTGGAATCCACTTCTGGATGTTCTTTATCTTGCCAAGGGTGACAGAGCGGTAAGTTTTATTTTATTTTAACGAAATGTAAAATTTATGCAAAGAAGTTGCTAGTTTTGTAAAAAAAATTACTTTGTTATTTAATTTTTGGCCAAAAATTGCTGCTGGCAGAGGCAGCTAATTTATACTTGAGGGAAATTTCTAAAAGTACAGTTTAATTCTGTTGGTGTATTTATCTTTGTTGGCATGGAACTCCAAAAAAGCTTTCTTTGTCATTTTCTTGCAGAAAATTTAGCCAGAACTCAGTTGCACAGGTTTGGTACTTTGTTAAATGTGTTTACTTTGGATTGTCAGCATATCAGATACGTTGTGGTTACCCAACACGTGTCCTTGGTAACTTTCTGACTAAGAGCTACAACTATATCAACTTGTTCCTGTTTCAAGGGTAAGAGGATTCCTCTTTATATACAAGAACTCAATGTAGACATCACATCATTTTTATTAAATGTTTACAGTCTGTAGTTTGGAAACAGTTGTCAATGACATTTCTCACAATTGCAATAAATTGTGAGCTGTTTCAGCTGTTAATCAGTGAGAACGCAAAGTTATAATCACAAAAACTGAGATCCAATGTAACATATATGTGTTGATATTTATGTGATATATCAGTATTTTTTTAAATAATTTATCCTTTTAATGTTTCTTCTGAATTTGTACACAGTATTGTAGCAATCATAGAATTAAGTAATGTTATTTGTAATCTTATACAGTGTGTCACTTTATAGCCACTGTTCTGGCATCTCACCCAAATGGCCATTTTTCAAACGGATCAGAGAGTTAGAAGGCAGGCTACCCAATGATGCGGCATTTTGAAGTGCAGACTTAATCTAAATGCTATACACAAATAATGGTGAAATTGGGCTTCACCAGTAGGAATGAATCAGCAGATCATTACACCCTTCGTTTTCTTTTAACTGCAAGATGAAAGGAAATTGGAAGCCACGTAAGAAGTATTGCTAGATTATTCTGAATGGAAAGCACCGGTTTCATCTCTGTGATCCTTTCAGTAGGAGTCACAGATTAGCAATGTGAGTTTTAGTTCACTCCATCTCTGGTTGGCAGCTCACCATCAATGAGGCCCTTGTAGTACCTGAATACTCCTGGCTCGGCACTCATATCAGATTTCTGTGTTATGTAATATGCATCCTGTATCCTGCTCATAAAATAGAGCACTACATGCTCTGTACTGCTACCCCAAAACAACAAATCATCGTACAGTGATAATAATCTGATTCTGACATCAATGAATTATGCAGTGTTGTTCGTCTGTTGCATTCTGATTGTAACCTGGTCTCCCCAGATTCCGACTGGTGCCTTTCCTAACTGAGTTAAGAGCAGTGATGGACTGGGTCTGGACAGACACGACCCTTAGTCTTTCAAGCTGGATCTGTATAGAGGACATTTATGCCCATATTTTTGTTTTGAAGTGCTGGCGTGAATCCGAAAAGGTAAGAAAATTGCATATTATTCTCAGTTAAATCAACCCCTTGTAATAACTGTTGTTAAGCTTTTGATCAAGTCATACTTTTTAGCACGAATGGCTCTCTGGTTCCTGGTTTTTCTCATAAAGTCAGAGTTATATGACACAGAAATGGGCCCTTCCATTCTCCTTACCCACGGCAACTAAGATTTACACTATTATTACTTGGCCCATACCCCTCCAAATCTTTGCTATCCATGGTACCTCTCCAAGTATCTTTTAAATGTTCTTACTGTACTTACAACAACCACTGCTTCAGGCAGCTTGTTTCATATACTGACTACCCTTGGGTGAAGAAGTTGCCGCTCACGTCCCTTTTAAACAAGTGCATTCTTTACTGTTGTGGTCAGTGATGAAGTGATGGCTGTCATGATGACTTCAGCAGAAACTGGCCAAGTACCTGTCCAATCCCAGCTACCCTCGGGTATCAGTTCAGATGTGACACTGGTGCCCAGCAACTAGCTGGTTGAGCATCCAATGATAATGAAGAATCCACTTTGACAGCAAACCAGGAAGGAAAACACAGATTTTCAACCAGTAGTTTTAATATTTACATAAGTTGTTGAAACTGGAATATCAGTAACTCTCAAAATTTAAAAATATGACTTTAAAATGTGCTACAGTATATTTTGAGGGTAATAAAATTCAAAAACCTATTTTTTGAGGTCCACAGAATTTTGTCATACATTAATTATTACTTAGTATGCCATTAAAAATTCTTCGTACCTACACAGCAAAGCATACCATTTGCAAGAAAGAATGCTTTTTAAATGTTTGAGTTTATTGTCAGATCTCAGAATACATTGGAAGAGGCTGCAAGGGACTGCTGGAGTATGAACAGCAGGCTTGGTAAATTATGCAATGTGGAAATTCTGATGTTGTTGTCAGATTCATGTTATGAGTATGAAACGTATACTCATTTCAGGACTGTTACAATGGTAAAATCCTGATGATTATTTTTCTCAGCATTTTGCATGAGTTCATATATTGCAGATTTTTCTTGGGGAAGGGGAAGTCCAGGAAACACACACCAGTCCCTGTTGAGGTTTCAGCAGTGGAAAAGGTGAACAGCTGGGTATCAGCATCTCAGAGGGTCTATCTCGGGCCCAACATATTAATGCAATCACAAAAAAGTATGGTAAACGATCCCCACAAACAATGGAGAGACGAGCAAAGGTGAAGCTGAGTCTAGGGGCAGAGTGGGCGGGTGCGTGGCGGTCGAGGCAAGATTGAGGCATGTCCGAGGGAAAATCAGGGTGAGGTCAAGGCACATTCAGGGTAAAGTCAGAGCAAATGGAATAGATTCGAGGCCTGTCCATCTAAACTGAGAGCGAGGTTTGATCGATCTAAGTAGCAGGCTAATTTGAAAAAGTCTGGGTTGGACTGAAACGTGACTGCAGGGTCCAGGCCCAGAGCAACGGGGTCTGGGTGACAATGCGAGGAACGACCCGATGTTTAGACAGTGGATTAAAACAACACGGTGTCAGGACAAGAGGCAAGGGTCAGACCAGTTCTGTTCACTGCTTGGTGATGCTTACTGGGCTCTGCACTGAATTGAGACTGAGGTTGTGGCCTGCTCCAACTACTCTAAGTTTTGTGTCTATAGACGCATTTTTGTTCTGAATGCTAGTTGCTTACTTTTATTGATTGCACTATTTGTTTTATCTTTTCTCTCTGCATATTGGGTGTTTGACTTTTTTTGATGAGTTATTTTGGGTTTCATTGTTTTGTGGCTGCCTGCAAGGAGACAAATCTCAAGGTTGTATAATGTATACATGTTTTGATAATAAATATACTTTGAACTTTGAAAAAGGCAAGCCAGTGGCTATACTTCATTAGGAGTTTGAGGAGATTTGGTGTCACAAATGCATTCCAGCTGGTTGCATCATAGCCTAGTAAGGAGGCTCAGGTTTGAAAGAGACAATAGAGAGTTGCAAACTCAGCCTGCCCCATCATGGGCATAAGGACATCCAGAGAGCAGCTTTCAGCGTGACTATCCAAGACACTCCCTCTTTTCATTCCACCATCAAAGAGGTATTGGAGCCTGTAGGTGCATACTCAACATTCTAGGAACAGCCTCTTCCTCTCCACCATCAGACTTCTGAATGGTTCATGAACCCATGAATACTACCTTGCTGTTCCTTTTTAACTATTTATTTGTTTGTTGTCTTGCACTGTACTGCTGCCACAAAACAACAAATTTCACAACATACATCAGTGATAATAAACCTGATTTTGATTATTTTGTATTTGCAAAATAACCTCCTGCCTGAGTGGTGGTAGGAACTTGTTAACCTAATGCTTGCATTTAATTGCAGAGATACCCTCAGCCACGAGGGCAGAAGAAAAAGAAGGTCGTAAAATATGGCATGGGTGGTCTCATCGTCTTTTTGTTAATCTGCATTGTGTGGTTCCCACTCCTTTTCATGTCATTGATAAAGTCCGTTGCTGGTGTGACAAACAGACCTTTGGACGTTTCTGTTACAATCACCATTGGAGGCTATCAGGTAAAGCAATAGGTTGGGAAAGCTGGGATTGCTCTCCTTAGGGGAAGTGAAGGTCTGGAAATAGTTGCAGAAATGTTCAGTACCATGAATAGTGTGAAATTCTTCTTTTGAGAATCAGAGCACACAGATTTCAGGTGATTTGGGGTGACATAAAGAAAAAGCATACCAAATGATAATAATGTGGGATTCATTGCCTGAAAGGGCCGTGAAAGCAGATTCAATCATGTCTTCCAAACAGCAAGGTCAAGAGTAGAAGCTGGCCTATCACTGGCACAATAGGAGCAGTGCACGTTCAGTAGGCTGAACACGCTTCTTCCATGTCATTATAGTTCTACGAAATGATGCAGTGGATATTTACCAGGATGCTGCCTGAATTACGTCTTATGAGGAAAGGTTGAGTGAACTAGGGCTTTTCTCTTTGGAGTGAAGGACAATGAGGTGATGAAGGAGGTGTATAAGTTTATAAGAGGCATAGATAGAGTGGATAGCCAGCATATTATTCCCAGAGTGGCAATGGCTAATTCAGAGGATATCCTTTTAAAGTTATTGGAGGAAATTTTAGGCGAGATGTTGAGGGGATATTTGTGTGGAGTTCTGCATAGGTACATTCCAGTCAACAGGAAAGGATGGTAGGGTACAGGAACCGTGGTGAACAAACGCTGCTGTAAATCTAGTCAAGAATAAAAGAAGAGCTTATGAAAGGTTCAAAAAGCTAGGTAATGACAGAGAGCTAGAAGACTATAAGACTATCAGGAAGGAGCTCAAGAAAGAAATTAGGAGAGCCAAAAGGGGCCATGCGAAGACCTTGGTGGACAGGATTAAGGAAAACCCCAAGGCATTGTACAAGTAAGTTAAGAGCAAGAGGATAAGACATGAGAGAATAGGACCATTCAAGTGTGACAGTGGAAAAGTGTATATGGAACCAGAGGAGATGGCAGAGGTACTTAATGAATACTTCAGTATTCACTACGGAAAAGGATCTTGGCGATTGTAGGGATGACTTACAGTGGACTGAAAAGCTTGAGCATATAGATGTTAAGAAAGAGGATGTGCAGGAGCTTTTGGAAAGCATCAAGTTGGATTAAGTCACGGGGACTGGAAGAGATGTACCCCAGGCTACTGTGGGATGAGAGGGAGGAGATTGCTGAGCCTCTGGTGATGATCTTTGCATCATCAATGGGGATGGGAGAGGTTCCGGAGGATTGGAGGGTTGCGGATGTTGTTCCATTATTCAAGAGAGGAAGTAAAGATAGCCCAGGAAATTATAGACCAATGAGTCTTACTTCAGTGGTTGGTAAGTTGATGGAGAAGATCCTGAGAGGCAGGATTTATGAACATTTGGAGAGGCATAATCTAATTAGGAATAGTCAGCTTGGCTTTATGTAAGGCAGGTCATGCCTTACGAGCCTGATTGAATTTTTGAGGATGTGACTAAATATATTGATGAAGGAAAAGCAGTAGATGTAGTGTATATGGATTTCAGCAAGGCATTTGATAAGGTACCCCATGCAAGGCTTATTGAGAAAGTAAGGAGGCATGGGATCCATAGGGACATTGCTTTGTGGATCCAGAACTGGCTTGCCCACAGAAGGCAAAGAGTGGTTGTAGATGGGTCATATTCTGCCTGGAGGCCAGTGACCAGTGGTGTGCCTCAGAGATCTGTTCCAGGACCCCTACTCTTCGTGATTTTTATAAATGACCTGGATGAAGAAGTGGAGGGATGGGTTAGTAAATTTGCTGATGACACAAAGGTTGGAGGTGTTGTGGATAGTGTGGAGGGCTGTCAGAGGTTACAGTGGGACATCGATAAGGTGGGAAAATGGGCTGAGAAGTGGCATATGGAGTTCAACCCAGATAAGTGTGAGGTGGTTCAGTTTGGTAGGTCAAATATGATAACAGAGTATAATATTAATGGTAAGACTCTTGGCAGTGTGGAGGATCAGAGGGATCTTGGGGGTCCAAGTACATAGGATGCTCAAAGCAGCTGCGCAGGTTGACTCTGTGGTTAAGAAAGCATACAGTGTATTGGTCTTCATCAATCGTGGAATTGAATTTAGGAGCCAAGGGATAGTGTTGCAGCTATATAGAACTCTGGTCAGACCCCACTTAGATTACTGTGCTCTGTTCTGGTCGCCTCACTACAGGAAGGATGTGGAAGCCATAGAAAGGGTGCAGAGATTTACAAGGATGTTGCCTGGATTGGGGAGCATGCCTTATGAGAATAGGTTGAGTGAACTCGGCCTTTTTTTGGTTGGAGCGACAGAGGATGAGAGGTGACCTGATAGAGGTGTATAAGATGATGAGAGGCATTGATCGTATGGATAGTCAGAGGCTTTTTCCCAGGGCTGAAATGGCTAGCATGAGAGGGCACAGTTTTAAGCTGCTTGGAAGTAGGTATAGGGAAGATACCAGGGATAAGTTTTTCACGCAAAGAGTGGTGAGTGCGTGGAATGGACTGCCGCTGACGGTGGTGGAGACGATAGGGTCTTTTATGAGACTCCTGGACAGGTATATGGAACTCAAAAAAATAGAGAGCTATGGGTAATTTCTCAGGTAAGGACATGTTCAGCATAGTTTTGTGGGCTGAATGGCCTGTATTGTGCTGTAGGTTTTCTATGTGAGAGGGTGTTTTTTTTTTTCCCCACACAGGTGACTAGAGAAGTCAGAAGTAGTTTTTTTTCAGACAAAGTGGTAAATGTCTGGAATGCACTGCTGGAGATGGTGGTAGAGGCTGATACATTTAAGAGACTTGGATGAAAAAAAAATGGAGGGCTATATGGGATGGAAGAGCTAGATAGATCGACGAATAGGTTTAAAGTATGGCATAACATTATGGCCAAAGTGCCCATACTGTGCTGTACTATTCTATCTTATATGGAATAAATTCTTAGGACAAATTCTGGATCAATATGTAGGCTGGCCCCAGGTTATGACAGGTTTCCCATTCCTAAAAACTGTTCCTAATCTGATATTTTTGTAAGTTAGAAATGTGCAAAAACAACAGATCACAGAAACAGCTCCGATGGGAGAGAGAGCAGGCATTAGACAAATGGCTGCCAGCTGGCCTCACTACCTCAGTGAAGGAGTGAGTGAGTGAGTCTGCTCAGCACTCAGAGCTCTGACTGCTTGTTGTGGCTTGAGGAGAGAGCTAGAGAGAGAAAGCATGCGGAAATGTCCTGTTTTCTCTCCCTGAGAAAGACGCCTGCAGCCTCACGCCGTCAAATCCAGCACCGTACAGATCTCTGGACAGTTGACACCGCAGATGCGTGATCCGGCTCCAACCCCTTTGGCGAACTCCAAATCACCGGATTCTTTCTTGCACTCATTGGTGAAGCCATACTATTCAAGTTAGGGAACTTGTTGAAAAATTCATCAGAAAATATTTGTAAAGTCATAAATTCATAAGTCAGCTTGTTCACGTGTACTGGTGATCATAAGTCTACTGTTAGTATCCGAGAGAGAGCCTTAACTGCACTCATAACTTATTTCAAAAAGGTAGAAGTATATTTTCTGATTAATAAATTTAAGTATGAATGATGCCTGTATATTAATTCTTCTTGGAATATAAAGAAGAACAATTCACCCCCTTAATCCAAGTACCAACAGAGTACAAACTGTGCAACCATTCCAACCGTTAAATGGGCAAAGAAATAAAGCATATTTCAAATCTCTTTTCTCATAAAACTACGATCAACTTTCAGTCTTATCTTAGGATCAAGGAGGAGAGAGTTAAAAGGCCTATATATTCTTTGTTACTGAAGGACAGCATACTAAGCTTACTTCCTTATCATAGGGAGGCAATTCCGATGTTGGCCTGGTTGAGGAGGCATATTACTCGAAGAAGCATAACAGGGGAGTGGGGTTAAGTATCTGACATAAATGACAACGGATGCCTTTTAATGCTAATTGTCTGTTCATATCCATGTAATTCCTTGTAAGAATTGCTTGCAAACTTTTACCACCCAAATACAAGAAAAATCATTATCTTTTGTCCTTGATTATTTGTCATTCATTTGTATTTTTTTCAAGCCCATCTTTACAATGAGTGCCCAGCAGAACCAGCTGCAAGATTTGGATCATTCTGAGTACAATAGACTTTTAAAGGAATTTCATGATAATTCTGTAAGTAATCATTAAATCATCCTTATTTATGGAAGTTAAAGGGTAGATGTTTCTTCAGGATATCAGTTCTGATAAAAGATCACCAACCTGAAACATTAATCCTGTTCTTCTCTTGATGAACTCTGCCTGACCTGGTGAATATCATGATCTTTTTCTGTTTTCGTTTCAGATTTCCAGTATTTGCACTAGTTTGGTTTTTGGTAGATTTTCTTGCCTGCTGATTTAGCAGAGGGGATTGCCACCTCTCAGTCAGCCCACTCAGTTTTCACTGCATTGCTGCTGTACGTATGAAAGCAGTGCACATTGAACACAGGTCAGATGGTCCAATACACCACCTAATCATCTCCTGGATTGTCAGCTCACCCTCAGTTTACTCCCTGCAACTTTTCTTTCTTAACAAATGGCCTGTGCAATAATGGAGTGTATCCAGTGAATTGTAGCTAAGTCCCAGCATATTATCAAGTCATTATCATGAGATCCTCCATGTTCTCTTTGCTACCTCCACATTTATACATCTATGGAAGCCAGTTAACCCTACTGGCAGAGTTGTTGATGACACAAGTTTTCTCAAAGATAGGGTAGCTTCACTTTCCTGAAAGCTCAGCAAAGGATGAGATGAACCATCATCACCTTTTTAGATCTACCTGTGAAATTGACACCAAAACTGCAAAGTAATGGTGTGATAGAGTAGAGGGCTAACTGCTGAACAATGCCTTCTACTGTAAGGACATTATGGTCTTGTATTTGCACAGGGATTATAAAGATTAGCTGTAATAAACAGTGGTCCTCGAAATTTGACTCTACACCTTATAGTGGTCAGTTTGTGAGATTGCCTCAGACTACAAACTTCTTCACATGCATCAGTAATCACTTGGGTGTTCACAAAGTAAAGTGTACAGTTTGCTTGTCCTTCATCTTCCTTTATTTTAACCTGGCCCTTAAAGGCTGCTCCGTGTAAACTGGCCTTATATATCTTACAATGTCACTTGGCTGAGGAAACCATGTGATCACTTTGGAGTTTGCACTTGGAGTTGTGAATATAGACAAGAGAACTGCTTAGAAATTCAAAGAGATCTTAAGACAATGCAAAATAAATCAAACCTGTCTCACAGATAAAGAAGAATATTGGTTGATAAAAAAATAACCTGACAATGTTTCTGGACATGAGTCTCTTTGAGGTGGAATTCTCAATGACTGATGGGTTAATTATGTGTTTCCAAAGGGTGCTCTGCAGTTCCTGGATGCCTACATGAAAGAAGACATTCTGATTGCAAAACTTGAAGGAAATTCAAATTCTCTTTGGACCATCAGTCCACCAAGTCGATCTAAGATGATAGAAGGATTGAGTGATAACACATCATCTGTCTCCATTGTTGTTGCTTGGTCTATTCAAAGGTAAATTAGTTAGATATCTCATTATGGATACACTACCATCTTTCATGTTTAGAGTTACCATCTGTGGTATAATATTATCTTTTGATTTGTATGAATAAAATAGTTACCTTATTCAAATATTATGACCAGGAATGTTGGTGTTTATGTATGTTATTCAATGGTTTACCAACATAAATTGAAAGAGTGAAATTTGCCAGATTAGAGAAACCCTTAGAAAATTAGACCATAACTCAGGCAATTTCAAAATTCCAAGTTTAAAGCACATTACATCTTCGTTATGAACATATTTAAAATAAAATGTTTTTGTTAAAGAAGTTACATCTTATTATTTTATTTATCTAACTATAATGCTAGTGTCTCAGAAAAATACATTTGTTCCCATCTATTCAGAATTGTAGGAAGCAGGAATATTCTGTGGTAGAAAATCAGAAACACAGAAGAGGAGAATAATGCACATACTAGGCCTGTTTTACACCCAGATTGACTTTGCTTCCTAATGAAATCATCATTGAAGGACTTGTACAAAATTATGCAAAACCTGCTGGGAAAACTGAGCATGTGCAGGACATGGAGGAGGGAAATTAAAACCTCACCATCAAGGAATTCTCGTTGAAACCACCTCTGATTGATTTGGCTTTTGGCTAAACGCCAAAGCTCCCATTCTGGAAGTGTTACACATGGTGAGAAAGGGCTGCTGCTCACAGCACTAGTGACCCGGGTTCAGTCCTGACTTTGGATGCTGTCTGTGGAGATTACGTTCTCCTGTGACTGTGTGCATTTGCTCCAGGTTCCCCATTTTCCTCACACACCTCAAAGACATGCAGGTTGGTAGGTAATTGGATATAGCGGTTGCAGGGATGTTTTTCTTGGACCAAGGGTAACAGACTCAATATAAGAGGCAGTCATTCAGGACTGAGAGAAAAAAAATTCTTCAGTCAGAAGATGGTGGATCTTCCAAAATCCCTATCCAAGAAGCTCTTTGAAGACAAAGATCAATTAAGGGAATAAAAGTATGAAGCTAATGCAGAGAAGTGGGGCTGAGATAAAAGATCAGTCATAATCTTTGTTGGAATGACCGACTCCTGGTTCTATTTCATATGTAATGTCACATCTGCTGAAGCTTGTCGTCACTGGTACTTCACTTCCCACTTTTGACACCTTGTTTATACCTTAAACACAACCGATTCTGCAAATTCTAGAGATCCAGAGTAGCACATAAAAAGTGCTTGGAGGAACTCAGCAGTCAGTCAGCACCTATGGAAAGGAATGAACAGTTGACATATGAGGCCAAGAACTTCCACCAGGACCCAAGGAGTGGTCTGAGCCTGCCTGATACATTGACTTCACAGATGCTGCCTGACCTGCTGAGTTCCTCCTGCATTTTATGTGTTTATACCTTAGCTTTGTGAAATGTTTAAAATCTCTATAAGAATACTTCATCATTTTCACTGCTAAATTTACTTTAGTAAAATATAGCCCAGTTACACTATTCTGACTGTACTTTACAAACACTCTTTCAACTTGCAGGAATATCACTCTTGGTGGAAAATCTGAAACTGCTTCTAATAAATTATCATTCCCTGTTCCACCAAAAACCAAAACTGAGCTTGCGGAGTTGATGGAAGGTGGCAACAAATCTGTGTAAGTTAGTCATTTTAATTAATTACCTCTTGATTACATATCGGGTTTAGCAGAACCTACCCTTGACAAAGCCATACTGACTATCCCTAATCAAATTGTGTCTGTCCAAATGCTCATAAATCCTACCAGCTCTATGGTGAAGGAGATAGAGTTGTGGTCGCTACATCAAATGCTCTGCCACTGAGAGATCTGACACCTGACCAGGTTCATTTCCCAATACCAGATAAAGTAAGCCTCTCCGCTAATTGGCTTATCTACACATTGCGTAAGGAAACCTTCCTGAAACTCCATCCCATCTAAACCCCTTGCACTAAGGAGATGCCAATCAATATTAGGATGGTTACCAATATAATGGTTTACCAATAGCTCCCCTGTCCAATCTACAAGAACAATGCATGTTTAAATGCAATTTCTTTTTTCCCCATTTTCCTATAAGCTGTGGATCATAGGTCTCTTCATCTTTGGAATCAGTCCTCTGAACCACCATCCCATTTGCAAGTCATGTCAAGTTTATTGTCATGTGCATAAATGTGATGAGATACAGATACAACACAAGCCTTGATTACTGCAGTATCACAGGGACACAGAATATAAATTATACAGGACTATGAAGAGAGGAGGGGAGATTGTGTTAAAAACAAGAATTAATGCAACAAAAAAGACTCAGATAAGACCATGGTAGTGCAAGAGGTGGTCCGTAGTGTTCCTTGTTGAGGTACACTGGTACATGCATGCACTAGCAAATACCCCTTTCTTTAAGGAGGGATACCAAACTGCACTTTGTCTTCCCTGTGCGTAATGCTCTATTCAGTTGCAAGAAGACTTATTTTCTCTTATACTCCACCACATATACAATAAAGCCTGTTTATTTTCATGTTACATGTTAACCTTTATTGATTCATGCACCAACACCTCATCATCCCTTCAAAGGTTATCAATTTGCAATCTTGCTCTAAAAAGCAGAAATGTTCACATTTCCTAC
The DNA here is from genome assembly GCF_048418815.1 of Hemitrygon akajei. Taxonomy (NCBI): domain Eukaryota; kingdom Metazoa; phylum Chordata; class Chondrichthyes; order Myliobatiformes; family Dasyatidae; genus Hemitrygon; species Hemitrygon akajei. The sequence goes on from NC_133124.1 coordinate 85,640,952, forward strand.
CAAAGTAGCTAACTCCAAATTTCCCAGCTTAATAAATTCCACCTTCTTCCTCACTCAACCTGTGGAAATCCCAGTAACAGATACAGTTACCTTATAAACTAACACAAAAGCATAAGAAATACTTGGATCGAATGGTCTGAACTTCACAGAGTTCATGCCTGTTGGCATTCCATGAACACTACCTCATTTATTTGTCTTTTGCACCACTTATGGATTTAAGTAATTTATAACCATTTTTATGTTTTGCATCGCTGCTACAAAACAACAATTTTTATGACAAATGTTTGTGATGATAAACCTGATCCTATAGGTTCAGATCTCCCATGAAAATAAATGAAGTTCTTTCCAGAGGCGCTCACATTGCATCAATAAATGGCTGTCAGATTACCACATTTGGAAAAACTGCACCTTTGGCACTGTAGCACTCTCAGTGACCATGAAATACAGGAGCAGAATAAGACTATTCGGTCCTTTGAGTGTGCTCTGCCATTTCATCAGATAGATAGATAGATAGATAGATAGATAGATAGATAGATAGATAGATACTTTATTCATCCCCATGGGGAAATTCAACTTTTTTTCCAATGTCCCATACACTTGTTGTAGCAAAACTAATTACATACAATACTTAACTCAGTAAAAAATATGATATGCATCTAAATCACTATCTCAAAAAGCATTAATAATAGCTTTTAAAAAGTTCTTAAGTCCTGGCGGTTGAATTGTAAAGCCTAATGGCAATGGGGAGTATTGACCTCTTCATCCTGTCTGAGGAGCATTGCATCGATAGTAACCTGTCGCTGAAACTGCTTCTCTGTCTCTGGATGGTGCTATGTAGAGGATGTTCAGAGTTTTCCATAATTGACCGTAGCCTACTCAGCGCCCTTCGCTCAGCTACCGATGTTAAACTCTCCAGTACTTTGCCCACGACAGAGCCCGCCTTCCTTACCAGCTCATTAAGACGTGAGGCGTCCCTCTTCTTAATGCTTCCTCCCCAACACGCCACCACAAAGAAGAGGGCGCTCTCCACAACTGACCTATAGAACATCTTCAGCATCTCACTACAGACATTGAATGACGCCAACCTTCTTAGGAAGTACAGTCGACTCTGTGCCTTCCTGCACAAGGCATCTGTGTTGGCAGTCCAGTCTAGCTTCTCGTCTAACTGTACTCCCAGATACTTGTAGGTCTTAACCTGCTCCACACATTCTCCATTAATGATCACTGGCTCCATATGAGGCCTAGATCTCCTAAAGTCCACCACCATCTCCTTGGTCTTGGTGATATTGAGACGCAGGTAGTTTGAGTTGCACCATATCACAAAGTCCTGTATCAGTTTCCTATACTCCTCCTCCTGTCCATTCCTGACACACCCCACTATGGCCGTGTCATCAGCGAACTTCTGCACATGGCAGGACTCCGAGTTATATTGGAAGTCTGATGTGTACAGGGTGAACAGGACCGGAGAGAGTACGGTTCCCTGCGGCGCCCCTGTGCTGCTGACCACCGTGTCAGACCTACAGTCTCCCAACCGCACATACTGAGGCCTATCTGTCAAGTAGTCCACTATCCAATCCACCATGTGAGAGTCTACTCCCATCTCCGTTAGTTTGTGCCTTAAGATCTTGGGCTGGATGGTGTTAAAGGCACTAGAGAAGTCAAGGAATGTAATCCTCACAGCACAACTGACCCCATCTAGGTGAGAGAGTGATTTGTGCAGCAAATACGTGATAGCATCCTCCACTCCCACCTTCTCCTTATACGCAAACTGAAGAGGATCCTCACAAACCGTGCCTGGTTTGTGGCCTCAGATTCTGTATTATCAGCCGCTCCATGGTCTTCATCACGTGCGACGTCAAGGCAACAGGTCTGAAGTCATTCAACTCCTTCATCATGGGTGATTCGTTTTCTTTCTCAAATCCATTCTCCTGCCTTCTCCCCGTTACTTTTCACACCTAATCAAGAACCTACCAAACTCTACCTTAAATACACCCGATGACCTGGCCTGCAATGGGGCAGCAGTAACTGTTTTCACTTTGGGTTAACAGTTTGCTGGAGGAACTCAGCTAGTCAAGTAGGAGGGGAAAAAATAGGATTGAAACTCTGTATTAGAATGCAGGATCCTGATGTCGGGTTTTGACCTGAAACGTCAACATTTCCTGCATCCACATGTTGCTCAACCTAGTGAGTTCCTCCAGTGGATTATTTGTTAATCCAAGTTAGAGTATCTGCAGCCTCTTGTGCCTCCATGGCAATTTGCAAGTGTCTGGAACCCACAGTTTGATGTCCCTGACTGCTGAATTAAAGCCTCTAACAATGACATTCCATCTATACAATGATATTTTCTAAGGTGCAAGCTATCACTTATGCTTTTTAAACAGTTCACCTTAATTTCAGTGGAAAATTAAATGCCGTAAGAAAGAGTTGTAAATTGTGCCCTCTGCTGGGGAACCTATGTCAGAATCAGTATGTATTTGTTAACATTAACTTCTATGACATAAAATTTGTTGTTCTAAGGCAGCAGCAGTACAGTGTGTAAGGACACAAAATTACTACAAGTTAAAAAAAATTAAAAAGGAATAACAAAGTAGTATTCATGAAATGATCAGAAATCAAATGGCAAAGGGGAACAGGTTTTTCTGCTATGGACGATTGTCATAGAACTTTACAGCACAGTACAAGCTCTGTGGCTCATGATGTTGTGGCAGCCTTTTAACCTACTCCATAATCAATCTGACTCTTCCCTCCTATGTTGTCTATAACTTTTCTTTCATCCAAGTGTCTATCTAAGTTTCTTAAATGTCCCTAATATATCAGCCTCTCCCACCACCCAGCAGTACATTCCAGGCATTTACCACTTTCTCTGAAAAAAAAAACTATTTCTGCCTTCTCCCGTAAGCTTTTGTCCACTCACCTTAAAAGAATGTTCTCTGGTAAAAGACACTGGGCCGTCCACTCTGTCTATGCCCAATATAATTTTATACATGTCTATCAAGACACCTCTCAACCTCCTTCGTGTTGATGATTTATTATGAACTGGTTTTATTTTTCAGAAAAATTTCAAAGATATTTCCAAACTATATCAGGGCTCCCAGCAATTCTGACACAAAGCCTGTGAAACAACTTTATGCTCGTAAGTGTACCTCTTTAAGATGTTTTCAACTCTACAGTGCATAAGTATATAACAGTAAAGGAGTAACTGTGGAAGGAACGTAAAAGCAATTAGTTCTGATCTGTTATTTCCTTGAAGGTGATAGTCTGCTTTTCTGAGTTCTTCAGAAGCAAGCTCATACTTTGTCGCTGTATATCGACCAATTCTGGGAAATTCAGTGATAGCACACAAAAAGGCATTTCAGCCCATCTGTGCAACACACACAAAATGCTGAAGAAACTCAGCAGACCAGGCAGCATCTAGAAGAGTAAAGTTGATGTTTCGGCCAAAACTTCAACTGTACTCTTTTTCGTATATGCTGCCTGGCCTGCTGAGTTCCTCTAGCATTTTGTGCTGCTCAGATTTCCAGCATCTGCAGATTTTCTCTTGTTTGCAATCAGCCCATATGTGTCCATGCTGACTAGAATGTGTATTATAGCAAATCCCATTTTCCAACATTTAGACCATAATCCCTAAATTCTTGTTATCCATATATCTGTCCACATATTCCTTAAATGTATCTGATATATACTCAACCACTTCCTCTAGCAGCTGGATCCATATATCTACCACCCACTGTGTAAAAATATTGCCCTTCAGGTTCTTATTAAACATTTCATATCTAAACTTAAAACTATGTCTTCTAGATTTACTAACCCTTGAAGTACGACTACTCACCTCTTTGTGACTTTATATACCCCTATGAATTCACCCCTCAATTTCCTATGCTCCAAGGAGTAAATTCACAACCTGTTTAACTTCTCCCTATAATTCAGTCCTGGAGTCCCAGCAACGTCCTTGCAAATCTTTTTCTGCACTCTTTCCAGTTTAGTCACATCCATCCTGTAACAGGATGACCTAAATTGAAAATACTCCAGGTGTGGGCTCAGCAATGTCTTGTAGAATCCAACATAACTTCCAACTTCTATGCCCTGATTGATAAAAGTTATATAGAAACAATAGATATGGAAGGCAAAGGGGGCTATTTGACAATTCAAGCCTGTTCTGCTATATGGATCATAACCAAACTTTATTACCAGCCTCAAATACACTCCCTTGACTTCGTAGTCCAAGCATTTTAACAACCTGTCTTGAACATAAGAACTAGCAGCAGGAATAGGGTCAACCCAACCTTCAAACCTGCTCCACGTTCAACAAGATCATGACTTATCTTTTCCTTATTTCCCTGGATTAGATCCTTGATGTCCAGAAATTTACTGGGTTGTTTTTGGAACAAATTTAACAAACCTCAGTCAGGGGAAGCTCTTGTAGCAAGGGGTGCTGTGGAAAGTGGTGGAGAATATTACAAGTGACTAATTCCTTATGCAGAGACTAATACCGACACCACAGTTCTACGTTTATAGAATGGTGAGAAAGCTTCTCAACATTTACGTAGCTTTCCAACCCCTTTAAGAATTTATCAATTTTGGTAGAATAATCTCATTTTTCAAAATGCTGTAAAGTATGAACTCAATTTTACTCCAGTGAGAACAGCAACTTTGAGTGAATTACTGAAAGCCATGATCAAATGTTAGAGTAGACTAGATGGGCAATTGGCCTATTCCGCTCCTCTGTCTTATGTCTCTGAGGCTATGCCTGGGCAACATTTGTGCTCTATTGAAATTTGACATCAAAATGACTTTTAACAAAGCATCAAGTTCTTGTTTAGAGCCTTTCCACATTTTCAAATTGATCAGTAACCAAAAAGTTTCTTTTATGTGTTACCTGATTTAGATTTCATAAATTATTTTTTAAAATGTGCCATCTTTCATATTCTCCTTCTATGGTACTTCTATTTTTGTTTGTAGTATCCATGTTGTAATCAAGATTCACATCTTCTCCTATATTTAATTCTTTTAATTCTCAGGACGTGGATATCACCAGCAAGACAAGTGTTGAATGTCCATCCCTAGTCATGGCTGAGAATGTGAAGCTGAACCACCTAATTGAATAGCTGTAGTCTGCACAGTAATTCCTTGTAATGTTTAACTGAGTGGGTTACCAGTCACTTCAGAAGGCAGTTCAGAGCCAGGCGCATTGCATGATTTAACATTCTTGATCATTCTTTTATTTTTCACTGTGACTTTTTAAAGGCAGTTTCAAAGTAAATTTTATTATCAAAGTTCATATAATCACCATATAGAACCATGAGCATTTGCTGGGCATACTCAGCGAATCTATAGAATACTAACTATAACAGGATCAATGAAAGATCAACCAAATGATACAATTAATTGCATATCATCTAATCATTGATTTGTCCCTTTTTCTACTATTTTTCCACAGACATCCTGAAATACACAATACACCGAAATGTATTAAAATATGTAACCTTTTCAATATGATCTGTGTTTTACTTTCCTCCAACAGATGTTGATGACTACTGTGAACTTGATTTAATGCTGGTTCAGGAAAAAAGCAATGTTACAGGACTCATACAGGAATGGTGGATTGTTAATCAGACCAACAAGTTTCTCAAAAATAATAAAAAGGAAAGTTTAGAAATTATTGTATTCAGTGATAAAGTTAGTCCTCCAAGTCTTGGCTTCCTGGCTGGCTATGGGTAAGACAACAATTCAATTCTTTGATTTACTTTACAATAGAGCTATACAGTACAGAAACGGGCCCTATGACCCAATTAGTCCATGCCAACCAAACTGCCTTCCTGTATTTGGCATATATTCCTCTAAACCTTTCCTATCTCCATATATCTGTCCAATTGTCTTTTAATTATTGTAATTGTTTTCCTCATTCATTTATGAAATATTGGTCATTTAACAATGGTTTAATGTTTTTTCATAAATTCTTACACGTCATTATTACTCTAGTGCTGTATAAAATGATAGAGGAAGTTTGCACTTTCCTCCACTTTGATACTTTGATTATTACAGGTTTCCTTGATCATCTTATCAGTACAGATTTTGAACCCATTAAAATACTGGAAGTCTTAATTGCACATGAATGTTTCTAATATTACCCTGCACTCAGAATGAACTCTAAGACAGGTCTTAAAGTTCTTTGCCATTTCAGTGTAAGGTGGATTTAATGAGTGAAAACAAAGATCCACCTTGCAGAGGCAATAAATTCCAATGAAGGATAAACAATCTGAAAGGAGAGGACCGAAGACCATGAAAGAAAGGGAAGGAGGAGGAGCACCAGAGGGAGGGATTGATTCCTCAAACTTCCAGTTATTGCCCCACCCCCTCACCATTCCTGCTTCCCTCTCATACCTTCTCTCCTTACCTGCCCATCACCTCCCTCTGGTGCTCCTCTCTCTCCTTCATGGTCTTTAGTCCTCTCCTATCATACTCCCCCTTCTCCAGCCCTTTATCTCTTTCACCAATCAAATGCCCAGCTCCACTTCAGCCTCCCCCCACCCAGTTTCACCTACCACCAACCACCTTGTATTTCTTCCTCCCCTCCCCCCTTCTTAGTCTGCCTTCCTCCCCCTTCCTTTCCAGTCCTGATGAAGGGTCTCAGCCCGAAACATCAACTATTCACTGCATTCCATAGATGCTGCTCGACCTGCTGAGTTCCTCCAACATTTTGCACAAGTACCTCCCTAAATTCTCTCTTCAGGACCTCCTCTCTTTTCCTACCTATGTCACTAGTGCCAGTATGTATCAAGATTTCTGGCCGCTCACCCACCCCCATCAGAATGCCATGGACCCAATGGTCCCCAACCCTGGCACCTAGGAGGCAACATACCATCCGGGTGTCTCTTTCATGTCTGCAGAATCTTGTCTCTGCTCTTCTAACTATGGAATCCCCTTGCACTACTGCAGTCCCCTTATCCCCCTTCCCTTCTGAGCAACAGTGCCAGAGACCTGGCCGTTGCAGCTCCCTCCAAAAGGTTATCCCCCTCAACAGTATCCAAATCCATATACTTATTATTGAGGGGAATGGCCACTGGGCTGCCCATTTCCTTTCCCTCCCCTGACAGTCATGCAGGTACCTGCCTCCTGAGGAACTGAAGCTCAGTGCACCTGGTACAGATGTGGTTATCTGGGAGGCTGAAGGTCTCCCAGAATTCCCACAAAGAATGCAACAAAGGTCTTGAACTTATCAAGTTTGTAACTGTGCTGGTACGTAAGATGGACAGAGAAGAAGGAAGAGTATTTTTTGCTATTGTCAGGCAGTCTACTTAGAATATTATAAATTTTCATAAAGTTCACTTCCTATTCTTCTAAACATCGGTCCAATATTTTTTGCTTACTATGTTTTCATTAGACAGTTCCTTAATGTGAAACATCCCAGTTAACCTTCTTTGAACTACCCAAGGATATTCCTAAGGAGAGTTATTGATCACTGCACTCCGGACGTGATCTCATTGACACCCTGTACTTATTAAACTCTAACCATCTTGGACTAAAGGACAACATTCCATGTGCTGCACCCACATACTTTGTGCTTTATGTACAATAACACCCAGATTGTTTGGTACAGTAAAGTACTAAGTTCCATCTGTATTTAAATAATTTGCTGCTTTTCTAGTGTTTTTATCAAAATGGGAATCTCACATTCAACTTAAATTTTATACAGTTAATGCAACTATATTCCTTAGCAAACTCTTTGTGAACAATTCCCAGCTCAATTTTCTACCTCTGTGTACTGCCAATAAATGTAACAGTAATACATTCAATCCCTTCACCTACACCAGTAATACAGTTTGATTGGATGTAAGTGACAGCACATCAGTTGAAGAACTTAGCATGTTATATGCGAAGTCTTCACTGAGTGTAAGTTGTGCTGGCTACCCCTGGGAGTGGGTGAAGGGGAACAATATTATATTTAAAGCATTGATGAGACATTTGCATACCTGTTTGCATATACAATGGAACTAGACCACTGAACCTTGTTTCAGACATAGATTATTATTATGGGATATAGCTTATAATGAGCAAGCATTTTCCATCACTGTTGAAGATTTAGGAAGCCATATACTGTATAACTTAAACTTGGATGCTCCACTTTTCATCCCCAATTTTAAAGAAAAATCTGAATTTCCTGACGTACTCTAATGGTTTTCATTGCTTTTCAGCATTATGGGTCTCTATGCATCAGTTGTGCTCGTCATTGGAAAGTTTGTGCGTGAGTTCTTCAGTGGGATCTCTCACTCCATCATGTTTGAAGAGCTGCCAAACGTGGACCGAATCTTGAAGCTATGCACAGATATCTTCCTGGTTCGAGAGACTGGAGAGTTAGAATTGGAGGAGGATCTGTATGCTAAGCTCATCTTCTTATATAGATCACCAGAAACTATGATCAAATGGACACGCGAAAAGACGAAGTGACCAATCTTACTGATCTGGATGTAAATTGGATCTAATTTGGAGATTTAAAAAAAAAGCACAATATCACAGAAAAGCTGAGTTATTCACAGTTAGGTGACAGGAGCTTTTCCTTCTGGAGCCCAGGCAGTTGCACGTTCCTCAAGTCCTCTCTGCCTACAGTCTCCCTCTGCTGACAGTGTAAGACTGGTGTTTGTGCCACCATTCAGTCCTGGTTATGGAGTTGATTCCAGATCGTAGCTGAATCCAGTTTCTTTTCACTTTCAGCCAACCAAAATCAGGGCTTCCGAAATGCTAACCTTCCTTACAGATATCATCTGTATCAATCCTTTGTATTTTCTTTATGAATTTTGAGCGATGCAACTTTATGTCAATACCACCCAGTTTTCGGGGAAGAAGACCTGGAGTGATTCGATAATGGCCAATGAAAGAAGAAATCATCAAAGATTAAGGACATCACAGGTCTCCACTGATGAATGAATTTACTGACGAGCTTAAGCAAGGGAAGTAATTTAACAATTTATTTTACATGACTTATTTGTACAGGCAATAGAAAAGTATCACCTTAACAGTGAGCTTTCTCAGGAAGAGTTATTTTATCAAAGGCTTATATGTCTTCTGTATCTTCAATATCTTATAAAAAAAACAAAGTGGGTGGACATTAATGCTTCGAAACATACTTCTAGATAAAGGCTCCTGTGGTACTCACAAAAGTACTTGAAACCAGAAGTCACCAAAATGTTCAGAATTTACTTGAACCTCTGAAGGGCAAATCTTTCAATAGCTTTTCTCTTTGATTAAACTGAAGCTAACATAACTTTTTTCTTAATGAGCCCACAGTGTCAATTATTTTGATAGGAAGACTCCAACTATAATTATGTTTCATCTCCTTCTCACCTATTCCATTTGTCTGGTGAGAGCCTGAGTGATGTGTTTCCAATTGTTATGATGATCCATCTTCAACCAATTATTGGAATATATGGTGATATATTCCAAGGTGATAATTTGCTGATTTTCTTACTGGGAACCATGTGGTCTCTTCTAATGGATATTACCCATGAAAGCATAACCAGTATCAGGAACTTGCTTATAGGGGTTTGATGGGCACATTCATGTGCTTTCACTCGAGCACAGTAAAGTGGATTTATCTTGTGTCACAGCATTAGAATAAATAATAACTGGAGTCAATATAAAAAGGATATTATGTAACCAATCATAATGCATAATATTCTGAAAAATAGACTGCCTGACTTTTGGATAGAAGATTTACTTGGCTTAAAGTTTGACTTTTCTCTGCATATTTCCACATGCAAATTGTTATTGCTACAATTTTCAAGGTAACTTAAAACCCTGAAAAGGGCAAAATATACATGTATCTTAAGATTTAATTTTAATCTACTTATCTGAATGCAAACATGTTGAAGATTAATATGACTGTTTTGGTTTAGAAATAATGATGTATTTCTAAGGATTATATTATTGATGAGTAGAATTATAGCACAAGCACAGACCCAAAGTGAGAAAACTTTTAAAAACAGACAATTACAGTGAAGGTTACTGCAACCAAGGAGGAATTGTATGTGTAATTTGCCATGCTTCCTACAGGGTAGCACCGGCTCATTACCAATGTGGCCAACTATTTTCATGTCAGTTATTGGTCTCTGACAACTATTACACATTTGTATTGTTAATGTAAAGCAAGGATTGAAACTTAACTTCCTCTTCGGCAGTTTTCCTACTTAAGGTAACTCACCAAATATTCCTGTAACTTGGTTGCACAAACAAATCCAATTGGTGAAGATTTAATCATTGTCTGGTTATGTTGGGTTAATAATGTAATTTGTATTTGCTTATGTCTGTCTCATGGAGATCCAGATAAAAGTTCGGCAATCACAGCACTGTGATTTCCATGTAAGAAAATGTGCTAAGTAATTGATCTATAATTTAGAAAACTAACACAGGGCTACAACAAGTTTCAAACAACATTAAGGGTCATTGTGTTAAAACCAAACAAAAACCCAAGTTAGCTTTCAAAACCCTTTAATCTTGCAATAATAGTTTTAGAAACTGTTTTTAAGATCACTTTATAAATTTGTTTGAAGATGAAAATAGCATTCATGAGTCAATTTTTTTTTCAGATACAGCTGTTTTAAGGATTTCTCATCTTTTGAAGTTCTGGTTGCTTAGAAAATCAAATGAAGAGCAATGTTTTTCCCATTCTACAAGTAGCTTGACTATATTTATTGGAAGGAATTGGCTATTTTCAACCTAATATTGATAGCCTTAGTCCATGATCCAACCTGCCATACCATGTGTATTACAATGGATGATTTTAAGTGAAAATGAACAATAATAGTTGGTGCAACTAAGTTTTGTATGACAAAGGATAACATTACCTTATGGATTTCAATATTAGTGTGTTAAGGTGTATTTATATTTCAAGTTTATTCATGAACTTCTGGAGTACTGAGATTAGTTTTAGAAAATATGCAATAAGCTTTGCTTCTAGTAGGTTTGCTCTGTTTTTTTTCTGAACTGGACGCTGTCTACCAGACCCAGACAATTGTGACTCTACTGTCAACCGTTACCAGTGAAAATATGTCCCTTGTTTTATATTTGTTTCTAAAACATCTCACAGTGATTGACATTTTCAATAAAATTTCATGAAAACTGGGTATTTTCTCACCAGAAGATTCTGTAAAGTATAAACAGAGGCAAATGTTCTTCGAACTAAAGTAGAGTCAATACTCACCAGGTTAGAAATGGGATAGTATATAAAAAATTTATTTAATTTTGATAAATGTGAATTCATCCAAATTAGGTTAGGGGTGACAAACCAGGCTGTCCACCTTCTCCTGCACAAATGAAAACACCTGAGGCTTATGTGTATTAGAATTTTTAACACCTTATTTGTAAAATGTTTGAAGTTAGCCCTGTTGTCATCAGAATATTAAACTGGAGTAACGAGGAAATCGCTGAAGAAGTAACTTTAGCACATTAGAGTGAACAGTGGCAGCCCTCCAACGTTAGGAATAATCACCACATTAGTACAAATACATAATCTAAAAAAAAAGGATAAGAAATGCAGCGACGGATTAAATAGACGCAACAGGACAACCTTGAAAATTATATAATGTTTTATGCATAGATCTTATTCAAATACATGAAAATATACAAAAACATTTTAAACCTGGTTAAAAAATCTTTACAGTTTCATTTTAAGCTGCTAGGAGGTAGTACTAAGGCTATTTGCTATACATAAGAGAATTTGATTCATTGTATAAGTATGTGACCTCCAAACAGTATAGCTCAACTTACATTCATAGAAGTAAAAACTCTTAATCTGCAATAAATACAACTCCAATCTCTGCCAAGTCTCCATGCAAAAAGAAATAGGATTAAATCATTAGCAAAGCAGTGGGTTCTATTTGACATATCACCAGCATTAAGGAATAACAGTGAAAAATAATTACTGTATGCTCCCAAATTCCTAACAGGGTCAGGAAATGAATACTTTCAATTCCATAAAGCAGAAAATGAACACAATTGCAATCAGAATTCATATCAGTCTTCTCTTTTTGAAGCAATTTTCCATCGAATTACCAACTTCTGTGGTAAAGTTAACAGCACTTGGTGAAATGACGTTCAATAATACATTATCTGTTGCACGGCCAAACAATGCTAAAAGTAGAGCTACCCCATAGCCTGTAGCCCGAGCTCCCTGATGCAGAAAGTATATCCATTAGTTTCTCAGCTTAAGTATACTCAAATTGTAATAATCTTGTACAGACAATAGCACTTATCACATGCACTGACATTCCCAAAAGCATCATGCTAGAATTAACCCTTTGCATAAAGAGGCATAGTTTCTTACTATTATCTGTTCGTAAAACAAAGTAAGTTTTTAAACTTCCTACTTATCAAATTTTCTCTAAAGCTTTAAGTTATAATATTGTGATACATTATAACCCGTTAATCAGAATCTTAAAAGAACAAGTCATTCACAGTGCTGAAATATCACTATATGGTACGTCAAACGAAAACTCATTTCCAAAGCTTTGCTGCAATTCTGCGTGTCCCCAGATGTGTATGGTAGAATTCTACTTTCACACAGTAGAATGGCACCCCACTATTCTCAGAACCTTTCTGCCCTAAGTTTTCCCAAGGCTCATGCTCCAATCCAACTCCTACTGAATGTTCCCAGAGCCATTTAGTTTTTTCTGACTCATCATTAGTCATCCTCTCTTCTGCACAAATGTAAAATATAATGCTTGCAGGCAGAACAGAGAAATAAATTTAAAAGAATTGGAGAGTAGATGATAAATATAATTGCAGTTATAGGATGAAAAGAATCAACTAGGAACATTTATGTACCATATTAAACTTCTAAACAAATAACTGACCAGACACTGCTGCTTTTGAAAACTGTATGTGGATTAAACAAATTGGTTTGCCATGCTAACATATATCCTGAGGTAAGGACATCCAAACTTAAATAATGCATGCAATAAATTAACCTTTCCACCAAGATCAAATGTTACAGAAAATTTTACTTACAGAATGAACTCGAGAAGCCATGTCAATGTGCACCCATACTCCTGGCCAATCAAAGCCAATATGTGCTTCGATAAACAAGCCTGCGCACGAGCTCAGAGCATTGGCCTGACCCTACAATGACACAACTACATTAAAATTGATCCCTGCCAGACACCACACAGTCTATATGCAAATTGATATGTTTGTAAACCATTAATGTATGTATTTCTGAATTAAATATACTTTAAATTCAAAAACCACTGCTAATACAGTCCAGTATCTTCATAATTTTGAGCTCAAATTAATCATTTTATAACAAAGTTTTAGTTGATCCCCAGTGAAAGCAAGTTAATATGTATTTTAGTCAGGAACAGAGAGGTGTCATGGAACTGGCTGGCTGAGAGGTGGCCAGCTGACCCAAGAAAGCCTAGCAGAATTTTTTAAAAAGGTTCAACGTTTCACTTTATAGTCAAAGTATTCATGTATAATACAGCTCTGATATTCATCTTCTCCAGACAGCCATGAAATACAGAAAAACCATGGGAGCTGTTGAAAGAAAGCAATTTCATTTTCATGACAACCCAGAGCTTGTCATTAAAACATCAAGTTATTATCAATACCTATAACTGGCTGGAAGCCCAAGAAGAGTTTATTTGTCATATACGCTGGGAAAGCACTGGGTCCTTTTTGGAACATTTATTTGTTCTTAGGATGAAAGTACACCTCAAACAAGGATAAATTTATTGCCATTTCTATCTGCCACAAGAAAAGTGCTATAACGTCATCTCCAGTAGTGTCCTCCAGCATTTTGTGTGTGATGCTTTGGAATTCCAGCATCAACACTCAACCTCATTTTTAAATCTCCCCATAATCTCACATCACAACTTTCAACTTTCATTTTTGTCTCTGTAACAAGACTTCTGTTCCTGAATTTAATTACAACTTATCCTCCATTTCTAATACAAACTTCTACCTTTCAGAAATTATAACCTTATTCTCCAAAACTGACTTCCATTACTATTATAACATCTTCAAATACTTTCTCAAAACCTATTTAAACAACAACTTGTCCTTTTATATAGTACCACTGGCATAAGTAATATTCCATTCTTAAATCCCTTCACTTTCTATACAGCAATTGAACACCAATTCTTATTATAGACTGTATAAAGGCAATGTATTACAATGCTTTACATAAAACTCAGTATAGAACAGGACAGAGAAAAAGATTCATAATAGTAAACCTTAACTTTAAGTCTATTTCAGGATATTCTCCACACAAAAAGATGATCAGGATATGAAATTCCAGTTAGAATAATAAAGGTCGAAACTCAAGAATCAATTAAGAAAATCATTGAATGATACAAATGTGGGATGGTGGCAAGGCAGAATCATACTGGGAGCATGAATTAAGATGCCATTAAAATTTTTTGTTATCAATATTACACCAACTATACCCGTGATGTTAAAATGTGGGGCATGTGCATTCAGGTAAAAGATCAACCATATAAATGATTGGCAAAGCAAGTGATGGGCTAAATAACCTACTCCTATATCCCTGGAGTCTTTAATATTTTGCACATTAAGAGACGCAGAGGGACATGAAAATCAGCTGCAGGTTTATTCCCGACTGAGAGTAAGAACTTTTTTTCATTAATAGGTAACAAATATTGTAAGTAAAATGAGTTTTGTCTGTTGTTTGAAAATGCATTTGGAGATATGAAAAAGATGGACACAGGAAGTTGCACTGTCAAAGAAATTATTGTGGACATATCACCGTACAAAATCATTGCGAGATTAAAGAAAAGACTTATAGAAAATATTTACAGAATGAAAAAATTCTATTTCCTAGTTAACTCATTGTCACCTTGACATAGCAAGTTGCTTCAAAATCTTCACTGACTATACCCATTTGTAAATTAAGTTTAACAGCACAGTGACTATGTCTCCTCACATTGTGGTACGATGTTTGCAAGTAAATTGCCAAGATTGGAGAACAATTTAACCCAACTAAGTTACAGGCTGTTTAAATTTAGGATTGAAATGTTATTTAAATCGAGATGACTGGACAGTCAATTTGATCTTTAACACCTGAGGAAGGGTCTCAGCCCAAAATGTCAACTGTTCATTCATTTCCAAGGATGATGTCTGATCTGCTGAGTTCCTACAGCATTCTCTGTGTGTTGCTCTGGATTTCCAGCATCTGCAAAATCTCTTGTATTTTTGATTTTAACATCTTGACAGTAGAGATTACATTTTGAGGGAAAAAAAACTTCACTTAACACAGCATCAGCCTAATTTAGAGAATTAAATAACCCTAATAGAATAGCCAAGATAGACAACTAACTTACAGATACAAAGTTTTTCATATCTGCCACAGTTGAAGTAAATTCACTGAAGTGGAGTTCAGGGCAGTAAACCAATGGGTGCACAAGATCTCCACTGTTTTGTCCAGCTTTAACACAGGCCTGTTCCCACTCTTCATTATTGGTAAGCAATCCAGCATGGTACTTCCCAGTCACAATACCCTAGTTAAAGTTCATATTAAAAGTTTATACAAAGACCTGCCATTCAAATATACCAAAATCTTTTTTTCAATTACACATATTACAAGAGAGCTAATTCTAAAATTATGAAAAATAAAAATGAGGTCATCATCCATGAACATGCAAGTCGGGGTCTGAAAATAGCACATTGAACTAGCGAAGTGATTATTTGTACACAGGGCACAGAGGTATTTGCTTGCATGAAATAGGACAACAAATGCACTGAGAGAGACACTATCATGGTGCAGAGCACTGGTAAGATATTCACTTGGAATTCTCAAAATGTTCAAGGAACATTCCTTGTTAGTGCTGCAGCTTCCGGTGGCCAACAGGAAGGCATCATCAGGAAGAAGATTCTACTTCTACTTTCCCTGGCAAGTCCAATACAAGGTCAGAACTGGATTGCCAATGGAGGGATGTCTACTTTGCAGAAGAATTGCAAAGGCCAACTTTTACAAGTGATAAAATCTTAGCATTTTAGGTTCATTTGATAGTTAGATCTGCAGAATAACCATTCTCTCTGGTATGCAACATCAAAATTTAACATTTTTATTAATAGTGTTAGACTATTAACCAGAGTTTCATTATCCACAAAGTGTCATTATAAATTAGGACTTAATCAAATTCATGAGGGACATAGTGAAAACAGTCTTTTTCTCCCAGGGTTGAGAAATCAAAATTAAAGGGCATAATTTAAGGTGAGAAGGGAGAGATTTAACATGATCCTGACAGCCAGATTTTTCACCCAGAAATTGGTCTGTATATGGAATGAGTTGCTGGAGGAAATGGTTGAAACAAGTATGTTAACAACATTTAAAACACTTAGATTGGAGCGCAGATAGGAAGGTGGATACAAGCCAAATGTAGTCAAATGGGATTAGCTTTAATGAGCATCTTGTTTGTCCATTTGAGTCAAAGGGCTAACTTCCATGAGGTACAGCTCTATGACTCTAATAATTTAATAACTGCGCGTGCTGTTTTCATGTGGACGGTCAATGCATTCTAACTGCTGCCAATAAAAACTGCATTCTTTGACACTAATATTCATTGACCACCAGAGGCAATGTAAATTAAGAGTAAAATCAAACCAGAAACATTCACTTACCTGAGCTCCAGCTGAAGTTGCAATATCTATGATGATGTCTGCTTTGAGATCTTTACAAGCATAGGACACTCCATCAGCCAAAACCAGAGAACCTTCTGCATCTGTGTTATTGATCTCAACAGTTCTATTGAGTAAATGCGTTTTTTAAAAAGTAAAACACAATCAAATCTGATTTGCATAAACTTGAAGCAGCATTTTTTGCAATATAATCCACTCAGTGTATGAAACTATAATCATCAGTAAAATTAGGATTTTGAAAGTATTCCTGGCCTCTAAAAAAAATGTACAGTGATAAATTGCTAAGAGAAAATCAGAGAAAATTAACCAGGCTGAACATACAACCCAAGTACTACAAATGACATTATAATCAAATCCTAATTTCTTCTCAAAGGTACTTGGAGAACAAAATGCATCTATTATAACAAATTGTCAAGGCTGTTTGTTTATATTCTGCATTTTGCTCATACATCGTGACCAAAATACTGGAAGACCAAAGATGTAGCAGCAGACATCCACTAACTCACTTTCCAGAATATAGCTGGTGAATGTCATCAGGTCTTGTGGCTTCAGCTCCTACTGTATTCTCAGCCAAGCAGAATAATGCATGCAAGTTTTCTTTAAAACCCTAGTTAAACAAAATAGAAATATTGTAGCAATATCCTTCAGCACAAAATAAGGCTCTTAGCACAGCATTTTAAAGTGGATTCTTCTGTAAAGCAAGAATTCAGTTCCACTACTTTGCACTAAATAAAGACATGTATTTTTTCATTAAATATATCACCTGATTAGGTGTTCCATAAACAGCGCAGCAAATGAACCATAGAACCATAGAACACTACAGCACAGTACAGGTCCTTCAGCCCTCCATGTTGTGCTGACCCATATAATCCTTTAAAAAAAGTACTAAACCCACACTACCCCATAACCCTCCATTTTCTTTCATCCATGTGCCTGTCCAAGAGGCTCTTAAATACCCCTAATGTTTTAGAGTCCACCACCATCCCTGGCAAGTCATTCCAGGCACTCACAACCCTCTGTGTTAAAAAACTTACCCTGATGTCTCCCCTAAACTCCCCTCCCTTAATTTTGTACATATGCCCTCTGGTGTTTGCTATTGGTGCCCTGGGAAACAGGTACCGACTATCCACCCTATCTATGCCTCTCATAATCTTGTAGACCTCTATCAAGTCCCCTCTCATTCTTCTACACTCCAAAGAGAAAAGTCCCAGCTCTGCTAACCTTGCTTCATATGACTTGTTCTCCAAACCAGTCAACATCCTGGTAAATCTCCTCTGCACCTTCTCCATAGCCTTCACATCCTTCCTATAATGAGGTGACCAGAATTGAACACAATACTCTAAGAGCAGTTTCACCAGAGATTTGTAGAGTTGCAACATGACCTCTCTACTCTTGAACTCAATCCCCCTGTTAATGAAGCCTAGCATCCCATAGGTCTTCTTAACTACCCTATCAACCTGTGCAGTGACCTTGAGGGATGTATGCTTTTGAACCCCAAGGTCCCTTTGTTCATCCACACTCTTAAGTAAGTGACCATTAATCCTGTACTCAGTCTTCTGGTTTGTCCTTCCAAAATGTGTCATCTCACACTTGTCCGGATTGAACTCCAACTGCCATTTTTCTGCCCAACTCTGCAGCCAGTCTATATCCTCTTGTAACCTTCGACAACCTACAGCTCCATCCACAACTCCTCCAATCTTTGTGTCATCCGCAAACTTACTCACTTACTCCTTCCGCCTCTATATCCAGGTCATTTATAAAAATGACAAATAACAGGGGTCCCAGGACAGATCCCTGCAGCACTCCACTAGTCACCGACCTCCAGGCAGAATACTTTCCTTCCACAACTACCCTCTGCTTTCTTCCTTTAAGCCAATTTTTTATCCAAACAGCCAAGGTTCCACTTATCCCATGCCTCATGATTTTCTGGATGAGTCTCTCATGAGGGACCTTGTCAAATGCTTTGCTAAAGTCCATGTAGACCACATCCACTGTCGTACCCTCATCAATTTCTTTTGTTACCTCTTCAAAAAACTCATGAAGCACGATCTTCCCTTCACAAAGCCATGTTGACTATCCATGAGTAGACTGTACTTCTCCAAATGCTCGTAGATCCTATCCTTAAGAATCCTCCGGCACTTCCCCTGCAGCCAAAGAGTATTCCAAGATCATAGCTAATGCTCCTGCGATCTCTTCTCTCAATTCCCACAACAACCTGGGGTGTATCATATGCGGCCCTGGGGATTTATCAATCTTAATATTTTTAAGAAGATCCAGCACTTCTTCCTTAATCTCCACATTGTCCAGCACACAGGCCCGCTCTACTTCGACCTCATCCTGATCAAGATCCTTTTCACTTGGGAATACTGAAGCAAAGTATTCATTTAGGACCTCCCCAACATCCTCCGCTTCCAGGCACATATTGCCCTCTTTATCCTTTAGCGGTCCCACCTTCGTTTTTGTCATCCTCCTATTCTTCACATATGCATAGAATGCCTTGGGGTTCTCCTTAATCCTACATGCCAAGGCCTTCTCATGCCCCCTTTGAGCTCTCCTAAGTCCTTTCTTTAGCTCCTTTCTGGCTACCCTATATTTCTCATAAGCCCCTCCTACTTCCTGCTTCTTATATCTAACATATGCTTCCTTTCTCCTCTTGACCAGTTGCCTCACATGTTTCGTCAGCCATGGTTCCCTTTTCCCACCATTTTTTCCTTGCCTCAGTGGGACAAACCTATCCTGAACCCAGCTCAAGTGGTCCCTAAACTTCTCCCACATTACTTCTGTGCTTTCCCCTTTGAACATCTGTTTCCAATTTACTCTCGCTAGTTCCTGCCTCATCCCTTCAAAGTTAGCCCTTCCCCAGTTAAGCACTTTACCATTTCGTCTGATTTTATCCCTTTCCATAGCTATGCTGAAGCTAAGGGAGTTGTGGTCACTCTCACCAAAATGCTCCCGCACCAAAAGATCTGTCACCTGACCAGGTTCATTACCCAGAACTAGATCCAGTATAGACTCTCCTCTCATCGGCCGGTCCACATACTGTGTCAGGAATCCCTCTTGAACACACCTGACAAATTCAGCCCCATCTATCCCCCTTGCACTCAGGAGGTACCAGTCAATATGAGAGAAGTTGAAATCTCCCATAACTACTACCCTGTATTTCCTGCACCATTCTAAAATCTGCCTGCTTATCTGCTTCTCGGTGTCCCGAGGGCTATTTGGGGGCCTATAGAGCACAGTGATTGATCCCTTCCTATTTCTGACTTCCACCCAGACTGACTCCATGGACACTCCTTCTGCATCGTCCTCCCTTTCTATAGCCGTGATACCATCCCTGACCAGCAATGCCACTCCCCCCCCCCCTTTTCTACCTCCCATCCGATTTCTTTTAAAACACCTGAACCCCGGGACCTGCATCATCCAATCCTGCCCTTCCTCCAACCAAGTTTCAATTATGGCCACAACATCGTAGTTCCACGTACTAATCCATGCTCTAAGTTCATCTTCCTTGTTCCTAATACTCCTAGCATTGAAATAGACACATTTCAACCCCTTTAACTGGCTACAATTATGTTCTGACCCCTGCCTGTCCTTCCTCATCAACTCAGAACTCTTAGCATCATGCCCTTGTCCTTCTACCTTAATCCCTGCACTCACATTCTGATTCCCACCCCCTGCCAAACTAGTTTAAACCCTCCCCAACAGCTCTATCAAACCTGCCCGCCAGGATATTGGTCCCTCTGGGATTCAAGTGCAACCCATCCTTTTTGTACAGGTCACACCCGCCCCAAAAGAGGTCCCAAAAATCTGAAAACCTGCCCCCTGCTCCAATCCCTCAGCCACACATTTATCCTCCAGCTTATTCTATTCCTATTCTCACTGTCACGTGGCACAGGCAGTAATCCCAAGATTACTACCTTTGAGGTCCTGGTTTTCAACTTCCTTCCTAACTCCCTGTAGTCTTCTTTCAGGACCTCTTCCCTTTTCCTACCTATGTCATTGGTACCAATATGTACCACGACCTCTGGCTGCTCTCCCTCGCACCGCAGGATATCTTGGATACAATCAGAAACATCCCGGACCCTGGCACCTGGGCGGCAAACTACCATCCGAGTTTCTTTCCTGCGTCCACAGAATCACCTGTCTGAACCCCTGACTATAGAGTCTCCTATCACTACTGCCTTCCTCTTCCTTTCCCTACCCTTCTGAGCCACAGGGCCAGACTCTGTGCCAGAGGCATGGCCACTGTCGCTTCCTCCAGGTAGGCTGTCCCCCCCAACAGTACTCAAACAGGAGTACTTATTGTCAAGGGGTACAGCCACAGGGGTACTCTCTAGTACCTGACTCTTCCCCATCCCTCTCCTGACTGTGACCCATTTCTCTGTCCCCCATGGCCCGGGAGTGACCACCTGCCTGTAACTCATCTCTATCACCTCCTCACTCTCCCTGACCAGACGAAGGTCATCGAGCTGCAGCTCCAGTTCCCTAAGGAGTTGCATCTCGATGCACCGGGTGCAGATGTGGCCATCCAGGATGCCAGGAGACCCCAGGACCTCCCACATCTGACACCAACCACAGAAAACAGGCCTCATACACGTACTACCTCCTTTAGCAATCAACAACTGCCTCACCTCGTCCCGTTACTGCCGAAGCCCGTGGAGCCAAAGCCCTTTCACTTTGCTGCCCGCTCCCAACGCTGCCCACTGGATATGGCTGCCTTTTTAAACTGTTCGCGCTCAACTGGCTGATGTCACGCGCCTGCGCAGTCTGGCCTCTCTCTTCCCCCAAGAACTCAAAATGTCTTCCCGCTGGAAATCCTTAGGTGCTCTCCCGCTGCCTTCTTGTTCCGAATCAAAAAAAATGAACTGAACTGAAACAAATATGCCATATGATTAAAAAATACTTAGTCCAGAGATAAACAGTATTATTTGGACAACAAAATGCAGAGTAATTTAATTATAAACACGTACAAAGCCTGACCATAAGGCATACAGTACTGTGTACAAATCTTAAGCACCCCAGGTTTTTATATATTTTTTGTTTTAGATGTTTTTTTTGTCTTCTGCGTTAGTGTGTCAGGAGAAAAGAACGAAGTTTCGATTTACAAATATTCATTTTCTAAAATAATTAAATTTACAGAGGAAGTTTTGTATTTCGTTAAAGTAATATATCAATAAGCCACATTTCAAATAAAAACTTGACCACAAGACACAAGCTGGCCATCCTCCATCAGCAAGGGTTTCTCCCAAGCAGAAATTTCACAACAGACATAAGTTAAAATGTGCTATCCTAGCTCTTCTGCAGAAGCACAAAGAAATGGGCAAAGTTGAGTGCCAGAAACACAGTGGTTGGCCTCAGAAACTGAGTGCACCAGATGAGAAATACTTCAAACTGATGTCCCCTCTAAATCAGAAGAACTACTGTCAGCTCTAAACTTACAGAAATCAAAGGAACCCAAGTACACTCCTCTTACAGTCCAAAGCTACCTTGTTAGAATTGGTCTTCATGGAAGAGTTGCTGCCATAAAGCCATTCCTCCAAAGTAGAAACAAAGCCAAGACTCACCCACACACGAGAAAACAGGGACTGGGGTGCTGAAAAATGGCAGCAAGTGCTCTGGATTGACGAGTCAAAATTGAAAATTTTTGGCTCAAACAAGGGGCAGTTTATCTACAGAGGAGCTGGTGAGCACTACATGGATGAGTGCCTGCAGTCAACAGTAAAACATAGCAAAGTTTCCTTGCAGATTTGGGGCTGCATTGCTGATGATCTGTCAGCCCTAATAGGATCCTCAGTGCTGAGAAATACAAGCAGATTCTCAGCCATCACACAATACCAGCTTCATTCTGCAGCAGGACAATGACCCCAAACATACAGCCAAGGTCAAAAACAATCCAGCAAAAAGAACAAGAAGGAATTCTGCAATAGATGGAATGGCCTCCATAGAGCCCTATCTCAACATTATTGAGGATACTGGGGAATACCTGGACAGACAGATGCAAGTGATACAACCATAGTCTGCAGAAGAACTGAGGCAAGCTTTCCAAGATGCTTGGGGAAAAAAACTATCATTCGATTTTCTTATAAAACTGCACAACAGTGTACATAAGAGAACTGAAGGCAAAGGTTGCTCACCAAATATTGATTTGATTTATTTTTACTGTTTACTAGTCTTTACAGTATTTTTTGATATTTATTAACTTCTCAGTACATTATTTTTGAAAGCATCTTCACTTTACAGATTTTCTTTACATGTACATAAGATTTTGCACAGAGCTGTCGGAGCAGAATTAGGCCATTTGGCCCATCAAGTGTGCTCTGCCATTCCATCATGACTAATTTATTAACTCTTTCAATCCCATTCTCCTGCCTTAACTCTTCTTAATTCTCTTCCCTGTAACCTTTGATGCCCTGACTCATCAAGAACCTATCAACCTCCAATTTAAATATACTCAATGACTTGGCCTCCACAGCCATCTGTGGCAATGAATTCCACAGACTCACTACCCTCTGCCTAAAGAAATACTTAATCATCACTGTTCTGAATGGACGTCTCTCTATTTTGAGGCTGTGCCTACTATTCCTGGACTATTAGTTTACTCACCCACTAATGAACACTAACATTTGCTTTCCTTACCACCAACTCAATCTGACAGTTAACTTTTAGGGAATCCTGCACAAGGACGCCCAAGTCCCTTTACAGCTCTGATTTTTGAATTTTTTTCCCCCATTTAGAAAATAGTTTATGCCTTTATTCCTTCTATCAAAACGACCTTACACTTCCCTACTTCTATACCATCTGCCACTTTTTTTTTTCATTCTCCCAAACAGTTTAAGTCCTTTTGCAGTCTCCTTGCTTCCTCAACACTACTTGCCCTTCCACCTTTCTTCAAGCCACAAATCCATAAATTCTCTCATCCAAATCATCTACTTGACTGGAAAGCTAGTCAAGTAAACATAGGTTTGGCAGATCTCTTCAAGTTTATGGAAGAATATATGGTGAATATTAAATAGGTTGCTTAGCTGGTATTGAAATAGTAACAAATTTAAAATAGCCTCTAAAAGAATGGTGTTAACACAGAAATCGTTCACAGAGGTCAGTTACAACAAAGTGATATTGCAGCAGAACGATCTGAATGCAATTACCGTAGGTGATTTCTTGAACTATACTATTTTCAAAAGATTCTCAATGAGATTCAAAATACATTTTCTAAAACTTAATTTATTTAATGGCATCCAGATATTACATAATGGTAGAAAGAAATAAGCTATTACCCAACTATTTATCCTAGGATTCATTTATTCAGAGATTTAAAACCGGATTCAAAACAAGTTACAACATAATCTTATATCAAAATCCCCAGACGTCCACTATTTAATTATTTATCCTTTTAAGACTCGAGGCTTATTTTCCATGCAAAACTGGTGCTGCTTAGAAGTGTTACAAAAGAAAAAAATCAGCAGCAATTCCCCAATATTGAGCAAGTTTTAATTAATTGTGGATGAGTGCTGTCGATGCACTAAAACTTCAATAGTCTGCTGTGACCATTTTGTAATCCAGTTGTTTCAGCTGCTTTCTTCACCAGATAATATTTACCATGTTCTCTTCAAACTCCCCAGGGCTCTGGTTCTTGAGACCCCTTCCAAATCACCTAGGTTCCAGATCCCACACACCCTTCAACTTACTGGGGCACCATCTGCACATTACCTTCCAGCTGCCATGTTTTGACCATTTAGCTTGTTCACATTCTCTAGAAGCTTCTTTACATCTTCTTCCATACTAGTTAGTATTGTCCACAAACTTAAAATATGATATTTTGGTCCCCTAAGGGATCTGGTTGACATTGACTGTGAATAACAGAATTCTGTGGTACCTCGTAAGTTATAGCTTGCCAGTTTTCCACGTGCTCTAACATTGTCGATAAATCTAGCCTAACAGTCTAATGGAGAGCCAGGCACAGAAATGGGCCCTTTGACCTAACTGCTCAATGCCAACCAGCTTGGTGACCTTCAGCTCATATGGGAAACTGAGGGAGCTACAGGGAGATAGTCACTCCTAAGTCACAAGTGGTAAGTAATTGAGTGACTGTCAGGAGGGGCAAGGGAAATGGGCAGGCAGTACAGAGTACCTCTCAATAATAAGTACACTATTTTGGATACTGTTGAGTGGAATGGCCTACCGGGCGTGGGCAGGAGCTGTAGTGACCGATTCTGGCACTGGGTGGGAAAGGAGGACTGCAAGAGGGATTCCACAGAGGAGGAGACACAAGATTCTTTAGATGTGATATAGACTCCTGGATGGTATGTTACCTCCCAGGTGCCAGGGTCAGAGACATCTCAAATTGGGACCACAACATTTTAAAGGAAGAGAGCCTTGGTACATATAATGTCATAGGTAGGAAAAGCAAGGAGGTCCTGAATAGAGAATTTAGGTAGCTGGGTAGAAAGCTGAAATGCAGGACCTCCAGAGTAGATTGCTGGATTGCTGTGTGCCACACGCCAGTGAGGATAAGAATAGGATGATTTGGCAGATGAATGTATGGCTGAGAAAATGGTGCAGGGAGCAGGGTTTCAATTTCTGCATCATTGTGATCTCTAATGTACAAAAGGGACAGGTTATACCTGAACCCAAGTGGAACCAATATCCCTGAAGGCAGGTTTACTAGAGCTCCTGGGGAGGGTTTAAATTAGTTTGGCAGAGGGATGGTAAATGGAGCGATAGGGCTGAGGACAGGGCTGTTGGTTAACAAGCAGAAGCGGGGTATAATGAGACTGTCAGCAAGGACAGGTGGATGACTGGGGAAAATTGCAGTAAGTGGGATAAGCTTCAGTGTAGAATCATAAAAGGTGACGGATACAGGAGTGAAGCTGTTAGATTTAAATGCGTGCAGTATACAGGATAAGGTAGGTGATCTTGTAGTGCAGTTAGAGATTGACAGGTATGACATTGTGGACAACACTGAGTTGTGGCTGAAGAAGATTATAGTTGGGAGCTTAACACCCAAGGGTACAAATAGTATTGAAAGGACAGGCAAGTAGGCAGAGGGAATAGTGTGGTTCTGCTGGTAAAAAAAAAATCAAAATCAAATCCTTAGAAGTGACATAAGATCAGAAAATGTACAATCACTGTAGATAGAGTTAAGAAACTGCAAGGGTAAAAGGACCCTGATGGGACCTATATACAGGCCTCTGAACCGTAACCAGGATGTGGGCTACAAGTTACAATGGGAGATAGAAAAGGCATTTTAAAAAATAATGTTACGATAGTCATGAGGGAAAATCAAGTTGGTACTGGATCCCAAGAGAGAGAATTTGTAGAATCCCTACATGATGGCTTTTCAGAACAGCTTGTGGTTGAGCCCACCAGGGGATCAGCTATTCTGGATTGGGCGTTGTGTAATGAACTGGATTTGATTAGAGAGCTTAAGGTAAAGGAAACCTTGGGAAATAGTGATCACACTGATAGAATTCACCCTGCAGTTTGAGAGGGAGAAGCTAAAGTCAGATGTATCAGCATTACAGTGGAGTAAAGGATATTACTGAGGCATGAGAGAAGAGCTGGCCAAAGTTAGTTGGAAGGGGACACTAGCAGGGACGATAGCAGAGCACCAATGGCCAGCATTTATAACCATATAACAATTACAGCACGGAAGCAGGCCATCTCGGCCCTTCTAGTCCACGCTGAACGCTTACTCTCACCTAATCCCACTGACCTGCACTCAGCCCATAACCCTCCATTCCTTTCCTGTCTATATACCTATCCAATTTTGCTTTAAATGACAATACCGAACCTGCCTCTACTACTTCTACTGGAAGCTCATTCCACACAGCTACCCCTCTCTGAGTAAAGAAATTCCCCCTCATGTTACCCTTATCCCCCTCATAATTTTAAATACCTCTATCGTCCCCCCTCAAACCTTCTACACTCCAAAGAATAAAGACCTAACCTGTTCAATCTTTCCCTGTAACTCAGGTGCTGAAACCCAGGTAACATTCTAGTAAATCTTCTCTGTACTCTCTCTATTTTGTTGACATCTTTCCTATAATTCAGTGACCAGAACTGTAGACAATACTCCAAATTCGGCCTTACCAATGCCTTGTACAATTTGAACATTACATCCCAACTCCTATACACAATGCTCTGATTTATAAAGGCCAACATACCAAAAGCTTTCTTCATCACCCTATCCACATGAGATTCCACCTTCAGGGAACTATGCACCATTATTCCTAGATCACTCTGTTCTACTGCATTCTTCAATGCCCTACCATTTACCACGTATGTCCTATTTGGATTATTCCTACCAAAATGTAGCACCTCACACTTCTCAGCATTAAACTCCATCTGCCATCATTTAGCCCACTCTTCTAACTGGCCTAAATCTCTCTGCAAACTTTGAAAACCCGGGAGCAATTCTGAAAATGCAGGATACATTCCCAAGTAGTATTCTAAAAGCAGAATGATGCAATGGGGGCTGACAAGGGAAGTCAGCGCCAACATAAAAGCAAAAGGGATGCCATAAATAGAGCAAATAGTGGGAAGTTAGAGGATTCAGAAGCTTTTAAAAACTAACAAAAGGCAACTAAAAAGGGCATAATAGGGGAAAAGATGATATATGATGATAAGCTAGCCAATAATATCAACAGGATACCAAAACGGTTTTCAGATAAATCAAGAATAAAAGAGAGGTGAGAGTAGACATAAGGCTGTTGCAAAATAACATTGGAGATGTAATAATTGGGGACAAGGAAATGGCGGACAAACTGAATAATTATCTTGCCTCAGTCTTCACAGTGGATGACACCAGCAGTATGCTGGAAGTTCAAGGGAGGGGCAGAGGAGACTGCAGTTGCTATTATTAAGGAAAAGGTTATAGGGAAGCTGAAAGGGCTGAAGGTAAATAAGTCACCTGGATCAGATCGATCACACCCCAGGTTTCTGAAAGAGGTAGCTGACAAGATTGTGGAGGCATTAGTAATGATCTTTCAAGAATCACTAGATTCTGGCAGGTTCCAGAGGACTGGAAAATTGCAAATGTTATGCCACTTTTCAATAAGGGAGGGGGGCAGAAGAAAGGAAATTGTAGGCCAGTTAGCCTGACCTCAGTGGTTGAGAAGATGTTGGAGTCGACTGTTGAGTATGTAGTTTCAAGGTACTTTGACTACATGACAAAATAGACAAAAGTTAACACATGCACATGGATTTTCAGAAGGTCTTTAACAAAATGCCACACATGAAGTTGCTCAGCAAGATAAAAGCCTATGGTATAACAGGAAAGATACTAGCATGGATAGAGGATTGACTGATCAGCAGGAGGCAGAATGGGAATAAAGGGAGCCCCTTCTGATTGACATTCAGTGACTAGTGGTGTTCCATAAGGGTTGGTGTTGGGACTGCTTCTTTTTATATTGTATGTCAGTGCTTTCGATAATGGAATTGACGGCGTTGTAGCCAAGTTTGCATATAATATGAAGGTAGGTGATGGGGCAAGTAGTGTCGAGGAAGCAGGGAGTCTGCAGAAGGACGTTGACAGATTGAGAAAATAGGCAAAGTGACAGATGGAATACAGTGTTGCGAGGCGTACAATCGTGCTTCGGTAGAAAGAATAAAAGCGCAAATTGTTTTCTAAATGGGGAGAAAATTCAAAAATCTGAGGTGCAAAGGGACTTGGGAGTCCTTGTGCAGGATTCCCCAAATGGTAATTTGCAGGTTGAGTCAGTGGTGAGGAAGGCAAATGCAATGTTAGCATTCATTTCGAGAGTAGATGTGGGGAGGATGTTTTCTATGGTGGGTGACTCGAGGTCCAGAGGGAACAGCCTCAGAATAGAGGGACGAGCATTTAGAATGTTTATTCATTGCCACAGGCAACTGTGGAGGGCATTTGGTGTATTTAAGACAGATGTCAATAGGTTCTTGATTAGGCGTGAAAGGTTATGGGGAAAAAGTAGGAGAGTGGGGTTGAGAAGAAGATGGAATAGCCATGTTAAAATAGTGGAACAAACTCAACGGGCCAAACAGCCTAATTCTGCTCCTATGTCTTATGGCCCTGTGGAGAATATGTTGAGGATGGTGGAGGGAGGGGGAGTTAGGAGAAGGAAAGTCAATGTTTCAAGTTGAAACCCTGCATCACAGCTATGAGTAGAGAGGGGATGTAGTCATTCTAAAGGAGAGTGACAATATTGGAGACAGGTGAGTTAAGAATAATGGGCCAATGGAGTTAGGCAAGGGAACAGGATGGATTGAATTGGGAATCAAAGGCAATATGATGACAGAGAGAAAAATATAAGAGGGAAATGGAATCAATGGGAATTGGGAAGAGTGAAGATGGAGACAGCTGCATGAGGATCACAAAGGTTACCAGTGTTGTAACCTGATAAGAACTAGATAAGAGGAGGTATGAAGGAAACTAATACAGGGGTCTGGAGGAGAATCAGAAAGAGGGGATAAGGAGGAGTAAAAAACACACTAGAGGTGAGGATTACCTGAATTTAGGAAATTCAATGTCCATGCCCTTAACAATCCAAGAACCTATACAACTTTGGAAGCTAATAACCCTGTATCCAGCATTCTAAAAGCACTTCTCTTAAAAATATGGGCCCAGTTTAGCTATGTCCAGCAATAAGCAGCATCGGAAAAGAAATACAAAGAAAGAACTGGCACAACTTCTATAAATCAAAATTTATAAAAATCTGCTTTTCAGAAAAACTTGCTCTGATGACCTACTGCCAGAAATGGAAAATGTTACATCTGCCTACCTGTTTCACTGCTGCTCGGAAGGCTCCAAGGACAGCAGCGGCTCCTCCACAACCTCTCTTCATCCCTGTCATCTGTGACTACAAAATAAGGCAAATGGAATTCTCAATCATTTTAAAAACATCAGAACTCAATAGTTAGTTACAAACTATTATTACAAATAGTTCTTACGTTATATCGACGACTGCATCGGCGCTGCTTCCTGCAAACATGCTGAGCTCGTCGACTTCATTAACTTCGCCTCCAACTTTCACCCCGCCCTCAAATTCACCTGGTCTATTTCCGACACCTCCCTCCCCTTTCTAGATCTTTCTGTTTCTATCTCTGGAGACAGCCTATCCACCGACGTCTACTACAAACCTACTAACTCCCACAGCTACCTAGACTATTCCTCCTCCCACCCTGTCTCCTGCAAAAATGCTATCCCTTTCTCTCAATTCCGCCGCATCTGCTCTCAGGATGAGGCCTTTCATTCTAGGACAAAGGAGATGTCTTCCTTTTTTAAAGAAAGGGGCTTCCCTTCGTCCACTATCAACTCTGCCCTCCATCGCGTCTCCCGTATTTCACGCACCTCTGCCCTCACCCCAACCCCCCGCCAGCCCACCAGGGATAGAGTCTCTCGGTCCTCACCCATCACCCTACCAGCCTACAGATCCAACGTATAATCCTCCGTAACTTCCGCCACCTCCTACGTGATCCCACCACCAGCCACATCTTCCCCTCCCCCTCCCCACTCTCAGCTTTCCTATGCGACTCCTTTGACCATTCATCCCCCCCATCCCTCCCCACCGACCTCCCTCCGGGCACTCATCCCTGCAAACGGAAGAAGTGCTACACCTGGCCCCACACTTCTTCCCTCACCACCATCCTAGGCCCAGACAGTCCTTTCAGGTGAGGCACCACTTCACTTGCGAGTCAATTGGGGTGATATACTGTATCCGGTGCTCCCGATGTGGCCATTTATACATTGGGGAGACCCGCCGCAGACTGGGAGACTGTTTCGCCGAACACCGGCACTCAGCCCTCCAGCAGTGGCGGGATCTCCCTGTGGCCACACACTTCAATCCCACAAACCACTCCCACTCTGACATGTCTGTCCATGGCCTCCTCTACCGTCAAGATGAGACCACACGCAGGTCGATGGAGCAATACCTTATCACCCGCCTAGGTAGCCTCCTACCTGCCGGCATGAACATTCAACTCACAGACCTCCATTGATACCCCTGCCCCCTCTTACCCCCATCACTATCTATTATTTTAGTCTGGTTCTCTCTCTCTTTTTCCCCCCTCACTATAATCTCCCCCCAGCCCTACCTTTCTTTCTCTTTTATTTCCCATAATTCTCCACCTTCCCCTAGCCCATTTCTCTCCAGCCTATCACTTCCTAGCTCTCTACTTTATCCCCCCCCCCCAACCATCCCATGTTACTTCACTCCTGATGAAGGGTTTTGGCCTGAAACATCGTCACTACTTCCTCCCATAGATGCTGTCTGGCCTGCTGAGTTCTGCCAGCATTTTGTGTTTTTAGTTAGTTACAAAGTACAGTATAAAAGCAGCCAAAATGTTAATAGGGCCACAAGAGATTGCAGATACTGGAATCTGGTTAGAGTCATAATTGTAATAGTGCAGCATATTATCATCTGGCCACAACAGAAGACAAGCTTCTTTAAAGGTAAACCTGATGGGTTTTAAATTGTTTCCACTACTACTCCATTAAGAGATTTTAACACAACAATATTGATATTGTTTTGGAGTACAGTCTTAATAAAGGGAGATCAAGTGCATCAAAACTAATAAAAGATTCATTCTGGATCAAGAAACCATTTCAGAGTGTCAAGGCAA
Source organism: Hemitrygon akajei (assembly GCF_048418815.1). Lineage (NCBI taxonomy): Eukaryota > Metazoa > Chordata > Chondrichthyes > Myliobatiformes > Dasyatidae > Hemitrygon > Hemitrygon akajei. The sequence continues at coordinate 85,672,194 of NC_133124.1, forward strand.
TATTCGAACCTGGAATGTCAATATGTCAAATGGTTAAGTTATGACAATTGATTACCTCAAGTATTCACTCCTTCATACAATCCAGTTTACTTATCAGTTGTTAATAATTAAAAGTTTCTTATTTTTGAAGAGTTATTAGTAAATGTAAGACTAAATAAATTCTAATTGGGTTAGCCAGTCCATGAAAATAGAAATAGTGAACATTTCAGTCCAAAGACCTCCTTCAGAGTTTGAACATTTGGTTTTACAGATGCCGCCCAAGTAATTGAGTATTTTTACCATTTCCTGTTTATTGACCAAATACAAAATTTGTACTGAAAGGTATCTGCAGAAGCAGTGCCTGAAAATTCACAGTTCACTACACTAAAGTAGTTCATCCAATTGGATGATTATGGGCTAACTGTGATATTCTGAAATATATTTTAAGATATGCAGAAAAAGCCATCACAGAAATTCCTTGTAAATTATATAGGGTATGCAAGAAACATATCCATAGATAGTTACCTCCTCCAAATCAACGACACAAGAAGCTTTTTGTAGAGGCCAAGTCTTCACGTATATTTAAGGCAGAGGTTGATAAGATTCTTGATTGGTCAGGGTATGAAGGGATTGGGGGGTGGGGGGGAGGCAGGAGATTGCGGCTGAGAGGAAATTGGTTCAGCCATGATGAATTGGCAGAGCAGATTCAATGGGCCAAAGGGCCCAATTCTGCTCCTATTTCTTATGGTCGAATGGTCTTCTCAATCCATGGTTTTTGTACCAGTTCAAAACCACCTACTTAACCCGCTGCTGTCTGTAAGGAGTTTGTACTTTGCCCCCGTGACTTCATGTGTTTGCTCTGAGAACAAATCTGGAGCTGGAGTCCCTAAGGCAGTCCGATATTGTCTTCAAACTCGTTCTGGCAACCCCTGCAACGACACTGGTGCCAAGCTGTATCGGCCCTTGCCCTTCCCTTGGACAACATCGGTGGCGAGAAGAGGGGAGACATGCTGCTTGGGCTACAGCCGGTCTCCCACACAACCTTGCCCAGGCCTGCACCCTGGAGAAGCCTTGCCAGGCGCAAATCCATGGTCTCGTGAGACTAACTGATGCCATACATATGATGTTTAAAGAGAATCAAGATACATCAGACCTCAATCTTACTCATATTTACTTTTATAAATTTAAAGTGAGATATGCATTTAGCAATTACATCATATTTGTTCACTGTAAATTAGGTACAATACAAACATAAGTGAAAAGTAACATCACATCACCTTTGATTTGATGCTGAGACCACCGGTATCATAAACGATACCCTTGCCGACCCAGGCTATAGTTTGCGTAGCATCCTCTGGCGTATGACTAAGTATTGCAAGCGCAGGAGGGTTCACTGCAGCTTTTCCAACTCCATAAATGCCTGAACAGCCAATTAAATACAAATGGAATAAATGCCTAATGAAAGAAAATGAATCTCTAATATATATGTTAAAAAGGCAGAAATATGGTCCAATAAACTTTGCAGTCCAGATCTGCATTTTAAATATTGCAACAACATTCAATGAAATCAAAATCAAGGCTGAAAGTTGAAATCTGGACATTTGCAAAATAGCCTAATCCCAAACTTAGAAAGGTCAGTGAAAGTCCTGCAAATAATGTTTTTTCGACAATAACACTAATCTGTAAGGAAAGTTCACTGGTACAAACTACTGAGCATTTATTTCATGTGGGAAGCTAAATGCAGGAAGTGTGCAGAACAGGAAACTCCTGACTTGAATTTTTTTTTAAACATTTGCTAGGACCAAATTGTTAAAAAAAAATTATACAAATTTACATTTATAAGCGTCTTTATAGTTTGCCAAAATAAATTGCAGCAATGCTTGGATTTGCCAATAAAAGCCACCTCCTTTGCCAGTATATTTCACTAATTATGAACCAGCTGAATCTAAAGTAATTGTTCATGTCTCCTTTTCCTAACTCAGAAAATTTCCCTTAGAGTTTATGGCTACATCAAAATAAGTTATCTAACCTAGTAAACTACACACTTCCAAATCCTGAAGATATCAAAGTGCATTTATTTTTCCTTGTCACATACAAACTATTCCTTATTCATTCATTACTCAGCTATCTAATTCATAGCATCAATTTAAATGTAATGAGTTATCCCCTTCAAGTAAAAATATCCATAAAAGCATTTTTTGCTTTTTTTTATTTCAACTCCCAACATCTTTACTTTTTGACTTTTCAAACGCACATCAGGTAGAAATACAATTAACCCTTTTCAACTTCTCACTATACATTTAATAGTAGATATAATTCCACGATTTATGTCCTTCCATGTAGAGCTTAAGCGTGGAATTAACTACAATATACTAACCATGTTGCTAACCTACTTGGTGCCAGTAGTTCAAGACCACTTCTATTTAAATTCTTCTTAAAATCTTAGTGCTTTACTTCTGCAAATTCAGTGCGTTGTTCATGTCAAATAATCGCCAGTTGTCTGCCCAGTTCCTCAATCTGCTCAAGATAGTTTCACTCATTCCTTGAAGGGATGGTTTCACACTCCTTTGCTTTCAGTTCAGAACAATTTCTCCAGACAGCAGCTGGCAGGAAATCATGATGACTTTCTGCTCATTATGATTATGTTTTCTGTAAATTGCAGCTTCTGGTGTTTTATTAGTAAAAGTAACTAGGGTACTAGAAGCCCAATCCTGCCTTTAACCATATCTGGCTGTACAATTTTACATTCTACTATTAATATCATAATTTTAATATTTTAGAAATACTTATCGCTCTACTCTGGATATTACCTCCAAATCCCTTGTGATTTAGTTCCTCCCCACGGATAACTGTGGGAATAATACCCAGTTCAGATCCAACAAGGTTGATTTCCTATTAGCAAGGAAAAATAAAATCTTAAGTGAACCTCTCAGGGAAAGAAAAAGTAATTAAACTGAGAAGCTATACAGGTTAATGAGGAAATTCCTGCAATAAGCAATAAGTGTGTTAAATGACCATCACTCATTTTGCAGGGACCAATCATATGGTTCCTCAATTCATTCATTATAATGGGGAAGTAAACAAGTCAACTTCCTTACTGTAACAAAATTAAAATAGCATAAGCACATGGAGAGCATCATTTCAGTATCATATTAAATCATTTCAGAGCAAAAGAATAACTGAAGGACTCACTCAGCCATGCAAATAAATGCAGATTAAACAGGCAGAAAAGTCTCCAACCCAAAAACAGCTGAAAACGTTGATGACAAATTAATAATAAACAAATCCTTCACCATACCTCTATTTTTTGTAGCATCACTGGCCATAAATATGCATAATAGGGTACATAGCCCAGAGTCTACATTGCTATTCAGCAGGAACCTGCCATATAACCATAGTCTTAAATTCCATTTGTGTCCAAAATGATCTACCAGCTCACAGTCAGCACTGAATTTACACAATCCTCTTTATATGAAAAATTTCAAAGACTCTGTCCTTCAAATGAAACTAATTCACATTAACTTCATGCAACATGAATACAGTCCTCTTATCAAAAACAGGATTCACATATACAGCTTACAAACTTGATTTATATCCAAGTCTCAAACGATTCAAGGTTAACCAATTAAATCAACTTACCTTTCTCTATTTCTATGACATTCAGGTCAAGTAGTTTTCTGGCCTCCAAATAAAATGGTTAGGTTCCAATGGTTCCAATTATAACAGAATTAGAGCTAACACATCAGTGCAATACTGAGGAAATGGTACATTGTCATGAGTACTATCAGCCACATGGTAGCATAGAATTCAATTCCTACCACTATCAGCACATTCTTCCCATGACCGCATAGGTTTCTTCCACGTGCTCCAGTTTCATCTCACATTCCGAAGGCATATGGGTTAGGGTTAACTAGTTAAATAGAAATCCTACAAAAAGTAGTGGATACAGCCATCAACAGTAAAGCCCTCCCCACCACTGAGCACTTCTGCAAGGAGCACTATCACAGGAAAGCAGCATCCATCATCGAGGACCTTCAACATCCAGGCCATGCACCCTTCTTGCTGCTGCCATCAGAAAGGAGTCATTACCCCTCAACCATCAGGCTCCTGAACCCGAATGGACAACTTCACTTACCCTTACGCTGAATTGATTCCACAACCAATGAGTTCACTTTCAAGTACTCTACAACTCATGTTCTCAATATTATTTACTTATTTATTTTGTATTTGCACAATTTGTTGTCTTTTTCACATTGGTTGTTTGCCCGTCTTTACTGTGTGCAGCTCTTCATCGATTCTATTGTGTTTCTTTGTATTTACTAAGAATGCCTGCAAGAAAATGAATCTCAAAATAATAAATGGTGACATACATTTACTTTGAGATTTAAACTTTGTGGAATGGTGCCAGAAGCACGGTGTTGGATTTTGGTGTTTAAATCTAAGTTTCTTTTAGAAGTCAGGAATGAGGCACAAAACTTGTTGCTTCATTATTGTTTATTAAGAGTTGATAGAACAGAGGAAACTGAACAGACAGTGACAGGGAAAGCTACAATTCAAGAACACGAATAAAAATATTACGCCTAGCACAAAACCACTATTTTATACCCATAGAGATAATGAAAATTCCATTCAAATCTATAATAATCCAATCAGAAAGTAAGTCAATACTGCAGTAAACAGTTAACCAATGAGAAAAACAGATTCACTCAATTCAGAGCTTCCAGAATTATACGTTGTATAACCACTAGAGGCATATTAAACTGTTTTGCATAGATAGAAGCAGATCATTGTTAAACTGCAAAGAATATGCCAATTAAACAGTAAGATCCATCATTCTCCTCCTTTGATTCTGAATCACATGTTTAGAATCATTACATCTAAAAATTCATTAGCAGAAAAACTTGTGGTATCTACATTACTGTAAAACAATCAAAAGACTACTTAGGTTACAAAGTTCAAAGGGCATAAATTCTTCAAAGTATTCAGAAGATTATTTCGTGGTTAGGCAGATTACTAGGCGCACTTATGCACGTTTGAACTGTTCTGTTAATGATCTCCTTTAAACAACTAAAGAAGATGTAAATTATGATAAGGCATACCAGTATGAATATTGTGACTCATAATAGAACATAGAATATAGGTATCTACAGCTCATTACGGGCCCTTTGGCCCACAATGTTGTGCCAAACATGTAACCTACTCTAGAAACTGCTTAGAGTTACCCTACCGCATAGCCCTCTATTTTTCTAAGCTCCATGTACCTATCTAAGAGTCTCTTAAAAGACCTTATGGTATCCACCTCCACCATTATCTCTGGCACTGCATTCCACACACCCACCACTCTCTCTGTGAAAAACTTACTCCTGAGATCGCTTTTGTATCTACTCCCAAGCACCTTAAAACCATGTACCCTCATGTTAGCCGTTTTAGCCCTGAGAAAAAGCCTCTGGCTATCCACATGATCAATGCCTCGCATCATCTTATACACCTCTATCAGGTCACCTCTCATCCTCCGTTATTCTAAGGAGAGAAGGCCAAGTTTACTCAACCTATTCTCATAAGGCACACTCTCCAATCGAGGCACCATCCTTGTAAACCTTTTCTGCACTCATTCTATAATATCCACATCCTTCCAGTAGTGAAGTGACCAGAACTGACCACAATACTCCAAGTGGGGTCTGAGCAAGGTCTTACATTACCTCACAGCTCTTGAACTCAATCCCACAGGTGATGAATGCCAACACACCATACTCCTTAACACTGTTAACCTGCGCAGCAGCTTTGAGTATCGCATGGACATGGACCCCAAGATTTCTCTGATCCTCCACACTGCCATTAATACTATATTCGGTCTTCAAATTTGACCTATCAAAATGAACCAGTTCACACTTATCTAGGTTGAACTCTATCTGCCACATCTCAACCCAGTTCTGCATCCTATTGATGTCCCGCTGTAACCTCTGACAGCCCTCCACATTATCCACAACACCCCCAATCTTTGAGTCATCAACAAACTTACTAACCTACCCTTCTACTTCTTCATCCAGGTCATTTATAAAAATCACAAAGAGGAGGGGTCTTAGAACAGATGCTGTGGAACACCACTGGTCACCGACCTCCATGCAGAATACCAACCATCTACAACCATCCTTTGCCTTCTGTGGGCGAGCCAATTCTGGATCCACAAAGCAAGTTTCCGTGGAACCCATGCCTCCTTACTTTCTGCATGGGGAACCTTATCAAATGCCTTACTGAAATCCATATACACTACATCCACTGCTCTATCTTCAAAGTGTTTTGTTACATCCTCAAAGAATTCACTCAGGCTCATAAGGCATGACCTGCCCTTGACAATGCCATGCTGACTAACCTAATAAGATTATGTTTTTCCAAATGCCCATAAATCCTGCCTCTCAGTATCTTTTCCAACAACCTGCCCACCACTGAAGTAAGACTCACTGGTCTATAATTTCCTGGGTTATCTCTACTCCCTTTCTTGAACAAGAAAACAACATTTGCAACCCTCCAACCCTCAGGTACTTCTCCCGCTCAGATTGATGATGCAAAGATCATTGCCAAAGGCTCAGCAATCTCCTCCTTCGCTTCCCACAGTAGCCCGTGGTATATCTCGTTCAGTCCCAGTGACTTATCTAACTTATGCTTTTCAAAAGCTCCTGCACATTCTCTTTCTTAATGTCTATATGCTCAAATGTTTCAGTCCACTGTAAGTCATCCCCACAATTGCCAAGGTCTTTGTCCCTGGTGAATACTGAAGCAAAGTATTCATTAAGTAACTCCGCTACCTCCTCCAACACCATGCACATATTTCCACTATTGCACTGGATTCTCACACAGCTCATCCTCTTGCTCTTCACATATTTAGAAACATAGAAAACCGACAGCACAATACAGGCCCTTCGGCCCACAAAGTTGTGCTGAACATGTCCCTATCTTAGAAATTACTAAGGTTACCCATAGCCCTCTATATTTCTAAGCTCCAAGTACCTAATAAAGTCTCTTAATAGACCCTATCGTATCCGCCACGTAAAGCAGAGGTCGATAGTTTCCGGAATAGTCAGGGTGTCAAAGGTTCCAGAGAGAAGGCTGGAGAATAGGGTCGAGAGGGACAATAAATTAGCCATTCCAAAGGGACTGTTCTCCGAGTAACTCTTGCCCCTAATTGAGTTTCCCCCACCCCAAAAATCACAAGAGTCAGTCCCATATAAACGGTGACTCTTTGGTTCTCGCATCTCCTTCAGACAACCCTGGTCAGGTGACACAGTGATCCAGTGCTCCAGTTGCAGTCTGCTCAACACTGGAGAATCTAAATCCACATTCAGCTTCGAAGAACACTTCCCTTTGCTTCACCAGGATGATGCAGAGCTGCCAGTTACCTGCCATCCCACCCCTACCTGTTTCACATCTCCCAGCATGATTTAGTTCTTTTGTCAAAATTTGCTGGTTCTGGGCAGGGGATCTCACATTCAGGTTTAGATTCAGTTTATTGTCATTCAACCGCACACACGTACACTGCCAAAAGTAACAACGTTCCTCCGGACCAATGTGCACAACACAGTACATATAGCTCACACACTCCATACACACGTACACCATCAAATGTAACAACATTCCTCTGGACCAAGGTGCACAGCACAGTACATACAACTGACACTCAGTATTAGCACTAAATAAGGTGTATTTATGATACAAGTTAGAAAGCGAACAGTATAATGCTATTGATGCTTCATATGTGATGAGGCCTGGACGGTGGCAGGGAGTTCAATGGTCTCACAGCCTGGGGCAAGAAGCTATTTTCCCATCCTAACAGATGCTGCAAATACCCACCAGGTTGGGCAGCATCTCCAGAGGAGGGGTTTGCAGGGTTGGTTACCTCTTGTGATAGACAGCATTATCCTGGGCATTGACTATGTTTCTCTTTCCACTGATGATGCCCTACCAGCAGGTTATCTCCAGTGTTGTCTCCACAGATCAGCTTCCATGATCGAGCCCCCAGACCCACGAGGAGAGGCACAGCAGTGTAGCAGTTAGTGTAACGCTATTACAGCACCAGCAGCACAGGTTCAATTCCTGCCACTGTCCCTCTGGAGCTTGTACATTCTCTCTGTGACCATGTGGGCTTTGTCTTGGTGCCTCAGTTTCCTCCCACATTTCAAAGATGTACGAGTTAGGGTTAGTGAATTGTGGACATACTATGTTGGTGCCAGAAAGATAACGATGCTTGCGATCTGCCCCCAGCACACCTTCAGACTGTTGGTTGTTGACACAAACAATGCATTTCACTGTATGTTCCAATGTACACATGACAAATAAGCTAATGTTTCTTTCTTTTCCTGACTGAAACCAATCTCATCTCCATCCCACGACAGATGTTCCCCTTGTTTCCTCCATTTCCTGCCATTCTCTGCAAGTTTCAATGTGCCATTTGTCTCTTTCCAGGTCTGACCTGAAATATTGACTGTTTCTCCCTCCACAGATGCTGACTGACACACTTTCCATCTGTTTTTGTTTCCGATTTCCGTCGCCTGTATTTCACAACTCAACAGCCACTAGAACAGCGATTCTAGTTGTTCTTGTGTAACCCTCAGTCTCACCAGCTTGCGTTCATCTAGGGGAATCAGACTTCGGCCCCGCCAAACAGGATAATCACGTTTATGGGGATGCTGTGTAATGTACCCCCAGTTACAAACCCACAACACAAAATATGAGACAGTACACCATATGCAATTAAATGATAGCCTTTATGAATCTTAATCTGAAAATAGGGTGAGTAATGAAAATAAACAAAACAAAAAAAGGGCACAAGACAAAGTTCCAGTTCGAGCTCACTCCGTAGTCATCCTTTCACCATCGATCTCCTCCGAACATCGCCAACCTTCAGACCCCAGTCCACTCTGTCCAGTGTTCTACCAGCTTTCTCCACTCGTGCCTTCTCTCCTCATCTCTCCACGAGAAAAGACTGCGAAAATAACATCTTTCCAGATACACAAGACAAAACAACAATCCCCGATTGGCTAACAGTCCTGTTATCTCCAGCAATAACCCAAACATGGCTGCTACAGAGAAACCATTACCTCAGCAGTGAACATTACACAGAAGCCATTACATTCTCTCCCCACCAAATTTAGTCATGTCCTCATAATATTGAGATAATTCATCAACCCTTCCTGCAAAACACAAAGCCCAACCCAGGTACAAAAGGCAGTGGCATAGCTCCCCAAAACAGTAGAGATCACACCCTGTTCCCCAGGCACTACATAGGCCAGCCTATCCATAACCTCCTAATTCTCTGAGACCTCCATACCTCTTCACCTAACTCTTCAGGCTCAGATGCTACTGGAAATACTTCGGGTCTACTTGGCGAATCCTCCCTCGATCTATCATTCATGTCCCCTGCAACTCGGAGTCCCCTGTCCTGTGTTCAGGCCCCGCTTCCTCTCCTTCAGGGTCCTGTTGTAACCCAGGCTGTCCACAGATAGCCCCCCCCCCCCCCCACTTCACCTGACTCAGTGGGAGAAGGGCCAGGAGTCTCTTCCTCAATCAATGGGGAGTTAGTGAAAGGCAGCATGTACCACACATCCAGGTCATCCTCCTCCAAATCACTATACCTCTCAGGGGCGGGGCCTGGCCCAGGCTCTCCTGCTGTGGGCCCTGCAGTCGCCCCACATTTTCACAGAGTCCTCTTACTAGGTGTAGGATCCAAGTTGGGCTCTGCATCTACCTGCACCTCTTGTCCCGGGGGCAGCAGGTGGTATGATGGAGAATCTTGACAGGCCCATTTCCTCCTCTGGTTTCACCCGGAAAACTGGCAGGTTTGGCATGTGAGTCTCCACTACATAGGGTGTGGCCACTCAGCAGTCAGCCAACTTGTGCTTTCCAGGTAAACCCAAATTCCTTATGAGGACTCGGTCTCCCGGCAGGAGCTGGGAGAACCTCACCTTCTGTTCACACCTCCTCTTATTTCCACGATTCTGCTTGGCGGCCACGACCCCAGCCAATTCATAAGCCCTTTTCAGCTCTCTCCTCATATCAGACACATACTTCAGATAAGGCCTTGGTGATAAGTCACTCTCATCAGTCCCAAAACAAAGGTCAATGGGCAAAACTCGCCTCGCGCCCAAACATCAGATAATATGGCAAGTACCTAGTAGATTCATTTTGTGTACAGTTGTAACAATGAACCAGATGCCCGATATGTTGACTCCACCTGCTCTTCTTGCAGGTCTCCAGGGTCCCCAGCATGTCTAGCAAGGTCCTATTAAACCTCTCAGGCTGGGGATCACCCTGTGGATGACAGGGCATGGTCCTCAACTTCTCAACTCCAAGCATGCCCAGTAACTCATAAATGAGTCTGCTCTCAAAGTCCTGGCCCTGGTCACTATGTATCCGCCTGGGAAGGCCATAATGAACGAAATACTTCTCCCATAACACCTTTGCCACCGTAGTCACCCTCTGGTCCTTGGCAGGAAAAGTCTGAGCATTTCTGGCATAGTGGTCTGTGATGACTAAGACATTCGCTGTGTTGCTGGCATCGGGTTCTATGGACAGGAAATCCATACACTGTAGAATGCCATGGGGTTTTCCTTAATCCTGCTCACCAAGGCCTTCTCATGGCCGCTTCAAGCTCTCCTAATTTCAGTCTTAAGCTCCTTCCTGGCACCCTTGCAAATTTTCTGGAATTATATCAGTACCTAGTTTCTTGAACCTTTCATAAGCTGTTCTTTTCTTCTTAACGAGATTTTCCACATCCTTTGTACACCATTGTTGTTTAACCCTATCATCCTTTCCCTGCCTCAATGGAACATGCCTATGCAGAACGCCATGCAAATGTTCCCTGAATATTTGCCATATTTCTGCTGTGCATTTCCCTGAGAACAACTGCTCCGAATTTATGTTCCCAAGTTCCTGCCTAATAGCATCAAATTTCCCCCTACCCCAATTAAATGTTTTCCCAAATTATCTGTTCCTATCCCTCTCCAGCACTATAGTAAAGGAGATAGAGCTGTGATCACTACATCCAGAATGCTCTCCGACTGCGAGATCTGACAACTGACCAGGTTCATATCCCAATACCAGATCGAGTACAGCTTCTCCTCTAGCTGGCTTATCTTTATATTACATCAGGAAACCTTCCTGAACACACATTACAAACTCCACCCCATCTAAACTCCTTGCTCTAAGTAGATGCCAGTCAACATTAGGAGAGTTAAAATCTCCCATCACAACAGCCCTATTATTATTGCACTGTTCCAGAATCTGCCCTTCGATGTCCCTGTTACTACTGAGGGAGTCTATAAAAAACACCAAGTGGAGTTATTGTCCCCTTCTTGTTTCTGACTTCCTCCCATCCTGACTCAGTAGATAACCCCTCCATGACTTCCTCCTTTTCTGCAGCTATGACACTACCCCTGATTAGCACTGCTACACCCCCACCTCTTTTGCCTCCCTCCCTGTTCTTTTTGAAACATCTAAATCCTGGCACACTCAGCAGCCATTCCTGCCCAGACATCAAAGTCTCTGTAATGGCCACAACATCATAGTTCCACGTTATTGATCCACACTCTAAGTTCATCCGACTTGTTTATGATACTCCTTGCATTAAAACACACATCTCAAACCAACAGGCTGAGTGCATCTTTGGTCTTTCATCTGCCTATCCTTTCCTCACAAACTCCCTACAAGCTATCTCTACTTGTACGCCAACTGCCCCATCCTCTGCCTCTTCATTTTGGTTCCCAAACCCCGCAAATCTAATTTAAACCCTCCCCAATAGCATTAGCAAACCTCCCTGTCAGGATGTTGGTCCTCCTCAGATTCAACTGCATCCCATCCTTTTTGTACAGGTTACACCTGCCAGAAGAGGTTCCAATGATCCAGAGATCTGATTTGCTGCCCCCTGCTCGAATCCTTCAGCCACACATTTATCCACCACCTCATTCTATTCCTATACTCACTGTCGCGTGGACAGGCAGCAATCCTGAGATTACTATCCTTAACGTTCTGCTTCTCAGCTTCCTTCCTAACATACCTCGCCTAGGCCTGTCCTCGCCGAAGCCCCGTTGAGCCAAAGCCCTACCACTCTGACTCACGCTTCTTCGACGACCATTCCGCTAGGCAGTGTCTCCCTTTTATCCCGGAACTTTCTCAGCGGTCTTGTGCAATGACAAGCTACTGTGTCTGTGCACTTCTCCCAATTGAATCTCCCACTGAAAGAAACTCGTCGCTTTTTAAATCCTCTCAGCAGCCTTGCGTGATTACGAGCTAATACATCTGCGCACTTCTCCCAATAGAATAATATTGAGAAACCCCTGATTCCAAATCTTAATGAATTTAATCAAAGAAATCCCATACATCCAATTGATGCACTTAGCTGATTTTTATGAATATGATCAGCCAAATTAGTTAGGTCTTCAGACTCATCAGATATGTAAGTATACTCCTTGCCTGTAACTGTACATTTTCTCCACCCCCTTAACTTCTAAGAGAAGATCTTAATACCATACAATTTTGATGAAGCATGCTATGCAAGGCAATCATTTCTGTTGTTATCTTTCCCGAAGCCTCAGCAACATCATTGCTTACTTTCTCAGGCTGCAGCAACATGTTTAATCTCTTATACTCCTTGCAACATAGAAAGGGAATAAAATTGATGCAAAACAATCTCCTTCTGAAATGCTTCGTTTACTCTAGACTCAGGAGATAAAAGCAAGGTGTGCATGTGTCTCATGGCAGGAAAACCATATCCTAAATTAACAAGATCCTAACCAATTACGTGGAAGAGAGGTGTACTCTTTCAGCACATAAAGTACATATTGTTCAATGAACTTAGACTATTTCTTATTACTTGACAGGAGCTTTGAAGTGTAACATTTCTGATCATCAATTATACAAGCATACATTTGAGTCATCTCAACTAGCACATTATGAGTGTGGAAACTGGCAAAAATATAACAAATAATATTAGAATAAACTTCATGAAGTTCAGTAACTGTCGACTTGCTTGAAATCTTCTGGCTGATTAGTGATTTGTTCACTGTAGCCCAGCAGGGTACGCAATGTGACAGAGGTTACACAGCACTTATTGTCCTTGTCAGATTCCACTTTAGCTCACTTGCACTGGCTGATGTGTATCCAGTTAACTTTTATCTTCTACTTTCACCACTGAATTGGTAATTAACAGCATGATAATGATTTTCCCATCCAGCTCCCAGTGGTTCCTTATCAGGACCTACTCGCCAGGAATCAAGCCGTGTCCTCTTTCTGCTGGGTCTTCCCAAGTTGCAGAAAACTGTTGAGAAGCAGACTGGCCAGCTTGGGTTAATTTCACACAATAGTTAACTGAACTGTCCACCAAAATGTATCAGCCTCTCTGAGATTGAGGGCTCTCAACTATGATTAGGATGTCCTGTTCCCAAATCGAGTTACCTTGTTTGGGATTACACTGTTGTTACATAAAAACCTGTAAACCACCGTATGCCTCCTCCTGATACTTGGTCAATCATTATTTGATGGTTCCATTCATTCAATTTGTCCTGATCAGTGTAGATATTAGCTCATCTTCCTTCTGCCAAATTACGAGGCTTCAATCGAAGTTTTCAGTTCTGCCTGTTCTGGCGGTACCAGGAGGTATACTTCCTAATGCCAGAATTTCAGTTCCAGAAACAGCCATTTGAATTCCTTTCTCAATCATTGAGGAGCCATCACCTTTGGCAGAATAATAAGAACATGTTCTTGAATTAAAACTACTTTCATGTGTTTCTCATTGACATGCAGGGTAAATGATTTACCTGCATCAAGATTCTGATGCAGCTAATTGACACCTTTAAAGTTTGAAAGACTTTCAGCTGTTCCTCATTGAGTCACAAGGTTGTCAGAGTACTTATTGTCCTTCTGCAAATTATTGAGTGATTGAGCATTAGTCAATGGATTTACCACTAGCTTGTCAATACATTCATTAATGATTGTTTCATCTTCAGTCCTGTGTCTCCTCATTCCCTTGGTCTTTATTGAGTCTGGTGCATGACAAGGTGGTTAAGGCGTCGGTCTAGTGATCTGAAGGTCGTTAGTTCGAGCCTCAGCTGAGGCAGCGCGTTGTGTCCTTGAGCAAGGCACTTAACCACACATTGCTTTGCGACGACACCGGTACCAAGTTCGATGGGTCCTATTGCCCTTCCCTTGGACAACATCGGTGGCATGGAGAGGGGAGACTTGCAGCATGGGCAACTGCATACATCATACTGCAGACATCCATACATCATCAAAAATCAATGGACAGCCAAAGGAAAGAAGGAAGTTCTTTATTGGAGCAAGCTGTGCTCCAAGACATAGCTGTCAATCTTATCTAACTTGAATCGCATTGTAGAGTCCATGTCATGTCCATCCTGTAATCTGAGTTCAGATGGTGTCGGTGACTGTCCGATGTAGGCTATAACTCTCCAGGGTTCGGATGGTGGCACCATATAGGAAGACAGTTCAATGTGAGCTGTAATTGGTTGACCTCGAGACTCCTCAGGATAGTTCAGTCATTCCACACAGACATGAAGGGCATCGTTCAGTTTGACGGCTCTTCTTCGGAGGCCTTCAACATCCGCAGCGGTGTGAAGCAGGACTGTGTGCTTGCTCCCACCTTGTTCGGCATCTTCTTCACAGCCACGCTGAAGCATGCCTTTGGAACATCAGCTGATGTTATCTATCTCCACACCAGATCGGACGGGAGGCTGTTCAGTCTGTCCTGGCTGAGGGTGAAAACCAAGGTTTGTGAAGTACTCATCAGGGACATGGTGTTTGCAGACGACATGGCACTGGCAACACACTCTGAAGAGCAACTGCAACGCCTCGTGGACAGCTTCTCAAGAGCCTGTCAGGACTTCAGCTTGACCATCAGCCTGAAGAAGACCAACGTGTTGGGCCAAGGCATTGAGCACCCCCCTAGCATTACCATCAACAACTACGAGCTGGAGGTAGTTCACCATGGCTCCACCATCACGGACAGTCTCTCCTTAGACCCCGAGATCAACAGACGGATCGGCCGAGCAGCCTCAACATTCACCAAGCTGACAAAGAGTCTGGGAGAACAGAAAGCTGACGATGCACAGCAAGGTTGCAGTCTACAGGGCCTGCATCCTCAGCACACTGCTTTATGGCAGCGAGACCTGCAGCCTCTACTCCAGACAAGAGCGGTGTCTCAACGCCTTCCACCTTCGCAGCCTGAAACACATCCTGGACATCAAGTGGACTGACCGAGTCACCAACAATGAGGTCCTGGCCCGTGCCCAGATACCAAGCCTCTTCACCCTGCTCCAACAACACCGTCTCCGCTGGCTGGGCCAGGGTACACCACACGTCAGACGGGAGGATCCCGAAAGACCTGCTGTACGGGGAACTGGCCTCCGGCAAGAGAGCACAAGGGCGGCCCATCTGCGTTTCAAAGATGTCTGCAAGAGAGACATGAAGTCACTGAATATGACCATCGAGAGGTGGGAGGACATTGCAAGCGACTGCTCTCACTGGAGGCTGAAACTGCGCAGAGTTCGAAAAAGAGGAGAAGAGAAGCTGAGGCTTGCTGCCGAAGAAAAGTGCACTCGCCGAAAAAACAGCAGCAAGACAACACTGGAGGTCAGCACCTTCAGGTGCAGTCGCTGCAGCCGAGACTGTCACTCCCGGGTGGGCCTCTACAGCCACAACAGATGCTGCTGTACCAACACAGACTGAAGCAAGACTTTCCAGGCGCAGGTCCATGGTCTCGCGAGACTAACAGATGCCACAGTTCAATTAGTGCAAAGATTTGCTCTTCAGAGTTTTTACTGTCTCTATCATGCTGTTTTTGTAGCTTAAATCACAAGTTTCATGTTTCTTTCGATTAGTAAAAGGCTTTACTCACTTCCAACTGTTTCAATCACTTACATGTTCAATCAAATTGACAACACGGCTTTATCTCTAAATCAATAGCAGCCTTTTTTTCCCCCAAATACATGCCTTTTTTTCTTAATAAAGTCTATTCAGTTATATAAAGAATAAAATGGAGATGAGAGTTGATATTGGACCACTGGAAAATGATGCTGGTGAGGTAGTAATGAGGGACAAAGAAATGGCAGATAAACTTCAGTCTTCACTGTGGAAGATATTAGCTGCATGCCAGAAGTCCGTGAACGGCAGGGAGTAGGAGTGAGTGCCATTGCTATTACAAAGGAAAAAGTACTAGGCAAACCGAAAGGTCTGGACCAGACAGACTGATGATCTTTCAAGAATTACTTGATCCTGGATGACTGGAAAATTGCAAATGTCACCCACTCTTTCAGAAGAGAGGAAGGCAGTTATTGGGAGAGTGTTGGAATCCATCATTAAGGATGGGGTTTCAGGGTACTTGGAGATTAATGATAAACTGAGTCAAAGTCAGCATGGCTTCTGTAAAGGGAAATCTTGCCTGACAAATTTGTTAGAATTCTTTGAAGTAGTAACAAGCAGGGCGGACAAAAGAGAGGCAGTCAATGTCATTTACTTAAGATTTTCATAATGCATTGGATAAGGTGCCTCACATAAAATCCTGTGGTGTTACTGGAAATATACTAGTACAGATAGAGGAATGCCTGATAGGCAGGAGGCAGCGAGTGGGAATAAAAGGGGCCTTTTCTGGTTGGCTGCCAGAACTTTGCCATTGTCTTGATGTACTTTAATCACTTTAACCGCGTTCTCAAAATATTAATAGATAATCAAATACCAAACAGATCACAACCAAATAGGTTGATTCAACAACCGTTGATTCATCCAGCAACCAAATAGATCACGAGAAAACAGATTGCACAACCACTATTTTCACCAGGTACCAAAAACAGATCACTATGCAACCAAATAGTTAGGACCAAATAGATTGTAACCAAAATTTTCACTGATGTTTCTCTATTAAATAGCAATGCAGCAGTCCTCAGTTCTGATTTCCATCTGATATTCAAAACCCGAACTTCTTTTTTCCCCTCAGACACCTGAAGAAGAGGAAGTTCTTACTCCTTTTGTTGTGTGCTAAAAATTTCCCTTTTTTGTCTTCAAGCATAACAAATTTTTAACTTCAGAATATCCTACCAACTCCACCTAAATTGTTGGATTCTGGTGTTTAAATCCAAGTCTCTTTTAGAAGTCGGGAACAAGGCACAAAACTTGTTCCTTCACGGTTGTTTTGTTAAGAGTTGATAGAACAGAGGAAACGGAGTGGACAGTGACAGGGAAAGTTACAATTCAAGAATAAAGACGAGGAAAATTCCATTCTACTTCATGACAATAATCCAATTAGAAAGTTCTTAGTCAATACCGCAGTAAAAAGTTAACCAATGACAAAAACACTTATTCACTCAATGCAGAGCTTCCAGAGATTTCCAGAATTCCAAACAAGAAATTCTGCAGATGCTGGAAAGCCAAAGCAACACACACAATATGCTGGAGCAATTCAGCCTGACCTGCTGAGTTCTTCCAAGCATTTTGTGTATGTGGCTTTCCAGAATTATACTTTGTGTAGCCACAAGAGATATATTAAACCTATGCGTGTAATGATTACAAGCAAAGAAAATGACAAACAGTCGGATCCAACAATGGCAACTTTGTGGGCTGGCCTCAGCACATCCCTGGACTGTGTTGGTCATTAACGCAAACAACTCATTTCACTGAACGTTTCAATGTACATGTGACAAACAAGGACAACATTTTACTGTTTAAATCAAGACCTGTCCTATCAGATAAACATGGTAGCCACACTTTTGAAAAACAAGGAAATCTTCCTAATATGCTACTCAATATTTTTAAACCCATTGGCATAAATTTTCTAGAAACTTAACAACAAAAAAGTGGAGAAATGAGGCCTATTAAGTACAAAAATGGTAAATTGTACCTGGATGCTGAGACTACCAATAAGGTACTAAAAGATTCTTTGTGTCTGTCTTCATCAATACAAAGGGTGCTGAAAGGGTACAAATTAAGAGTGAAGCAGGTGAGGTCTCAGCAGACTGGCAAAGAGCTAATGGTGTTCCATAATGCAAGAATGGAATAATCCTGGAACTGGTGATTCTCATGTTAGAGGGAGGGCAGTTACTAGAGAGGATTCCCAGGGATTGGATTTATGAGCAATTGGAAAACAATAGCCTAATTCGGAACACTCACTATGACTTTGAATGGGACAAGTCATCGCTTCCTAACATGACTTTTTCGCGGAGGTGATCAAGGTTCAAGGATCAGAGTTGTGGATGTCCTCGACATGGATTTTAGGAAGGTGCCTGAAAGGGTTCATCGTGGAAGGCTCATCCATTAAAATGCATGAGATCTACAGCGAACTGACCATTTGGATTCAGAGTTGGCTTGCCGCAATAGAGATGATAGTGATGTATGGGGCTTATTGTGGTTGGAAATCCATGACTGGTGATTCACTGCAGGGATCCATACTGGGACCCTCTGCTGTTCACAATTTACATAAATGATTTGGATGAAAACATAGATGAGTAGGTTAGAAAGCTTGCAGACGGTACAAAGATTGGTGATGTAGTGGATAATGTAAAAGACTGACAAAGGACACAGCAAGACACAGATCAGTTGCAGATATGGGCCAAGAAATGACAGATGGAGTTTAACCCAGCCAAATTTGAAGTGCTGCACTTTGGGAGATCAAGCATGTACTGTTTGCCAAGACCCTTAACAGTGTTGACGTGCAGAGGAACCTTAGGATTCAAGTCCATAGCTCCCTGAAAGTGACTTACACAGACTGATGGAATGGTAAAGCAGCCATATGGTATATTCGCCATTAATTGTCAAAGAATTGAGTTCAAGAAACATACAAACATTGAAAACCTACAGCACAATACAGGGCCTTTGGGCCACAAAGCTGTGCTGAACATGTTCTTAACTGAGAAATTACCTAGGGTTACCCACAGCCCTCTATTTTTCTGAGCTCCATATACTTGTCCTGGAGTCTCTTAAAAGACCTTATCGTATCCGCCTCCACCACCGTCGCTGGCAGCCCATTCCACGCACTCACCACTCTCTGTGTAAAAAACTTACCCCTGATATCTCCTCTGTACCTACTTCCATGTACCTTAAAACTGTGCCCTCTCGTGTTAGCTATTTCAGCCCTGGGAAAAAGCCTCTGACTATCCACATGATCAATGCCTCTCATCATCTTATACACCTCTATCAGGTCACCTCTCATCCCCCGTTGCTCCAAGGAGAAAAGGCCGAGTTCACTCAACCTATTCTCATATGGCATGCTCCCCAATCCAGGCAACATCCTTGTAAATCTCCTCTGCACCCTTTCTATGGCTTCCACATCCTTCCTGTAGTGAGGCGACCAGAAATGAGCACAGTACTCCAAACCGGGTCGGACCAGGGTCCTGGATAGCTGCAACATTACCTCTCGGCTCCTAAATTCCATTCCACGATTGATGAACAATGTCCCACTGTAACCTCTGACAGTCCTCTACACTATCCACAACACCTCCAACCTTTGTGTCATCAGCAAACTTACTAACCCATCCCTCCACTTCCTCATCCAAGTCATTTATAAAAATCATGAAGGGTCCCAGAACAGATCCCTGAGGCACTCCACTGGTGACCGACCTCCATGCAGAATATGACCCGTCTACAACCACACTTTGCCTTCTGTGGGCTAGCCAGTTCTGGATCCACAAAGCAATGTTCCCTTGGATCCCATGCCTCCTTACTTTCTCAATAAGCCTTGCATTGGGTACCTTATCAAATGCCGTGCTGAAGTCCATATACACTACATCTACTGTTCTACCTTCAGAACTGGGTTTAGTCACATCCTCAAAAAAATTCAATCAGGCTCATAAGGCACGACCTGCCCTTGACAAAGCCATGCTGACTACTCCTAATCATATTATACCTCTCCAAATGTTCATAAATCCTGCCTCTCAGGATCTTCTCCATCAACTTACCAACCACAGAGGTAAGACTCACTGGTCTATAATTTCTTGGGCTATCTCTACTCCCTTTCTTGAATAAAGGAACAACATCCACAACCCTCCAATCCTCTGGAACCTCTCCCGTCCCCATTGATGATGCAAAGATCATCGCCAGAGGCTCAGCAATCTCCTCCCTTGCCTCCCACAGTAGTCTGGGGTACACTTCATCCGGTTCCGGCAACTTATCCAACTTGATGCTTTCCAAAAGCTTCAGTACATCCTCTCTCTTAATATCTACATGCTCAAGCTTTTCAGTCTGCTGCAAGTTGTCACTACAATCACTAAGATCCTTTTCCATAGTGAATACTGAAGTATTAAGTACCTCTGCTATTTCCTCTGGTTCCATACACACTTTCCCACTGTCACATTTGATAGGTCCTATTCTTTCACGTCTTATCCTCTTGCTTTTCACACACTTGTAGAATGCCGTGGTTCTTAGTTTCTTTTCCTTAGTTCTGCCCGCCAAGGCCTTCCCATGGCCCCTTCTGGCTCTCCTAATTTCCTTCTTAAGCTCCTTCCTAGTAGCCTTATAATCTTCTAGATCTCTAACATTACCTAGCTCTCTGAACCTTTTGTAGCTTTTCTTTGATTCTTGACTAGATTTATTACAGCCTTTGTACACCACGGTTCCTGTGCTCTACCATAACTTCCCTGTCTCATTGGAACGTACCTATACAGAGCTCTACACAAATAACCCCTGAATTTTTGCCATATTTTTTTCCATACTTTTCCCTGAGAACATCTGTTTCCAATTTAAGCCTCCAATTTCCTGCCTGATAGCCTCATAATTCCCCTAACTCCAATTAAAAACTTTTTTTTTAAAACTTGTCTGTTGCTATCTCTCTCCAATGCTATTGTAAAGGAGATGGAATTATGATCACTATCTCCAAAATGCGCTTCCACTGAGAGATCTGACACCTGACCAGGTTCATTTCCCAATACCAGATCAAGTACTGCCTCTCCTCTTGTAGGGTTATCTACAGATTGTGTCAAGAAACCTTCCTGAACACACCTAACAAACTCCACCCCATCTAAACCCCTGGGCTCTAGGGAGATGCCAATCGATATTTGGCAAATTAAAATCTCCCATCACGGCAACTCTGTTGTTATTACACCTTTCTAGGATCTGTTTTCTTATCTGCTCCTCGATATCCCTGTTACAATTAGGCGGCCTATAAAAAACACCCAGTAAAGTTACTGACCCCTTCCTGTTCCTAACCTCTACCCACAGAGACTCCGCAGACAATCCCTCCATGGCATCCACCTTTTCTGCAGCCGTGACATTATCTCTGATCAACAGTGCCACGCCCCCACCTCTTTTGCCTCTCTCCCTGTCCTTTCTGAAACATCTAAAGCCTGGCACTTGAAGTAACCATTCCTGTCTCTGAGCCATCCAAGTCTCTGTAATGGCCACCACATCATATCTCCCTAAGCTTAGGCACCCTAACTATATATACTGCACATGCCCAAGACTTTTGCACAGTACTGTAGACATGCACATGTAATACCCTGGTTCAGATTTTCATTGCTATGCTTTAGGTATTTCATTTTAGCAGTTCTGTAAGAGCAGTCTGTTCTGCTTTCAGCATATTTGGGTTTGAGCTAAAAATAAGGTGTTGTGATGTTCATGCTTAGGAATGTAGTGACATCCAATCACGATGATGGAACTGGGAGAAGGTTCAAGAGAATGCTGGGTGGAGAGGTTTCTGTGATGGACACTGGTGTGGGTCGAGGTCTTTTTGGCGAGAGCTGGGAGAAGACAGGAGGGAGGATGTCATCCCTGTTGCACAAGGTGCTTGGTGCAGATGAACGGCTTCTGGGAGGAAGGGCCAGAACTCCCGTGCGGGAGCCAATTTGTTCAAGATTAATTTCGAGCGATATTCGGAACGGAAGGTGGTGTGTGCCTTCACACAGACTGTGGGTCCAGCATGTGAGTTAAAGACAACGTCAAGATGAGCTCCAATTTGTGCGCCTGTTTGGACTGGGTTAACTGTAATAGATGCTTTTCAATTTTTTTCTTTTTCTTTTCCTACTAACTGTTCAATAAAGCTGAAATTTGTAAATATACTTTCTTCAGAATTGTATGTGGTGTATGATCTGTTATTTCTTGCTGACGGGTAATTGCAAGCGGGCAGCATTTAACCAGTATTCACTCAGACTGGGGTTCGGGTGGACAAAGCATCCAAACTCCCAGGTTTGATGGGATCTAAGTCCTATCGATCCTAGACGCATGGAGTCTGAGAAAGGTGGTCTTCGCATCACTGAGTCCAGCAGCTGTCAGCAAGGGGGTAACGAGCCACATCTCTAGAAACACCTGGTAAAAAGGGGTTTCACACACAACGGGCCAAATGGCCTCCTACTGCGCTGTAGGCATTCTATGATACATTAATGTTTTTTTATCTTAACGTTGTGTGTGGAGATGAGTTTGACTATACAGCTAACTTGCTTCCTACATTACAAAAGTTCTTAATTGTGCTTTGGAATAGCCTAAGAACACATGAAACTAGGAAGAATAGGTCACCTGGCCGCTCACCATTCAATATGATCATAAATGATCTGCTCCAGGCCTCATACATTCAGTTACAGTTCTCCACACCCTTCAGATACATGAAAAAACTACTCTTTTTTGAATACCTTCAATAATCTATATTTCACACCCAACTGGTCAAAGAATTTCAGAGATTCACAACCCTCTCGAATCAAACCAAGTTCAAAGGAACTATATCAATGCAAGATCTTGCTCTACTTCTCAGCATTACTATTAGCTCCCAATATTTTTAATCAAATAAAATTAATACACATTTGAAAGCAACTAAAAGAAAGCTCAATAACATGGACTACATATTTAGGGAGTGTTTGACCAATTCAACTCCATGATTAATCTAGTTAAGATATCAAGTTATCTTATCTAAATCAGCCAACAATGAAATTCTAACATGTACCCAAAGATACTACTCCATTTTCTACAGCACCTTTGAACACAAATGAGAAATAGCAAATCATTCTAGCACTGCTCTTCTGAAACTGAATAAATATGAACCCTATAGCAAAAGGTCTCATTAACAACACATTTGCATAAATTAGTCTACAAAAAAGGGAAATGGATCAACTCAGGTTGGCAACTTGTTTAACATGGCTGAGTTCATCCCCTTCTGTGCCATATATTCCCTAACAGTCTATTAGAAAGCTAAATAGTTAACAAGTCAATCCTATGTTTTAATTTGCGACAAGTGCATAAAGCACTATTTTACCACTGCAGTTCTGAAAAAATACACTTTTGACAAAAATAAACTGACCAATGTAATTGCTGATAACAAGTATGAAATACAGGAGCGAGTGAGCTGAATCAGTTTATGCCGCTGTCTAAAGAACTGAAAGTGCTCACCTCAAGGAAGTCATCGGTATTCATCTCACAGCACGGCATATCCACAATACGAGCTGCTAATCGGATGCCTTCAGCAGCATGTAACAAACACTGTGAAATAAATAATGGTTAAGTGCTGGAAAACTATCAGGACCACCTAACAGTACCTCCACCCTAATGAGATTATTTTGTCAATATTGCAAGCTATGTAGTAAGCTACTCTTTTCTGAATAAAACGAAATAAACAACTTAACATTCTTTAAAGTCACTAGCTGTTCAAGTCACTGCAATTTATTTTATGGCACTGGAGAACAACTAATCTAAACAATATTTTTGATGCAACATTAAGCAAAGGCCTATTGTGCATAAGTTACTACTATCCCATATACTAAATGTTAAAAAGGAAAACAAAAACAATTGAACTTATGGTAAGCAGGCTTTAATGTTCAATAAAAGAGAAACCCTTTTAAATTTTGTGCAAGTAATATGAAAATTGCTGCAGTCACCATCGAAAGGCAATTAAAATAGTGATGATGATCTTGAAAGTATAAAAGCCTGGTGATCAAGACAAACTAAAATAGCAGGAAACACAAGGGAAGTTGAAAGAAGCTTCTTGATACCTCATGTCACAGAAACTAGAACTAACCACAAGAAGATGTGAAAGGGCCATTAAAAATACCTTTAACAAAATTAGGAAAACCTCTAGGTTTCCAGTATGCTACCAAAGGCTAAAGGGTATTAAGAGAACACTAACCATAACTTTCCAAATGTCTCTGCAACCACAATTTGCTCCATAGCAGCAAACATTAATCCTCCATAGTTTAGTAAAATATGTCCCTATGATTTTGTTCAGCTGATAAAACTGTGTATACCATAACATAAAACTCACTTATTTGGTTTTGCAGTCAACTGTTATTTTAAGTAATCCATTACAATGATGGTAAAAGGCAACTGGCAATTTTTGCAACCAACTGCAGCTCAGTTCAGATCCCTGGATATCACTGTCAAACCACACAGAATTAGAAGCTATAAAAACAAACATCATGGGTGTCACAGCAGAGCAGCAGTTAGTACAACATTTTACAGTGCCAGTGATAGGAGTTCAATTCCTGCAGCTGGCTGAATGGAGTGTGTATGTTCTCCCCATAACCACATGGGTTTTCCCTTGCTTCTCCAGTTTCCTCCCACATTCCAAAGACACATGGGTTAGGGTTATTAAGTTGTGGATGCGGGCTGCCTTAACGCATCTTCAAACTGTGCCTGCCATTGAAGCAAACAATGCACTTCACTGCATATTTTAAGGTTTTGATGTACATGTAACAAAGAAAGCTAATCTTAAATCAGCAACTACGTCATTTTGTATCTCCTACCATTGTGCTATTACTTACTTCTAGTGCAGATTCACAGAGTGGCTTGGTATTTTCTCCCACTAGAATAAACTCTACAGTAACAGTCATCTTGTCTTCATGTTCATGCGTTCCAGTGCGTCGAGTGAACAAAGGAAACGCTCTCGTTAGTGCACATGCTAAGGCAAAAACCTCTGCATATTCACAGACCAACTGAAATAAAAGTTATAACCATAGTAATAAGTTAAAAGCCTTTTGAAAAACAATGTGATACATTATCATATCCAAATTAAGACAGAAATTTATATATTTTTTAGGGTTCAATGCGGGAAAATGCAGAAGATCAGCTTTGAAATGACAGAATGCTGTGGTAGTCAGGTGGTGCTAAAGAGCCTACTACTGCTTCTATTTCTGTTTTTAACCACAAATTAAAAGTTGCATACATCAGAGAAGTTGTTCAATGGTCGAAAAAAAGTTCATACAAGTCAATTAATTGGATTGTTTTTCTGTTTTCTTCCCGTTGCACGAATCTTAAAAGCGTTTTAACAGACTCACTTATCTTTAATGTTTGGGCTTTAATTATTTAATTAAATGTCTTTAATTATTAATATTCAACCTACGAGACTCCATCATGTTTGTCCTCTTTATAACATCAGCTAATACTCTGATATACAATTTAGCAAATAGGCTTTGCCCCAGGTATATAATGTTGAGAAAAAAAGATATTTCAATTGAAAGCAGATGACTTGCAAAACAATGACTCAAGTCTCTAATAATATTAATTTTAAGTTTTGGTAATGAAATGCAAGCAAATATCAGATAATATTATGTCATGTATGCAAACCCCTAACAAATACTTAATAAGCTTAAGAGGAAAATAATTAATAGCGGTTGTATTTTACGTATCCCAGAGCACACCAAAACTACAGATACTATCATCTGCTTCAACAGTATTATTATTCTGTATGAAAAAGCACATTAGTTCCTTCGACGTGATGTTTAGATACAGTTGATTTTCCTGGCAATTTTAGCTTTTTTTTCTTGTCACAGGCAGCACTGAATTTTAGTTGTTGAATTGTCATTGCTACAAAAACAAAACTATTTACATTTTAGTATTAAAAATCAGCATATTTTCCTCAAGAAATATTAAATAGTAGGACATTCCACCCTATGCCTCTACCATTTAGTAAAATCATAGGTGACCTACCACCTCAGAATCATTTTCCCTCCACCTATTCCATATCCTTGATTCCATTAAATATCGTTTTATGGTATTCTTTTCAAGATACCACCAATAGATTTCAGCCAAATATTTAAAGTAATTTTTATGAAGTCAGAAGTGAAATACCATCTCCATACTTTTCCAGTAAGTTCTAGTCACTGTCATCTAATCTGTCAGCTCAACTGTATCAATTCTAATTTTTGCACTAAAATGCTTTTTTGGGAATCTTGTTATACAAAAATTGATCACATTACAACAATAATCATGCCACTAACATATTTCACTGGCTCATAAACCCATTGAGATGTCGTGAAAGGGATGCAAATGTATAACACTAATAAAGGTCTTTTCTTTAATACCACAATCCCACTCAAATAGACAACAGGACATCAACTCAATTGACTTTTTGGGAAGCTGTCACGTAAATAAAGGAAAACTATTTTGTACAGCTTTTTCTGAAAATTTCCATTGCTTTTGAAAATCATGTCAAGTCAGTCGAATAACTGTACAGGTGAATGCGCTTCCCAACGCTGACCCCGTTACAGAAGTTTGGATAATGGAAATTCACCCTTGCTGAATTCACAAATGACCACTAGAAAATAATCTGAGATATAGAATACAAATGCACTCTTACAAAATTTATATGTGAAAAATAAACAAACGACCTTTTCAATTCAAATTTCTTAACACATGCACAGAAGACACATATTACAATTTCAGAAAATTACAATAAGAACCATTTTCTAGGAAGGCAACATCGCCTCCCTCCAAAAAAAATGGGATTGCCCATACAGAAAAAAATTGCCAGTAACTTATCATAAATGATCAGCATTAACTTTAATTAGCCTTTTGAAAATAAACATGAACAATGAGAAAAGAAAATTCACAAATAACAGGATGATGCTTATATAAACGAGGGACAAAAAGATCACTCACCACAATGCACTGGTTGGTTCTTCGAGTCAAGGAACTGCTAATCAATCGTGTGAGAAAGTGAGCTGAAGATGGACTGTTGTGGCGACTGACTTTGGACCGGAGTGCTGCCACCAGAGCATAATTGAGCCAAAGAGAGCAAGTAGCCGTAGGATTTGGATTCAATGTTTTCAGCGCTGTCTGCCAGACCTGAACAACAAACTGAGCATTATTCCAGGGCTTATTTGGCTCTATGCAGAGGAAAATGACATCTAAACTTAGCAAACTCAAAGTAAATTTATTATCAAAGAGAGAGAGTGTGTGTGTGTGTGTGTGTGTGTGTGTGTGTGTGTGTGTGTGTGTGTGTGTGTGTGTGTGTGTGTGTGTGTGTGTGTGTGTGTGTGTGTGTGTGTGTGTGTGTGTGTGTGTGTGTGTGTGTGTGTGTGTGTGTACACGTACGCACGCATCACTATATACAACCCTGAATATGTGGGCATACTCAATAAATCCTTAATAGAATAATAACAATAATAGAATCAAAGAAAGATCATAGCAATTTGGGTGCTCAACCAGTGTGTGAACACAAAAATAATTAATTATAATAATAAATAAATATTGATAACATGAGATGAAGAATCCTTGAAAATAAATCCATAGGTTGTAGGAACATTTCAATGATGGGGCAAGTGAAGTTGAATGAAATTATCCCCTTTGGTTCAAGAGCCTGGTGTTGAGGGGTAATAACTGTTCCTGGACCTGGTGATGCGTGTCCTGACGCTCCTAAACCTTCTTGATGGCAGCAGCAAAAACAGAGCATGACCTGCGTGGTGGGGATTCCCACTTTCCTGCAACAATATTTCATGTAGATGTGCTCAATGGTGAAGAAGGCTTTACCCATGATGGACTGGGCCAAATTCACTGCTTTTTGTAGGGTTTCCCATTCAATGGCCTTGGTGTTTCCATACCAGGCTGTAATACAGCCAGTCAATATACTCTCCACCACTCATCTATTTAAGTTTGTCAACGTTTTGGCTGTCATGCCAAATCTTTGCAAACTCCTAAGGAAGTAGAGGCGCTTATGTGCTGGGCCCAGGACAAGTCCTCCGAAATAATATCACAGAGAAATTTAAAGGTGCTGACCATCTCCGTCTCTGATCCTCTGAGGATAGGATCATGGACCTCTGCTCTCCTCCTCCTGAAGTCAATAAAAGCTCCTTGGTCTTACTAATATTGAGCAAGAGGTTGTTGCCATGGCACCATTCACCCAGGTTTTCAATCTCTTTCCTATATGCTGACTTGTCCACTATTAATTTGATCTACGACAGTGGAGACATCAGCAAACTTGACTATGGCCTTAGTCACACAATCGTAAGTATAAAGTGAATAGAGTAGAGAGCAAAGCACACAGCCTTGTGACGCACCTATGCTGATGGAGATCATGGAGGAGATGCAGTCAGAGTAGAAGATTTCATAATGGATCAATTGCAATCATTGATCTCATTAAGCACATAAATATGGTTTTATTTGAAATTTTATGTTAAACTTAAATCAAAATGTTTTTGGGCTAAGAATTAACAGACCAAACATAGTCTAAATAAATGGTTTCTCTCTTGTTATCCAAGTAAATGAACTATTGCACAGAAAAGGATTCATTTCTGAAGATACGTTGCTTCACTCATTGCCACCACACCAATGAAGGGTGATGGTAGCAGTAATGCCAATGGTGAAAGCAGAGCAATAATCTCAACTCCCACAGGTTAGTTTTCCTTCAATCCCAACTAGGAATGTAGAATTAAGTTACAGAGAAAGTACAGTGCAGGCAGACAATAAGGTACAAGGATATAATCAGGTACAAAACATTTAGAGTCTGTATACATCTGGAGAAGAGAATTCAAAGTATTTACATAAACTATTCTCCCTGGCCTCTTCCATCCATCTTCCTACTGTGTCCCATATTCTGCTCTGGAATAAAAACAGAAATTGCTGGAGATACTTGTTGGGTCAGGCAGCATAAGACCATAAAATATAGGAGCAGAATTAGGCCACTTGGCCCATCGAGTCAGCTCCGCCTTTTCATCCCTCAGCCTCAATCTCCTCATTCTCCCTGTATCCTTTCATGCCCTGACCAATCAAGAATCTATCAACTGCTGCCTTAAATATACCCTGTGACTTTGGCCTTCACAGCTGCCTGTGACAATGAATTTCACAGATTCACCACACTCTGGCTAAAGACTGGACAGAACATGGCATTTGGCAGAAAATGTTCAACATTTTAATTTCTCTGCTCTCCACAATTCTCCTGCTATTTTCTGTTTGTTATCACTGATTTCCAGCATCCACAGTATTTGCTTTTGTACTATATTTATCTTCTGAAGATATACTTTCTAAGCATTCATTGAAGACAGCAAAAACTTAGTGTTGTTTGGAATTAACACTGATCTATAAAATACAACAGCCAATGTCCTAAATCAGGGGTGTCAAACTCATTTTAGGTCACGGGCCGGATTGAGCAAAATGCAGCTTCATGCGGGCCGGATCAGTTGGACGCGTGCGAACACAGCTTTCATTGCCTCCGTTTTTTCAGCCTGCTCTCATGTGTCTCAGTCTCTGCTATAACTACAAAGTGTTTCACTTTACAAATTCCGTTTCTTATGAAGAAGACTGCCGAATAAACACTAAAAACCCTGAAAACCTGGTACCTGAATAAACTCAGCATTAGCCAT
The DNA here is from genome assembly GCF_048418815.1 of Hemitrygon akajei. Lineage (NCBI taxonomy): Eukaryota > Metazoa > Chordata > Chondrichthyes > Myliobatiformes > Dasyatidae > Hemitrygon > Hemitrygon akajei. The sequence goes on from NC_133124.1 coordinate 85,701,713, forward strand.
ATCATACGCCATAGGCGCTTCGATTACTGGGGCCAGCTTTAATAGTAATTAGATATTATCTCGCGGGCCAAAGATAATTCCACCATGGGCCGGATTTGGCCCGCGGGCCTTGAGTTTGACATATGTCCTAAATGCTTAAAAAAAATGAGCAAAATGGCAAGATCTTTAAATAGATGTAGGTAAGGACAAGAAATCTGCAGAAGTGGATTTTATATATAATCTAAACATCATTAATACTGAATTGTTCTGATAGCAATGATCTAACATTGTACAACAAAAGGGTCATTTAAAAGTAGCATCCATTTGTCTTAACACAGTAAATCAACTTTCTGGTGTGCACAAATAGTAGAAGTGATGTACAGTCAAAAAATACCTGCAGATTCTAGAAATGTAAAATTAATGCCAGAGTACTAATCAGGTCAGGGGTCACTAACTACAAAACAAATGACCTTAATTGAAAATGATCACATCTATGACCTTTCATCAGGAAGTTCTGTTTGGATGAAAGGTCATTACCTTGAAATGCTGTGTCCTGCTCCATGGATGTGTCTGAACTGACAACTTTTTCAGATTATGAATGGGGCTGATCATTGACAGATAACATGATGGTTGGGTCAGGGGAAGAAAGGAAAGATTACAGTGCCGAAAAGACAAGTGATGGTCAAACGAGGTTCTTCTGTTCAAAGGTATAAATACTTAGCAATGAATCTACCAGTGTCTATAGGGCCAGTTCTAGAACGAATGGATGTAAGTAGTACGTGCAATTAAATATTTCTTTGTAACTGGTTTCAGCAGCCGTAAGGCCCTTCAGGGAAGGAAATTTGCAATCCTTTACCTCGTCTAATTCTAAACACACTAATGTGCCTCCACAGATGAGGGACAATAAACGCTGACATTACTAGTGATAGTGAGAACAAAAACGTTGGCACCAAAACACAAAGTAGATAGACACAAGATCAGGCACAATGCTGGTTTTAACGTAGGAATTCTAGAGCTTTACGTTTTCCCAACAAAGGTGCGGTCACCTATGGTGAGGCAGTATGATTCAGAGCTGAGTACGACGTTAAGAGCACGGGACTGCAGATATACAAGTAGGAGGTAGGGGGAGCATGAAGAGTAATACAGTAATTTAAAAATAAAGGTGCAAACTGAGCATCAGAACATGCTTCAAACAACTCCACTCTCTTTAGTGCTGGGCCACTGCCACCTTAAATATAGGTGCCGGGTCAACAGAGAGCTAGAAGGGCTGAACAGCCTGAACATCTGGCACCATCTTGGACCTCTCGCTACCTCCTGGGTCACCCGGGGCTCCAGCTTCCCCTTCACTTGGTTCCAGGCAAGTTTGTGCAGATTTGGCAGCTGTCCTGCGAACAACACCGCCCTAGAGCATGGGTCGGAGTCCCCGGCGTTGGCTGCAAACGCCAAATGCTCCACCACGACCAATCCGCCACTCCTTCCGCAGACCCTCATCGCCGCTCAGAGACGCGCATGCGCACCGTCCCGGCGTCGGCAGCGACGGGTCCGTCAATGCGTTTGCGCACTTTCTTTTTGTCGGCTGTTTCCTTTCCGTGCATGCGCATTCTCTTAGAGCCGGTACCCGGACCCTGAGACGCGGCTGAGTCCTGAAGCAGGGTCTCGGACCGGACCGTCCGCTCTCAGCTGACTTCCTCCAGCATTTGGCGTGTGTCCGGGCTCTTTAACGCGAATGTGCGCTCTGTTGCTTTGATTCCAGATTTCCAACGTCTGTTTTTATGTGTTAACTTGCTTGTCGAAGTTAATTTGTGATTTATTCTCTAATAATGATGCAAAGTTGAAAATGACATTGTCATTTCCGCTGCAAATTGTCGGTTGATATGGAAAACAGGACAATGTTGCGGATGTAAAATTAGCTTGGTAAATAAATTTTGAAGTGGTGATGAGACTTGGAAATGCCAGTGAAACCAGGTTTGAGGCGTAGCGGTCAGTGTGACATTATCGCAGCTCTGAGTACAATTCCACATCGTTTGTCAGGAACTTGAACGTTCTTCCCGTGACCACATGGGTTACCTCCGAATGCGCCGGCTTCCTCCCACAGTCAAAAGACATACCGGTTACTAGATTAATTAGTCATTGTTAAGTTGTCCTGTGATCAGGCTAGGGTTAAATAGGTGGGTCGCTGGACGGTGTGGCTCGTTGGGCCGGAAGGGTTTGTTCCGTACTATCTCTAAATATTTTTTTAAACAAAGAAAAATTGTACTCTTAAGAGACAATTGTGTTTGATTACTGCAGGATATACATGGAAACTTTTTTTCTCTCTCTCCCGCAAACAAGACACGTTTTTTTTTCTCTACTTGTTAACTTCCAAAGTAACTTAGCTCCTTACCGAAATCACAATATAACTAAATCAGCAATCGCGTTATCTGGAGCATGGTAACTCGTTCTCTGCAACCTCAATGAATTGATCTGTGTGAACGATATGCAAGACAAGCCTTTCACTGTACTTGTATGACAATAATAAACCAATTTCAATTCCATGAAAACGTGTTATAGTTTATGGTTTATGACCACATTTAGTCCCAATTGCTTAGGTTTGGCCTATAAATCTCCAACTTCCGCCCTTCCATGCACCTATCCAAAAGTTGCAATTGTATCTCTGGCAATTTATTCCAGGTACTCATCATCTTCTGTAAAGAAGTTAACTCTCAGGTCTCTTATATCTCTCCCTTCTTGGATCTGTGCCCAAGTGATGGTAGATCTTGTCCCTCAGAATTCTCTCCAGTAACTTCCCTACAACTCACTGATATGTCCTTGCTACCCTTCTTGAAAAATGGAACAACATTAACCACTTTCTGGGACTTTGTCAGTGGCTCAAAATTAAGAAAATTATCAACACAAAGGCCTCTGCAATTTCTTCAGAGGCCTCCCATAGAGTCAGAACCCACTTTGGTACACTTCTAGGCTGCAAATACAACCCATGCCCAACCCCTTACTACTTACTACCATAAATTATTCAGTATCAATGGTATTCTCCTTAGTGAACACCGAGGAGAAATAGATATTAAAATTCTCAGCTTATTTCTGTGGCTCCACACATTGGCTGCCTGACGATTTTTAAGAGAATGTAGTATTTCCCTAGTCGACCTTTAACAGTTACTAGAACTGAAGAATCACTTGAGATTATTTTTAATTTGGCCTGCCAAATCCATCTTGTAACCTCTTCTTGTCTTCCTGATTTTGTTCTTATGCTGGTCCTAAAATGACAGTATATAATTGTCAAGGGATTCATTAGTATACAGCTGCCTAAGTATGATGTATGCTTCCTTGTTTTTCCTTACTAGAACATCAACCTCTCATTAGCCGAGGTTCCCTGAACTTGGTATGTCTACCCTTCAAACTAACAAGAACACAATGCGCTGGAATCTTGATATCACCTTTTTAAAAACCTCCCACTTGCCAATTTTTCCTTTGCCTTTAAATAAAGACCTGGTCAACCCCAGCTAGATTCTGCCTCATGCCCTCAAAGTTGGCCCTGCTTCAGTACATCAGTTTAATCTGTGGAGCTGATTTAACTTTTCCCATACCTACTTTCTTACCCGATCCTCTGTCATGCCTAAAACATTGGTATCTCAGACCACTGAACTGGCAGTCCTGCCCTTCTCTCAGCCACAATATCCCAGTCCCTAGAGGCTGATGACACGGCCATAGTGGGGTGTGTCAGGAATGGACAGGAGGAGGAGTATAGGAAACTGATACAGGACTTTGTGATATGGTGCAACTCAAACTACCTGCGTCTCAATGTCACCAAGACCAAGGAGATGGTGGTGGACTTTAGGAGATCTAGGCCTCATATGGAGCCAGTGATCATTAATGGAGAATGTGTGGAGCAGGTTAAGACCTACAAGTATCTGGGAGTACAGTTGGACGAGAAGCTAGACTGGACTGCCAACACAGATGCCTTGTGCAGGAAGGCACAGAGTCGACTGTACTTCCTTAGAAGGTTGGCGTCATTCAATGTCTGCAGTGAGATGCTGAAGATGTTCTATAGGTCAGTTGTTGAGAGCGCCCTCTTCTTTGTGGTGGCGTGTTGGGGAGGAAGCATTAAGAAGGACGCCTCACATCTTAATAAGCTGATAAGGAAGGCGGGCTCTGTCGTGGGCAAAGTACTGGAGAGTTTAACATCGGTAGCTGAGCGAAGGGCGCTGAGTAGGCTACGGTCAATTATGGAAAACCCTGAATATCCTCTACATAGCACCATCCAGAGACAGAGAAGCAGTTTCAGCGACAGGTTACTGTCGATGCAATGCTCCTCAGACAGGATGAAGAGGTCAATACTCCCCAATGCCATTAGGCTTTACAATTCAACTGCCAGGACTTAAGAACTTTTTTAAAGCTATTATTAATGCTTTTGAGTTAGTGATTTAGATGCATATCATATTACTACTGAGTTAAGTATTGTATGTAATGAGTTTTTGCTACAACAAGTGTATGGGACATTGGAAAAATGTTGAATTTCCCCATGGGGATGAATAAAGTATCTATCTATCTATCTATCTATCATTCCACACCCTTAGTTTATCCACTTTTCCTGTTAAGCTACATGCATTGAAACCAACTTCCAGTAACCGCTCCCCTACCTATTTTCCCCTTATCCCTCTGGCCCATCTCCACCTTTCTCTTTCCCTTCTGACCTTACAAACTGCCCATCACCCAGACCTTCCCTTCTTTTCCATGGTCTCCAACAATCCATCTTCTTCAGACATTTGCCTCTTTCACCTATCACCTCCCACTTCTCTTATTATTCCCACATAACACCCACTCCTACCTACCTACCTTCCCACTCTCACCTGGATTTACCCATCACCCACAAGCTCGTGCTCCTCCCTGTCCCACAATCATTTTATTCTGGTTTCAATCCTCTTTCTTTCCAGTCCTGATGAAGGGTCTTGCCCTGAAATCCTTTTCCATTTCCATCCATAGATGCTGCTTGACTCACTGAGTTCCTCCAGCATTTTGGGTGTGTTGCATTGAAATTGATGCACTTTAAAGCAATGGTCTTATCTATCCTTTAACTGTGAACATGACTATCTAATTGTTGCATGCACCTGTCTTCTCTTTGACTTCACTTTCATCCTACCGTCCTGCCAGCCTGCTTTAAACCCTCCCTGGTGGCAAAAGCAAATTTTCCCACTAGGATATTAGTCCCTCTCTGGTTCAAATGCAACCCTTCCCTCTTATACAGGCTGCCTCCTTCTCCAGAAGAGATCCTAATGATCCAAGAATATGAATAATTGCCCTTAGGTCTTCAACCACACGTTCATCTGGCCTATTTTCTGGACTCAACAGCACATAGCATTGGGAGTTTTTCATAGACGACTGCCCTCAAGGTCTTACATTTTAATGTCTTACCTCACTGCCTGTACATTCTGCAGGACTTCATCCCTTGTTCCTCCAGCATTTTGTATGCTGCACTGGATAGGCTAAATTTGTTTCCCCCAAGGCAGAGTGAGTGGAGTGGAGTGGTGCTGAATGGAACAGAATGGACAGCCCGAGGCCATTCTCAATCCCACCAAATCAGCTCAGCGCTTGGAGCAATCTACAACATACATGAAAGACTCTATGCATATTACAACACATTACATATGTATGTTCCCTCAGAACTCCATGTAAAGTCATTCTAGAATTGGGGCATAATCAAGAAAGTAGTACAACCAATTCAGGACTATACCATTATCCCAACATGTCACATGGAAAGCAAATCCTAGCACTTTAACTCCACACTTTACATCAAAGTTCCAGCTTATTGCTTCCACATCTCATCATTAAAATGTAATTAGTCCAAACCCAAAAAGTTTCCAGCAGGGGATTTATTCCTCTAAACACAAGGAGGGCAGGAAATCTTGAGCAACACACACAAAATGCTGGAGGAACTCAGCAAGAATATACAGTCAACGTTATGGACCAAGACCCTTCAAGCATCAGGAATTATTTTTCTGATTTGTCTGCATTAAGCATCAGTACATAACTTTCTGTAGAAATAACAATAAGCCAATTTTCTTCTGATTATGAAAAGAGGAATGTTTAAATTACTTTTTGAACACATGGTGGTGGATCATTTGTAGGTTATTTCACTAGCAGATCACATCCAGGGACAGTGAAACCTTGCATACAACTAGCCTTCAAATTGAAAGCAAAACCACAGGAGATCTTACAGAAGCAAATAAAATTCTGAAAGGGATAGATAAAAGGCGGGAAAGCCATTTCCACTGATAGATGAGACTAACTAGGGGACATGACCTCAAGATTTTGGGGAGTAGATTTCAACCATAAGCATTATCAAGGATGCATCTCACCCTAACCATGGATTTTTCACTCTCCTCCCATCCGGTAGGTGCTACAGGAGACTCCGCTCCTGCACCAGCAAGCTCAGGAAGAGCTTCTTCCCTGAGGCTGTGACCCTGCTCTACCTCATATCACAGCACTAAGCAGTATAGCACCCATATTGGACTGTCACAGTACTTTTATATCTGTATTCTGTAGCACTTACTTTTTATTCAGTTATTTTGTAAATAATACTATTCTTTTGCACTTCTGGTTAAATGTTAATTGCATTTCATTGCCTTTGTATCTGTACTCAGCACAATGACAATAAAGTTGAATCTAATCTAGGAGCAGAAATAGGCCATCTGGCCCATCGAGTTTGCTCCACCATTCAAACATGGCTGATCTTTTTTCACCTCCTCCTCAACTCCAGTTCCCGGCCTTCTCCCTGTAACCTTTAATGCTATGTCCAATCAAGAACCTATCAATCTGTGCTTTAAATACCCAATGACCTGGCCTCCACAGCTGCATGTAGCAACAAATTCCACAAATTCACCACCCTTTGGCTAAAAGAAATTTTTCTGCATCTGTTTTGAAAGGGCACCCCTCTATCCTAAGGTTGTGCCCTCTTGTCCTAGACTCTCCCACCACGGGAAACATCCTTTCCACATCTACTCTGTCTAGGCCTTACAACATTTGAAAGGTATCAATGAAATCCCCCCCTCATCCTTCTGAATTCCAGCGAGTCAAGACCTAGAGCCATCAAACATTCTTCTTATGACAACTCTTTCATTCCTGGAATCATCCTTGTGAACCATCTCTGGATCCTCTCCAATGTCAGCACACCTTTTCTAAGAGGAGGGGGCCCAAAACTGTTCATAATACTCAAGGTGAGGCTTCACCAATGCCTTATAAAGCCTCAGCATCACATCCTTGCTCTTGTATTCTAGACCTCTTAAAATGAATGCTAATATGGCATTTACCTTCTTCACCACCAACTCAACCCACAAGTTAACCTTTAGAGTGTACTGCACAAGGACTCCAAGTCCCTTTGCATCTCAGATTTTTGGATTTTCTCCCCATTTAGAAATTAGTCTGCACATTTATTTCTACTACCAAAGTGCATGACCATGCATTTTCCAACATTGTATTTCATTTGCCATTTTCTTGCCCATTCTCCTATTGCCTAAGTCCTTCTGCATCCTGTTTCCTCAACACTACCTCCACTAGGTGGAAACAGTCTATGGCCAGATCAGCAATGACCTTATTCATTGGCGGTTCAGGCTTGACAGGCCAGATGAGCTACTCCTGCTCCTATTTCTTATGTTCTTATAACTGTCAATATGAAAAACCATTGAAAATGTACAACAAATCAGACAATTATCAACATTTCTGGTTTCATCAAGTCACTGAACCAAAATATTAACTGTTTAACTACTTCACTTGCCACAGTTGCTGCTTGGTCCACTGAGTATTTCTGTTTTTAGTATAATCACTTCCTAACAAGTGTAGAGCAGGTTCTTAATTTATAAATTAAACAAGTGAATGGTCTAGGGAGTCATATTATACCTCATCAAGGTACTCAATTGAATGCAAAGGGCTTGGATAATGTAAAAACGTTAAATCAATCTGTTTCTTCATGACTTTGCTCAAAGTTTCAAGTAGATTTATTATCTAAGTACATATATATTACCGTACTGCCCTGAAATTCATTTTCCTGCAGGCATTTACAGGAAAAATATAATAAACAACCAATATGCAAAAGACAAACTGAGGACCATGAGTGAGTTGTAATACTGAGGTCAAGCTTAATTTGAGGACCTTGCATCAAAAATAAAGTATAGCACAAACTGAAAAAGGTTCAGTAAAAACAATAATGAAACACTTTCCATTTAAGTACAATACTTTACTTTGAATGAAATTTCAAACCTGTGTACATAACAAAGCAACTTTATGTTTGCATCGCAGCATCATTGCCAAGTACAGATAGATACCAAATACCAACAAGCTCTTGGAAATCAGAGTTCTTTTTTCCAAAGTGGCAACAAGGCAAGGACATTACTGTTATGTTCCTGTGTTGATACTTATATGATCATGAAGTAACTGAAAGCCACTGCAGATATTGACAGCAGTGTACTTTTAAGATAAAAAGGACTAACATTAAAATGCACTTACAAAATAAACTTTTTTCAAGTTGTTAATCACCACAAAGGATATATTAACTGACAATTGCTAGAACATGCCCATTGCTTATCAATTAAACTGAATTCTATTGGAAAACATACAAACCACTTTCAGGCATATATTCTCACACAATGACATTGATGCAGAAAACTAACAACATGATATGCAACCTTAAAGATTAGTATCCTTTTGGTAACTGTACAATATTTCAGGTCTGTCTGTCTGTCTACAGTGTTCATTGGAAAATTAAACCAGACACTGTAAAAAATGCCAAAATATTCCAAAGTTCTGTGTCATCAATTAAGGTCTTACTAAATTGAAGACGAAGCTATACAATAAATAATAAATTACATTTAGGACATTGAGAAAATATTCTTATAAAATAACAAGTTTAATCACACTGATTTAAAACATTTATTTAGAACCAAAAAGAAACTGCATTTTAAGATTACATTTCAAAATAAAAAGGACACTTAATATCAAATTATTTATATATATATATATATATATAATGCAGAGTTAGTCAAATCTAAATACTTCACAACATATAAATTAATCTAGCACTTGTGCCATTTTTATGCAAATCAGAATCTCACAGATTACAGGCTGACAACTAAACAAGCATGGAGTTATGACGTAAAATAAATGCTTCTGAGCTTTGGCCTCCATCACTTCCAAGCAATTCAAGTTGATCCAAAAGGTATCAAACAAGATTTGTCCACAGTTAGCACAATCCAGAGGAGTAGTCATCATCCTCTTCTTCAACACCATCAGGTTGCTTCTGTGCAGATTCACCATTTTTTTGTTGCACAGGTGACTTCTTCTTTGTTCCTCCTCCAGGAACTCTCAAACTCAGAGAGAGTTTGGCATACTAGGAAAATAGGTTAGATTAAATAGTCTCAAGTACAAGATGTTCAAATAACTAACAAATTACATTTCCTCATGAATTTGCAGACTGTTTTCTAATAATTATTCATTAACTGGGAACAGGAACAATGCTGATATAATTTTAACCATCCTTTCACTAATGATTTCACTGTGCTACCCACTACACAATTATCTGTAAAATGCATCTGGACCAGGGACAGCAACATCATGGAAACACCTATGAAGCATTCTGGCAGTTTGTGGTAAATGAACACCAGTGCTCTCCTTTGGAAGTTTTATGAACCTGCATTGTCCCAAAGGTCAATACTGTATACTTTTTCTTGTAGATGGACTATGAAACCATGCCTCATTTTTATAATCCACTGGATAAAACAAAACTTCAATAAATCTTTTAAATTCATTTTGTGCCTGTGCACTAGCATTTAGAGATGTAATCTAGATGAAATTCCACCGCTCCCAACTATGAAACATCATCATGTAACAGAAAGACTAAAAAATCCCAGTTTCTACATTTCCCCTTTGTGAAGGAGAGTGGGGTAGAATAAATTGGTGTTCGATGGTCAGTTCAAGTTCTTAGGCTGCATGACTATGACTATAGTACCATGATGATGAACAGCAAAACTACTGAAAAATGTGCTAATTTTACAAAATAACTCTGATTTTAGATAATTTACCCCCAATTCTGTAGAAAAATCTCATTCCAAATTTTGTGGTGAGAAGTCTGAAAAATTTGGCTTAATAGAAAACGGTTCAAAAGGTTCATTTTATTGCCAAAAGTCTGCATGTATAATACAACTTGGATATTTGTCTCGAGAATTCTCTGGCTTAAGCAGGGTGTGGATATGATACAATGCTTTTAAAGAGATTGGAAGCCATATATAACAGTGGCTTGAATACTATTTTTGTTCATGTGGCACAGCCGAACTCCTGAACTTGCAACCAAGTTATGAACCAAGCTTCCTGCAGAAAACTATACCTTGACCTATGCTGGAACAAAAAAAATGTCATGCAACTCAGGACCAAAGAGTTTCTGGTGCAAGGTAGGAGACAGCTAATGGACGGTGATAAGCAGGAATACAAAGTACCACCACTGCTCGGTTCTGATAAGGAAGTGAGAATAGCAATCAATAGGAGACAGGTGAACAGCAGATGTAGATTGGGGGATATCCTGTGTGTGAAGTGGATGAATGGAAACAGAAAGAGGTGGAAAACAAGGATAGGAAAGGAGGGGGGTCTGGGAGGGTGTATTGTGGAAAAGGGGAGCATCAGAAAGTTAGATGGGTGGGGGGGGAGGGACAAGGAGAACAGAAATTCTCTGATGAATCAGCAATAGTTGGTGTATAAAGGGAGGATAGGAGGATGAATATGGGGTCCTGGTGGAGGACTTTGTCAAATGGTGCAAGCTGAATCATCTACAGCTCAACGTCAGTAAGACAAAGGAGATAGTGATGGCCTTTAGGAAAACAAAGCCTGCACTGCTCCCTGTTACCACATGGATATGGTGAGAGCCTACAAGTACCTAGGGATGCACCTGGATGACAGACTTGAGTGGAGCACCAATACAGACGCAGTGTACAAGGGCCAGTCGCCTCTACTTCCTGAGGAGATGGAGGTCCTTTAGAAAATGCAACCCTCTCCTTTACATGTTCTACCACTCTGCGGTTGCCAGTACAATCTTCTATGCAGTGGTGTGCTTGGGCAATGTCATCAACATAGTTAATTGAGCCTGTTGGTACCACCTGATTAGAAAAGTTGGCTCTGTTACAAGACTCAGACTGAACACACTGGAGGCTGTGGTACAACAAATTACCCTACGGAAAATCCTGCAAATTCTGGACAAGGTTTCTCGTCCTCTGCATGCCACCTTGGCTGACCAGACGAGCACTATACAAGTTCATTCTTACCCTCAGCCATAAGGGTCTATAATGAGTCAACCTATGGCCAGGGAAGTGATGACCCCCTCTGAACTGTTTAAGGTAACTTACTTTTACTTATTCTTCTTACTTCTCTTCTAATATTGTATATCTGTGAACTTGTAATGCTACTGTGATACTATAATTTCCTTTGGGATCAATAAAGTATCTATCTATTCCTTGGATTCTAATATTGGTACACAATAAATGTAACCAAACTTACGTCATTATCCATGTACTTGAAGAGTGCTGAATTACAGATAGCAAAAACCTGATCCTGGTCTTGCTGATCAAATCCTTCCAGTAGTTGCTCCAAGGCAATGCAGTCCTCACTGCCATTAAATCCAGGTATACTGTTAACAAGAAAGATTAGATCAGAAATCATTTGCTATTTATGCACCAAACTAAACTTGGGGAGGAGGAAATTGTACATCAAGTTTCATCATCTCCCTGGATGGTTTATTGGCTTCAAAATTGGGATAAGGACATAACTTTGTCCATCCAATCCACATTTCCTACCTGCTAACCACATAGATTGCCAGAGTATTTTAAGTTTGTTTTTTAAACTCCCAATTATACTTCTAAAAATATATGTCCTTCATATCCACAAAATAGTAATTGGACTTTCAGGCTTTCATAATTTTAGAATATACCATTACTATTTTGATTGGGGTGTATGGGGTGTCAGAGAGGGGTAGGCAACTCATTATCCCTTGGGAATAGCTTGTCTACCATTGACCCCACTTGGCACTCAGCTCTCAAAACTGCTCAAGTTTTGAGAGGCTCAAAACTGCTGTTTTCTAGCAATTGTGGCCAAACCTTGGTAAACCCCTTTGACAAAAGGGCTAAAACAGGTGAGGGTAACCAATGGGCGTTAAATCCTTAGCGAACGTGGGCTTGCCTACCCAATTTAGTGAAGACTTGGACCCAGCAGACTGCTCGCAGGTAACCACTAGATTAGCTCAACGGTCAGGAAGGCCGACCCAGTGAGGTGCTGTGGAGCACTTAGCACAAGGCGCTGAGGAGGAACTAAGGATGTCATGGTCGTCCACCACATCTGACTCCATCTTCAGCTGTTGTGACTGTCTTGCCACTGGATACAGATGGTCTCAAATGAGTGAGTGAGGCTGAGGCTGCGCAACTCTTACTACTAAACTAAATCTTTGTGCAGGTCACTCGTCACCCATTCTTACAATCCCAAACTAACCTAAATCCTGTGGCAAAAGACTAGCAGGTGTGTGTACACTGGTAGCCATTGTCACATACCTGCACACTGGCAGCTCAGTAGGTCTTCGGACTGCGGGAGGAACCTGGAGCACTCAAAGGAAACCCACGAAGGTCACAAGGAGAACATATTGATCTAATTGTGTATCTGACTGTACATACAGTTGTACAAAACAGTAGTGCTTACAATTTTAGTGTTTGGGCACATTTCCCCTGTTGATTGCTTGTACATTGCAACAGAGATACAACAGCAAGATTTTTAATCCGTTGCATGCTGTCAGAAAATGTGTGCATGCGCAGATACACACCCTTATGCTACTGTGCTGCTCCAACTGAAATTGGTTCTATACTGTTCCATCCATTTCACACACAAATCTTATAACCAATTAACAAAGCTATTAACCTGTCAGGAGTATACTAACCCAATGAGTTAACATGCCTGCATTCTAGCTGCCAGTTTTACTCGGATAAAAGCATTTTAGTCTCATCACCAAATAATAAGGACATTTTTAGTGCTTACCTATAACTTTCTCGAACACATTTGTCTGCAGCTACGTAATCATTCCTATGTAGATGAACCAACACTTGTGCTATTGTTTTCTAAAGCAAACAAGTAATATAATGAATATTTAAGAAACATACTCTTGAAAACTGTTGATACAATTAATTACTAACACATCAAGAGCAAAATTCTTTCTACAGATCCATGATTAAGATAATAGTTACGTTACTGATTAGCATTCAGAAGGCTGGATAAATTCACATCATGGCACAGCATATGAGGAATTTAAATAAATTCTGGAATAAAAAACTAGCATCTGTATTGGTGACCATGAAAATACAATAGCATTGCAAAAGCACAAATGATCTGTCCGTGTCCTTTAGGAAGTATGTTGTCCTTATCCAATCTGGTCTGCCATGCTTATGAATACGAGTTACAAGTGTTTAATTCACAATGCCTCCAAAGTGGCTTAGCAAACTACTCAGATCAAAAAGGTAATTAGGATAATTAGACATCAGTTGAATGAATTATAAATTTTTTTTATCTCTTATCTCTCCAAGATTGTTGCACCATGTATCTTGATAGTGCAACAAATCAACAGAGTAATATTTTGAGGCCAATGTTTAAATGAGAAATTGGTAAACTGGATCATTCATTTAACCATTGCTGAACTCCACCATGCATTGGGCCAAGTTCAATATTTACAATTTACGAGTACCTAAACTGAAATCAAAGCGGGGAAAGAAAACAAAAATTACGTACGGCTACTCTGGATGTCTGACTGGCCACCAACCTTTTTTAAAGTACCATCACAAATAAATTCTCATATTTAGTTGATTTACAGTAGACAAATACATTCATGTTTGATTCATTTGTAAACTACCATCATGAAGACTCACTGCTATATGGAGAATCAGGAAACCATTTGGGCTACCGTGCTCCAACTAACATCCAAAGGTTATCCAAGCAGTTGTTAACAACAGATTTCAAGGTACAAACCCCGACTTATGTACAGTCTATAAACAAATTTGATGGACCATACTTTCAACCTGCAAACTGTTCAGGTTATGAAAAATTCAGAGGAATGGAATCCTGCCATCATCTGGGAAGGACCTGTTCTGCCCTTCATTACTTTTCTTTCCTTTTTTCTCATTATAAGTACTGATACTTAAACCTATACTAAATTTTGTATCTCTCACTATTTTTGTACAATATTCTATGCCTCTATTCTTTCTGTAAGAGAAATTCAAAGAATGCTGCCTCGTCTTTCTTATTTTACGTTTGTATCTTAAAAATGAAGTTAGTAATGTTCCTAAATAGGGGTAACCCTAATATATTTGAGGCCTATGTTTGAAGATGCTTGCCTTGCATGCGTTGCAGTTTAAAGCACTGAGAACTAATCAGGATTCTGAACAGGCTTAACAAAAGTAGAAGCCATGAGGCCTGGAACTAATTAACTGCTCCAGGATTAAAGGGTCAGTCAGGTAGGACTGAGAGCAGTTCCTTTCATGCAGAAGACAGTAAATTTTAGGAACTCTCTCTGAGAAGACAACTCTGAATAGTCAGCTGATCATTGTATTACAAGGCAAAAATATATTTTTGGATGTGGGGGGTTGAAATCAGAGGAATTCGGGTGAAAATTAATCGACGATCATAGAAGGTTATGCAGTTTGAGAAATCAAATTCTGGTATAACATATTCTACCACAAATTCTGGCATAGAAATTAGCAACATTTATATACAGAGAGACCTTGATGGTGGTGCAAGTCTTCAGATCACTGAAAGTGGCAACATGGGGTAATGAAGACAATATTTGGTATATTTACCTTCATATAGCAAGGCACTGAGTTTAGCAGTTGTGACTCCAGGATGTAGTTATGCAAAACATTGGTTAAGGCTGTCTTTAAAATATTTTGCACAGTTCTGGGCATCACACTTCAGGAAGGAGGAGGTGGCAATAGAGATTCACATGGATGTTGACTAGAATGGACAGTTATAAGGAAAGATTGGATAGGGTGGGTTTACAGTTACTGGAATGTAGGCAGTTGAGATGTAAGCTTATTGAGGTTTTACAATTTTAAAAAGCAGAGACATAGGTAAGATAGAGCTTTTATCCCTCAAGTATCAGGAGACTAGAACTAGAGGTTGCAAGGTGAGAGGGGAGAAATGTAAAAAAGATCTGAGGGATAAGTTTTTCCATACATTGTTCATCTGGAATGAGCTGCTGAAAGCAGTAGAGGCAGTACAATCACAATATTTAAAAATGCATTTGGACAGGTACTTGAATAGGAAAGGTATAGCAGGATAGGTGCTAATGCAAGTAGAATTATAGATCAAAGTTCTAGAATATAGAACAATGTCTCTCCAAGCCCTGCCCATTCATATGCTTGTCATAATGCCTTTTAAAACATAACTTGATAAAAAATTTTGAGTAGAAGAAAATAAATGAAATATTACAAATTATTTGATTACCTTAAAACATGTTGGGTAATTCTCAATTTCCTTATAGATGTTTTTTTCCTTCTGAAGAGATGTTGCTGCTTCATCAAGCCTTAAACAGAGAAAGTTTAATAATAGCCTTAAGATGTTCAAAAGTGCATAACTATATTAAAATATTTAAATGAAAATGACTGTTGTGACATAGACGACTAGAACCCCGAACATGCTTCGCATGATCATTTGCTGTGCATCTGAAATTACTAATGAGCACAGAGGCTCCATTTTCCAAATGGATTTTTCTTTTACTGTTAAAGAATATGAATCATTACACCTCACCATTGTTCTCAATACTGCATTAATGTCTCACTTTTGCCTACTCCAAGTAGTGGCGTAGCCCCCAAATCCATTCTGTCTATGTTTGGAAAACTTTGCCCTGAATGCTTTGGAGTTTAGTAAAGAACAGAGAAATTATCTTATGTTTCTGAAAGGGCTTATCAAAGTAAATGCCATGAGGCTGATTTACAACTAGGCAAAGGTGTTCCAGGCTTAAGGGCTCAGTTACTTAGGATTGAGGGGAGATGTTTCTTTTACACAGAAGATTGTAAATGTCAGTGTCTGGGCTCCTGCTCATCTCTAACTTTTGTGTTTGAATGGGCAGGAGATGAGTTGACCAGCAAGGAGATGGTAGACATTCCTTTACAGAATTACTGTCCTCATGATCCAAACCAAAATAATATTTTTTTTTTTACAAAACATAACAATTACAGACACTTCATAAATAGAAAACACCCTTCTCTTTATTTACATTCATTTTGAGTCTTTAGCTAAACTTAGTATTGGAAAAGGCACTTACCTTCGAGCCCTGACAAGTAGCCTTGAAACTTTTCCTAGCAATTCAACAGACTGACGCAAACGGTCTTCATTCTAACAAATAAAAAGTTATTTAGATTACAAAGCCAACATATTTTATTCAACTGCTTGAACGTTCTTTCACTAATTATACTGAGGCATAAAAAAAACTTACTGATAAATTTAAGGATTTTTTTCAGGTTAGTGCTGTTTTTGACCTTGCTTTACCAGAGATTCAGTGTGGCATCTGTGACTGTGACCAGAATACACCAATTCCAGGACTGCTCTGCAGTCTATAATGCAACTGGCTACATCATCTTTCACCATGCCTCTTGTCTGATCTCCAATCTGAGGTTACATTTTCTTTGAATTCAACTTTACCTACTTGATCAGAGCCAAATATCTCCAATGGTTTTTCTTCCCAAGTACTTTACCTTACAGAATCAGTTTTGGTGTGGCAGAGAGGATCAGTCAATCCATCATCTATATTGGCGATTAATAGGGGCATCTTGTTAGCTCCATAACCCCCACTCTCTACCATTACCTTGGAAATCATTCTCAAAACTAATTTGCTTTTGAAGAGTGAGTCAGCTCCCACCCTCTTCATAGAGGATGGACATATAAAACTGCTTTTCTTCACAGCATCCTGTTTGTATATTTTATTCACAATTTTAAATCAGTTTAAAGAGTAGGGTAGCTGTCTGCAAGTGCAATCAGTTTTTATACACGCCTTCCAAATCTCTTAACATTCTCTGCAGACAATACTTAGTCTACCTCTACAATTATTTTCACTATGCTAAAAAGATAACACTATAAATCATGTTACACTAGTTACTGATTTCTGTTAAGGGAAAGACAAGCCTTAATAATCACATTTAGGCCTCTTGATTGTTACTGGATTTCCAGTAACATGCCAGCCTTCCTGAAACCAAAGTGATAAGTACTCTGCACAAACTCCATAATGAGCTATTATCTACCTTTGATTATTCTCCTTGGATCTTAATGATGAAAACAAATAAACATCCAAAGTTTTCTTTAAATCAACAATTCAAATAAAAAAACAACAAGCTTGGTTATCCACAACCTACCTCAAATACGGAGGCCGCCTGCTGGTAAAGGTCCACAGCTTTTTCCAAGTTTACATTTTCTATCAGCCTGAAACATAATAGAATTCTTTTCCACTTCATAGAAGACTTTCCACTATAAAATATACAATACAGCTGCAGGCACTGCTCTTACACCAATTCAGTTCAGAGAGGAACAACAACAGGCACGAGGAAAAGATTTAACTAAAAACTGGACACAAAAACAGGTTGGGAGCTGACTTTAAGAAAAGGAAACAAAATACAAGAAAACTAGAAGTGCAGTGTTCATAATCAAGTGGATAAATACATTTGTTTTCCAGTCATGAATGAGTTTCAAGTAGAATCAGGACTGGGAGAAGTTATTGTTTTGCAATGTGGGCATCACTGGCAAAACCCTAAATGCCCTTGAAATGCAGTTATTCTGGTGAATGTATGTCTACAATGCTTGGGTAGAGAGTTTCAGTATTTAGAACTAGCAACCTTAAATATGAATGATCCCCATAATCCTACTGACAATTTTTCCTTCTGGTGATGGAACTTATGGGTTTGGGAAGTGCTATTACAGTATCTTATGCAAATAACTGCAGTGCACTTTGCAGGATGTGCCAGTGGCTTAGGGAATGAATGTTTAGAGCTGTGGATGGGGTGCCTCATGATCTGGTTGCTTTGTTCCAGATGGTGCCAAGATTCTTGACAGTTGCTGGAAAAGCAAGGGAGAATAGGGCCCTGGCATAACATATGTGAAAGTAATGCAACACTGAGTAGTTCTATACAGAAGTCAAGCTATATTGTACCCTGATACTGGTGAAATGGGTCATGATCCCAGTATTCATTACCATCAACTCAAGTGGAGCAGAAGAGCAATCCATTTGCGGAGAATAAATATATAGCAATTATATTAAATAGCTATTTAAAATTAAGCTTTGATAAATAATATTTCTAGATGGCCTTTTACATTCTCTGTATTTTGAAATTACTCAGAATTTACATTAAGACATCTGTGGAGATACACTTGCAGCAATGCAAATAATTTGTATAATGGAAAAAGTACTGCATTGCAAAAATAAAAAACATTGCGGACCAAAGAGGATAAAATCAATGTAAAATGCAAACTGCAGTGATGCACATTCCTCTTAGTTGGGTTCAATACAAAAGTGGTTAATTGCCAGTACAAAATTATGAACAGCTCATTTTTACAACTCATTTTATTTTTACAATCTTGTGCAACTTCTGCAAAGGAGCAACTCAGCTAGTCAGGCAGCATCTATGGAGGGTAATAAACTGTTGATGTTTTGGGCTAAGACCCTTCATCAGGCCTGGAAATGCAGAGGGCAGAAGTCAGAATAAGATTATGCGGAAGGGGGAGGACCTCAGACTGGCAGGTGATAGGTTGGTGGGGGAGAGGAACTGAAGTATGCAGCCAGAAGGTGATTGATGCTGCCTGACTTGCTGAGTTCTTCCGGCATTTTTACATTCTCTGTATTTTGAAATTACTCAGAATTTACATTAAGACATCTGTGGAGATACACTTGCAGCAATGCAAATAATTTGTATAATGGAAAAAGTACTGCATTGTAAAAATAAAATGAGTTGTAAAAATGAGCTGTTCATACTTTTGTACTGGCAATTAACTACTTTTGTATTGAACCCAACTAAGAGGAATGTGCATCACTGCAGTTTGCATTTTACATTGATTTTATCCTCTTTGGTCCGCAATGTTTTTAATTTTTGATAAAGATTTCCAGCATCTGTAGAATCTCATGTTTATGAATTGTTCAATTGTTATGGCTTTGAATTTCTTACTTTCCAGCACGGTCTAGTGCCATGGCAGCAGTGTCAGGTGTTCCATTCTCTACAAACATCATGCTGGCTCTCTCAATGAGCTGAACTGCTTCAGGCAACTTCTGCATTTCCTATATTAAAACATTCTATTATACATGTTTCATTAGGCATGTTGCCATTAACAAATAGATGTCAATATCAATCTACACAATGCAATACAATGTGGAATTAATGATGAGACCAAAGTGCAATATCACACACATACAATGATGGCAAGGGGCAAATTACTCCCTTTGTATACTTAATAAAATTCCTTTGTAAATAATTACATATGTTGTAGCAGATTCACAAATTCCATCCTTCTAAAAAATGTCACTAAATATCTCTAATTAATATACTCATGTTCCAGTTACCGGTAATTGATGTCAAAATGTACATTAATAACTACAGATCAAAAATGCTGTTCCACCCACAAGTCTTCTAGGCTTTCACTGAAATGTTACCACCACTTCCACAGATAAAATCATTCATCTGGCAAGTGGAGAACAGACCATTCTATCATGAAACTAAATTAACATCCACAATCAAACTGATCAAAAAAATTGACTTGTTAAAAGCTGTCCTCCAAGCTTACATGTGATTTCCGTTTCATGCCAATTGTATAAAGGATTACCAGCTGTAAACATTCTAAAAAGCAAGAAGGCTTTGATCTTTGCTGGACATCCACAACATGAACATGCTACATAATATAATTACAGCTGCTGAATGACAGCAAATCAGAGAAAACAGCACAAAATATTTCAAGTAGTGTGAACATGTCACTATTTGGAATTTTCACTATTCATGAGCACCATGTAACTAGATTTCCAATCTTTCAGGCAAAGGGAGACATGAGAAATCCAAAAACTAAATACTGCAAATACGCAAAACTCAAAATAAAAACAGAAAATACTGGGAACATTTGGCAAGAAAACCTCCAGTTCTGATGAAATATCAGCAAATTGAAATAATAATTGTTTCTTTCTCCACAGGTGAAGTCTTATTTGTTGAATATTGCCAGCACTTTGTGTTTCCATTTCAGAGAAATGACAGGCTCTTAAACTGAAGTCTATTTTAATTTATTACAGTTCCATCTCAAAAAACTTAGAATTATTTGATGAAAACAGTAAGTTTTTTTAAAAAGAAAGAAATACCTGGTTATTAACTTGTTATTGTGTGAACATACCGTAATTAAAAATTATTTGGATAACTTGATACAATAAATCAGCTATTCATATCGACAAATTCTACCTGAATAAAAGTGCAAGGATCCACTCAACTAAATAAAATGAAAGCATGCAAGTTTACTTCCATAAACAATGAAGTACTAATAATACTGTACTCTAAGAAATCATGTATTAAAGCTACAACACTATTTATGGGTTGAAACAAGTATTTGTACCACTTGTCAGAAATAAATGCATTTTGTATTTCGTATATCTGTAAAGAAAGACTTTTAAAGAAATAAATTTTTAGAGTTTAAAATAGCCAAGTAACCAACCTTCAGCATCATTCCAGCCTGTTCAAAGGCTCTGTGGAGAAAATGGAAATCAATCACAGGATAGGGATATACTCAGTGCCAACTAACTTCATACCAATAAAATGATTAATAAACAAGCTGGATCACTCACTCAAACATAGCCAATTCAGTAGTAGGCATATACTGGATGTACAAACATGTTATAACTGACTATGGATAATCACATTAATAGGAACCAAGAGAAGGTAAAAATCTGGCCCACTCTGAACACAAAAAAAATAATTGAAACAAAACAAATAGCTCTTGTAGACCACAACTGGACTGAAAGGAATACAAACTGCAGCAGATATGGCTAGCAATATTAATATTGTACAGACAAGATTACAAAATTTAATGAATTACTTTTATAGAATCAATTTTCTCAAAAGTTAATTAAAATATTCCTAATATAACTTTTTCACATTCCCCATTTAAGCGAAAGATTTGTAAGCAACAGGAACCAACAACTCCAAAGTAATTTCTTTGTAAGAATTTTGATATTGAACGTGCATTGATGAAAAAGTCTTCATCTTTGTAATACATTTGTTGAAGTGGCAAAGTCAACTTAAAGACAGTTTCAATTAAGTCATCTGAACCATGGAAAAATATAGTAAAAAATTAAAAATATGAATGTTTAGATGAGAATATAATTTCTAGATTTGACTGTACTCAAACTGATTGGTCATGTCAATATTAAAATGATTGACCAAATGCAAATATGGATTTAATTTCCTACAAAAGACTCTAATGGTAATTCCCTATTCAGTTATTGTGATAATTATTGATTTGTCAACTTACCACCACCCCCCTGCCCCCTGCTCATACTCAGAGAGCACCATATTACCTTCTTTAACTAGAAAACTGTGGGATGAAGTGAACAAGCCTAAATAGCCATTGGATTGCGAAATAAAAATTAGCAGTTACTTTGACTTGATTATGTGGCATAAATCTCAAAGTTTTCAGATGACATTAGAACATAACTTACAAGAAAGACTTGCAGATTGGCTGGTTGAATACCAAAATGAAATTTAACTGAGAAGCATGAAGTGCTGTATTTTGGTACAAAGAATGAAGGCAAACAAAATAACTGAGCCCTGAAGATTATTCAGGAGTTGGAGCTAGGTGCCCTTGAGCTTTCTAAATGCAGGCACCTGGTGAGATAGTGGTTAGTAAAGCTAACAAGATTATGAGATCAGAAGCAGAGTACAAAAAGCGGCAAGATTATATCAAATCTTTGTAACACACTGGCTACAGCGTAATATTTATTTCCAATCACCACATATTAGAATATTCATATATTTCCCGCTAAATTGAGAGATTCACTTGAATGGTTCCATAAATAAGCCATGAGGTTAGGCCAGAGAAGTTAGGGTTCTTCTCTTTGGAAGAAAGATTAGGGGAACACTTCACAGATGTGAATTAAACAGGTTTAAGGAAAGTATAGAGAGAATATTCAAATATCAATTTGATTCAAAAGGGACCAATGTGGATCAAATGGCCTCCTCTGGGCTGAAAAGAGTCTGATTTTCTCTTGAACTGTCAGAAGTTAGTGTTTCATTACAGTCAGTATTCAAACAAGAGGTTAGGTGTTAATAACTGCCCTCAGCATAAAGAGTATTTGAATTCAACTCATTGGGAATAGGAGAAAAACCATCATACTTAATAAAAAGAAATATGCCCACAGTTGTTGGAAGCAAAAAATACTCAGAAAATGCACAAAATAAAGAAAGCACAACAGCGTCTCCACTGAGATTAAGGCAAGAAAGGCTCTTCACCACTCCCCACCCTATTCTAACCATTTTTTTTTAAAAAAAGCAAGAACACCACTGAGAGTATCCTGAGTAGCTGCATCACCACCTGGTTTGAGAATTGCAAAGTATACAACAAAAACCTACAAAGGATTGCAAGGACTGCTGAGAGGCTCATCGGCATCTCTCGCCCAACCATCAAATATTTATCAGGAGCACTGCTTACAGAGGCCCTCAGCATTGTCAATGATCCTTCCCATTCATCCAACAATCTCAGCTTACCATCAAGCAGAAGGCTGTAGCATTAGGATAAGAAGTGTTAGGATAGGAAACACCTTCTTCCCCGAGACCGAGTCTACTGAACTCCCTGCCACTATCCAGGTCTCATCATGTATGAAGCACTAACAGCATTATACTGTTTACTCTTTATTTATGTCATAAATGCACCTTATTATCTGTGTTGTCTGAGTTATATTAACTGTAGTGTGCACCTTGGTCCAGAGAAATGTTGCTTCATTTGGTGACACACATGTATATAGTTGAGAGTAAATAAACTTGAACTTGCTTTGGACCAATCAATCTAGGAACTTTTTCCCCTACATAAATATCAGAAGTGATAAAGCATAAATCGTTGATTACCCCACCTTTACCTCAATTCACAACACTTCAGATGATAAAGCACTCATGCCATTATTTGAGAGGACTAGAATATAAAAGTAAGGATATATTGCTGAATCTTTATAAGGCATTGTCAAACAGCTCAGAGTACTGAGAGCAGTTCTAGGTCCCTTATCTAAGAAAGGATGTGCGAGCATTGGAGAGGATGTGGAGGTGGTTCATTAGAATTATCCAGGAATGAAAGGGTATGCAGAGTGTTTGATAGCTCCAAGCTTATACTTGCTGGAGTTTAAGAGAATGATGCGGTGGGGGGAGGGGAGGAAAATCTGACTAAGACCCAATTGAATACAGGCAGTCCCCGGGTTACGTACAAGTTCCATTCCTGAGTCCGTCTTTAAATCGGATTTGTACATAAGTCGGAACAAGTACATACGGTATTATTTAGCATCAGATAGCCAAACATTTGTCTTAGTATATAGTATATATTTTACCTTTCTATCCATATAAAACACTTAAGAAACATATGTATTCCAATAGTTAAACCACTGCGTTGCTTAGTAATAATTGTAGCTTTCATCGGGGCAGGGACTTTCACCCGCTCCATTATTCTCACTTTATCCTTTAAAATTGTTCCGATCATCGACCAACTGTAGCCTAACGCATTTCCAATGACCGATGGCGTTTCACCTCTTTCCAAACGCTTTATTATTTCCACTTTATTTTCTATCACAATCGTTTCCCGTCAAAGGAACAGAAACACTGCGGGTGGCGGGTTCCGAGCTCCGCCGACTCCCAAGGTCCGCTGGGTCCTAAGGACCACCGCATTATGACAGGCTAAATGGGGCAAGTGGGGGCTGTGCTGGGTTTGGGTATTTGATCCTCCCCAATATTCCATGTGGGAATTTAAACTGGAGGCGGCAGTGTTTTTTTTTTACGAGTTCGAGTTGCGAGCTCGACATCAACCCAGCACGGATGGTGCGGGAGTCACTGGATCGACATCAACCCAGCACAGATGGTACAGGAGTCACTGGAACGACATCAACCCAGCACAGGAGCGGTCTGTCACTAAATCGAACTCGGGAACCTCTGTTCTCGAGCTCGGCGCTGATCTCACTGCGCCACCAGCCAACTGGAATGGGGGGGGGGGGCAGGTTCAGGGTGAATCTTACTAAGAAAAATTTAAGCCAAATACAAAGTTAAACACTCACAGTGTCAACGGCAACAACTTAAAATGGCGGACGGCATTTTCCTTCCTCGGTTCATAAGTACGAATTGTCCGTAAGTCGGACGTTCGTAACTCGGGGACTACCTGTACTGAAAGCCCTAAGCAGAGTTTACATGGAGAGGATGTTTTCTATACTGGGGGAATCCAGGACTGGAGGGCACAGCCTCAGAAGAAGGACACCCCTTTAGAAGAGATAAAGAGGAACTTCTTTAACCAGAGGGTGGTGAATCTGTGCAATTCATTGGCATAGATTGCTGTGGAGGCCATGTCACTGGGTATATTTAATGCAGAGGTTGATAGGCTCTTTATTAGTAAGGATGTCAAAGGTTACAGGGAGGAGGCAGGAGAATGAAATGGAGAGGGATAATAAAATCAACCATGATGGAATGGCCGAACAGACTCGATGAGTTGAATGGCCTAATTCTGCTCTGTGTCTCACTGCCACCTATGAGAGGATCCATAATTAGGCTATTCAACTGTAAAGCAAAGACAACAGAACAATTGACCACTTCACTTTGGCAATCAATGATCACCAACATCTAATCCCACAGCATTAACAGAGAGTCTAGGAGGTATTCAGCATCAACCTGAAATCTAACTAGGCCATTCACCCAAATAGACAGTGGTGTTAGAAAATCTGTGAACCCTCTCTATTTCTGCATAAATATAATCTAAAATGTGATCAGATCTTCAGACAAGACCCAAAACTAGATAAGGAGAACCTAATTAAATAAATTACAAAAGAAACATTATACTTTTTCATTTATTTATTGAGAAAAGTTATCCAATGCTACATGTATTTGTTGGAAAAAGTATGTGAACCTCTGGAGTAATGCTTTCTATAAAAGCTATTTGGAGTCAGGTGTGCCAATCAATGAGATGAGATTGGAGGTGTGGGCTGTAGAGATGCCCCACCCTATTAAAAAGACAGTCAAAGTAAGGTTACTGACAGCCTGCTCTTCTGAAGAAATATCTGTTTATGTGCACCATGCCTCAATCAAAACAACTTTAAAATAACCTTAAAAGAATTGTAGAGATGCATCAAGCTAGAAAAGGATACAAAAGCATTTCGAAAGACCTGAGTGTTCATCAGTCCACAGTGAGAGAAATTGTCTCAAATGGAGGAAACTCAGTACTGTTGCTACTCTGCCTAGGAGTATTCCTGCAAATATCACACCAACTGCACAATGTGCAATGCAGAAAGATAAGAAAAGGAACCCAAGGATAATGGTAACAGACCTGCAGAGATTTCTTCAATTTGCCAATGTCTCGGTTCATGTGTCCACTCCAAAGAAGACACAAGAAAGAAACCACTGATCTCCAAAACAAAAACATTGCTGCACATCTCAAGTTTGCCAAAGACCACCTGATGTTCTACAATGTTTCTGTGACAATGTGTTGTGAACAGATGAGAAAAAAGTTGAACTTTTTAGCACTGCACATCAACACCGAAACCTCATCTCAACTGTGAAGCACAGTGGAAGGAGCATTATGATTTGGGGCTGCTTTGCTGCCTCAGGGCCTGGACAGCTTACAATCGTTAAGGGAACAATGAATTCAATAATGTATCAAGCATTTTACAGGAGAATGTCAGGGTAGCAGTCTGTCACCTGAAGTTCAATAGAAGTTGGATAATGCATCAAGACAACGATCCAAAAGACAAGAGAAAGTCAACAACAGAATGGTTTAAAAAGAAAATTTGTGTTTGGGAAATGGACAAGTCAAAGTCCTGATCTTAATCCAATAAAAATGTTGTGGAAGGACCTGAAGCAAGCAGTTCATTCAAGGAAGCCCACCAACATCCCAGAGTTGAAACAGTTTTGTAAGGAGGAATGGCCTAAAATTCCTCCAAGCCAAAGTGCAGGACTAATCAACAGTTACCAGAAACGTTTGGTTGAAGTTATTGCTGTACAAGGGGGTCACAGCAGTTGCTCAAAGCAAAGGTTTACAGACTTTTTCCAACAAATACATGTAATATTGAATCATCTTTCTCAGTAAATAAATTAACAAGTATAATGTTTTGTGTTACTTATTTAACTGGGTTCTAGTTGTAGGACTTGGGGGTAAAGATCTGATTAAATTTTAGGTCATGTTTATGCAGAAAATTCTACAGGGTCCACAAAATTTCTACCACCACTGAAGAGGTTACAATAACAATCAGAAACTAGGTATTCTGTGGTGAAATGATATAACCTGCAAGACAGAAATTAGAAATTTAACAAAATATTCTCCATGTCCCACAATGAATGCTGCTCCGGAACAAAGCAGTTGCTTTCACCACCTTAAACATTCAGTCCTTGCATCAGTGGTACATACAGTGGCTTCAAGTCTATTATCTACTAGATGAATTGCAGCAAACCTGCAAGTCCTTAACATTATTTCCCAAACAAGAAAATTCTAACACCCGAAAAGTAGACATTATGCATTAGAATACCATAAGACCATAAAACATAGGAGCATAACTGGGCCATTCGGACCATTGAGTCTGCTCCACCATTTCATCTTGGCTGATCCTTTTTCCCCCTCAACCCCATTTTTCTGCCCTCTTTCCGGAATCTTCCAACACTTCTTCGCGTTTGACTTGAAATCATTTGGAATGTGCTAGAAAGTACAAGTACTCCAACTTCATCATGTAATTTAAAATTTAAATGTAGGAAAGTAGTCACAATTCCAAGATACAATGAAAATAAATGAAATTTACTTACTTTGCAGCGTGAAAGAAACTAGAGTGGGCAGACAGTTAAGGAAGACAAATAAAGTATTGATAACAAAAGACATTACAGGTGTTTATTTGAGTTCATCAGTCCAATTTTGTCATTATCTTATAAAATTTAAATTTCATGTTAATTTCACAAAACTAAAACCCTCTTAATCTATAGCACTTCACAAGTATTCTAACAGCATATTACAAACCTAAATTTTAAGTGGCACCCTTAAATGTATATTGTGAATTTTAATAATGATCATAGTTATAAGTTTGAAAATGATTCTAAGGCAAATCAAGATCTATGAGAAGGGGGTCCAAGAGATATGGGCCAAATGCAGGTAATGGGATCCGCTTCCTGACTTTTATTATTGTATCTTTAAGTTATCAGTCACCAATTCCTCTGCAAGATGAGAGATATATGTGAGATAGCATATCAGTTTTACCTTGAATGAAATTATGCTATTTTACATCAATAAAAAAAAACAAATCAGATTGGAGTTTAATGTTTCATGTAGAAGACTGAACTTAAGCTAGCACAAATTTCTCTTAGTATAGAAGTGTCACATTAAGATTACACATAGAAATCTAGACATTATGTTGCAGTTGTACAAGACTGCAGCATTGTGTACAGATACTCACGTCACAGAAAAGACATCATTAAGCTGGGAGGAGTACAAAGATAATTTAACAAAGGTACCAAGT
The DNA here is from genome assembly GCF_048418815.1 of Hemitrygon akajei. Taxonomy (NCBI): domain Eukaryota; kingdom Metazoa; phylum Chordata; class Chondrichthyes; order Myliobatiformes; family Dasyatidae; genus Hemitrygon; species Hemitrygon akajei. Next base: position 85,729,434 of record NC_133124.1, read on the forward strand.
TGAGGGAGTCGTTAACTAGAATTTATGCTTGGAGCACATAAGATTGAAAGGTGACCTTGTAGAGGTGCGAATATCATGAGTTACATACATTCAGTGGCCACTTTATTAGGTACGTTCTGGTCATTCTCCTCTGTCCTCTCTTAAGGCATTGTTGTCCACAGAACTGCTGATCGCTGGATTTTTTTTTTTGTTTTTCACATGATTCTCTGTAAACTCTAGAGACTGCTGTGCTTGAAAATTCCAGATCAGCAATTTCTGAGATACTCAAACCAGTCTGCCTTCAACAATCATTCCACGGTCAAAGTCACTTAGATCACATTTCTTTCTCATTCTGATGTTTGGTCTGAACAACAATTGAACCTCTTAACTACGTCTATATGATTTTATGCACTGAGTTGTTGCTACATGATTGGCTAATTAGATATTTGCATTAACAGGTGTAACTAATAAAACGACACTGAGTGTAGATTGGGAAAGGGAATCCAAATCTACAGGGTATAAGAGAGGAAGGATTTAAAAGGAACCTGAGGAGCAACTTGTTACACATAGAGGGTACTCTGTGTGTGGGGCTTTTCCCTTAGACAGGTTCTATGGTATTTCCTTGTTTCATGGCTGCCTATAGGAAGACTAATTTCAGGGTTGTATTCAGTATACATATACTTTGAAACTGATAAAATTTGCTACGAGAGGAAGTGGTTGAGGTAGATAGATAGATAGATAGATAGATACTTTATTCATCCCCATGGGGAAATTCAACTTTTTTCCAATATCCCATACACTTGTTGTAGCAAAACTAATTACATACAATACTTAACTCAGTAAAAAATATGATATGCATCTAAATCACTATCTCAAAAAGCATTAATAATAGCTTTTAAAAAGTTCTTAAGTCCTGGCGGTAGAATTGTAAAGCCTAATGGCATTGGGGAGTATTGACCTCTTCATCCTGTCTGAGGAGCATTGGATCGATAGTAACCTGTCGCTGAAACTGCATGATACAACACTTAAAGGACATAGGACAGGTACATGGATAGGAAAGGGCTATGGACCCAAAAAGAGCAAATGAGACTAGCTTAGATGAACATCTTGATCAGCATGGATGAGTTGGCTTGAACGGTCTGCTTCTGTGTTGCATTACTCTGACTCAGACTTGTGTTTTGCTAAAGGTCTTTACAATAAAACACTAATTGCTTCTCTCTTTTGATTTCCAACAGGTTTTGCTTGTAATTCAGGTTTCCAGCATTTTGCTTCTGCTTATATGCTTCATTTACTGGAATGGGCTGTCTTCCAATTCAAGGGCAAAGTCCAATAACTGAGCAAAGTCTGACAAATTCAACTGAAAAATCAGAGAAACTCCAAACGGTTCCAAAAGGTATTGACAATGTAAACAAAATGTCCCACCACCAAAAACCTCTAAGGATGACCAACTAAAAACTAAATCTGAAATTTTATAAATACAAAATCTAACCAACTACACTCAAAAACGTATAATGAAGTAGTCTATTTCAGTGGAAATACCAATTAAATATTTACACAATTCTTCCCTGCAGTTTTATATGAACATATGGAAAAATAGCAAGTCAAATGCCCCCTAATAAGGCTGATTCAGAATTTAATAAGATCACAACTGATCTTCTAAGTCAACTCCAATTATTCCTTCCTATCCCTCGTGATAAACTTTAAGGGAATTGGGGCATTCTCAGATTCCTGTAAATAATGGGTTAAGTACCGACTATGTCTGTGTAATGTCTCACCGCTGCTTCTTTGGAGCAAAATAAGGGTTAAAGTTCACACAGATCCACATAGATGTCTCCTGATTTTTCACACCTTTTGGTTTCGACAAAAGGCGGTACCTGACGGAAATTAGACAGGACATTCCTTTCTTAATTAAAGCATAAATTGGTGATGTTCTTATCTTTGTAATTAAGTTTTGGCTCCAACAAACCAGGTAGGACATTCCCTTTTTAATTAAAGTGGCTGGAGTGTCTATCCAACTGACTGTTCTTTTGTATCAATAGTGCATTGACTCAGCTGGAATGTTTATCAAACTGATTATTCTTTTGTATCGGTGGCCTTATAAATTTTAACAATTCTGATGTCAGGCAGTGAACTTGTTGAACTGCCAGAGAGATGAGAACGCTTCTCCCCTGATGTCCAGACCAAGTTCACTTGACGGCTGAGCTCAAAGAAATAAATTGATAAGTAACAATCTTTTTGTGCTGTCGTTATTTGATCCGGCAAATTTACGTTTACACTCGATTCCTTAGAGCACAAAATTCTATTTACCCCAGCTTTGACTACATTTAATAACAGAGTATCTACACTGTTCAGGACTGAATATTTCTAAAAATGAAAATATTAATCTTCTCCCAAGAACAATCCCCTAGTACTCCACCCAGAAGAAACTATCTCAGAAAAACATCTCACAATCAACCCTCCCACTTACTTGGAAAGGCAGGAGTCCCCTCAAAAGACTTCAACTAATTATGTACCAGACAAAAGAATCCGTAACATCTTCTGACAACTTTAAACTTCTCATAGACTAAAATAACCTCATAGCATATTTGCAAGAATTAGTTTAAAATGTATTAGATAAAGAATCGAGAAGTGGTTTTCTTCAGAGCAGAACCGTCATTTATCTGATAACATGATAAAAGGACACAAAATGCTGGTGGAAGGGTCTCGGCCCGAAACGTCAACTGTACTTCTTCCTATAGATGCTGCTTGGCCTGCTGTGTTCCACCAGCATTTTGTGTGTGTTGCTTGAATTTCCAGCATCTGCAGATTCCTCGTGTTTACATGACAAAAGGATACGCTCTGTTGTACTGATGTGATTCGGCTTCTTTTAGGAAGGCATCCTTAGCTTGGTCATATTGCTTTGCATTTTTAAATGCAACAGCTGTAGCAAAATAAATACAAGAGGGAGTTACATAAAGAGGATCCTACTTTATTATGGTACCTTGTGGAGAGGAATAAGAGTTAAAAAAAAAGCAAATAATTTAATCCAGCCTCCCTTCCCCACCCAACATACACCACAGCAATACAAAACCCTGGACAACCTCTCATGCATCTCAATAGGACAAGACTTTTAACTGACAGAAAAGAGGAATAATCTGAAACAAATGAATGAGCTGCTGGAGATACTCAGACAGCATCTGTAATAGGAAATAGACAGTTGACATTTCAGTTCAAGAGCATTTATCTGGGCCGATGAAGTCCAAATGAAGGGTCTTGACGCAAAATTCCAACTGTCAATTTTCCTCTACACAGATTTTGGCTAATTAAAATTACTTCAGCAGCTAATCATAAACACAAAAGATTCTGTAGATGCTGGAAATCCAGAATAACACACACAAAATGCAGGAGGAACTCTACAGGTCAGGCAGCATCCATGGAAAGAAATAAACAGTTGACATTCTGGGCCGAAACCTTTCATCAAGAGGGTCTCTACCTGAAATGTTAACTGCTTAATCCTTTCCATAGATGCAGCTTACCTGCTGAGTTCCTTCAGCATCTTGTGTGTTACTCCTGCAGTTCATTTTTTGCTCCAAATTCCAGCATCTGCAGTCTCTTGTATTTCTGAACTGGGAGAATTTGATGCCAGCTAATTCTCTGCAGTCAGGAAACATTGCCAATCTTAAGCAATCTCCCAGGCTCTGTATAGCTTTTAGGTGCTTGGAAGTAGGTTCGGAGGGGATGTCGGGGTAAGTTTTCAACACAGAAAATGGTAGAATGGCTAACACAAGAAGGCACAGTTTTAAGGTGCTTAGAAGTAGGTACAGAGGAGATGCCGGGGTAAGTTGTTTTTTTATATATGCAGAGAGTGGTGAGCGCGTGGAATGGGCTGCCGGCAACAATGGTGGAGGTGGATACAATAAGGTCTTTTAAGAGACTCTTAGATAGGTACATGGAGCTTAGAAAAATAGAGGGTTATGCAGTATTGTAATTCTAGGCTGTTTTTAGAGTAGGTTACATTGAGGGCCGAAGGGCCTGTAATGTGTTGTAGATTTCTATGTAGATTAGTAACTACAAAGTAATACTTGTTTTATTGCAACAAAATGATTTTCAATTCATACGAACATAAGAAATAGGAGCAGGAGTAGGCCATCTGGCCCGTCGAGCCTGCTCCGCCATTCAATAAGATCATGGCCGATTTGACTGTGGACTCATCTCCACCTACCTGCCTTTTCCCCCCATAACCCTTAATTCTAAACGATCTTTAACAGAGATGTTTTAACAGATTTGTCGATTTTAAATTGTTGACATCAGGCCTGAACACACCACTTTTTACATCAGCGGCACAGCAGTGGAAACTGCAGGCAGTTTCAGACTCCTGGGAACGCACATCTCACACAGTCTTTCATGGTTCCACATAATCATGAAAATGCAACAACACGTCTACATTCTGAAGATATTGAAGAGATCTATACTCGCTCATGTCATTCTACAAATGGGCAATAGAGACCATCCTAACGTGCTACATCACTGCACAGTAAGCAAGCTGCACTGTGATGGACAGGAAGGCTCTACAACGGACAGTCAAAACTATCTAATGCATCCCCAGCACCAGCCTACCTACCAGCAATGGCACATATACAGAAAGGTGCTGGAAAAGGGCCAGTAACCTCATGAAGGTCTCCACCAACCCAACATAGCCTGTTTGTCCCACTCCCATCAGGACGGAGGCTATGTATCCACACCAACACCACCACACTCCATAACAGTTTCTTTCCCCAAGCAGTGAGACTGATCAACACCTCCACCCTCTACACCCCCAACCACCACTACTTTATCATTTCCTGTTAGCCATTTTATGCTCTGATACTGTTGTGCCTAGTGTCACTTTATGGACATACAATCAATTTATGTATACAAGCTACCTTGTATATTTATATACACTGTATTTTATTGCATTATCTTATTGGGGTTTTTTTGTGCTGCAGTGGAACCAGAGTAACGATTATTTCTTTCTCCTTTACACTTGTGTACTGGAAATTATATTAAACAATCTTGATCTTGACAACCAAGCATTTTAGATTTAGGTACATGTATTGTTAGGAATAACAACATACAAATTTCATTGCAAAATAATTAAAAACACAAGTTTCTGATAAACTCAGGAATCACTGCCACAGTGGACACTTTTCCTACCTGCCTTTGCATATTCAGATGCTGCACCGTCATAATCAGGCTTCCATTTTAAAAAGCCGGTTTTTAGACTGGAAATAAAACAATCAATATTAAAAATTGTATTAATATATTTTTACAGGCTCGAAAACAAATTTGGATTAGACTAAATACATTACATTGAATAGACACGTTAGATACAATTCCATAAGACCATAAGGCAAGGAGCAGAATTAGGCCATTTGGCCCATCATGTCTGCTCTGCAATTCATAGCTGATCCTTTTCTTCCCCCCCCCCCAACCCCATTCCTCACCCTTCTCCTCGTAACCTTTGATGCCATGTCCAACCAAGAGCCTATCAATCTCTGCCTTAAATACACCCCACAACCTGGCTTCCACAGCTGCCTGTTAGTAACAAGTTCCACAAATTCACCACCCTCTGGCTAAAGAATTTTCTCCACATTTTTATTTTAAATAGATGCCCTTCTATCCTGAGGCAGTGCTCTCTTGTCCTAGACTCCCTCACCATGGGAAACATCCTTTCCACATCTAGTCTGTCTAGGCCTTTTAACATTCAAAAGGGTTCAATGAGATTCCCCCCTCATCCATCTAAATTCTAGCGAGTACAGACCCAGAGCCATCAAACATTCCTCATATAATAACCCTATCATTCCCAGAACTCTTTGAAACCTATTAAAGATCTGAACTGGCGTAACAGTATAATTTCAAAATTAGCAGATGATACCAAGTTTGATGATGATAATGATGACAATGACGATGACGGCTGGTTCTTTGCTTGCAAACATCAGGAGGAAGAAGAGTCCTCAGAAGTGATGGCACTATCATTGGTGACCATACAGGACCTGTCATTTCACCCCTTCTCCTTCGCTCTAGAACTTTCTTCCCCCATGCGCTGCACAGGTTTATAGTGAAGACTGGTATGCGAGGAGTGATTTCACTCTTCAGGCCAGGGGATATTCCACAACAGCACAGCAAACTACGACTGTAATGACCACAAGGCTGTAGATTGAGTATCAGAATTTTCCTTTTCTTAGACAGATTGTTCGGCAAGGCTAACAAGTCCCATCTACTTGGGTTTGGAATTGGAGTTGTCCTTCTCCTAAGCTGGCTGCCAGCCATGGCAGATGAGCCTAGCATGTCTGCCCAGTTATACCGCTGGACACTTGGTCGCGCCATGACATAGCAAACTCAGTAAGAACAGTAACACTGAAGACGCTACTATGGGTACAGTAGTGTAGGAGATGCCATATGCGAGTGACCGCCTGCATGGCAAGCCAAACAGTGGTCCTGCAGCAATCACTACACCTGGAAAGGAGAGGCTATATAAGATGCTTCACCTTCTTTAAGTGAGCAAGAGATCCAGCCCAGGGCTCACCCTCATCCGTTCAAATTTAAAAATATGGCAAACAAACTTTAGAAAGATGTTGACTACAAAATTGGTAAAAGTTTTACTGAAAAAAGGTAAAGTGAAGGAAGAATGAGGAAAACCGTTATGAACTAATGGGTGTTGGATTTGGGAACTGGGATATCTGCTATATTAGATTTAACCAAATATCAGGAGATGGAGACATGCTAAGTTCAAATAAAATGTATTATCAAAGCACATTTGTCACCACATACAACCCTGAGATTTGTTTTCTTGTGGGTATACTCAATTAAGTGCAATGACCATAAGAGTCAATGAAAGACTGCATCCAACAAGGCAGACAACCAATGTGTAAAAGACAACTGTTCAAATACAAAACATAATAGTAAATAAATAAATAAACAATACATTTCCAGAACATGAGATGAAGTCTTTGAAAGTGAGTCCATAAGTGGTGGGAATAGTTCAGTGATGGAGTGAATGAAGTTGAGTGAAGTCATCCTCTTTGGTTCTAGAGCCTGATGGTTGAGGGGTAATAACTGCTACTGAACTTGGTGGTGTGAGCCCTGAAGATCCTGTACCACAGTGGTACCCAGCCACCTAGCCGCGAGGAAAGAATATGATTTGGCAGTATGAAACGCTATGAGTCAGCTGCAGCCGACTCATATCGTTTCATACCGCCAAATCATATTGTTTCCTCACGGCCTGGTAGTACGTGCTTTCCGGCCTGATGGTTGGGGACCACTGCTGTACCATCTCCCTAATGGTAGCGTCAATGAGAGCATGGCCTGGATCGTGGGGTGTCCCTGATAATGGATTCTGCTTTCCTGCAGCAACACTTCATGTAGATGTTGGGGAGGTGAAAGGGCAGATGAAGATAACTTGAAAAATGAGGATGAATCTCATCCCTGTTAGAGAAAATGAATAGACATTATTCTTAAATGGTGAAAAACTGAAAGCCTTGGTGGTCAGGTATCCTTCAACATGATTGGTTGCTCTACCAGCATATTAGCATTTAATGATTCAAGACGCCAAATGATACATTGATATTTATGTCATGAGAATTTGTGTCGAGATGTCTCGTTTCAATTATGCTGCAGGACCCTGCTAGGCTCATATCTAAGGTATTGCTATCTCTAACCAACGTAGCATACTGCCCACATTAGGCTCACCAGGTTAATTCCTGGGTTGGCAGTTATGTCTCATGATAGAAACCAAATAAACCCAACTCTATATTACCTACTTTAGCAGAAGAAAAGTCAATCTCATTGAGCTATACAAATTTCTTATGGGGCTGAAAGGATAGATGCAAAATTCTTGGGAATGTCCAGAACCAGGGAGTTCAACAGCTCAAAATAAGGAGAAGGCATTCAAGACAAGGATACTTTGTTTTACCCAGAAGCAATTGAATCACTGGTTTTGTCTACCAAAATGGCTGCGGAGTATACTTGCAGGAGTTAATCACCAAATATTTTCATGGAGGAAATCAATAGGAACTTACAATGTAAGAGAATCAAGATGCAAGACAATATGCATAGAAGAGTGATGCCGAAGTACAAGATCATTAATAAGCATTTAATGATTGACGAATGCGAGGGGTCGAAATGTTTTCATTTCTTTGTTTAAGCTAAAAATAGGAACTCCAAAAAAAACTCATAGGGCCCTTGTCACTATTAATCAAAAAAGAGTACACAAGCAATTATGGCAAACTTCATGAAACTGGTTGGAGCCAATACACAGGATCATTGCAATAATCCTAGTCGTCTCAAAGGCGATAGGCGCAACACTAGGGGCGCTCACCAGATGAACGTACGATTTACCTCATCCAATTAGTACAGACTGCGCAGGCACTTCCTCACAGAGCATCATGGGAGTTGTAGTACCGACAGTGACATCTGATCAAAAAGACTACAATTCCCAGGAATACCCCGCGCCCACACGGAGGTGACCAGGCCGGCGTCTGCGGGTGTCTCAGGTTGAGGTGAAGCACTTGAAACCGCCTCTAACTCAAAGGGACAGTAATCGTCCAACACTCACTGGCAAAAAATTGTCTCGCTTACCATTTCTCGGCGGCCGCTATGTGTTCCAGCGCCTCGTTTATCTTTTGAGCCATCTTGTCTCTCTCCTAGATAGACCTTAAAACCAATTAAAAAATAAAACGGTATGTCAACAGAACAACCAAATAACTCGTCCTACCGACCAGAATAAACCTGACTGACTGTTCTTCACTGGACCATCCCGTGTTTGTTGTTTGACGCAACGACTTGTATATTATTAACGTCAAGCCGACGCAGGACCACGCAAGCGCAAAGCAACTGCGCTGCGAGTCACAGCAAATCGCGCAAGCGTGCGTCTGCCGGTAATCCGTCTACAGCGCAAGCGCACGTCTGCCGGTAATCCGTCTACAGCGCAAGCGCACGGACAGTTTCGGCAGATTCTTCGATAATGCGTTGACTCCTTCATCCGGTATGGGCGCGGGCGCAGACGCAGACGCAGACAAGTGCGCTGGGGTTGCGGTCAGTGTAGTGTCCAGTTGGGTCTGGTGAGACCATAGGCACCCGATCAATGTGACTGTGGTCACATTGGAGCAAAGGACTGAGTAATGATGCCTTACTAAGAGGAGTAAATGATGTTCAGACTTCAAAGGAGTTAATGGTTTTTTTCTAATCTTCCAATGGAAAATAAAAACCTGGTTCAAATCTTGTCACAGAGAAGAGAAAATCTGCAGATGCTGGAAATCCAAGCAATACACACAAAATGCTGGAGGAACTCAGCAGGCCAGATAGCATCTATGGAAAAGAATACCGGTGACAGTTCAGGCTGAAGAGGCTGCCTGGCCTGCTGAGTTCCTCCAGCATTTTGTGTGTATTGCTTGGTTCAAATCTTGTCTTAAGTTTTAAGATACAATGTTATGTTGATATAAGGCAAGGAAAATGGGTAACGGAGGAGGAGTGGCTACTTTTGGGATAGCACATAGAGTTATGAAAATTGGACTTATGAGTGAAGTGCAGTTGATATTTGGGGAAAGAATTGTACAGATAATTAAGAAACCTTGTGAAAGGTTTGTTGTTGAGTGCCATTGAGTCTCCATAGACTCTTGGATAGTGTAGTTGTCCATAGGGCTTAACGGCAAGATCTGGAAGTAGTTTGCCAGGTCTTTCTTCCACACAGATACTGGTTGGTACCTGGCAGGATTCTAACCTAGGACATCAGCCTCAAAGTCCAGTGCTGATGCCATTACACCACTGGCTGGCCAAATAAGGTTAACACCTGATATATTGGAAAGTGTGAGTGGAAATGGGAAAAAATAAGGTCATATGGTGAGGGGACTTTCATGCTCATCGTACTATGTGGGGTTGTAATGACTCAAAAGTGAATGGGATGGCGGTGGAACACTTTCTGGAAGAAAAGTATTTGGTGTGTTTGAATGACAGTCGAAGTTCAAAGATAAATCAATTTAATTGTTCCTGCTGTAGACTTTAGGTGGGTATCTGAGGATATAGCAAGTGTGTGTAACTGGGAAATTTATTATAATACAGCAATAGTGAGTGATCATTTTTCCATTATTTGTACAATGGGAATAGATGAGTATGAGAGGAAAGGTTCTCATATCCTCGGATGGAATGTTAAAAATGCAAATTGGGATATATTTGATGACTTATGTGTAAGTAGATTTCCTAATCATTTGGTTTTGGAGGATATCAAGTTGAGTATTAATACATTGTGCTCTGTACTCAACTCCATAATTAAAGAATCAATTTTCAGATCATTGAGAGATAATAAAACAAAAGCTGTTCCCTGGTGGATGGACGAATGTAAAAGCGACTGGAAGGAGTGGAATAAAGCTTTTAGAAAAGTTAAGCAGTGTTACATCCTATTCATCTTTCATATAATATGAAAGAGCTCAAGGTCTAATCAGAATAGTAGTGAGAAGGGCAGAGAAAATGTATTGTGATAGCATTGGGAAAGAGATGCAGATAGGGGATGTTTAGGGTATGATATAGAAAATGGGGACGGGGGTTAGAAAGCTTGATGGATTACTGGTTTTGTATGGTGGGGTGGGAAGTTTGCAGTTACTGATGGAAAAAAGCAGCATTATTAGCAAAACATATGTCAGTGTATATAGTTCGGCCAATTTAAATAAAGAAGAGAGGTCTTGTAGAGAAACAGCTTTTTTGATAAACAATCCTCAGATTGCTGAGAAAAAAAAGTTCCCATTCCTACTAGGATGTTCAATTTACATTATCTGAATAAAGGGCTATTAATAGCACTGTTCAGACATCATCTGGGAAAGATAATATTTTTATAATGTGTTTACACAGTTATTAGATTCAATACTTATGTTGGTTTTAAGACCATAACACCATAGGATATAGGAGCAGAATTAGGCCCTTTGGCCCATCAAGTCTGTTCCACTATTTCATCATGTCTGATCCATTTCCCCTCTTGACCCAATCTCCTGCCTTCTCCCCATATCCCTTCATGCCTTGAGCAATGAAGAAGCTACCAACCTCTGTCTTAAGTATACATAAAGACTTGGCCTCCACAGATGCCTGTGGGAAAGTATTCCACAGATTCACCATTCCCTGGCTGAAGAAATTCCTCCTCATCTTCATTCCGAAACGACACCATTCTATTCTGAGGCTGTGTCCTCTGGACTTAGACTCTCCCCTCATCGGAAACATCCTCTCCACATCCACTCTACTGAGGCCTTTCAAAATTCGATAGCTTTTTAATGAGGTCACCCCCATTCTTCTGAATTCCAGTAAGAAGAGGCCCAGAGCCAACAAACACTCCTCATATGATATACAATGTTATTTAATACAATATGGATTGAAAGGCAACTTCCTACTTCCTATAAATTAGTGGTTGTTATCCCTATATTGAAACTTGGTGAGGATCAATCTTTCCAGTTAGAGACCTGTTTCACTAACTTCACACGTACTGTATGTAAGTTACTGGAATAAACAGTCAGAGCAAGGTTTGCTTTCTTATTTTGTAGAAAGTGTGGAAAATTAGCCGTATACCAATCTGGATTCGTAAAGGGAGAATGATCATGGATTTAATGTTAAGTTAGGAATTTGACTGTCGTAAGGCCGAAGTTAATAAAGAATCATTGGTAACAGTGTTATTTGATGTAGAGACAGTTTATGATATTTTATGGACACAAGTGTTGCTGCTTAAACTGGGAAAGATGGAAATAGGTGGTAGGTGTTTTTTATGTGATAGGGTTGGAAGTTCCAAGGTAGGGTTGGAACAACATTTCTTAAGGAGTATGTGATAGAGAATGGGACTCCACAGCGTGTAGCCCACTCCTTTTTAATATTATAATTATTTTCTTAAATGTTGTCTTAGTCATACCCATATTATTACATGCAATGTGTAAGAGAGACAAGAATATAAATTATATTGTTCGAAAAATACAGGCAGGTATTAATAAAGTAGAGGAATGGGGACGTCGATGGGGGTTTATATTTTCTGTTGCAAAGACTCAAGTTACTTGTTTTTCTAAAAGGAACATTACACCCACAATTGGTCTTAAATTCTATAGTAAATCTCTTAAAGCTAAGTCAAGTCTATTGTCAATTAGCTATACAGTATACATACGTGTATACCATCAATAGAGACCAAGTTTCTCTGGACCAAGGTGTGAAGCACAGCAGTACACATAACACACAATAACTTAGTAAAGTAAGAATTAAATCTATAAATGAATTATGCATAAATAAAGCAAAGTGCATAAATTAAATATTGTAAGGCGCAATACAAATTAAATGGTGACACTTTGAACGCAATGCCCCAGAGAGTCCAAAAGCTTAATGGCCTGAGGGAAGAAACCTTCCTATCCTAGCCGTTCTTGTCTTTATGCATCGCAGTCTCCTGCCTGTTGGTAGAAAGTCAAAGAGGATGCTGGATGGATGGGTGGGATCCCTAAAGTGCTAAGGGCTCTACATACGCAGCACTCCTGACAAATGTTTCTGATGGATGGTAGGGAGACCTCTATGATCCTATCGGCTGTTCTCACAGTCCTTTGCAGGGACTTTCTGTTGCTCCTCCATGGTCTTTCCCTTTACCTGTGGTTGATTTGGGCCTTCAGGAAAAGATCAAGATGATTGTATATCAGTGGCACAGAGACTTCAGCAATTTATTCAAGGCAGATATTATGACTTCTTACATATCTACACAGGTGGTTCAAAAGATCCAGTGACAGGTGTTTCTATTTATGTTTCAAAGTTTCAGACGACTTTTTAGAAAAGATTATCAGACAAAGTATCAGTATTCCCACCTGGGATGCTTACTAACATTTTAGCCTTGGAATGGGTTGAAGAAGTATGCCCTGATTATGTGCTCTGATTTGTTCTCAGTTTTGGTATATATTAAAACAGATATTTCAAATTGTAGGCCAGACATTCTTTCTGGGATTGGACAGTATCTGTTGAGGCTGCGGCATCTAGACTTATGTATACATTTCTTGCAGTTGAAGGAAACAAGCTGGCAGACACTCTTGCCAACCATCACTTAAAATTAAGGGTATAAATGCAGTGAGTCCTTTGCATAAAGGGAAGGTGAAAGCCATATTTAAAAAGTCAATTCGATCACTGTGGAGCAGAGTTAGGATAAGGAAAAGAAAGGACAGCATTTATATAAAATTCAGAAGATAGTGAGAAGTCAACTGGCAGATGGGTATAAAAGGAAGGAAGAAGCTACATGTTTGTATACTGGATGTACTAGGCTGAATAATTCCTTGTTCAGAATTAATATGCATGATATGAGCTGTGTAGGGAATGCACTTGTGAAGAAACGATGCAGCATGTATTGTGTGAATGCCGTTCCTATGAGGTGCAAAGGAAACATCTGATTGCTAAATTGAGATCTTTGGGACAGACACAGTTTTACATGGAAAGTTTGTTAGGATATCAAACTGCCATCATAATGTATAAAAGCACATTTTGACTTTCTGAAAGCATTAGACTTTTTGATATTATTTGAGTTTATTTGGGGGGAGGAGTGTATTGGGTATACTTCCTGTCTCTTTACTTCCTACTCTAAGCCAGTAGGTGGCATAAATGCACCTTATGTTGGTCTGCCAACCGCCATTAAACTTCATGAGAAGTGCAGTGTCCTCTGCTCTGCTTAGTTTTCAGCAGGGCAGTTATTGCATCAATGATGCGGTGTTTTTCTTTTACCTGCGATGCACTTATTGTATAAAAACATTAGAAGCTCAACGCCAGCTTTAGAGGCTCTATAATTTTGATTGCAATCAAAATTCAAAGTTGAATTTATTGTCATATGCACAGAAGTACTTATAGTACTTGCAGTAGCATCGATGGAACATAACATAATATAAGCAGTATTCACAAGAAAAACATAAATTATACACAGAATAAAGGACAATCTATCTTGGGTTCAGCACATTGATACCATTATGAAGAACGCAAGTGAGCGCTCTACTTCATTTGAGGACGCAGTATGTCACAAAAGGCACTTACAAATTTCTATGTATGTACTATGGAGAGCATTTGACTAGTTGCATTGTTCAAAGTAAATTTATTATCCAAGTATATATATGTTACCAAATGCTATCCTGCAATTAATTTTCTTGCAGGCATTCACAGTATAACAAATAATCAACGGAGAACTGTACACAAAGACTGACAGCAACCAACGTGCAAAAGAAGAAAAACTGTAACTAAAAAAAAACAAATAATGCTGAGAACAGGAGTTGTCGAGACCTTGAAAGTGAGACCATAGGTTATTTTCAATAATCAGTACAGAGATGTGGGGAGTGAAGCTGTTCACGCTGGTTTGGGAGCTTGATGGTTGGAGGGTAATAACTGTTTCTGAACCTGATGGTATGTGGATGTAAGGCTCCTGATGGCAGCAGCAAGAAGAGAGCATGGCCTGGATGATGGAGGTCCTTGATGATGGATGCTGCCTTCTTGGGGAAGCACTCCTTATAGATTTAGTCAGTGATGGGGAGGGTATTTCCTGTGATGAATTGGGTGGTATCAACCAATTTTTGTAGTCTTTTCTGTTCTTGGGCACTGGTGTTTTCATACCAGGTCGTGCTGCAACCAGTCAGGATACTCACCACTGTGCATCTATAGAAGTTTGTCAAAGTTTTAGATGACATGCTGAATCTACACAAACCTCTGAGAAAGTAGAGGCTCTGCCATGCTATCTTTAATAGGTTTCAATAGGTACATTTAATGTCAGAGAAATGTATACAATATACATACTGAAAATCTTTTTCTTCACAAACATCCACGAAAACAGAGGAGTGCCCCAAAGAATGAATGACAGTTAAATGTTAGAACGCCAACACCCCCCCCCCCCCCACCCAGACTCAAAGATGTCATCATTATTACTTCTTACCTTAGAGTCAAAATCTTGGAACTCCATACCCCATGCCCAGGACACTGTGGAGACACAAATATAGCAGTTTAAGGAAGCAGAACACCATCTAATTCCAAAAGACAATGAGTGATAAGTCAATAATGGGGAAAAAGTACTAATATTTTATAATATCTGACTTTATTAAAGTGATATTATAGTGCTAACAGAAATATTTAGCCATGAATAATTTTATTAGTGTGATATTTTTATTTTATCATTAGTTAGTGAATACAAAATTTTTAACGAATTGAAACCCCATTTCAACTCTCCTCACACAGCCACCAGGTTTAACCCAAGATATGGCTAGAACATTAATAGGCAATCACATTTTGACAACTTTGTTTCCAGTGATAAAAAATATTGCAGATGGTGTAAATATGAAATAAAAAACTGAAAATACCAGAAACACTCAGTAGATCAAGCAGCATCTGTAAAGAGATATGTCAGGTCTTAGATGAGTTCTGACAAAGTGATTAACTCAGGCTCACAGATTTGTTTTTTGACACCTCCTGGAAAGGGTTCTTCTGCACCAGCTGCTCTGTAATCTCTAACTATTCAAGACTGAAGTGTTAATTTATTTTTAATTCTAACTTGTTATTTATTTATTTATAACATTTCCATTTTTAAAATATTATGAAATTTAACCTCCCAGCTTCTGACCCTCAGTCTTTCATTCCAGATGAAGAGACTTGACCCTAATATTGATTGTCTTTCCAAATGGGTCTACTCTTACCTCTCCTCTCCACCTCCTTCCCATTATTCCATGCTCTATAATGCTATGATATTCCATAATCTTCAGCCTTTTGTCACTTCACCTATCACCTCCAAGCTTCTGACACCATTCTCATTTCCCCCGCTCACCTGGGTCGATCCACCACCTGCAGTCTCTTGGTACACCTCTCCCCTCTAACTTTCAGTTCAGGTGAAGGATCCCATCCATTTTCTTCCATAGCTGCTGCCTGACTTGCTGAGTTCCTCCAATGTTGTGTTGTTTTTTTTTTGCTTGAAATTTAAATTATCAAAGCTTTTTTTCAAAATAAGATTGTTCTAACAGTAGCAGCACATCAAATCAACCATTAAATTTCATTGCATCTTAAGATATAGAAGCAGGAACAGGCCACATGGCACCTTGCGCCTACTCACTGACCTTTGACCTTGATCCACTTCCTCCATGTTCTCCAATTCCCTTGGTGTTCAAAAACCTGTCAAGAATATTGAACACAGAACAGTGTATTACAGTACAGGTCCTTCAACTCACAATATTGTGTTGACTTTTAACCTACTCCCTGATCAACCTAATGCTTCCCTCCCATATGACACTCCATTTTTCATTCATCCACGTGCCTATCTATGAGCCTCTGTACTATATCTGCCTCTACCACCACCCCTAGCAGCACATTCCAGACACCCACCATTATGTAGAAAACCTACCTCTGACCTTCGCCCAATACTTGCTTCCAGTCACCTTAAAATTATACCCTCTCATATTAGCCATTTCTGCCCTGGGAAAAAGACACTGGTCTTTTCTATCAATACCTCTTATCATCTTATACACCTCTACCAAGTCCCTCTCATTCCTCCTTTGCTCCAAAGAGAAAAGCAGTAGCTCACTCAGCCTTTTCTCATAAGATAGGCTCTCTATGTCAGGATGCTGTTTGTTGACTATAGCTCATTGTTTAACACCATCATTCCCACAGTCCTGATTGATAAGCTACAAAACCTGAACCTCTGTACCTCACTCTTTGCAAATGGATCTTTGACTATCTGAATTGGAAGACCACAATCTGTGTGGATTGGTAGTAATGCGTCCTCCTCACCGACAATCTGTCGACTGCCACACCTCAGGGATGTGTGCTTAGCAAACTGCTCTGCTCTCTCTATACCCACGACAGTATAGGGGCTAGGTATAGCACAATGGCATCTATAAATCTGCTGATAATACAACCATTGTTGGTGGAATTTCCAGGTGGATACAAGAGAGCGTATAGGAGCGAGAGTGGTGTCACAGCAACAAGCTTGCACTCAATGTCAGTAAAACCACAGAGCTGATTGTGGACTTCAGGAGGGGTAAGATGAGGGAACACGAACCAATCCTCATAGAGGGATCAGAAGTGGAGAGAGTGAGCAACATCCAGTTCCTGGGTGTCAAGATCTCTGAAGGTTTAACCTGGTCCCAACATATCGATGCAGCTATTAAGAAGGCAAGGCAGCAGCTATATTTCATTAGAAGTCTAAGGAGATTTGGTTTGTCACCCAAGACACTTGAAAACTTCTACAGATGTACCGTGGAGCGCTTTCTGATAGGCTGTATCACTGTCTGGTTTGGGGGGGGGGGGTGGGTGCGGGGGGAACGTGGCTACTGCAAAGGATCGAAATAAGCTTCAGAAAGTTGTTAAATTAGTCAGCTCCATCTTGGGTACTAGCCTTCGTTGTATCCAAGACATCTTCATGGAGTGGTCCCTCAGAAAAGTGGCATCCATTATTAAGGACCCCCATCACCCAGGACATGCCCTCTTCTCGTTGTTACCATCAGGAAGGAGATACAGAAGCCTACAGGCACACACTGCGAAATTCAGGAATAGCTTCTTCTCCTCCATCATCCAAATTCTATTTGGACATTGAACCCATGAACACTACCTCACTTTTTAAATATTATTTCTATTTCTGAACTCTTTTTAATTTAACTATTTAATATATATACATACTTACTGTAATTGACTTATTTATTTTTTTCTCTATATCATGTACTACATTATACTGCTGCCTCAAAGTAAACCAATTTCACTACATATGCCAGAGATATTAAACCTGATAGTGATTGTAATTCTCATTCTAATCCAGGAAGCATATTAATTAATCTTCTCTGTACCCTCTCTAAAGCTTTCTCATCCTTCCTATAATAAAGTGACCAACAGTGAAATGCAATACTCCAAGTGTGCTGTAACCAGAGATTTATAGAGCTGCAACATTACCTCACAGTTCTTGAACTCAATCTCTCAACTAAAGAAGGAGTTTGAAACAGCGTGCAGTTTCAACCTCATGGGAGTGCATATCTCGCACAACCCCTCATGGTCCCTGAAGATATTCTACACAACCAGGGATGCTCACCAATGCCTCTACTTTCTGAGGAGGTTGAAGAGAGCTGGACTATGCACATCTATACTCACATCATTCTACAGATGCACAGTAGAGAGCTGGACTATGCGTATCAATAATCACAGCATTTTACAGATGCGCAGTAGACAGCATCCTAACAATCTGCATCATTGTATGGCACAGAAACTGCACTGCCTTTCTAATCACCCTATCAACATGTGTGACAACTTTGTGGGATTTGTGCATGGGGTTCACAAGGTCCCTCTGTTCCTCCACACTGTTAAGAATCCTGCTTTTAATCCTGTACTCCATCTTCAATTTCAACCTTCAGACTCTTCCAGATTCAACTCCATACTCCCCAGTGGCATATTTTGACAGTTGTTTCCAACCTTAAAAGTATGGCATGATCTTATGTGTTCACTCCACACATGTGAGCGTTAATAGCTGCATCAGCATAGTAAGAAAAAATTATCACCAAGTTAATGGGACTATCATCTCATTATAAAGTCATCA
Organism: Hemitrygon akajei; assembly: GCF_048418815.1. Taxonomy (NCBI): domain Eukaryota; kingdom Metazoa; phylum Chordata; class Chondrichthyes; order Myliobatiformes; family Dasyatidae; genus Hemitrygon; species Hemitrygon akajei. The sequence continues at coordinate 85,747,954 of NC_133124.1, forward strand.
AGTCACAGAGTAATACAGCATGGAAAAGGGCCCTTTGGCCTATCTCCTCCATGCTGACTAAGATTCCCATCCAAGCTACTGCTATTTCTCCGCACTTGGTCCACATCCCTCTAAACATTTCCTATCCATGTAACTGTCCAAGTAAGTGTCTTTCCAATGCTATTATTGTTCCAGCCTCAATCATTTCCTCTAGCAGCTCATTCCATATATGCACCATGCTCTGTGTGAAGAAATTGTCCCCTCTCACCTGAAACCTATATTTATATTTGCAGTTCATACACCTTTCACCTAATTAAAAACTATAAGGGAATTTGAGTAAATATTCTATTCAAAGGCCCTACTTGCAGTTTTAATCTCATTTAATTTAGATATTGGCTGCCCTGCACAGTATTCCAGCACTGTATTAATTTCTGTGTGATATATTGCATCAGTTCTGATCTATTCATAAATAAATGACAATAGCAATTGGCAGCTTTTCCACTATCTTTTGACAAGAAACACAATCCTCTTTTCAAGTTATTTGGAAAAACAGGATGATTATTTTACATAACAGTTCTTCATTGAGTCGTTTAATTGAAAACACTGCGGAACTGAAACCAATTAGTTGAAGAAAATAATCCTTGATGGAAGGAAAGAGGAATGGATTGATTCAATTAAAAGATCTTCAGACATAGATATAAAGCTATGTTTTTGAAAGTACTTAAAATTACCAAGATTCTTGTAGTAATTGGGTACCCTGGATCAAAGATGACTTTAATCATTTCTAATAGAGAGTCCCAAATCTGAAACTCTCTTTCTCTTTCCACAGATACACTCTTATTTGCCAAGTTTTTCTTGTTTTTAGTTCAGATTTCTAGCATTTGCAAATTTTCTTTTGTGATTCTCATGACTTCTTTCCATTTTGTTTTTATAGATTCTGAGGTAATTTAGGAACTGCAGACTTCTCCCCAGATGGAACAGGGGGTGACACAAATGGTGGGTGGGTAGTTAATTTTGTGAGGTGATGTACTTTTTCTGCCACCTTCAAATTGCTTCTGTCATACTCCTGATGCATGGACTCAAGACTCTCAATACCACCCCAGATGCTCTCTCTTCATTTTGTATGATAACAGATCAGGGACTTCAGAGAATTTTTATATTCTTGAATCTTTTCTTCAGTCCACCTAATAATCTTGTCCCCTAGTAGTGCTCGGTTTCAAATCTGTTTTGGGAATTCAGTGTTGGTCAGTAAGTTACATTTCAGAATCAACTGTTGCTGTTTGCTGGTCTCTGTCAGGATTGCAATAATCAAGCGTTTTCTCATGCAGACAGCTACAGTTCTTTGGATTTTCCAACCTCAGAAGGGTGTGAATGGTTATTGAATAACTTGATTCTTAGCAGTGTGGAGGAATAGAGGGAGCCTGGGGTCCATGCCCATAGATCCCTCAAAGTTGCCATACAAGTTGTTAGGGTGGTTAAGGCACATGGTGTGTTAACTTACATTAGTTAAGGAATTCAGTTCAAGAGCCATGAGATAATGTTGCAGCTCTATAAATTTCTGGTTAGACCACACTTGGGAATATTGTGTTCATTCTATTTGCCTCTTTAAAGGAAGGATGTGGAAGCTTTAGCGATGGTGCAGAGGAAATTTACCAGGATACTGCTTGGATTGAGAGCATGTTGTATGAGGCTAGGCTGAGTGAGCTAGGGATATTCTCTTTGGAGTGAAGAAGAATGAGAGGTGACATGATAGATGTGTATACAATGAGAAGTGGCATAGACAGAGTGGGCAGGCAGTACCTTTTTCCAAGGGTGGAAATGCTAATACAAGAGGGCATAATTTTATGCTGATTAGACAGAAGTATAGGGGGATGTCTTAGGTAGGTTTTTTAACAGACAGAGAGGGTGTGTGGAATGCACTGGCTGGCATGGTGGTAGAGGAAGATATATTAGGGAGATTTAAGAAACTCTTACATGGGCACTTGGATGAACAAAAAATGGAGGACTATGTTGGAAGGAAGTATTAGATTGATCTTGGAGTAGGTTTACAGGTTGGCACAACATTGTGGGCTGAAGAGCCTGTACTGTGCTGAAGTGTTCTACTTCTATGATGTGTGGGTTGGTAGGTTAAATGACTGTTGTAACTTAGCTTGAGATGAGTTGTTGAACCTGGGAGGAATTTGATGAGAATGTGGGGAGAATAAAACATTGTATTAACGTAGGATTAGAATAAATGGGCAGTGATTATCAAACCAAACAGTGGGCTGAAGGGCCTGTTTTCACGCCATATCTCTATGTCTGACTCTATGAATTTACCTTGCTTGTTAATCCTCCCAAGTTTAGAATCCATGCCATCCCTTCTGCTCTTGAAATAGGCTCAGTTAAGTGTGTCTTCCATATCAACATCTTTTCCTGGTCCATACTAAATCTTTACAGTGTATGCCTTTGTCATTATAAGCATTTCCTGCAACCACTTTTGTGCTGCATTGTGCTGGATTGATTACAAATGGCTTATGTCTGAGTGGCTGTGGATGATACAGATCTCCCTCATGTGAATTAGCAAAGCTTTTCCAGTCCAAAGATCACAGCAAGCAGCTCCTTCTCAGTCTGCACTTTATTTCCATCCCATACCTTGTTTTCCACCACTGACTATAACCTCTGAAAAATGGACCTGCAACTTCAACCTCAGACTTTAATCACCTAAGGACCAAGGAAATAAAACCTGTGAATGGGAACATCTTTGACCTTGGGGGTTTGCTTACGATCCTTTTCAGTACAGCAACCAGTCAACTGCTTCTAGCTCCCACACTATTTCTCCATATGCCAGATCTGTTTAATGAAATGCTGCCGTTTTGGATGGCATGTTTCCCATTTTGAAAGGCCCCTGGTGATCTGCAGAACTTCTCCGAAAATGCTTTCAGACCCTTATCTGTTTCTGATGTGATCCATGGAGCTAAGTCAAACTAAAATGAACCCATAATTTTTTCAGAGATAATTGTAATTCCTAAACTGGAGAATATTAAAACATTTTGTTTATCATGAAAAGACTGGGGATGAGACAGAAAAAAATAAAAGGTTACTGAGTTGGTGTGCAATGTTACAGAATTTTATTTTTGCATGAAAAGGAGAACAAAGGAAATAAACATTCCATGCAGGGTCTTTTATATAAAAAAACAGAGTGACGTGTTTTACACACGGGTAAATGCACAAAAGTACAGCTCTTCACCAGCTTCACCACACAATGGCAGCACTGAACACAATGCCAAGTTAACTTAAATCACTCAGCCTGCACTTAGTCCATATCCTTCCATTTTCAGTATATTCACATGTATAGATGATACTCAGTATATTCACATGTATAGATGATACTCAGTATATTCACATGTATGTCTGAACAAACTCTCAGCTGTTACAATGTGTCTGTTTCCACAACTTCCCAGCAGCCTGTTCCAGGCACCTATCACCTTTCCTGCACATCGTTGCCCCTCTCACCTAAAATTCTAACTTGGGAGAAGGATTATATGTTAATACTGATAGATCAATGATATATTAAATGCTGGTTCTAGGATCTGAAATATAATTAATGATAGCAAGTCCATTATCTGACTTCATTCAGTGGACTTGTTTCTATTATTGTGTTGCTTTTATTTGCAAAGTTCTGCTTCTCTGCTCCTTTATTACTCTAGTGTCATACTGCATTGGCTGTTGACTGTATTTCCGAATGCATAATGGATATTTCAACAACCCGCGGAGAAGAGTTGTTTTCTATTCCCCATGCACTTTAAGAGAGGAGATAAACATCTTTGAATTAGTACTGTTACGAATGTGCCACAACTCTGAGGGGCCGAAGGGTACAAAGTAGCCCCCTCCTTTTTGAGAATCGCAAGATCGCTATTAATTCGGGTCTGGGACCCAGGAAATGAGAGAGGGACGTCCAGAATACACAAGGCTTGGAATGTGTCCTGGCCTCAGCAAGGCGGAACCATTGATAACGGCTATTGTCTCTTGGAGACGGAATTGTGTATTGAGTACTGTACTATTCATTGAAGCCCTCAGGGAATGACCAGAGTGGGCTGGTTGAGGGATTGCATCATCCCAACCTGATTGACATCTGAGACCCCGTGAGTAAGGATAAAAGAGGATCTGGGGAACAACCCCTTGAGACGCACCAGGAGTAACGTATGAGACCGGTGGGGACTTGTGTGTGTGTCCATCCTTGCCCGGATGACAAGTCTTCCACGGAACGGCCTCGCTAAAGAACGAATACGGATCAAGATCGGATAAAGGAAAGCCAGCAAGTTTCTAAAATCTCTCTCTCTCCAACCAAAAGGCTGCAGCCTGAATGAACTGAGTGACTTTTATATTTCCATCGGACAATACATTATCCCCTAGACAATGATAGAGCTATTTCTTATTGATTATTATTACACCTGCACTTTTAGATTTAGTATTGACAACGTATATTATCTGTATGTTTGCATTGATATTATTTTTGTGTATTTTTACCAATAAATACTGTTAAAAATAGTACCATCAGACTTCAACGGACCTCTCTATCTTTGCTGGTAAGTGACCCAGTTACGGGGTTCGTAACAGTACGTTGTCTCAAATGCTGAAGGGAGTTACGTGCCCATGGAGAATAATTCATCTTCTGTTTCTATGCTTCCTCCTGTCATAGCCTGGATATTCATTTTTTTGCCCCAAAACCCCTCTCAAATTCGAAAGTAAAACAGAAAACACTCAGCAGATCAGACTCCATCTGTGGGAAGAGGAACAGATCATATTTCAGGTTGAAAAACCTTCTTAGAACAGGAAGGTGGCAAAAGAGAGACATGAGGGCTGCAAATGCTGAAGTCAGAAGCAATACAGAAACTGCTGGAGGAGCTTGGTGGGTCAGAGTGTCTACAGAAAGAAATGGACAGAGATGATTTGGCCCAAGGCCCCTCATCTGGACTAGGCTGAAAAAAAGAAATTTGTTGAGCAGCAGGGAGAATGGGGAAGTGGAATATTTCTAATAGGGTAATTCTAATGTGACTGTAGAGATAAGTTACAAATTAGGTTAACTGTTAGTGAGCGAATGAGAGCTGGGATAATCCTACTTAGAAGAAAAGAGAATAAATGGAAAATTATGAAATGTATTTGAAATATCAGAGTTGTTGATAGAACAACAAAATTGAAATTGTTTCCTGTAACAAGTTGATTAGTAACCGGAAAATATAAATTTGCATTTAAATTTTTTTTTAAAAGTTATCTAAATGGAGACAAAATACAAACAACTGAGATGCAAAGGACTTGGGAGTCCTTGTGCAGGATTCCCTAAAGATGAATTTGCAGGTTGTGTCTGTGGTGAGGAAGGCAAATGCAATATTAGTATTCATTTCAAGAGGACTAGAATATAAAAGCAAGGATGTAATGTTGAAACTTTATACAGTATTGTAGGCAGGTTTGGGCCCCTTACCTTAGAAAGGATGGTGTTCGAAGGAGGTTCATGGAAATGTTTCCAGGATTGAATGGCTTGTCATATGAAGAGCATCTGACGGCTCAGGGGAATGAGGGGTGACCTCATTGAAACCTACCGAATGGTGAAAGGCCTTAATGGAGAGGATGTGGAGAGGATGTTTCCGATGGTGAGAGAGTCTATGACCAGAAGACACAGCCTCAGATAGAGTGGCATCCCTTTAGAACTGAGATGAGGAGGAATTTCTTTAGCCAGAGGATGATGAATTGGTGAAATTCTTTGCCACAGCCAGCTGTGGAGGCCAAGTCTTTATGTATATTTAAGGCAGAGAATGATAGATTCATGATTGGCCAGGGCATGAAGGAATACGGGGAGGAAGCAGGAGATTGGGGCTGAGAGGAAAATTGGATCAGTCATGATGAAATGGTGGAGCAGACTCGATGGGCCAAATGGCTTAATTCTGCTCCTATATCTTATGGTCACCGTCTTATGGTCTAAAGCACCATTGTCCCCATTAAGGCCGCACGAGAAATATTGAACATGAAGTTTCAGAAAGCCACCACCTCCTGTTATTCCAAATCCTGTGCTACAATTTTACTGCTTATTAAGGTCTCTTTGAAATTTATGTAGTCGTTTGTGATTCGAGTTTTTTAAAACACCCTGTTAACTCAGTCTTAATGTTATCACTTTGATGACAGAGAAGGGTTTTTAAGCACTTGGCATAAATATGAGAGTGGTTGGATAGGGGCTTGAAGTGGGGTTAATTGTAGGGAATTTGTTTTGGGAATAACAGCTGTCATTTATTTAAATAAACTCTGTGCAAATGAAAACAAAAGTATTCCTTTCGTCTTTGGCTGCTTTCAGCCATCCAGCTCTCAGTAAACAAAATGGGTCAAATTAACGAGGGGTTAAACCAACTCATCGCGCAGACTCACAGCTTGACGTTCCTGCCCTCTTGTACATGGTTAGCCAAAATGAGCTGACTCCCCACCATGGTAGTTCCAGCAAAGCACCTACCGGTAGTTAGATAGACCTCAAGGCATGAACACATTGACAAAAAGACAAGGATGACCTTTCCCCTTAACAGAAGCAAGGATGCGTTTCTGACCATCAGAGATACTTTAAAACTATTAAAATTGTTGTAAATGCTTATAAACTGAAAGTGAAGCTCATTAAAACAAAGTGTGTAAAAATGTTGTTTCACCAATCTCCAAATTTGTCTCTTAACCTGGATTACCGAGTGAATTCCTGAATTAAGGCTGGAGAATCCTGAATTGTCCAGCTTTGGATAAATGTTGGAACTGAATAACAGATCTGTTGAAATTAATACTTGGCTCTTCCTGAATTTCAGGTGGGTCTGCATAAGTCTAGGACATGCTTACTTAACACCAGCTGATTAGCATCAGTTCCAGGGTTCCAAGTGGTCAATGCATTAGGCTTTGTTTCATCACCAGGTCTTAGCAACAGGCACTAAAACCTAGCCTGACTGACGGTGAGAGGGGCCCTCTCAGTCAGATCCTTCCTGTGTGCCCAGAGCATCAGCCCTACAACATGCTGTCCACGGGATGACTGCAATGGAGATGAGACAGTAACTCACCTCTTTGCACACTGTGGGTTTGCAAAGAAGGTGTGGAGGAAGATGAAAGGGCCAGTATCACATTTCATCCCAATCAGTTGTGTAACAGAGGATTTTCTGATCTACGAGCTGTTCCCTGGGACGCACATGGAAACAAACATCAGGTGCTGCTGGCAGATCATCAACTCAGTGAAAGATGCCCTTTGGTCAGTCTGAAACTTGTTGATCTACCGGTGCATCGAGATGCCCATGGCAGAATGTTGCCAGCAGGCACTTTCCAAGCTGAGGTACACACTGAATCTTGGTGCAGCCACCACAAGGGCTCGGTGGGGAACAACCACGGTTTAAGGTTCTTCTGCTGGAAAGGGAGGGACCAGGTGGGTGAAAAACTCCTCAGTTATGGTAGTATTTACTTAATATGAAATCTCAGAGTGGCAGCAATATGGGAAGTATTGACTATGTCTGTGAAGAATGTAAAGACATTGAATGATTTATTCTTGTAAATACTTTTTTTATTGTGAATAAAGTTTATTTTGTTAATAAAATAAATACTTATAATGGCTTGATGACACTGAATGTGATAAAAGATGTACTGATTTTATTGCATTTTCTGAATAAAGTTTATTTTGAAATTTAAAAAAATAATGAACTCGATGAAAGGGACATTTAAATACAAGTGGAAATAATAATGCAGATTAAAGATCTACATGAGGATACACTAGAAAAGTTTGGACATTGTCAAGTAATGATTAGCCATTCATTAAATCTGCTTCCCATGTCTGTGTTGACTTACTTCTATCAACTCATCTGGGTTCTGTTTCTACTAGTGTGACACAAACCTACCTATGTTGAAATCAAGGTCATCAGCCTGAATCATTAACTCGTTTCTTCCTTTATAGCTGCTGCACTAAGCTGCTGAGTTTTTCAGCAGTTCCTGTTTTTATTTAAGAATTCTGGTATCTGTGGCATTTTGCTTTTCAGTTGAAACTTTTACCTCAGCATCATGTATGGAAATAAGTTCTAGATTTTTACCATTCTTCATGTTAAGTGGTATTTCCTGACATCATACTGATCATCTACTTTCAATTCTCTTCTGTTCAGGAGTAAGGGGGAGCCTAGAACATCTTGTTCCTTCCAACTGCCCTTCTTGGCTAATCTCTTATTCTTCTATTCTCAAAGCAAAGAAGGCATCTTTCTTCATAATTTAACCTGTTATCCCTACTTTGAGTACTTCTCAGAAACAGAAAATGTTCAAATTGTTACCATAAAGGTACTGATTAGAATGATAGAAAGAAGTTAAGAGATAAGGAAGACATAAGAAGTATGACTGACTTACTTATTACAAGAGTGAAACAGTCCATTCAGCCCTTTAGACTCATGTCAACTCCCAATAGTACAATTCCAAAAAAAATCATAAATGTTATCATGATGACAGAAGAAGCTTACAAACCGCCTGCCGGAAGAATGTAGTGGATCGAGGGTATCTGTAGGGAGAAAAGAATTGTCATCGTCGCAGGTCATGAATCTGCATGATAGTCCTTTACCCCAGTTCCTCTCCCCACCCCACCAAACAAATGCTGGTCGACCTGCTGAGTTCCTCCAACAAATTGTTACTCCAGATTCCAGCATCTGCAGTTCTTGTGACTACAAAAGGAACTTTACATCTTAAGCCATGTTCTGACATAAATAGTTATAAAAAGATACAGATGGAAGCAATTGTTGCATGGGTTTGTACAATGGTTTTGATCTCAACAAACACTAGGTGGCTCCATTTCACTGTTAATTTCTCCTGTAGCTGCTTTACAACTTTACAAATGGTCTTGTTGTATAGCTGGCAAACAAAATATAGACTTTTAATTACAAAAAGTTTAAATGGTTGTTTGTTGTATACATCAACAGCGTGAATCTCAATGTAGGAGCCACAAAAACAACCTCTCATTCAACATCAGTAAAACTAAAGAATTGTTTGTTGATTTCCAAGTGATCAGTGGTGGAGAGGGTCAGCAGCATTAAATTCCTAGGCTTTAAAATATCTGATAAAACGTCCTGGGTCCAGCACATATATGCAATCACAAGGAAGGCACACCACTGTTTTATTAGAAGGTTAAGGAAGCTTTGAAAGTCAGCAAACACACTAACAAACTTCTGCAGATGTACTATAGAAAGTGTCCTATGGTTGCATCATGGTCTGGTATGGCAGTCTGAATGCAGAAGAACAGAAGATGCAGAGAGTAATGGTATCAGCCAACTACATCCTAGGCACATTCTTCCCTACAACTTGAAGCATTTACATGAGGTACTACCTCAAAAAGGCAAGAGCTATAATCCAAGACCCCCAATATCTAGGCCATGCAATCTTCTCACAGCTACTAATGGGTAGGAGGTACAGAAGTCCTAACCCATTGGATTCAAGAACAGCTACTTCTCTTCAATGATCTGATTCTCGAAACAAGCAACACAACTCTAACCACTAACTCAGTTTCGCAACACTCTGACCACTTTGCACTACAAAAAGCTTTTCGATGCACATGTGCACATGACAGTAAACTTGACTTTGAGGAGATAACAGTTGTAAGTTAACAGATGACACAAAATGGGAGATGATGGGGACAGTAGACAGACTGCAGAATGATCCGCTGGTAAACTGGACAGAGCAGTAAGAAATGGAATTTAATTCTCATGAATATGCCTTGCAATTTGCAGAGGGGTGAAGTCAAATAAATGTAGGGGATAAACCATGAAATATAGGATCCAAGGGAGTACTTAGAAACAGTAAGTTCTTGCTATAAGACAAAGGTGTCAGCACAGGTAGATAGGGCAGTGGAGAAGCCATGGATGTTGGCATTAGCCTGGGTGTAGAATGTAAGTACAAGGTCAGTCTTCATACAACTTAATAAAACATTGGTTAGGCCACAACTTCAATATTGTCTGTAGTTCTGGCCACCATATCTTAGGAAAGATATGACTGCAAAAGGAGGGGTGGAGAGGAGATTCACTAGGATGTTGCATTTGGTAAAACTTTTCAGTTAATAGGAGAGACTGGATAAACTATGTTTGCTTCCCTTAGAGCAGAGAAGTTTGAGGAGGATTTTGATAAAGGTGTACTAAATTATAAGTATAGACAGGGTAGATAGTAAAAAATGTTCCCAGTGTGGAGGTGGCTAATACCAGTGGACATAGTTTTAAGGAGGAGAGCAAGAAGTTTAGAGGGATCTGAAGAAGAATAATTTATAAGCACCTGAACAACTACATAAATTGCCAAGGACAATAGATGAGGTGCTGGTAGATGGATTAATATAGATAGGTACATGATGGTGGGCTTATATGCCTCTTCCCTGTTAAATGTCTCTATGGTCATCAACATCATTTCTTTTCAAAACCATTTCTTTCCATATTGTTTTTGAAAGGAATAGTTTACACTAAAGGCCACTAACTAACTCACTCAGTATAAACATTGATCATTTGTAGTTACTTATCACAGTGTAATGCTCAGCTACACTACAATACGTTTATAAAATGATCAGTATTCACAGTAGTGTAATGTGATTTGTTGTATGAAGTGTGGAATTTCTAAATTTGGTGGCTGAAATACTAAAACATTACAATTAACCTGACAAAAAGTGTACTAAATTTTGCAGGTTGTGAAACATTCTATCACAGGCTTCTATACTTGCAAAGTCCGTCTTGCATTTTTCAATTAACATGGAAGATTCGGTCTCCAGGAGAAATACTATTTGTCCATTACAAGTGTCAACAAGACATGCCGAATATGACAGCTGGAGTCAGATATATATGCGCGTGGAATTAGTAAATACACTGATAAAGGCCAGTTAAAAGGAACAGAAATTTGAGCAAACTTCCAGCAGAGTCATTTCATAGGATTTATTTCTGTGCTCAGGTTATTTGATCCCATCTCCACAGAGTACAAAACTTACTGTCTCTTCAGTCTAATGCCTGGTGTCTTTCAAATGATCAGGACTCAATGATTATTTCTAGCAATACATTCTAGTTAATAGTTGCCCAGTGTGTAAAGAAATATTTAATGATATCTCTTTTAAATTGTACTTCTTGACCTTAATATTCCTCTTGTTTTTCTGCACTTGCATCTCCTGAAAATTAGTCTCGCTAATCCTGTACAATACCTTACTTATTTTTAATTTAACAGAAGGAAAATGTTCAGTTTTATGCTACTGTTCTTTATAGCTCAACCATTAGATAGTTCTGTAATTTCACATCAATTACAGTTGTATTATCAAGTCTACATTGAGGGTCACAGAGTCCTGAGTGATGCAGCCTGCAAATAGGCCCCTCGGCCCAACATATCCCATCTAAGCTGGTTCCAATTGCAAGTCTTTGGCCCCTATGCCTCTAAATCTTCCTTATCCTTGTACTTGTCCAAATGCCTTTTAAATATTGTTACTGTGCCTACTTCCTCTGCAGATCATTCCCTATTTCCTTGTAAGATGTAGTTGCCCAAAGTTCACAGTAAATGTATTATCAAGGTAGCCTATTACATCTGTACTACCCTGAGATTCATTTTCTTGCTGGAATTCACAATACAATAAAGAAATACAATATGATCAATGAAAAACTACACACAAATAAAGTCTGACAAGCAACAAATGTACAAAAGACAAACTGTATAAATACAGAAAAACAAATAATAAATAGATCAGGGTGCATGTTTTTTCCCACCTGTAATGTGCCAGTGGATTCCACTGACACAAATGAAGTCTTCTGGATGCAGTGGCACTATTGGGCTAGCAATATGAATGAAGCTTTTTAAAAATTTGAAACCTTTCATAACCCTCCAACTGCAGCCATACCCCGTGTCTACCACTCTTCCTTGAACAAAGAGTTTATGGTGAGCTTGAACTAATCTGATATGGCTGTTACTAGATAATGTCCTGTTTTCTTTGAAAAATCCTCTCTCTCATTTTAGCATAAAATGAGGGATTGGCAGTTTTCCAGTTTCCCATCTGCTAAGTTCTTCCCTGCTACATTGGTTATATAAACATGAATTTATGGTTCTAATGACATGGAAGACAGGAATTTGGCCCGTTGGCTCCTGGGAAGCAATCCTATTTCTCCCATTCCCAGTCTTACAGAGGATTGTCTCTTACACTTGTCCATCAGCTCCCTTTTGATTCTTTCTGCCATCAACTTGAAGAGCAATGTTCAAAGTCTAATTATTCTACAAAGGGGCAGCAAATAGAGTTTTGTTGATATGCGACATGCTGTGCTCTGTTCGATTATTTTAACCTCACCCATGATAAAATGATACATAATGATTACCTTTACTGCCAAATGAATGACTTTTCACAACCCAAAAGCAGTGAGGTGTTTTCACAGGAATTGACTCACGCCGGCTTGTCACCAGCTAACGGTTGCAAGAACATGTGACTTTGGATGATACGCTTTAAAATTCTTGCAAATCACATCAGTATTTAAATAGCAAACAGTTACATTGACAATACAATTTACAAGTGATGTAATTTTTCAATTGTCTTTTTAAAAGATTAATACTAACGATTTTTTAACAAGTTTTTAAAATTGTTTTATTCATTTCAATCTATCTCTGTTATACCTTTATTAATAGTAAAACAATAAATACACATAAGCAAGCAACAGGATTCATCCTTCTTCCTTTAAAAGTCCATAATTGTTGTTACTAATTCATTAATGATCATCTCCAGTAAAAATTACCACGTCATGTGAAAGAATTTTTTAGATTATCGCTAAATCGGGTACATATTCTCCAAAAGGTTTGCCCCCCCCCCCCACCACCTGGTCTATAAGCATCACCATGAGGAAGCCCAAAGAATCTTGGGGAGAATGTGCAAAGCACCCGCAGACTGCACCCAAAGTCAGGATCAGACCTGTGTACCTGGAGCTACAATGCAAGAGCACAATTTCCCATTTACCTGCTGATGTTAGATTGGTGTTAGCAGCTAAGGCTTTTCCCAACAGCTAGGCATTCTATCCACTAGAGCACATGTAAGTGTTTATTATCCTCTGGTTAGAATGGAAAGTATATGCAGGCCCATTCATGATCTAACACACCTGGGCTGTCTGTAATTCCCATACTGTTGGGACTTTCTTTTCTGTAAACTGACATGTTTGATATAAGACGTGAGTAATTATGCAGCAGAATTAAACCATTGAGCATTGTCGTGAGGAGATGATATCAAAGTTTTAAATATTTTCTTTCACAGAACTACTAATATTCTAATTTCTCACAACACGGGAGGTCACTTGTTACATTAACTCCACTCAGGCCTTCAGCACAAATTCATCTATCTCATTCCCCCACCTATTTTCCTATCATTTATCGTTTCTCACCAGCCCATTAGCTCCACCCGGATTCTTCTTTCACCAAGCTATACAAGGGTAATTGATGGTTGTTATTAAATCTACCAGACTGCCTGTCTTTGGAACAGGAGCACCCAGGTAAAAACCATGTGTACAAACTCTACACAAACAGCATCAGAGACCGGGAATGGATCCAGGCTGCTGGAACATTTTGACAGTAGTACTCTCTCCTACACCACTCTGCCACCCCAGTAAGTGGCATCCAATTAAATCTGGTTCAGCCTACACTGCCCATGGCTAAGAATGAAATAACTGCTATCACTTTCTTATATTAATAATTTTTCTATCTCTTAATAAAGCATTTTGCCATTTCTTTTCCATTGAAAATTATTGAATCACTGACGGGGACTACCTTATAATGGCACAAATATCCCAAAGCATTTTTATGCTATCATTCAACTCAAATAGAGCACAGTATATAAAGCAAAGAAAATCCTATAATATAAACACAAGAGATTCCGCAGATGCTGAAAATCCAAAGCAATGCACACAAAATGCTGGAGGAACTCAGCAAGTCACGCAGCATTAATGGAAATGAATAAACAGTTGACGTTTCAGGCTGAGACCCTTTTCAGGACTGAAAAGGAAGTCCATTCTACTATATAGCCCTCATTTAGCACAGAGAGTGGAGTGTATGCGTACTTGTGTGTTAATGTAAGAGAGTAAAGTTTGTGTGTTAATTTGCTGAGACAGGACCACCGGTTGTGAAGGCTGGTTATTTAGGTTTGGGATGTGAGTGGGGCGTGTATACTCATTCTGGGAACTATGTTTTAACATATGCATCTGCAAGTGTGCACATGTTTTAACGATACAGCTGTAACTTTGATGTAACAGTTAGATGCAAGGAATACAACAGGCGTATTGAGTTCAGACTCACGTAAGTGGAGGCTTGTAAAGTACATACTCTGCAGTTTAAAGTGTGTACAGTGTTGTTTAATTTTTATCCATTATTTATATTTCACAAAATGTGGGAATTAGTGTGGAGATTTTGAGGGAGAGGTAATCCCCAGATATCAGAATCAGGTTTATTATCACCGGCATGTGTCGTGAAATTTGTTAACTTAGCAGCAGCAGTTCAATGCAACACATAATATAGAAGAAGAAGGAAAATATAAAATAATAAGAAGAAATAAGTAAATCAATTACAATTGAATAGATAAAAATCATGCAAAAAGCAGAAATAATATATATTTAAAAATGCGGTAATGTTCACAGGTTCAATGTCCATTTAGGAATCAGATGGCAAAGGGGAAGAAGCTGTTCCTGAATCGCTGAGTGTGTGCCTTCAGGCTTCTGTATCTCCTACCTGATGGTAACAGTGAGAAAAGGGCATGCCCTGGGTACTGGAGGTCCTTAATAATGGACTCTGCCTTTCTGAGACACCGCTCCTTGAAGATGTCCTGGGTACTTTGTAGGCTAGTACCCAAAATGGATCTGACTAAATTTACAACCCTCTGCAGCTTCTTTCAGTCCTGTGCAGAAGCTCCCCCACCCCGCCATACCAAACACTGATGCAGCCTGGCAGAATGCTGTCCATGGTACATCTATAGAAGTTTTTGAGTGTATTTGTTGACATACCAAATCTCTTCAAACTCCAAATGAAGTATAGCCGCTGTCTTGCCTTCTTTATAGCTGCATCGATATGTTGGGACCAGGTTAGGTCCTCAGAGATCTTGATACTCAGGAACTTGAAACTGCTCACTCTCTCCACTTCTGATCCCTCTATGAGTATCGGTATGTGTTCCTTCATCTTACCCTTCCTGAAGTCCACAATCAGCTCTTTCGTCTTACTGACGTTGAGTGCAAGGTTGTTGCTGTGACACCACTCTAGTGGTTGGCATATCTCACTCCTGTACGCCCTCTCGTCACCATCTGAGATTCTACCAACAATGGTTGTATCATCAGCAAATTTATAGATGGTATTTGAGCTATGCCTAGCCACACAGTCATGGGTATAGAGAGAGTAGAGCAGTGGATGAAGCGCACACCCTTGAGGTGCGCCAGTGTTTTTCATCAGCGAGGAGGATATATTATCACCAATCTGCACAGATTGTAGTCTTCCAGTTAGGAAGCCAAGGAGCCAATTGCAGAGGGAGGTACAGAGGCCCAGGTTCAGTAACTTGTCAATCAGGATTGTGGGAATGATGGTGTTAAATGCTGAGCTACAGTTGATGAACAGCATCCTGACGTAGGTGTTTGTATTGTTCAAATGGTCTAAGGCCATGTGAGGAGCCATCGAGATGCGTCTGCCATTGACTTATTGTGGTGATAGGTCAGCAGCATGGCACCATCTGTCGGGATGGCACCATTTGAGATCAAGCAACATCAGGACAAGAACACTGATGACCCGAGCCAGCCCTTAACTTTGCTTACAACCGTCCATAAGCCCTTCACCCCCAGGGAAAAGCAGAGCATTTTGTCAGAGTTGTCCTCACTTAAGGTTTCCTGCAGGAATACAGAATTCTGTTGCAAGCTCTAGGAAATGGTTGAAATTCACCAGATGCATCCCAGAGATATACATGTGCTGGTAAAAGTGAATGTATGATCCAGGGAGTGCAGGTTATACATGGGCAACTACTGGGAATGAAAGCAATGAAGAGAGATATGACTTCTTTAAAAGAGAAGTGAGGCAGTGACTGTGGGGAGGTGAGAATAACTTGGGAACAATTATGTCAGTGGTTTAGAGAACTGCTGAGCCTGCAGACCATAAATACTGAGTGTATGAGGAGTATTAATGGATGGATAATCCAGGGAGGAATGACTCAGTCTTCCTGAAAATGCTGAAGGAAGACCTGAGCTCACTCACCAGGAAGTTTTAGATTTGGGAGAAGTATCATGGGCCAGTGAGATAGACCAGAGAAGGATGATAAGTCGTTACGTGGCTGTAGCGAATGTAGCTGCCATGACATCACAGAGAACTTGCTTTGTGTGCCAGCAGGGGGGGCACGTAGCAAGGAGCTGCTGGAATAGACATGGGGGAATAAAGGAGATGATTTGTTACAGCTGTGGCCTCTCAGGTCATGGTCAGAGGCAGTGTCCTAAAAACAGAGGAGAGTGTTAAAATCACTCACTAAAGCAGGCAGAATTCACAGCAGAGCCCTTTCTTTCCGATTTAACTGCTGATCAGATTATAGAGCTGGTGAGGTCAGACAAACAGCTGATGGCAGCCCCTGTTGCCCGTGATGGTCATGCATGGATAAACACAAGACGCTTATTGGGGGGGGGGGGGGCAGCAATGTGAAACGTCAGTGGACACGGAGTTGTTAGTATCGATAACTGATCTGGAGAGGCAATTTAGATTACCAACGCAGGAGGTGAAAAAATGAGGGCAAGAGAAGTCAAAACAAGATACTTGAGATTGAGGGAGTTCAGCTTCCTGTAGATTTCTGGGTATGTCCAAACAATGAAGGTACTAACCTGGGGACAGACACACTGAGTAAGGCAGGTACTATCACAGACTCAGAGAGAGGAGAAATAACATGGACAAGACAGTGACAGTGAACATGTGTGACCCATATAGCATCTAACATGGCCCATATAGAGACAGCAGGCCCTAACAGGGAGGCAAGACAGGGCAATGTGTGGGAATGATGTCAGGGGGTCCCAAGGGGAGAGGCCAAGCACAGTCAGGAGCTGTTTGAATTAGTGCAGCTGTCTGAGGAAGGAGCAATGATTAAAGGCTCACCAGAAAGGGGACAGTAAGGAGCAGAAAGGGAACAAGTGGGCAGACATCAGTATGAGGAGTGCAGTGGAAGAACAGAAACTGCAAGTGTACAGAAAGAAACGACAAATGCCAATTTGGTAAGATTACGTGGAGATGTGAAGGACCACTGTAACCAGGGCAACACATTGAGGAATTGAATGACACGTTGCTGGTCAGAGAGAGCCGGAGGGAAAGGAGGTAGACCTTCCACAGCCAGGTGACCAAGTCATGATGAGGGTGCTGCCTGAAAAGGCAGGGTTTGCTCCCAGATGGATATGATCACAGATGGTACTTTAGCAAATGATGCTCGTATCTGTGTGTAGACTCAGCAAGGCAGTGATCGACTACAGTTCAGAAGTGGGTGCCTGCAGTGTGAGATCCTTGCAGCCACCCGAACCCCGCCTGCACGTCGTTGTGAGGACCTGTGAACCTGATATGTTTACCTTGCTGGTGCCCCTGGAAAGAGAGTGTTACTATTAGTAGCTACTACAGAGTTTTAACTGTCAGAGAATGAAGGGGTGAAGATAAAGAATGTGATTCAGCTGCAAATGGCCAGCAGGGAAGGAGGCAACAGGTATATGAATGACTAAGATGCATTTTAAAGACAGTTGATCAAATTTCTGGAACAATCTCTCTGCGTAGTGTCTTGTAGGTAGCTAGTAGGGATGACCATGTAGATGTAGATGCACATAGGGTAATGGGGAGGGGGAAATTCTGAGGCAGGGCATTTTTGCTGCCCTATTTGAGTAGATTCTCCTTAAGGTTGGCTTTTCAATAGGTATATTTAATGTCAGAGAAATGTATATAATATACATCCTGAAATTCTTTTTCTTCACAACCATCCAGGAAAACAGAGGAGTGCCCCTAAGAATAAATGGCAGTTAAATGTGAGAACCCAAAGCCCCCCCCCCACACATAAGCAGCAGCAAGGCAACGATCCCCCCACCAGCAAAAATCATCAGTGCCCCCCACCAAGCACTCAAATGTGAGAACCCTGAGCCCCCCAACCCCCTCCCATGCACAAGCAGCAGCAAGGCAATGAGCCCCTCCCCCACCAGCAAAAATCATCAGTGCTCCCCACCAAGCACTCAAGCGTGCAGCAGAGCATCAAGTAGATACAGACTTGCAGTCCCCCAAAGATTACTCGTCCACCCTATATTCAACATACCACAGGTTCGCTCTCTCCCTAATGGGGAAAAGAAGAGTCTCCTTTTCACAGCGAGAGGGGAGACATAACAAACAACTCCTGGTACAAATTTATTTTTGTTCAGGAAGGCCAAGCAGAGGGACTGTTAGAGAGTATTCTGGAGTTAAGTTATATAGCAAAATATTAACTTCAGCAACCAATCTTTAGACCTGAACATGGACTGGAGATTAAATTTAAGGTGCAGCTCTAGATGATAGGTTCCACAACGCATCCACTACTTCCGATGACAGCTGGCAACCAATGGCAGCTTATTCCTCACTCTCACCACCCTCTGAGTGAAGAAGTACCCCCTCA
Source organism: Hemitrygon akajei (assembly GCF_048418815.1). Taxonomy (NCBI): domain Eukaryota; kingdom Metazoa; phylum Chordata; class Chondrichthyes; order Myliobatiformes; family Dasyatidae; genus Hemitrygon; species Hemitrygon akajei. The sequence goes on from NC_133124.1 coordinate 85,766,543, forward strand.
TGTTCCCCTTAAATATTTCTCCTTTCACTCTTAACCCGTGACCTCTAGTTCTAGTCTCATGCCACCTCAGTGGAAAACACCTGCTTGCATGTACCCTATCTATACCCCTCATTATTTTGTATACCTCTAGCAAATAAGTTCAGTGCTGAGCTGTGAACTGCATTTAATTGAAAACCAGACAATGTTGATTAGCATTCACTTTGAATGTTGTAGTGTATGCCAAATCATCTGAGAGAGGCAGCTGGTAGATACGAAGTAGTCTTTTATTCAACAAAATGAGACACAGCAGGCATCATATCAAGACCCTTTCAGAGGAAGAGGCTTGCTCGACCCACATGATATTTTATATGCTAAAGATCAAAGGACAATTCTATATTTATAAGGTAGTTACAGTGCTTCCTCTGAATTGTGTATAACTTTCACACCTCCTTCTTCGCACCTACAGGGCCACAAGCATGAAACAGGACATTTTACCTAAAGCCCTACTCAGAAAGAAAATTCATATTTGTTGCAGATTTACAACTGAACATCACCAAATCATATTTCAAACTACAAACTTTAATTTCTCAAACTTCTGGTAATTTCTGCCCCTCTGATGAACCAGAATACTGGAGGATATTGCACAGATTCATACCCTCTGGATGAAGAAATTCCTCTTCTCAGTTTTAAAGTGGTGTCCCTTTAATTTACAGGAGACATAAGAGAGAACTTAAGCAAAAAGTTAGGAATGCAAAAAGGGAACATAAAGTGCCATTGGCAAACACAATTAAAGAGAAACACAAAACTTCAATAATTATAATGGAAACAAGATGGCAGCAAGGTTCCCTCCAGGCCAATTTGGTATCTATATGAGGAACCGGGGATCTGAGTGGGGCCTAAATGAATTTTTCTCCTTAGTATTTATTAAGGAGAAGGATGTGGAAGATGAAGAGTTAGGGGAGGGATGCACTGATCAAAGTGAGCGTGCAACAGAGATGATAGGAAGGACAGGCAAGAGATGAGGCATAATCACAGCCAGTAGGATGATTTACAACAGAAAGCAACAAATACTGGACTGGAAGTGTTATATCTGAATGCACACAGCAGGAGAAATAAAATGGACGATCCTGAAATTCAGGTACAGTTTGGCAAGTATGACATTGTGGGTATCTCTGAAATCTGGCTAAAGGATGGCTGCCATTGGGAGCTGAACATTCAAGGATTTATGATGTGTTGGTAAGATAGGTTGGTAAGCAGAGGGGGTGGTGTGGCTCTGTGTATAAGAAATAATATTAAATCATTAGAAAGGGATGACATAGGATCGGAAGGTGTAGAGACACTATGGGTTGAGTTCAGAAATGGCAAGGGTAAAAGGACCCTAATGGCAGTTGTATAGAGGTCTCCAAACAGCAGCCAGGATGTGGATTACAAATTACAGCAGGAGAGAGAAAAGGTGTGTCAGAAGGGCAATGTCATGATAATCATCGGGATTTTAACATGAAAGTGGATTTGGAAAACCAGGCTAGTACTGGATCTCAAGAGAGAGAACTTGTAGATTGTCTAAGGGATGGCTTTTTAGAACAGCTTGTTGTTGAGCCCACTAGGGGATCAGCTGTGCTGGATTGGGTGTTATGCAATGATCCGGATGTGATAAGAGAGCTTAAGGTTAAGGAACCCTTAGGGAACTGTAGTCACAATATGATCGACTTCACTTTGGAATTTGTAAAGGAGAAACTAAATTCCTATGTGTTGGTATTTCAGTGGAATAAAGGAAATTATTCCTTTATTGAGAGAGGAACTGGCCAAGGTTGACTGGAAAGGGACACTAGCAGGAAGGACAGGACAGCAGTAGCTGGAGTTTCTGTGAAAAATGAGTGAAGTGCAAGACAGATATATTCCAAATAAGAAGAAATTTTCAAATGGAAGAAGGACACTACCGTGGCTGACAAGTGAAGTCAGAGTCAAAGTAAAAGCAACAGAGAGGACATACAAGGAAGCCAAAGCTAGTGGGAAGATAGAGGATTGGGAAGCTTTTAAAAACTTGCAGAAGGAAACTAAGAAAGTCATTAAGAAGGAAAAAATGAATTATGAAAGGAAGCTGGCGACTAATATCAAAGAAGATACTAAAAACTTATTTTAAGTATATAAAGGGTAAAAGAGAGTTGAGGGTAGATATAGTACCAATAGAAAATGACACTGGAGATATTGTAATGAGAGACGCAGAAATGGCAGAGGAACTGAATGCGTATTTTGCATCAGTCTTTACAGTGGAAGACTTCTACAGTATACTGGATATTCAAGAGTGTCAGGGAAGTGAAGTTATGTGCAGTGAAAATTACGACTGAGAAGGTGCTCAGGATGCTTAGTGGTCTAAGGGTAGATAAATCTCCTAGACAAGATGGAATGCACCCTTGGGTTCTGAAGGAAGTAGTCTGAGAGATTGTGGAGGCATTAACAATATCTTTCAAGAATTGATAGATTCTGGCTTTGTACTGGCTGACTGGAACATTACAAATGTTACACCACTATTTAAGAAAGGTGGGAGGCAGCAGAAAGGAAACTATAGACCTGTTTGCCTGATATCAGTGGTTGGGAAGTTGATGGAATCGATTGTTAGGAATGAGATTACGGAATACCTGGAGGCACATTGCAAGATAAGCCAAAGCCAGCATAGTTTCCTGAAAGGAAAGACGTGCCTCACAAACCTACTGCAATGTTTTGAAGAAGTTACAAGCAGGGTAGACAAAGGAGGTGTAATAGACATGGTGTACATGAATTTTCAGAAGACCTTTGACAAGGTGCCGCACATAAGGCTGCTTAGCAAGATAAGAGCCCATGGAATTACAGGGAAGTTACTAGCATGGGTGGAGCATTGGCTGATCGGCAGAAAACAGAGAGTGGGAATAAAGGGATCCTATTCTGGCTGCCTGCCTGTTACCAGTGGAGTTCCATAGAGGTCAGTGTTGGGACTGCTGTTTTTTATGATGTACATCACTGATTTTGACTATGGTATTGATGGATTTGTGGCTAAATTTGCCAATGGTACAAAGATATGTGGAGGAGCAGGTAGTTTTGAGGAAACAGAGAGCCTGCAGAGAGACTTAGATAGTTTAGGGGAATGGGCAAAGAATTGGCAAATTAAATACAATGTTGGAAAGTGTATGGTCATGCACTTTGGTAGAAGAAATAAATGGGCAGACTAATATTTTGATGGGGAAAGAATTCAAATGCAGGGATACAAAGGGACTTGGGAGACCTTGTGTAGGATACCCTAAAGGTTAACCTCCAGGTTGAGTTGGTGGTGAAGAAGGTTAATGCAATGTTGGCATTCATTCTAGAATATAAGAACAGGAATGTGATGTTGAGGCTCTATAAGGCACTCGTGAAAGCACACTTGGGGTATTGTGTGCAGTTTTGTGTTCCTTATTTTAGAAAGGATATACTGACGGTGGAGAGGGTTCAGAGAAGATTCATGAGAATAATTCCAGGAATGAAAGGGTTATCAAATGAGGAACATCTGGCAGCTCTTGGGCTGTATTCCTTGGAGTTCGGGAGAATGAGGGGGGATCTCATAGAAACTTTCCAAATGTTAAAAGGCCTGAACAGATTAGATATGGCAATGTTATTTCCTATGGTAGGGGAGTCTTGGACAAGAGGGCATGACTTCAGGTTTGTAGGACATTCATTTAGAACAGAGATGTGGAGAAATTACTTTAGTCAGAGGGTGGTAAATATGTAAAATTTATTATCACAAACAGTTCTGGAGGCCAAGTCATTGGGTGCATTTAAGGCAGAGATAGATAAGTTCTTGATTAGCCAGGGCATCAAAGGGTATGGGGAGAAGGCAGGGGAGTGGGGATGACTGGAAGAATTGGATCAGCCAATGATTGAAGATCACTAAGATCCTATGGTCTTATGGTCTGATGATATTTTGGAACATGTTTTTATGAAGAGACAAGGAGTGTTAAAGAGGTTGGCATATATTTAAGGGGATAAATCCATTGAGTATGACAGTATATGCGCCAGGATACTGTCGGAAGCAAAAGAGGTCTAATCAAAATTGGTAAATCTTTGGATAATGAACCAAAATGCTGGAGGACATTGGATGGGCGAATATTGTTCCTTATTATAAATGTGCAGTAAGAATAAGCCAGGAACCCTTTTATCAATAGTAAAGAAGTTGCTAACGGACAGAATTTATTTTCATTCGGAAAGTCAGAGGCTGATTAGGGTGAGTCACTTGTGACATATTTCAGGAGTAATGGAATAGAGGTAAAAGCCAGTTAACACCCTAACACCCGACAGATGGTAAATGCTGGAATTTGGAGTGACACAATGTGCTGGAGGAACTCAATGGGTCAGGCGCATGTACGGAAGTGAATGCTTAGATGAAGGTATTGGCCTGAAATGAGCAATGAAATCCAGTCTTCAGGAATTAAGAATCGGTCACAATTTAACTTCAACTGATTAGGATTTGGGACCTCCTACAAGTGAAACTATGCAGGGAAGTACAAGTGATGAATGTGCATGTTAATTGGTGGCCCTTAAAGACTTCAGGATGAGTTCAGGGAAAGCATTAAGTGGCCATCTCCCAGATTAACACATAGTATTAGGTATTTCTCTGCCAGTTAATGCACAGTTCACTTAAAATTCTGGCATTATGTATATTCAGGGGGCCATCCCTTAACACTGCAGTAAGGAGATGTATTTTAGGTGTCTGGAAGCTATTGAGCCAGCCACCAGCAATGAATGGCCCAAAGAGCTCTGTTGGTTGGGATGTGCTACGATTGTCAATATGTAATTCAGCAAAGTTACCTTTCTACATTCAAAACATTAAAGATAAGTGGATAATTATATCCATCGAAACTGTAGTTAATTGTTTATTGTTATCATTGGTTATAAAAAAGTATAACGTATGTGAGAAGGGAACTCCAGCAGATCTACTAAGATCTACTGAGTTGAATAAAGACCTCTACGTCTCCAAACAACATATCCATCAGCACAGGTAAATCACAGACTGTGTACTTAGCCCCCTGCTCTCCTTGCTTTACACCTATGCCTGTGTGGCTGAGCACAGCACCAATGCTATATTTATGTTTGCTGACAACACCACCGTCGTAGGCCAAATCAAAAGCGGTGATGAATCAGCATATATGAGGAAGATTGAAAATCTGGCTGAGAACAACCACCTCTCACTCAATGACTGCAAGACCAAGAAGCTGGTTATTGGCTTCAAGAGGTGGAAACCAGAGGTCCATGAGTCAGTCTGCATCGGGGTACAGAGGTAGAGTGGGGGGGGGGGGGAGCATCAGCAACTTTCAATACTGCAGTGCTATCACCTCAGAGAACCTGTCCTGAACCTGTACGTAAGTGTAATTATGAAGAAAGCACAGCTGTGCCTCTATTTCCTTAGGAATTTGCAAAGACTCAGCAACACATTTAAAAATTTGACAAACTTCTATAGATGAGTGGTGGAGCTGGCTGCATCACAGTCTGGTATGGAAACACCAATGCCCTTGAATGGGAAATCCTATGAAAAGTAGTGAATACGGCCCAGACCATCATGGGTAAAGCCCTCCCCATCATTGAGCGCATCTACACAGAGCATTGTCACAGGTTAGCTGTATCCATAATCAGGGAACCCACCATCCAGCTCATTCTCTCTTCTCACTGCTGCCATTAGGAAGAAGGTACGGGGCTTCAGGACTTACACCAGCAGGTCCAGGAACAGTTACTACTCCTCAGTCATCAGGCCCCTGAACCAATGGGGATAACCTCATCCAACTTCACTTGCCTTGTCACTGACATGTTCCCACAATATATGGACTTACTTTCAAGGACTCGTCATTTCATGTTCTTGATATTTATTATTATTATTATTATTTATTTTTCTTTCTTTTTGCATTTGCACAATTTGGTGCCTTTTACACATTGGTTGTCCACCTTGTTGGTGTGGTCTTTCATTAATGCTAATATAGTTATTGGATTTATTGAATATGCTCACAAGAAAATGAATCACATTTCTTATCAATATGTAGTTTGATAAGAAATTTACTTTGAACGATTTTGCTTCTGTGTGGTTCAGTCATGATGGATATTTGCTTCCTGGGCCAAGGGACCTCATGTTTTTGCCTAGCTTGGCTTTCTAAACACAGCAGTTGCCACTTGTAAGATTAAAAAATGTAAGCTCAGCTTCCAACTATATCCTCCGTTTAGATTCTTATCATAAAAGGAAGCCAGTCTTCAGTTCTTAATATGTAAATAGACAGCAGTAATCAGTTTGAAGTTAAAACACAATCTTACAAACAAGCCCTGTGTAAGGAGCAGATTGCCAGCCCACAGCATCTGTTTTATAGCTGAGGAGAAGCAGTATAGGACAATGGGTTATATAATTTGGCTTCTTTCAAACAGACAAGCTGACTAAATTGCTTACTGTAGTTCAAGGAGGCCTGCTAACCAGATGTAGCATATCAAATAACTATTCTATTAATAAATTGGGAGTTTTATGTACTCACGGAAGTTAGCTTCACTGCATTAATTGTGGCTTGGAGAGATCCATGTATTTAAGAAGCTTTTAGACTGTTTGCATAAAAGGGGTACCTGAGGAAATACCACACATGTGTAGGGTCACCCAAGTGGCAAAGAAACTGTAAAGATATGGAGACAGTTCAGGCTTATTAGGACTGGGGTAAGGAACGTCAAGATGTATGAATGAAACACGGGGTGAACGAGAACCCATTTGTCTGGCTTCAATATCTGCAACAGCTGATTCATTTGTCTGCATTGTCGGTGTGTTTTAGAATATAGGTATTGTACCTGTGTTTTGGAAATGCTTTATGTTTTAGAAATGGTATGTGTTTAGGAAATGGTTTGTGTTTTGGAAGTAGTTTATAAGATAGAAATCCTCTGTGAGTTTTAACTGTGTTATAAGAATGTGGCTTGGATTTAAACATACCGTATATCACTGAACATAAATGAACTGTGTTTTAGCTGAATTATCTTCCCCTTGACAGGGAGAGGGGACCCACCATTCAAATAGCGGGTATTGGCAGCTAAACTCCCCATGGAGAATGAACAGGGAAGTGATCTAGACTTTGAAGATTGGGTAGTTACAGAGTAATCTCCCTTTACTGAGAGTACTCTTGGCTGTTTATATCCGATAGGACTTAAAGTCCTCATTTAAGTTTAGAACTTCACGGTCAGCAAACCTTATATATCGTACAGTTCAGTAAGTTCCTCCAGAACTTCGTGAGTTCATGCATATAGGAATCTATCCATTGTGCAACACCCATTGATACTTTAGGAATGTTGAAACTAGACACAGGATGTTGGACGTTCTGTGTTTGCATCATTGTAACTGCATAGGGTGAATCAGTAAATAACTGGATCTACAGGGAGCAAATTGCAACAAGTAAAACATGTGCTGGCAAAATCTAACTCCTTATGACCTTGCATCTTATTGCTTACCTGCACCGTAGCTGTTACATTTAATTTTGCATTATTGTTTGACCTTGTTCTATCACCATGCACTGTGCAATGTTTTTATCTGTGCAAGTATGCAAGATGACCTTATCACTGCACCGCAGTACATGCAACAAATATCAACCAATTCCAATTCCAATGCCAGCAAATGTTAATACTAATTGATCCTTGTTGAAACTCTCAGGTGAGATCAGGGAAGAAGCCTTCTGTATAGGTATGTAATTAATAGACAATAGACAATAGGTGCAGGAGTAGGCCATTCGGCCCTTTGAGCCAGCACCGCCATTCACTGTGATCATGGCTGATCATCCACAATCAGTATCCCGTTCCTGCCTTCTCCCCATATCCCTTGACTCAGCTATCTTTAAGAGCTCTATCTAACTATTTCTTTTTTCCCAGTTCGTCTCCTCACCCCCACTTATTAGTTTAAACACACCCGTGTAGCAGTGGCAAACCTGCCTGCCAGGCACATCACTGCTAATTAACACATAATTCAAGACATTTGTATATTAAATGTGTCATCTCTCAATTTAAAAAAAAATCTGCTGATACCATTTTCCACTGAGATTGTGTGGAGGTGTTCACTAGGTTACCCTGCTTCGTGAAAGTAGCATTTCCTATGAGGTTTGACAATACACATCAGATTTTATCACAACTGTACCTTAACTGATCTACAGTGACTGATGATTACATCAGATGTAACATGGAAGGTCCAATGTTGCTTTAACTTAAGCAACTGAACTCAAGTCCAGCCTGTGGGTTTTGCTAACCTGCACAGAGGTCTTAATGTTCATCATGTAGTAATGTTTATTAAATCTGTGTAATAAATATATACAGTTCACAATATTTCTAATTAGGTTAAGGTCTCATATTTATGAAAGGCCTAGTAAGTACTTCAATGACCTAATTACCATTTCAGTGAATTCATCAAGACAGTACTGTAAGGGAACTTAGCTTTTACTTCTGATTGGTTGTCTTTTTGAAGTATTTCCAACTTTCATTACCATAATTTAGTTTTGAATGTCAAGAATGAGAATGCTCTGCCTATGCTTTTGAGTTTCAAGATCAACTAGTGATCTACAGTTTGTACTCCTGTCTAAAAATTCATCTCCAACCTCAAGGCCTGAGAGTCCAACACAACAAAGAATTAAAATTAGAAATGCAGCTGAAGCAAAGACAAGCAGTTCTGTTTTCCTGCTTTTTCTAGTTCTCTGAGAGCCCATTCTGACTTGCTGTTGGTGAGGTCTGGGTTAGGATGATTCTTTTTAAGTTATATGTCAATGATCTAGATGATGAAATTGATGGCTTTGTTGCGAAGTTTCCAGACAAAATAAAGATAGGTGGAGGGGCAGGAGGTTTTTAGGAAATGGGGAGGGTACAGAAGGACTTAAACAAATTAGGAGAATGGACAAAGAAGTGGCAGATGGAATACAGTGTCAGGTATTATGTACTCTGAAAGAAGAAATGAAAGAGTTGACTATTTTCTAAATAGAGAGAAAATACAAACAACTGAGGTGCAATGGAATTTGGCAGTCCTTGTGCAGGACTCCCTAAAGGCAGGTTGAGTCTGTGGTGAGGAAGGCAAATATGATGTTAGCATTGATTTCAAGAGGACTAGAATATAAAAGCAAGGATGTAATGTTGAGACTTTATAAAGCACTGGTAAGGCCTCACTTGGAGTATTGTTGTAGTTTTGGGCCCCTTACCTAAAGGATGTGCTGAAACTGGAGAGGGTTCAAAGGAGGTTCACGAAAATGATCCAAGGATTAAATGGCTTGTCATATGAAGAACATTTGATGGATTTGGGCTTGTATTTACTCGAATTTATAAGAATGAGGGATGATCTAATTAAAACCTAGCAAATGGTGAAAGGCCTTGACAGAGTGGATATGGAGAGAATGTTTCCTATGGTCAGAGTGTTTGAGACCAGAGGACACAGCCTCAGAATAGAGGGGTGTCCTTTTAGAGTGGAGATGAGGAGGTATTTCTCTTGCCAGAGAGTGGGGAATCTATGGAATTCTTTGCTACAGACAGCTGTGGAGGCCGAGTCTTTATGTATATTTAAGGTAGAAGTAGATAGATTCTTGATTGGTTAGGGCATGAAGGGATATAGGGGGAAGGCAGGAAATTGGGGCTGAGAGGAAAATTGGACCAGCCATGATGAAATGGTGGAGCAGACTCGATGGGCTAAATAGCTTAATTCTGCTCCTATATCTTACGGTCAATTTTAAATGGTTTTATTCGCTGACCCACTTCCTGGAGTAGATAACTCACCTGCCTCTCTTCCCAGCTGTTAAAAGAGAAAGTGGATGGGTACGAGATAGGCTGTGTTCACCTGACCCACCTTCACTAAATTTCAGGGTTCGAGTTACCTCCTACTGCTATGTTGGTTAACACATTGTAAGGGGAAGAGCAAACAACTGTTGCTGACAGGGCCTTAAGGAAGCAGCTACAGATGTACCGTAGATTCCGGATTTTAAGCCGCTACTTTTTTCCCACATTTTGAACAGCTTTGAACTTTGCGGCCAATAATCCGAAGCGGCTAATGCAAGGTTTTTTTCATGCCGCCTCGTAAACATTTTGCCTCATAACAGTAGACCAATAAAATTGATGAGTAGTTCACAGAGGTCCAATGAAATTGTACGATAAATCAAGCGCACTTTCACAATTAAATTATTGTAAATCAGTCATTTGTACTCACCCTCATCAACATGGAAAACACTCGAAGCATTGTGCTGCCTACTTAGTTTAAACTATATTTGTTTTCTGTACTACATCGCGGGATGCTATGACGTCACACCCGGTTTCGCGGTGTCTTGTGGGAAAATGCCGGTTTGCGATAAACGGAAAGGAGGGGGGGAGCGCATTACGCGAGCGGCTTTGGATCTGAGCGAAAACGCTGCTTTTAAGTTAAAGGTGATCAATAACTTTTCCTGGTAGGCTGCAATATATATATTTTTTTTACCAGTCGTTAGGAGATATTGGAATGTTGTTCAGTAAAGAAGTATACGCAACGTATATTTAAAAGTAGCCGCGTACGGGCACGGTTCGAAAAAAAGCATTTGCAATATGTATTTGTTTTTGTTACCATATGGATTTAATTAAAAGTTAAAAAAATCCTCACGTGTAATATCTTTCTGTGTAAATATCTCATATTACAACGTGGGACACCTGCGGCCGAAAATCCGGTGCGGCCTAAAATCCGGTGCGGCCTAAAATCCGATGCGGCCTTTACAATTAAAAAATTGATTTTATTTCTAAAATTAGAGCCAGCGGCTTTTAATCAGGTGCGCTCTGTAGTCCGGAATCTACGGTACTTTACACTGCTCTGACTTTGTGCAAGCAACTTGCTCACTAGGTTTGAACAACAGCACAAAGTCACCCTACAGAATGCAAGGGTATAATGAACAAAATTATAGTAGACTTTGGAAATATGTGGAGAAGTACTTGCTGCTGAAAGGTAAAATTATAATAAATAAGCTTTTATGATACAAATTAAAGAGATTACATTTGTATAATTACTTCTTATGAACTTTGCCAAGGAGCCAAAACAAAATTCACGGAGTGTTTGACGTAACTGTAATTATATGTTCTCCTATACTGTTTGCAGTCTTAATCACAAAGCTAGAACATGCATCTAACTGGTAACCTTTATGATTTCTGGACACTTCATAGGAACTTACAGCTAATGGATTATCTCAAAGTCTCCAGTTACCTATTCCACAAGTTTCAAAAGCATTGAACTGCAACAGTATTCTCTTCCTTGAGATGTAAAATTCAAAATTGTTTAACGTAATTTCCAGAACACAAGTGTAAAGGAGAATGAAATAATTGTTACTCCAGGATCCAATGCAGCACAAAAAAAACCCGCAATAAGATAAAGAACACAATAATAAAAAAAAATAAATATTAATACATAGATTGATTGTATATCCATAAAGTGACACTAGGCACCGGAGTGTCTGTATATAAGGTGACTCTGACAGGAAATGATAAAGTAGTGTGGTTGGGGGTGTGGGGAGATGGGTTAATGGGTGAAGGTGTTGATCAGTCTTACTGCTTAGGGGAAGTCTGGCGATCCTGGTGTGAATGTTACGTAGACTCCTCCTTGAGGGGAGTGGGACAAACAGTACATGAGCAGGGTGGGTGGGATCTTTCATGATGTTATCAGCCTTTTTCCAGCAGGTAGTCTGGTGCCGGTGATGCATTGGGAGTTTTGACTACCTATCGTAGACCCTTCCCGTGCACCACAGTGCAGTTTCTGTACCATGTAACCATGGATGCGATTTACCGTGCATCTGTAGAAGGTTGTCAGTATTGATGTACATAGCCCAGTTCTTTTCAGCCTCCTCAGAAACTAGAGGCATTGGTAAGTTTGCTGGATTGTGTGGGATGTGTTCTGGGACCAGTTTCCAGGAGTTTGAAACTGCCTGCAGTTTCCCCTGCTGTGTTGCCAGTATAAAGAGGGGTGTGAGTGGTACGAGTCATTTCGAAGTCAGGAAGTACCTCCTTTGTCTTGTTGACATTGCGGAAGAGGTTACTTGCCTGGTAAAAAGCCTTGAGCTCTTCCACCTCCTCTCTATAGGCTATCTCAACTTTGGAAATGAGCCACACCGATGTATCATTGACGAATTTGACAATGTGATTCCTCGGGTGTTTGGCTATGCAGTCATGTGTGAGCAGAGTGTACAGCAGTGGGCTCAGTGTACAGTCCTGGGGGCCACCAGTGTTGAGAATGAGGGAGATGAAGGAACAGTTATGCATCTTGACAATCTGAGATCTGTTCATTGAGAAATCTAACACCGAGTTGCACAGTGGCATTTTTCAACTGAGGAGGAGGAGCCGGTTCACTAAGATCTGCGGGACCTGCATGCTGAACTGAAGTCCAGACACAGCATTCTGACATACAATACCATGCAAAGGTCTTAGGCACATACATGCAGCCCGGGAGCCTGAGACTTTTACACAGTTCTGCATGGAGAGGAGAGCGAGTTTGCAAATATAACCATATAACAATTACAGCACGGAAACAGGCCATCTCAGCCCTTCTAGTCCGAGCCGGACGCTTACTAAATCTAGCAGGAGCAAAGAATGTGGGAATGGTAAAGGTGGAATGCCACAGAAGGTGTGTGGGTGAGGAGTGCCGGGGCGGGAGATTCTGAGGCAGGGTATTTTTTTCTGCCCTATTTAAGTGAATCCTCAAGGTTGGCCATTCCTGATACAAATATATTTATGTCCAGGAGGGCAAAGAGGTGGGACTGTTCAGGCATTTTTGGGGTTAGGACATATAATAAGTAACTTCTGCCACTAATTTTCAAATCTGAATATGGACTGTGGATTAAATTTAAAATGCAGCTCTGAAAAATGGGTTCCTAAGGTTCAAAGGTTCAATTTAATGTCGGAGAAATGTATACAACATACATCCTGAAATGCTTTTTCTTCGCAAACATCCACGAAAACAGCAAAGTGCCCCAAAGAATAAATGGCAGTTAAATGTGAGAACCCCAACATTCCTCCCAACTACCCCCTCCCGTGCGTAAGCGGCGGCGAGCAACAATCCCCCCTCCTCCCACCAGCAAAACAAAAAATGCACCTGCTACCAAGCACAAGTGTGAGCTAAGCAACAGCAAAGACACAGACACTGTTACCCCAAAGACTATCACAATTCATCTGGCTTTTGGCAAACCCACAGGTTGTCTCTCTCCCTAATAATGGAGAGGGAGGTGTCCCCCACTTTCACAGCGAGCGGGAGACATAACAATAACCCGCTGGTTTACAATGTTAAAAAGTCCATTTCATCGCTTTTTTTTTTGAGATCTGTGCCCAAAGATCGCAAAGATCTTGGGTCTTCAGGCTCACAGTGAAAGATTTTCCAGCCTCCCCGACGACACACGAGTCTCCTGCCGTGACAACAACCCTCAATCCGCCCGTCTCCAGAGCCCCGAGACCTTAGGCTTCCAAACATTAGGCTGCCTCTCAGGCCGAATTCTTGGCGTGCTGAGCATCGGCCAGCCCTGAAACTCCGAGAACGAGTCCCATTCCTGCAAAGAACCGAAGAACCGAAAGAACCCTGAAAGGGAAAAATAAAGATAGTAAAGAGCTGTTTCTGAAGATGCAAGCAAAGGAGTCGCCGTTTAGCGCCATCTTAACTCCGCTATAAATCACAGATAATGGGAAGATCAGACAATGCTGATTAAAATTCATTTGGGTGTCTGCTGTCGGTGCAGAGCAGGAGGTATGAAGGGTGTATGTCATTTCCAAGGAAGTATTGTGGATGCACTGCTAATAAGGAATTGTCTTTTGATCTTTAACACATGAACTGTCGTGTAGCATTGGGTCTCCTGTAATTATGAAGAGAACGTCCAGATGCTTGTTTTGTAGAGAGTTGTTGATATTGTAAAGCTTCCTCAGTGCACCCTTGGTGTTAACATTCAAGTGATGTAGATAGCAGTGATGAAGACTACAGTAAACTCCCTGAGCAGGTAATGTGGCCAGCACTTAATTCACAGCACAGATTTTCAAAATAAAATAAATTCCAGAATTCTGGAAGAAGTAAAGTAAGACTACATGCTAGATATTCACTGAACTGATTCCAACATGTTCATTATAGCTGTGTCCTCATTCAAAACACAGTGGCCTGGGAACACTGTGGACAACACACAGCTACTGGCTAGATCTGTAAGCGGACTCAACAGCTCAAACAATGGAAAAAACTTTTCGGACGAAGGGTCTCAGCCCGAAATGTCAACAGCGCTCCTCCCTACAGATGCTGCCTGCTCTGCTGCGTTCCACCAACATTTTGTGTGTGTTGCTTGAAAAAACTTTCAGCTAGTCATATTGAAAATTTGCTGGAATGAAGCAGGAAGATGTACGTTAGCCTGAGTTAATTCAAAGTAAAATTATTACAGAAAGAGGAATAAAAAAGAGGGGGAAAGGACAAATAAAAAATTATAAAACTTTTTATAAAACCAGTCCTGCCGAAGGATCTCGACCCAAAACATCAACTGTAATTTTTTCCATAGACGTTGCATGACCTGCTGAGTTCCTCCAGCATATTATGTGTGTTTCTTGGATTTCCAGCATCTGCAGATTTTCTCTTGTTTGTGATTGGATTACAACACTGCGAGGTCTTTTCCAAGGATGCCTACTCTGAAGAAGTTTAAATCTTCCCTTCGATAGGAGTTCAGTGAAACCCTCTCTCACTGTTCCCCCTTTGTGATCTCTGCTGTCCTGCTGAAGGGTCTCAGCCCAAAACGTCAACTGTACTTCTTTCATAGATGCTGCCTGGCCTGCTGAGTTCCTCCAGCAGTTTGTGTGTGTTGCTTGGATTTCCAGCATCTGCAGATTTTCTCTTGTTTATAAAACTTTTTGTTTCAATATCCATCAACAATTAACCCTGAATGAATGACACTTTATTCTTTGTTCATATTCATTCAGAGTAACCTGTAAAAAGGTATTTATACAGACAAAATGATATTTTGCAGCTTTAGTTCACATCTTACCATGCAAGAATAGGAATCCTGTGATGTTTTATAAGCCAACTAGTTCAGTCTCAGTTTTGTAAGATTGCTCTGCTTGCAACTCTTGGATTTCATACAAACATACAAATTAGGAGCAGGAGGAGCAAGCTACCCGCACTGTTCTGCCTTTAACAAAATCAGGGTAATCACAATTCTGCAGTTCTTTCTCCATGGTAACTAGTCACTTGCTTACTTATCAAGTATCTATCTGCTTCTGCTTTCATAATATTCAAATACTCTGCTTGCTTTTCTCCTTTAACAAGAGATTTTGAAGGACCTCTGACCCTCTAAGAGGAAAAAATAACAAGACATTCCCATCTTAAATGGGGGATAATTTATTTTTAAACTATGGCCCAATTTCTGGATTCTCCCACAAGAGAGTTATCTACCCTTGACTGAAATTGCAGTGGTATTTATATGTAAGCTGTAGTGAGTAACATAATGCTCAATTATCTTAAATATAATGTTAAGGGACAGATTTTTCTGCTGTTCTAGTCAGCAGTATCTTGCCAGAAGCAAATTGTGGGTGTTACACTGCAATTGATGCTAATTGAGGGGAGCTGAACACTGTAATAATAGCATTAGGTTAAACAAAGTGTCCATATGATATTAGTGCCAGAGCTAACTGTCCCCGAAACATTCAAAATTGGTTAATGCTATCTCTACACAATTTTCATCTGTGCAACAAACAATCTGCTGGAGGAACTCTGTGGGCTGAGCAGCATCTCCAGGAGGGAAAGGATTTGTTGACGTTTCAGGTTGAAACCCTGCATGAAGACAAACATTGACAATTCCTGTCCTCCCACAGATGCTGCTCAACCCACAGAGTTCTTCCAGCAAATTGCTTGCTGCTCCAGACTCAAACATCTGCTGTCTGCTTAGAGGGCTATGGGTAACCCTAGGTAATTTCTAAAGTAAGTACATGTTCGGCACAGCATTGTGGGCCAAAGGGCCTGTATTGTGCTGTAGGTTTTCTATGTTCTATGTTCACTCATGCCTTCATCTGTACAATGCTATTTATTTTCTCTGGCATTTCACATGTGAAATGTTAGATCTGTTTTTAGTTATGTAAAGTTCATTCTGAAGTGATTCTTGCAATGATTATTTAAAAATGTTTTCAAACATGGAGGTCAGTTTGAGTGTGAATCATTGCCTTGGGTTGGCTCAATTGATGTTGTAGTTCATATACAGATCGACATTGGAAAAGAATGAGTGTGCCATTGAAATAGGGAATGCAAGCAGTTTGATCCGTCACACCACCCAAACAGCTTACAGATATGTTCTAAAATTACTTACTAGAAATATATGAGGTAGGAAGCTCTTTTTGCTATTCAGAGATGTAGATTTTTAATGTAAAGACTTCAGAATGCAAAAGAATCATTAATCAAACAATGGGTGTTTGGTCCAGAAGCTAACTCCACCACTCCATCATGCATAGTTTATTCTGTTATGATTAGTCGTTTGTGGTGTGGTCAAGGTTGTCTGTGAATGGGTATCAATTCATGCAGCCCTCTTTTGAACTTGGATCTGAAAATACTCTAGGCTTCCAGCACTTCCAATGGAGCCAACTTAGCTTGTAATGGGCCAGCCAATTTGTTATTCTTGGCAAGTTATTTGCAACATGATTCACACCATATGCCATGTTAGGAAGTGTGCTGGAATGTCTGAGGATCTCATATACCGAAAGTCCATTGAGTTGATGGATTATCATGTCAGTCATCATGTGAGCCCGATTTAATGTTACAATTGACAAATTGGACTGCAACACCACATGTTCAACTTGCACAGAAGCTCAATTGACTGGGTCATCCTTAAAGGAATGTGAATACTAGTCTTTCTTTTTTGCATTGCTTCCTGAAGATTAGTAGTATTGTCAGGGATGCCTGCCACCCTGGTCATTCCCTTTTCTCTGTCACATCTTGTGGAAGACGGTACAGGATTTTGAAAGCCCAGGCAACCAGACTCGAGAACAAATTCTTTCTCGCTGCTATCAGGTTTACAAACGGATCAGCCATTCAGGCAGTATCTATGGGGGGAAATAAACAGTCAATGTTTTCAGTCAAGTTCTTTCATTTGGACTGATTTTTGTTGAGTCCTTATGAAGGGTCTTGACCTGAACTGTTGGCTGTTCATTTCAGTTGATAGATTTTGCCTGACTTGCCAAGACTTTCCAGCCTTTCACGTGTTGCTTCATTTTCCAGGATCCAAAGCCTCCTGTGTCTCTTTCTGAACCTATCACGTCTTTCACATCACCTTCTTCAAATTCTCAACTACATTCTCAAACCATTAATAGTCCCTCTCGATTATTCCATTATTGTCACTTAAGCATTTCTTTTTGCACTTCTTCAGATCACTCGACGCTGATTGCACCAATGTGTTATTTTACACTCATTGCAGTATTTATTGCATTTATTATTATCATGATACTTTTTAATCTGCGAGCTTCACATAAGCAAGGAATTTTATTGCACCCCTGGTGTATCTCCAATAAACGAATTGGAATCTTCTGTTCTTTTCTGCACTGCTTCCCTGTTTTAGTTTGTAATGCCTCAAATTGTTTCCTCCTACTGCTGCAGTCAGACTGATCATTCTTCTCCTCATCAGCCCAGCCAAGATTTCCTATTCCATGTAAGGCCATAAGATATAGGAGCAGAATTAGGCCATTTCACCCATTGAATCTGCTCTGCTATTTCATCATGGCTAATCCAAATTTCCTCTCAGCCCTAGTCTCCTGCCTTTTTTCTGTATCCCTTCATACTCCGAACAATCAAGCATCTATCAACTTCTCCCATAAATATACATGAAGACTTGCCCTCCACAGCTGCCTGTGGCAAAGAATTCCACAGACACACCACTCTCTGGCTAAAGAAATTCCTCCTCATCTTCTTCTAAAAGGAAGCCCCTCTAATCTGAGGTTGTGTCTTCTAGTCTTGGACTCTCCCACCATAGGAAACATCCTCTCCAGATCCACTCTGTCAAGGCCTTTCACCATTCAATAGGTTTCAATTAGGATACCTCTCATTCTTATAAATTCCAGGGAATATAGGCCCAGAGCCATCAAGCACTCTTCATATAACAAGCCATTCAATTCTTGAATCATTTTTATGAATCTCCTTTGAACCCTTTCCAGTTTCAGCACATCCAAGATAAAGGGGCTCAGAGCTGCTTCAAATACTCCAAATGAGGCCTTGCCAGTGTTTCATAATGTCTCAACATCACATCCTTGCTTTCATATTCTAGTCTTCCTGAAATGAATGCTAACATTACATTGTCTTACTCATCACAGACTCAACCTGAAAATTAAACTTTAGGCAATCCTGCACAAGGACTCCCAAGTCATTTTGCACCTCCGTTTTTTGAATTTTCACTCCATTTAGAAAATAGTCAACCCTTTTGTTTCTTCTACTAAATTCTACTAAAGTGCATGACCACACACTACCAGACTCTGTATTCCATCAGCCATTTCTTTGCCCATTCTCCTAATCTGTATAAATCTTTCCATAGACTCTTTACTTCCTCAAAGCTATCCATCCCATAATGTCATGAAAAAGGAAAAGGAAGTCAGAATGCAGAATATAGTGTAGCATGATGTCACATGGAAAGGGCAGTGTATGTGGACAAATGCAGTGCAAAGCTAGGGAAAGAACAGTTAATCTCAATAATGGGTATTGAGAAGGCAGCAGAAATTCACGTATGTACTGTGACAGGTCAAATGGAGATGTACATTGCCTGTCTAGGTTCTGACGCTGATTTTAGCTGCAAGTATTCCTTTGATGTTTATCCTTTTCTATAAAATTTTACTGAGGGAAGAAGCTTGGAAAACAATCGTAGAACCAACTATGATTCAATTGATTTTGATTGTTTAACTGCAATAATCATTTTCAAGTAAGAGTATAATTGAACTTTTGCAACTTGTAATAGGGGAAAAGAAGAGCTGCAATAAATCTTCATCGTTCAGTTAGATTGTGGCTGATCTCATCTTAGCTTCCACAACACCTTCCTGACTGACCCTCATACCCCTTTTATACAAAAATCTATCTAGTTCAGTGTTGCATTTCCCTCAGTCTGAGATACAGAACTCCAAGATGCAGATCCTCTGAGAGAAGACCTAAGGTTTTTCATCCTAAAATGGATGACCCCTTATTCTCACCTATTTGACTATTTCTAAATCCACTCATGAGAGAGGAAATGTCATCTCAGCATCTACCTTGTCAAATCCTTTCAGAATTTTATACAGTATGTCTCAGTTTTCTAGGGCATTCTGAATATATGGCATATCTTAACCCTAATTTTACTGTTTTTCACTAGCCCTTTTCATTTAGTTTAATTAATACTTCACATTTAGAAATATAATGAAGCTCTCAATTTACCAGCATGACTTGATCTTCAGACCATAACTTTTGTCAATGGCATTATTCTTCAGAGAATTGAGCAATTTCTATATTGGCACAAGCTCTGGATTTCATTTAAGTCAGAAGCAAAGTACTGCAGATGCTGGTCATCAGAAATCAATGTAACATCACTAGAAATACTTAACAGAAAAAGTGGCATTCATGAAGAACAGCAGAGCAAAAATTTTAGATTATAATATGTAATAGAATCATAAAAGGAAAACCAAAAGTCTGTTACTGTTTTTGCTGGTGAAAACAGCAAATCTCATGACATATAAATGAGTGATAATAAACTTGATTCTGATTCTGTGGATGCTAGAATGTGGAGCAACAAACAAGACTGATGTTTTGAACTGAAAATTCGACAATTCCGTTCCTCCCATAGTTTCTCCAGCAAGTGGCTTGTTGTTAAAACAGAAAATGTTGGAAAAACTCAGCACATCAGGTATCATCAGCTGGAAGACGGTCAGAATCCATTCAAGTTATTGACCATTCATCACTACTTAACATTTAAAGTTAATTGTTTTTCACTAGCAAAAAATGCCTGGCCTACTGAGCATTATTATCACTGTCTGTTTTTAATCCTTTTTTTCACTCACTTGTTTTCATTCTGTTTTTACTCACATGCCAGTCCCACCATGTTGTTTTTTTCTCATAGAAAATCAACTGTCAATTTGATTAAATGTTGGTTTCAGGGGGGAAAAAGTCATTGCTACTAACTTCAATGAGATGATTTTCCTGATTCCAACTTCAAACAAGTCTCCTGCCAGCTCACTATATTTCCTTTGCCATTTTTCTATTTCTGCTGACCATGTGTCAATGTGAAATATGTTATGCATTTCAAGAAGCAGATTTGGAATTTGACTAAAACTCCAGTAAGTAATCTGACTTCATTTCAACCACATTCTGAGTGTGGTCAGCCATAAATTTTTAAAATGCCAAGATAAACCTAGAGTGACTCCCAAATGCTCTTAAATGGTGCTGGAAGGTATCTGCTAGGTAGTGAGGCTTTGTGTCTTCACTGAAACGCATATAATCCTGAGCAAAATGCAGATCGTGCTGTCACTGGATGTGCTAAGTAAGACATTAATTATGTCTTATATCATGGCAAAAGGAATGGCACAATTAGACAACTGAGCAACCTTTCATTCTATCATGTTCATCAGGTTTCAGAAGCAGGTTGATTATCACTGCCATCTGCCATCAGGTTTGTTGTTTTGCTGTGGCAGTACAGTGCAAGACATAAAAGTAGCTATAACTTTGTAATTTGAAGTTTGTAGGCACTATGGGGTGAGGGTGACCAGGTGAGGTGACCAGCTTTGCCGAACGTAATGTCAGCCAACCACAGGCCCGTGACTGCACTTCCTCTGGGTCAGTAGCTTGGTCAGCTGCCATAGTCCACATCTATAAGTATGGGCCTCAACGGCTGGCAGTGATGAGCAATCAACCTCATTATTTTTCCTCTTGATATGCTGTATATCAGTTGTGAACTTGGATATGTGGGCCAGGTGGACCAGGGGTCTGATATTTTGGCCATCACATGCCACATGCACAAAGGGTTGGTGGTCAACGAGCAATGAGAAATGGCCACCCTCTAGAAGAAAATGAAAATAGGGAACAGCCAAATAGAGACCAAGAAGCTCACAGTAAAACGTCCCTGCGGTGGGGGGAGGGGGGGGGGAGCTTCTGGCTGAAGAAGGGGAGCGGCTGCCACATGCCTCTGATCAGCTGTTCGTGCACAGCCCCCACAGCATCGTCTGAAGCATCAGTAGTAATTGGGCTCCAGCAGGGTTGTGTTGGGAAGAGCTTGTTTGATATTATCAACTACCCTAATCATGTCCGCTGACCAGTCAAGCACATGATTAGATGTATTATTGCCTTTAAGTGCACTATACAAAGTAACAGAAGTTCAGCAACTCATGGAATGAAGCAGTGATAGAAATGCACCATGCCCAAATGCCCCTGTAGGTTTTTAGTAGTGCGAGGCGGTGGGAAAACCATCAAAGGGGTTTCGCACCTTCTGTGGAGATGCGCTGGCTTAGAAAGTCAATGGTTGACAACCCAAACTGGCACTTAGCAGAGTTATTAATCAACCCTTGTTGGTTTAAGTGATTGAAGAACGTGCAGAGATGAGATACGTGTTTGAATAGGGATGTACTAGTGACAAGTGTGTCATCCAGGTAAACAAAAAGAAAACCTTCAGTCTTTTAATAGAGTCCATCAGCCATTGGAAAGTCAGTGCTACATGTACAATGTTTGAAATACATCTTATGGAAATGTTTGTTTGATGATGAACTTCAATTAAAAAAATAAATTAACGAAAAAAAAAAGGAAAGTCAGTGCTGCATTTTTCAGCCCAAACGGTATGCACAGAAACTCAGAAAAGCCAATGAGGTTATCACAGCCATTTTGGGTATGTCCTGTGGTGAACTACATATACCTGTCTGGACACGCCCCCCCCCCCCCCCCCGCTGACTGCTCTCTGTGGCTCCTCCCACAGACCCCTGTATAAAGGCGATTGGAGGCACTGCTCCTCCCTCAGTCTCCAGGATGTCGTATGGTGGTCTCTTGCTGCTGACTGCTCTCTTCCAGCAAATAAAAGCCTATATCTCGCCTCACGTCTCCGAGAGTTATTGATGGTGCATCATGTCCTCCAAGCACATGGGCACAGGTAGCCCCTAACTAGATCAACTTTGGAAAAAATTAACTTTCCAGTTAAACGTGCTGAAAAGTCTTGGATGTGTGAGACAGGGTAACATTCGTGGTGGTGATCTCGTGAAAGACTAAGGGACTATATAGAGGGGCAAAGCCCTGGGGCTATTCGTCTGGTATACAATGCCAAGCCTGCCACGTTGGCAAACGCAGCCTTTGCATTCGCCAGCTTATGTGGGTCCAGTCTGCTTGCACAGGCATGGACTGGTGGTCCAATTGTAGAAATGTGGCACGTGATCCCATGTTTTGTGACTGTAGTGGAGAACGTGGTCTTGGTGAGGTTTGCAAATGCACCCAGCAGTCAAGTAAACTTACATACAGTGGTGCATGCAGGGTCATCACTGGGGGAGCAAGGCAATGACCCAAAGTCCTTGACGTCCATAAGCCATTAGTTGTTAAGATTGACTAATAGTCCTTGTCAGGAAATCTGCACTGAGCAGAAGTCTGCCACTTTAGCCAAAACAAAGTCTGTGTACCATCGCCCACTGCTGCCACTGGTGGCTTCCAGCGAGATTTCATCTGGTAGCACATTCACACGAGCACCTGTGTCACACAGGAAGTATTGTCCTGTAGTGAACAGTAGACAGTCCTGGCAGCTGGAACCTACGGTGTTCACAGACTCCCGATGTCGCGATGCGCTGGCACTGTCAAAGCTACAAGGTGGTTGGCACTTCCTAGCATTCATACCAAACTTGATCAGTCATTTTTTGCATGAAGAGTTCTTTAAAAAATCTTTCACTGATGGTGACTTCCCAGGAGAGACAGCATGTTGTCCATTAGCTCCGACAGCTTAGCGTAGCCAAGGCCGGGCAAGGAGAGCAATCATTTGGTGTCCAAAAGCCTGTAAAAGGTGAGTTTTCAGCGATCAGAATTTATCGTGTTCAAGTGGGTGTTCTAGTAGACTTATCACCTTGCAGTCGTGGAGTTGCCAAGCGATGATACCACATAGTAGAGTTTGGTGTCATCAGCTATGATTTCTCACAACGTGAACTGGGTCTTGGTTTGTACAAATCAAACAATGGCATTTTGCTCCCAAAACTCTGGCAGTTTCACAGCGACTGCGTTGGCTGACATGTTCAATAACTCTGGAATCACCCTAGAGCATCGGGGTCACTAATGTAGGTTTTCCAAAATAAAATGACATGAGGCGTTTTATGTTAAAAAAAAAATTGAGCTAAATTATTGTACTCCAAGCACTAAGCACAAAACGCAGTAACGGTACTTAACGTAATCACGTTATCACTTCAGACCAGCTTCTTAAAGTGAATCCCAACTCAATGTCGGTGGTTGTGAATTATGTCTGTTTCCACCAATTACAGTATCCTACAGCACCATCTCAGTCCCCTGGATAAACACCCTGACCATGATAGTCATGTTGTAAGAGGATTACCACAGAGGCAGAAAGGTTTTGGATAGTAGCCTTTCTCCAGTATAGTTGCCTTGCAGAATTGGATGGCCTACCTACAGAGAATGGTGTTACTTGTGCTGTTATCTGTCAAGAATGCTTCACTACATTCCTGTTGAGTAGCGGAACATAACTCATTGATTCTCTCCAACAGTTGGTGAATAAGATTAATAAAGTGGCGGACTAGTTCCATTGCTCTCACATTCCAGGGGCAAGCTGGTGGCTTTATGTGGCACCAAGAGGTTGATGGACAACTTTAGCACACTGGGTCATGACTAGTGGGCTTATTGCACTGGGTATCATAGTTTTGCACTTTACATGTAGTTTAGTGTGGTGTTTGTGGGGGCTATACAAGCCTGAGGATCATGTCTTTTGAGTGATGGTATGGAACGTAAAGGGTTAAGTTAACTGCAGCCAAAATCTGCTTCCGCTGTGTCTGCCGCTGATTGGCCCATTTGAAGGATGTAGCAGCTCCCTCCATTGGCTGGCCTTTGCACCACGGCACCAGCTTCCAGGTTTGGGCTCCCAAGGGTTATAAGAATAGTGTGTGCCTGATGCTCTGTCTCTAGGGGCTCCCATCTGGCAGGATCATGACCAGGGCTGAAGAACCATTGGGAAAGTGTACTGCAGATTAGAACTTGTTTGACTTAGATGCTTGGTTGACTGTTTCACTGTTGTTTGTAAATAAATAGTTATTGTGCTTCCTTGCACTCGGTGACCTCTATCACACTTACTGAAGCTGAGGATCTGCTTCTGCAATACAAACTTATAAATAGTAAATAAGTAAATAGCAGAAAATAATAGCAAGTCAGTGTTCATGAACCATTCAGAAATTTGTTGGTGGAGGGGTAGAAGCTGCTCCTAGAATGTTGAATGTGAGTCTTCAGGCTCCTGTACCTCCTACCTGATTGTAGTAATGAGAAGTGGCAAGACAGTGATGATAAAGGTCCTTAATGATGGATGCCACCTTCTTGCGACACTAGCTCTTTAAGATGTCCTCGACTTGTGGCCGTGATGGAACCAGAAAAAAATGTTCTTCACCATGCATCTACATATATAGAAATTTGATAGACACTTTGATGATATACCAGATCTCCTCAAACTCCTAATGAAGTACTGCCACTGGCATGCTTTTTTCTTTATAACATCAATGTGTGGAGGCCAGGAGATTCATGTGCAAGTACATAGAAACATTGAAAATAGAGGACTAGGCCATTTGGCTCCTTGTACTGATCATGGCCAATCTTTCCACATTCAGCATCTTTTTGCTGGTCTTTCTCTATAATCTTAGATTTTTCCTTGGAACATAAGAGGTTGAGGAGTGATCTTATGGAGGTTTACGAGGGGAGTAGAAAGGGTGAATGTATATACCGTAGATTCCAGACTACAGAGCGCACCTGATTAAAAGCCGCTGGCTCTAATTTTAGAAATAAAATCATTTTTTTAATTGTAAAGGCCGCACCGGATTTTAGGCTGCACCGGATTTTCGGCCGCAGGTGTCCCACGTTGTAATATGAGATATTTACACAGAAAGATATCACACGTGAGGATTTTTTAACTTTTAATTAAATCCATATGGTAACAAAAACAAATACATATTGCAAATGCTTTTTTTCGAACCGTGCCCGTAACACGGCTACTTTTAAATATACGTTGCGTATACTTCTTTACTGAACAACATTCCAATATCTCCTAACGACTGGTAAAAAATATATATACTGCAGCCTACCAGGAAAAGTTATTGATCGCCTTTAACTTAAAAGCAGCGTTTTCGCTCGGGTCTGATGCCGCTCCGCCACTCGACCCCCACCTTTCCGTTTATTCGCAAACGGCGTTTTCCCACAAGACACCGCGAAACCGGGTGTGACGTCATAGCATCCCGCGATGTAGTACAGAAAACAAATATAGTTAAAACTCTTCTAACTTTAACTAGAAAATGAATTACTAAGCGAAAATATTATAAACTAAATAACTGCCATAAGGCAGCACAATGCTTTTCTTCGAGTGTTTTCCATGTTGATGAGGGTGAGTACAAATGACTGATTTACAATAATTTAATTGTGAAAGTGCGCTTGATTTATCGTACAATTTCATTGGACCTCTGTGAACTACTCATCAATTTTATTGGTCTACTGTTATGAGGCAAAATGTTTACGAGGCGGCATGAAAAAAATCATGTATTAGCCGCTCCGGATTAAAGGCCGCAAAGTTCAAAGCTGTTCAAAATGTGGGAAAAAAGTAGCGGCTTAAAATCCGGAATCTACGGTAGTCCTTTTCCCAGGGGGATAGAACAAAACATTAGAAGGAGTATATTTAACATACGAGATTAAAGATGGCAAGAGACTAAAAGGGCAACCTCTTCATACGGGGGACAGTGTATGTACAGAATGAACTTCCAGAGGAATTGGCTGAGGCAGGGAGAATACCAATATTTAGAAAACATTTGCTTACGGTCTAGGACAGGATATATCTAGAGGGATGTGGCCCAAATGTGGGTAAATGGGACTAGCTTGATGGGTGGTCAGCATGGATGAGAAGGACCAAAGAGACAGTTAGCATACCATAGCTGCTCTGTGACTTTACTGTCTGAATCTATTGTATATACCTTGATCTCTTTAGCCATTAATAATATTTATAGAATATCTTGGATATATTCAATGATTGGCTTCAACTGCCTTCTGTTGCAGGGAATTTCACAAGTTCACTATTTGCAGAGTGAAAAAAAAATCTTCTCACTGAACTTCCAAATGGCCTGTCCTGTATTATTTGGTCTCTAGTTTTGGAAACAGCCTCACTGCATTAATTCTACCCAGACCTGTTAGAAATGTCACTGTTTATACCAGTGTCTGAGAAGAGCATGGTAACCTGCCTCAATGACTATCATCTTGTAACACTTATATCCAATTGTGATGAAGTGCTTTGAGAGACTGGTGATGAAACATGTCAACTCTTGCCTGGGGAGTGACTTGGATCCATTCCAATTTGCCTACGGTCACAACAGGTCAACAGCAGATGCCATTTCATTGACTCTGCACTCAACCCTGGAACATTGGGACAGTGAAGATGCATACATCAGGATACTCTTCAATAACTACAACTTCACATTAAGTATTATCATCACATCAAAACTAACCAATAAGCTCCAAGACCTGGGCCTCAGTACTTCCTTGTGCAACTGGATCCTTGATTTCTTCACTTGCAGACCCCAGCCAGTTCAGACTGGCAACATCTCCTCCACAATCACAATTAGCATATGTACACCACAAGACTGTGTGCTTAGTCCCCTCCTCTACTCACTTTATAAGACCATAAGATGACAAGACTTAGGAGCATAATTAGACCATTTGGCTGATTGAGTCTGCTCCACTGTTCCATCATGGCTGACTTATTATGCCTCTCAATCCCATTCTCCTGCCTACTCCCTGTAACAATTGACTAATCAAGAATCTATCAACCTTCACTTTGAACATACTCAGTGACAGGGATAGTCATCTGTGGCAATGTATACCAACCTCTGGTTAAAGAGATTCCTCCTCATCTCTATTCTAAATGGACATTCCTCCATTCAAACAAATGTAGTCTAAACAATGCCTTATAAAACCTCAGCATTACATCCATGCTCTTATATTCTAGTCCTCTTGAAAGGAATGCTAACATTGCATTTGCCGTCTTTACCACCAACTCAACCTGCAAGTTAACTTTTAGGACTCCCAAGTCCTTCTGCACCTCTGATTTTTGAATTTTCTCCCATTTAGAAAATAGTCTACACCGTTAATCCTTCTACCAAAGTACATGACCAAACACTTTCCCACGCTATATTCCATCTGCCACTTCTTTGCTCATTGTCCCAATCCATCCAAATCCTTCTGCAGACTCTCTGCTTCCTCAACACTACCTTCCTCTCCACCTATCTTTGTATTGTCTGCAAACTTTGTATTGACATCAATGGATTTGGGTTTGAGAGGGCAAACAGCTTCAAGTTCCTTGACATCCACATCACCGAGCAGCTTACGTGATCTGTACACACCAGCTGTGTGGTGAAAGAGGCACAAGAGTGACGGTTGAGGAAGTTTGGTATGGGCCTCAAAATCCTAAGAAGTTTCTACAAGGGCACAATTGAGAGCATCCTGACAGGCTGCATCACTGTCTGGTATGGGAACTGGCCTTCCCTCAATCACAGGACTCTGCAGAGAGTGGTGCAGACAGTCTAGCACATCTATAACTGTGAATTTCCCATGATTCAGGACATTTACAAGGACAGGTGTGTTAAAAGGGCCCGTAGGATCATTGGGGACCTGAGTCATCCCAACTACAATCTATTTCAGCTGCTACCATCTGGGAAGTGGTACCGCAGCATAAAAGCCAAGACCAACAGGCTCCGGGACAGCTTCTTCCACCAGGCCATCAGACTGATGAATTCACGCTGATTTGAATGTACTCTATATCACATTGACTGTTCTATTTATTATAAATTCTTATAACTACTATGATTGCACATGGTACATTTAGATGGAGATGTAACATAAAGATTTTTACTCCTTAAGTGAAGGATGTAAGAAATAAAGTCAATTCAAACTTGGCCGCAGAGTCATCAATTCCGTCATCCAAATCATTGACATTTAGTGTAAAAAGAAGTGAGCCCAATATCAACCGCAGCAGAACAGCACTAGCCAACCTTTATTTGCAATTTTTGCCTCCTGCCAATCAGGCAATTGTCCATCCATACTAGAATCTTTTCCGTAATACAGTAGACTCTTATCTTGTTGAGCAGCTTCATTGACACCTTGTCAAGGGCCTCCAAATACCCCAAAGCCTCATCTTTAATAATGGACTACAACATCTACTCAACCACCAGTCAAGCTAACCACCCTATAATTTCTTTTCTTTTGTCTTGCTCTCTTTTTAAAGAGTAGAGTGGCATTTGCAATTTTCCAGTCCTTTGGAACAATTCCAGAATCTAGTGATTCATAAAAGAGGGTCAGCAACATTAAACTCATTGGTGTAATCATTTTGCAGTATTTGTCTTGGGTCCAGCACGTAAGTGTCATTATGAAGAAAGCACAGCAACTCTTCTACTTTTATAGAAATTTGTGAAGATTCATCATGACATCTAAAACTGTGACAAACCTGTGTGTTGTGCAGTGTATATTAACTGGTTCCACTATGGCATGGAACACCAATGCCCTTCAATGGAAACATCTACAAAAAGTAGTGGATATAGCTCAATCCATTATAGATAAAACCCTCCCCAGAATCGAGCATATCTACGTGGAGTAGTAATGAAGGAAAGCATCATCTTTCTTCAAGGACCCACACTTACCAGGCCATGCTCTCTTCTTGCTGCCGTCATCAGGAAGGAGTTACAGGAGTCTCAGGACCTACAACTCTCATTTCAGGAACAGTTATTAACCCTCAACTATAACAATAATTTCAAGTCTGTTATTACCCCTCAACTATAACAATAATTTCAAGGCAAATTTCAAATTTGCCAGTGCCTAAGAAAAATAATGTGAGCTGCCTTGATGACTATTGCCCAGTAGCACTCACATCGACAGTGATGAAATGCTTTGAGAAGTTGGTCATGACTAGACTGAACTCCTACCCCAGCAAGGACCTGGACCCATTGCAATTTGCCTATTGCCACAACAGGTCAATGGCAAATTATTTCATATTCTGCTGGATTGAAAAAATGAATTAATAATGAAATACTTACATTGGTTGATAAGATTAAAGAAATTGATAAAAAATACTCTGCTGCTCCTAATCTGGAGCTTTATAAAAAGAGAGTAGAACTTCAGATGCAACACAGTTTGTTATTAACATCCCAGGAGTCAATTTTGTATACATGTTGATAAACTGGGTAAATTACTGGCCAACCAAGTGAAAGTTGCTTCGGCTAAATTTCAGATTATTAAAGTTCGTAAATGGGATGGCATTTTACAAATACAAATACAATTGATACAAGAGCATACAATCATCACAGTGATATTTGTTTCTGCGCTTCACGCTCCCTGAAGTACAAATCAAAGTAAATATAATAAAAATTTAAATTATAAATTATAATTAGAAAATAGAGAAGGGAAAGTACGGTAGTGCAAGTTTTGACGGTTGACCATAACAAAATCAATAAATCTCTTCAAGAATTCTATACCTCTTTATATCAATCAGAATTTTCTGATGATTCTACCATAATGCATGAATTTTTAAGGAAATTGAATATTCTGAAATTACCACTTAATGAACATTTAGCATTAGATGCACCCATCTCAGAAAAAGAAATAAAGAAAGCAATTTCTTCGATGAATTCTGGTAAAGCACCTGGTTTGGATGGGTATACAGTAGAATTTTAAAAATCTTTTTCAAATCTACTTTCTCCTTGGTTATGTAGAAACTTTAAGGATGCCTTATTTGTAGGTAAATTACCACAATCCTTTTATGAAGCATTTATTTCTATAATTCCTAAAAAAGATAAAGTGTGGCGACCCACTTCCCAGCGCACTCGAACCGGTTCACAAAGTGGCGCATGCTGGCATTGAGGCCGGTCCCAAAGAGGGCGCCTACTTCACCAACAAGGGGAAAAGCCCGCGCGCGGTGAATATGCACCCCCTACAGCATTCCCGCCCGGGGAGGGCGGGAACAGGAAGGCTTTAAAGTGAGGCCGCGAAGTTTGAATAAACCTCTTTTGCAACTGCAGCTCACCGACTGCGTGTCATTATTTCAACGCTGTGTGTAGCACACCGCTACAAAAGACCACACTGAATGTGCATCATATAGACCTATATCCTGGTTGAATGTGGACTCCAAAATCTTTTCCAAAATATTGGCAACTAGATTGGAAAATGTATTGCCACAAATTGTCTCTGATGACCAGACAGAATTTATTAAAAATCGTTATTCATATTTTAATGTTAGGAGGTTAATGAATATTGTGTATACTTCTTCACCTAAAACTTCAGAATGTGTT
Source organism: Hemitrygon akajei (assembly GCF_048418815.1). Classification (NCBI taxonomy): domain Eukaryota; kingdom Metazoa; phylum Chordata; class Chondrichthyes; order Myliobatiformes; family Dasyatidae; genus Hemitrygon; species Hemitrygon akajei. The sequence continues at coordinate 85,796,996 of NC_133124.1, forward strand.
ATTTCACTTGACACTGAGAAGGTGTTTGATAGAGTTGAATGGAAATATTTATTTAACACACTTGAGAAATTTAATTTTAGCCCAAAATTCATGTCTTAGATTAAATTGATATATCATATACCTTTGACTTCTGTACTTACCAATAATCAGTGATCCCCCATTTTCAGGCTTTTTTGAGGTACTAGACAGGGCTGTCCTTTAAGTCCCTTACTATTTGATATTGCCTTGGAGCCCTTGGCAATCGCTCTTTGTGATTCACCCAATATATTTGACATTATTCGTGGGAATGGGACGCATAAGATATCACTATATGTAGATGACCTGTTACTATACATCTCTAACCCAGAAAAATCCATTCCTACAGTAATAACACTACTTGATCAGTTTAGTAGTTTTTCTGGTTATAAATTGAATCTTAATGAGAGTGAGCTTTTCCCATTAAATATGAAAGTTCCGATCTCTAGACAATCACCATTCAGACTGGTTACTGATTACTTTAATCATTTGGGTGTTAAAATTACTAAGAAGCATAAGGATCTATTTAAAGTTAACTTTTTACCCTTAATTGATCATGTTAAACAACTGCTTACTAAATGGTCCCAATTGTCCTTATCATTGATTTGTAGAATTAATGCTATTAAGATGATTATTTTACCTAAATTTCTGTATCTATTTCAGGTGGGTCCAATTTTCATTTCTAAATCCTTTTTTGATATTATTGATTCAAAATTTCTTCATATATATGGCAGAATAAAATCCTAGGTTGAGTAAATAATATTTACAGAAATCAAAAAAGGATGGTGGTTTGGCAATGCCTAACTTAATATTCTATTATTGGGCAATTAAGATTTGATATTTAATGTTCTGGACACAAGATCTGGATGAAATTCAATGACCAGGATGGGTGAACCTCGAGCGCGAGTCTGTACAGGGGTTCTCATTGGCTTCTATTTTAGGGGCCTCGCTTCCCTTTGCACTTACTAAACGGAATAAACAAATGACTAATCCAATAACTAAACTTACAGTACGAATATAGTTTCCATTTAGTAAATTTTTTGGATTGAATAAATTTATCCTATCAAGTCCTATTATATCTACTTTTTTCTTCCAACCATCCAGAATCGATCAAGCTTTTCTTTTATGGAAAATGAAGGGAATAACATGTTTTTGTGACTTATTCACGGATAACTGTCTCATGTCTTTTTTAACAGTTGTCTAATAAATGTAATTTGCCTAGATCACATTTTTTCAGATATTTACAGATTAGAAACTTTTTGAATGTTATTTTACCTACTTTTCCAATGTCACATCAAACTGAAATTACAGAAAATTTTTTAGGTTTAAACCCCTATCAGAAGAGTTTAATAGCAATTATTTATGATCTGATTATGAAAATACATCCAGTTATATCTGATAAAATTAAGAATGAATAGGAAAGAGAACTTTAGGTATCTTTACCTATGGAGAAATGGGAGAAAATTCTCCAACCAGTTAACACTTCTTTAATGTGTGCTAGACACGCTTTGAGGTTTAAGGTGGTTCATAGGGCCCATATGTCTAAGGATAAGTTACCTTTTTTTTATTGCCATATAAATCCTGTCTGTGACAGATATAATTCTGAGGTAGCTTCCTTGACACATATGTTCTGGTCTTGTCCTCTTTTGGAAAAATATTGGAAAGACATTTTTGATATTATTTCAGTAGCTTTGCATATTGATTTACAACCTCATCCTATTACTGCAATTTTTGGATTACCAGTGATGGACTCTAGGCAATTATCCCCTTCAGCTTGCCGTTTGATTGCATTTGATACACTAATAGCTAGAAGATTCATTTTATTTAAATGGAAAGATTCTAATCCCCCTACTACATTTCAATGGTTTTCCCAAACTGTAACATGTTTAAACTTAGAAAAAATTAGGAGTGGTACTATCGACCCTTTGGTTAAATTTGAAGAAACTTGGAGGCCATTTGTTCAACACTTTCACATGATGTAAGCTGACCTTTTCCGAATCCTTCTCAATAACTTTTTGTTTGTGCATAGAGGAGCGGAATTAATAACAAATAATGATTTTAACTGATGAAACATGGCAGTCCAGCTTTTGTTTTGTTTTGGTTTTTTTAGTTTAGGGGAACTTATTTTTCTCTGTAAAAAAAATTTTTTTGAATCTTTTTCATGTTCAGTTACTAAGAGATTGGGAGGGTTAGATTACACATGTTACTCAGAGTCTGTTTCTGTACATGTTAACCATTACTAATGTAATCTCTTTGTATCACTATCATTGTTATGTTTATATATTTGAAACTTAATAAAAAAATTGAGAAAGGAATTAGCCATCTGAACTACTGCTGATATCCTTAAAAGATTCAAAGAAATTTGTCAAGCATAACCTTTCTTTCTTAAACCGATGTTCACATTGACTGACCTTGTGACTGTTCTCGAAGTGTTGTGTGTATGTTTTATAATGGCCTACTACTGATATCAGGCCAACCCATCTTGCATATTTGTTTTCCTACTCCCCCTTTTGTAAATGGTGATACTACCCTCCATTGACCCAGAGTCCAAAGAAAGATGGTCAATAACAACCAGTGTGTCTACTATTTTTGGAGTTGCTTCTTTATGTATTTTGAGGCACAGATTATTGGGCCCTGAAGATTTATCAGCCTTCATTTCCATTGATTTCCGTAACATCTTTTTCCAACTAACACATACTCTTCAGTTTCCCCACCTTCTTCCCTTTCTACCATGATCTACTGTCCTTTTCTATTAGGTTCCTCCTTTTTCAGTTCTTTACCTTTTCCACCTATTCTCTCTTCCAGCTACTTTATTCATGCACCCCATCCAACCACCTTCCCTGTCACCTGGTCTCACCTATCACCTATCAGCTTGTACTCCTTCCCCACACCCCACCATCTTGTTCTGGCTTCTGACCATTTCCTTGCACATCTGATGAAAGGTCTTGGCCTGAAACATCAATTTTATGAGGACCATTTGATTGTCCTGTACTCATTGGAGCTTAGACAAATGAGAGGGATCTCATTGAACTGTATCAAATATTGAAAGTCCTAGAAAAAGTGGACAAGGAGAAGATATTTCCTATAGTGGGGGAGCCTAGGACTAGAGGGCACTGCCTCAGAATAGATGAATGTCCCTTTAGAACAGAGATCAGGAGGAATTTCTTTAGCCGGAGGGTAATGAATCTGTGGAATTTATTGCCACAGTCAGCTGTGGAAGCTAAGTTATTGGATATTTAAAGTGGAGTTTGATAGTTTGTTTATTAGTAAGGGCGACAAAGTTAAGGGGAGGAGGCAGGAGAGCTGGGCTTGAGAGGAATAATAAATCAGCCATGATTGAATGATAGAGCAGCATCGATGGGTCAAATAGCCTCATTCTGCTCCTATATCTTATGGTCTGATGTCTTATGCTGCCTGATTTTTTGAGTTCCTCCTGTATTTTCTGTGTGTTGCTCAAGATTTCCAGCTCCTGCTGAAACTTTTGCATTCATAAAGTATTTTTTCAATTTGTCTGCAATGTTTTTGTTCACCTTTCTGACAGTAAAGGGGTGACTTCTGTCTTCACAAATCTTCTTCCCCTCACATACCTGCAAAAAGATTTTAAAGTCAGTTGTCTCAGACCGAAACCTCGACTGTATTCTATTCCATATTTGCTGCCTGCCACGCTGAGTTCTTCCAGCATTCTGTGTGTGTTGCTATATTCCATGCAAGTTTACTCTCATATTCTATTTTCCCTTTTCTAATTTTTTCTTTTTTTCCTTTTTGCTTCATTTTAAATTGATCTCAGATGTCATTTTTTTATTTTTTGGACCAATATTTATGTCTTCCTTTTGGATCTAATGCTTGGCATAAGGTATAATCATCATACAATGGATGTTGAGTTATGTCCCTGTGGAGCACTTTAAGAAATTTTCTACTTTAAATTCTCTCCATAAAGCAAAGAATATTTTATTAGTGGTGAGCTCAGAACAAGAACATGGTATATTTCTGTAAACCCTCATTTCTCAGATTTTGATGCAGAAAAAAAATCAAAATTCACCCCAGTTGTCAATTAGGTGTTACTTTACTTTTTCAAATATGCTTGAAATACAATTAAGATTTACAACGTGCAATGCAAATGCTACTAGTCTTCATTTTCCCCAAAGGTTAAACCACCCTGTTCACAATTTGAGTGAAGATATCTGTTGATTAGTATTTTCATGTCATTTTCTCCTCATTTCTACACAGCTTCCACCATTTTCACAATTTGCCAGCTTCAGCTGACTTTCTATAATTCCCTGAAACACTCATTCTTGCTGTGTTCGGCTTCAAGGACAACTGATTCAATGTAACTTGACCAAGACTATCAACAGTAAACTTATTCTTTGGTGTTTAATCCCTTCTATTGAAATGTAATTTATGAGTCCTATAGCAAAAACAGAATAGATACTTTATTTCCTTCACTGGCCCATCAGTGCTTTTGTTTTGTAAATGAAATGATAGCTCTTATCCTCCAAGGGAATGGAGAATATTTAGGATATTCATGAAAATGGGAAGCTCAATCTGTCACAGTTGGGGATTCAGGTTTCAGTACCACACCATTCCTTTAGGCAGTGAGTGTATGAAGTTACTAATGGTATATGTGGTGGTGTTTGCCTTCAGAGAGACTGCAATGATGGCTGGTGATTGATGACTTACAGGTAGTTCAGCAATGCATTACATATCTATTACAGTTACAGAACTTGAGACTTATGCCAACGTCAATAATAGAAAAAGGGAACACTGAATATGAACTATAAACAGAACACAGTATGATTTGGTTTGATGCATGTTAATTGTTCGGGGATAATCAGGGTAACATTTTTAAAATAACAAAAAGCCTTTTCTTCTATCTTCTGCTGACGTGGTTACAATTATTTTTGAACACCATCAATCCTTTACTGTTGTTCTTGTATTTATATTTCACGTGAATTCAATTCACTCGTCTATTTCAATATAATTAAAAACAGGATTTCTATGTCCTATTAGAAATTATTTTTTGTTACTCTCCCACACACACACAAAAATACAGTTTAATCAATTGGGGAAAAATGTCTTAAACCTGGCATAAACCAAAGCTTTAGTGGAGATATTTAAATTAAATTTGTCACTTATGTGTAACACAGGTTGTGAGATATTAAAAATCAAATAACTGCCAATGTTAAAACATCAAATTTCACAAATCTGATATAAACCATATAACCATATAACAATTACAGCATGGAAACAGGCCATCTTGGCCTTTCTAGTCCGTGCCGAACACTTACTCTCACTCTCATAAAGATAGGGGATGCTGGATACTCTCATTAGATCAGACCTTATATCACAAATTCTTGTGACTTACAAAGCACCACCCAAAACCTTCAAAAGAGAATTAAATTTCTGCTTTGCAATCCATACAACATTGGCTGTAAGAGTTTGTGTTCTCTTACTTTGCTTTCGATAATGATGGATGACTGTCAACTCTGGGCTATATTATAATTTCTTGACCAGTTATTCCGGTCAAGACGGTGCCTGCGTACAATGCTCCTTTGATCGTCATCTTCTGCAAAGATCATGAAGCCATATATTTCACTTCTTTTATCCTGAATGTGATTCTGGATCTGCTGAAACTTGTGCTTTGCAGTTTGGAGATCAGTTGGATGTTCCTGTGCTCTGCAGTCTCCAAAAAGATTCTGAGAGGCAGAGGCAGTGTGAGTGAACCTCATGGTGAGAAGGCTGCAGGGCATGAGTTGATGTTCAACTCCAATTCACATTAAAACTTCCATTCTTCTCTGATTAAAGCAATAAGGGAGACTGAAAGATTGAGGCAAATGCAGAAGGTGACCACCAGCTGCCTGCCTTTTGATCGCTGGAAAATTGTTCTGCTACTGGAGAAGGGAGACTGCCTTTTGATTGCTGGTGGGATCACACTGCCAGAGAGAGAAAGGCCCACCTCTGTGCCCAGGGAATGTTACCGAGGTTTTCTGCGTTTTCGACAGGGACTTAGACTACTCTTTTTCAGACTTGTATTTTTTATATTCTGAGTTTGTTGTCCAATCTTTCTAATTTTTTGTGTGCAAGGGAGGGGGATTTGACCATAAGATCATAAGACATAGGAGCAGAATTAGGCCATCTGGCCCATCGAGTCTGCTCCGCCATTCAATCATGGCTGATTCTTTTTTCTATCTCCTCCTCAACCCCAGTTCCCGGCCTTCTCCCTGGAACCTTTGATGCCATGTCCAATCAAGAACCTATCAATCTCTGCCTTAAATACACCCGACCACCTGGTCTCCACAGATGCATGTGGCAACAAATTCCACAAATTCACCACCCTTTGGCTAAAGAAATTTCTCTATTTTGAAAGGGTGCCCTTCTATCCTGAGGCTGTGCCCTCTTGTCATAGACTGTCCTACCATGGGAAACAACCTTTCCACATCTACTCTGTATAGGCCTTTCAACATTTGAAAGGTTTCAATGAGATCCCCCCTCATCTTTCTGAATTCCAGTGAGTATAGACCCAGAGCCATCAAACGTTCCTCGTATGATAACCCTTTCATTCCTGGAATCATCCTTGTGAACCTCCTCTGGACCCTCTTCAATGCCAGCACATCTCATCTAAGATGAGGCCTCACCAGAGCCTTATAAAGCCTCAGCATCACATCCTTGCTCTTGCATTCTAGACCTCTTGAAATGAATGCTAACATGGCATTTGCCTTCCTCACCACCAACTCAATCTGCAAGTTAACCTTCAGGGTGTTCTGCACACGGACTCCCAAGTCCCTCTGCACTTCAGATTCCCGGATTTTCTCCCCGTTTAGAAAATAGTCCGTACATTTATTTCTACTACCAAAGTGCATGACCATGCATTTTCCAGCATTGTATTTCAATTTGCCAATTTCTTGCCCATTCTCCTAATCTGTCTCAGTCCTTCTGCATCCTACCTGTTTCCTCAACACTACCTCAACACACCAATCTTCATATCATCTACAAACTTTGGCAACAAAGACACCTATTCCATCATCTAAATCATTTACATACAGCATAAAAAAAAGTGTTTCCAACACTGACCCTTGCGGAACACTACCCCCTGGCTAAATAAGTTTCTCTGCATCTCTGTTTTGAAAGGGCACCTCTCTATCCTGAGACTGTGCCCTCTTGTCCTAGACTCTCCTACCATGGGAAATATCCTTTCCACATCTACTCTGATTTTGGGGGGGGGGGGTCGATGTGTGTGTTCTGTTTTTGTTTGCTTTTTGTGGGGGGAGAGGAGGAGGGATTTGGAGGTTAATGATCATGCTACCTTTCTTTTCTTTCTTGATTTCGTGGCTATCTGGAGAATAAGAATTTCAGAATTTTATACATTGATAATAATAATTGAACCTTTGGATCTTTGAATTTGTAGACACTTCCAGAGTCCACCTGGAAGCCTCATGTTTACTAGATTGTTAATGAGCTTGTTCAATGTTTCACATTTTAGTCAACTGAGAACCCAGATATAACACTGAAGGTCAGAATACAAGACATCCTGTACACGAATTGTAGGAGGCTATACTGATCAAATTGAGAATTTTGTGAGATGGGAAATTAAAGCACAGACCTCAGTGACCCTTGGACAGACCAAGGGTGGATGTACTGGAGGGTTAGGTAACTGAGTCAAAATAAGGAAAGCACTTGGATTGTATGATGTTGTTTATCTACACTAAAAACAGTTAAGATATATCAAAATAGAGTGATGATGATCAGAATGAAGTAGCTGGCTTCTGATAGACTGGTTGCATCACAGTCTGGTGGAGCAATTCGAATATGCAGGAACGTTAGAAGCCACAAAGAGGAATGGAGTCTGCCCAACACATCAGGGTATATCCTTCCCTACCAATAGCAGAATCTACAGAAAGTGCTACCTTAAGTAGGTAGCCATTATCAAAGCTCCCTACCATCAGGGCGGTGCCATATTCTCAGTTACTATCAGGCAAGAGGTACAGAGCCCAAAGTCCCATATCACTAGGTTCAACTACAACTATTTCCATTGAGCCATTTGCTTCTTGAACGAGACAGCAAAATCCTAAACAGTTCAGCGATACTTCGACCACTTTGAACTAAAATGGACTTTGTGTTTTCTGTTCTAATTGAGTTCTTTCTTGTAAAAATTGTGTGTAATTTATGTTTAAGGCATGTTTTTCTTATGAATACTACTGATCTGATGCAATGTGCCTGTGATGATGCCGCCAGTATTTTTTCATTGCACCTGTTAGGAATAATTCAATAGTTATGGAATTATGTGAATATGGCAGATATTAATTCAAGTGAGAACCAGTCATCAGGAAATAAAACCTGTTAACAATTTAACTTCAACTGAAACCTTATGTTTAGTGGAACCAGTCATTGGATATGAGACACACACAAATGTGGAGGAACTCAACAAGTCAGGCAGCATCTATAGAGGAAAATAAACAGTCAATGTTTTCAGCTGAGACCCCTCTATAGATGCTGCCTGATTTTCTGAGATCCCCTAGTATTTTGAGTGTGTTGCCCAATTATTTCCAGCATCTGCAGGCTCTCTTGTGTTTATGACTGGGTGTGGGACATCCTGATTCCGTTCCATTGAAGCTATGAAGTGGCAGATGAGAGAGGAATGTTTGTGTTAATCAGTCATCATTCAAAACTTCAAAATGAGATCAGGGAAGGTATTAAGCAGCCCCCTTCTGCATTAGCACACTCTTAAAGGTGTATTCCTACCACTTAATATGCAGTTCAGGACAAGTCTGTTTTGTTATTCTAGCTAGTTGTATATTAGTAGAGCCATCCCTTAACACTGTAACAAAAGGGGCATAGAATCAGGTGAATGAGATTCTCTTAACCTCTCTTTCCTGAAAGCTTGCTGTGTGTATATTTGCCAATTGCAGCTTCCACGTGGCACAACATGCGTATGACAATGTCTTTTACTTAGGCCATTCCATGTTAGAAACAAAATGAGAAACCTAAACAAAACTAGAGCATCTCTTATCACTGTTGCTATTTCATTTCTTATTAACTGTGCTACCTCACTTCCTAAAAGTGAAATATCTCTTAATATTCTCTGCTTGGTGATTATCTGTTCCTTCCCTGCCTCGCAGTCTTTAGTTGTGGTGTGCCCACCTTACTAAGTGTCGTTGGCAGCTCCTCCAGATGGCTGGCACAGGTAAGGTAAGTTTAATGGGCTGGTTTTTTTTTAGCTACATCAGTCCATGTGCTACATGTCAAAATACAGCAAAGCAAACAATAAGCAAAGTGCTGATAATCTAACTCCTATCCCCTGAAGCAGCTTATGTTGTGAGACAAAACTCAATGTATATGCCTTTAATCCTGAAGAAAAAATAGAAACAGAAATATTGAATTCTGCTTTTCTTCAGATAATTACATAATTAGTGACGGAGACATTTTTTTTTATCTTGCAGCTTTTGATACCATCTTCAAAGAACTTCCAAAGAACAGCTTAGAATTTTTCATCCACCTTGATGTCTGAGCCAATTCATGTTCTCGACATCAATTGCTTAATCCAGCTCCCCAAATTAAAGGATCTGTCAAAAAGATGTGAGACAGCCTCCTCTTCATAAATTCTATCAATATCAGCATATAGCTGACACTTCATTTTTTGAATCTAACCACCTTGTTGGTATTAAACCAACTTAAAATCAGGTTCTTGATTTCATATATAATTTTTATATTGCATGTTTGCAACCTATAACTTGAAAGCTCAGTTGTAAGAACAAATATATTTTAGATCAGAGACAGAAAAGACTGCAGATGCTAGAATGTGAAGCAAAAATTAAACTACTGAATCAAATGCTTAACATGATCAGCAAATTTGCTGATGATAAAGATTGGAGGTGTAGTGGACAGTGAGGAAGGTTTTCAAAGTTTGCAGAGGGATTTGGACCAGCTGGAAAAATGGGCTGAAAAATGGCTCAATGGAGTTTAATACAGGCAAGTGTGAGGTATTGCACTTTGGAAGGAAAAACCAAGGTCGAACATACAAGGTAAATGGTAGGGCACTGAGGAGTGCAGTAGAACAGAGTGATCTGGGAATACAGATACAAAATTCCCTAAAAATGGCATCACAGGTAGATAGGTTAGTAAAGAGAGCTTTTGGTACATTGGCCTTTATAAATCAAAGTATTGAGTATAAGAGTTGGAATGTTATGATGAGGTTGTATAAGGTATTGGTGAGGCTGAATTTGGAGTATTGTGTGTGATGCACCATCAATAACTCTCGGAGACGGGAGGCGAATGATAGGCTTTTATTAGCTGCAAAACGGAGCACAGCATCTCGGAGACTGAGGGGGGAGCAGTGCCTCCAATCGCCTTTATACAGGGGTCTGTGGGAGGAGCCACAGGAGCAGTCAGCAGGGGGGGCGTGTCCAGACAGGTATACATAGTTTACCACAGTGTGCAGTTTTGGTCACCAAATTACAGGAAGGATATTAATAAAGTTAAAAGAGTGCAGAGAAGGTTTACAAGGATGTTGCCAGAACTTGAGAAACTGAGTTACAGATAAAGGTTGAATAGGTTAGGACTTTATTCCCTGGAGCATAGAAGAATGAGGGGAGATTTGATAGAGGTATATAAAATTATGATGGGTATAGATAGAGTGAATGCAAGCAGGCTTTTTCCACTGAGGCTAGGGGAGAAAAAAACCAGAGGACCTGGGTTAAGGGTGAAGGGGGAAAAGTTTAAAGGGAACATTAGTGGGGGCTTCTTCACACAGAGAGTGGTGGGAGTGTGGAATGAGCTGCCAGATGAAGTGGTAAACTTTTGACATTTAATTAAAACTTGGACAGGTACATGGATGAGAGGTGTATGGAGGGATATGGTCCAGGTGCAGGTCAGCGGGACTAGGCAGAAAAATGATTCAGCACAGCCAAGAAAGGCCAAAGGCCTGTTTCTGTGCTGTAATGTTCTATGGTTCTATCAAAGATTAAAAAGGGAAACAGAAACATCTAAAGAGAACAAAAACATTAGTAAATATTATTGACAGATTCTTGGTTATATCATAATATGATGGAATAAGATCATATGACTAAGACTGTTAGACATAGAAGCAAATTAGGCTACTCAGCCCATCGAGTCTGCTCCACCATTCGATTATGGTTAATTTATTAAGCCTCTCCACCCAATTCACCAGCCTTCTCCCTGTAAATTTGACTCTCTTACTAATCAAGAACCTATCAACCTCCACATTAAATATACCCAATGACTTGGTCTCCACAGCCATCTGTGGCAATGAATTCCCCAGATTCACCATTCACTGGCTAAAGAAATTTCTCCACATCTCTATTCTAAAGGATGTCCTTGTATTCTGAGGCTGTGCCCTCGAGTCCTAGACTGTCCCAGTATTGGAAGCATCCTCCATATATCCTCTCTTTTACTATTGGAAACATCCTCTATGTGTTTTCTCTAACTAGGCCTTTCAATATTTGATAGGTTTCAATTGGATCCCCTCCCCACAATTGTTCTAAACCACAAAGAGAACAGGCCCAGAGTCATCAAATGCCCCTCATGCATTAACCTTTTCATCCCTGGAGTCATTGTTTTGAACGTCTTTCTGTATTTTCTCCAATGCCAGCACATTATTTCTTAGTTAATGAAACCCAGACTTGCTCATAATAGTCCAAATGCAGCATGATCAATGCCTTATAAAGCCTCAGTGAGTAGCTTCACATCCCTTGCAATCTCTGATTTATTTATTAAACTTTGGAGAAATATTAGTACATTGAATGTGTAATTTCTATAACAGATTTAAAATTTGTTAGTATGCTTCTGTCAAATTTCCCTTAATCCTTCCTGAACTGAATGACAACTAGGTTCAATCACTTCATGGGTGATGCACAGCCCGTAGGTGATAAGAGTGGCAGCTTTTCTTCCTGAAGACACTGATGAATTAGAGATGTTTCTACAACAGTTCAGTGGTTTCATCACTAGAAACACAAACTGTGCCTTCCCCCCAAACGTCATTTACATAGAACATCAAACAGTATAGCACAGTAACAGGCCCTTTGTCGACATTGTACTGAACTCAATTCCAAATTAAATTAAACCTGTCTGCCTGCACATGATCCATGCGATGCATGAATACAAAAAGTGGAGACAAAAGAAACTGCAGAACTTCATCATCTAACCTCTGGAGTATAAGATGATGAGAGGCATTGATCATGTGGATAGTCAGAGGCTTTTTCCCAGCGCTGAAATGGCTAACACGAGAGGGCAGTTCTAAAGTGCTTGGAAGTAGGTATAGAGGAGACATCAGGGGTAAGTTTTTTTACGCAGAGAGTGGTGAGTGTGTGGAATGGACTGCTGCCGGTGGTGGTGGAGGCAGATATGATAAGGTCTTTTAAGAGACTCCTGGATAAGTACATGGAGCTTAGAAAAATAGAGGGCTATGGGTAACCCTTGGTAATTTCTAAAGTAAATACATGTTCAGCACAGCATTGTGGGCCGAAGGGCCTGTATTGTGCTGTAGGTTTTCTATGTTTCTATGAGTAGTGTTTCCCAACGTTTTTTAGCCCAACACCTTTAAAGCACCTTCATACTTGCCAAAACCCCTCTGAGGCACAATATACTTTCCAGCGAGTCCATAGTGTAAAAACATGTCTACCATATGCTAACATGAGAAAAATAATCCTGTTTTAAGTTTTCATTTGTCTTTAAACCTAATTTACACAGTAACTGTGCACTGTATAGCAGCTTTGATAACAATGAGATCCTTGAGCTTGAAAGTTTTTAGCAGGAGTTAAAATATCTGGTTCAAATTGTGACAGCAAAAGCCTTAAGTCTCCATTCTTATTATCTTACAAATCTTTTGTTATCCGCAAACCTCCACATGATGTTCTTTATAGAATTATCAACATTATTAATAAATATAGTGAATAATTGATATTGGGCACAGATTCTTGTGGGATTCCTTTATTTAGTTCCTTTCATAACATAATATTATACAAAAATTTTGTTATACACACCATAATTAATTTCCTAACAAGATTAATATATTCTTTCAATTCCCTGAATGTTAAGTTTGACTATCACTCTATGAAGCCTTATTAATTAACTTCTTGAAATCTTTGAAATAAATGGAATCCTTAGATGTCCCTCAATCGAATATTTTAGTTGCTTCTTTAAAACTAGCAGTTGTATTTATTAGACTAAACACTAATCACTTCAAATCTTTCTTAATGCTCAATCACTCCATCCTTGCTCATAGGTTCCAATCATGAAAAACATTATATTTTGTTCAACAAATCCTCATCTTCATCTATCATGCATTTGGAGTTATATTTTAAGGACCTGTCCCTGAATTAAGAGAATTTTAAAAGATTAAAACATCTGGAAATTCCATGCAAATCCTTTGAAAACATTAGGATATGAGCCAACTTTTCCTAGGAATGTCTTTTATGGTGTTAATTTTTCTAATACAGTCACTTTTGGTCACTTTAGTGATCTCCAATGTTTGATCAATTATTAACCTGTTAGAATTCTAGGATAAAATATTTATTCAAATAGTTTGCAATAGTTTTACATTCATGTGTAATTTTGCCTCATCTAGTTTTAGAGGATTACTCTTTTTTTCTTATCATTTTGTATTTATCTTAATATTCCTGCACAAATCAAAGTTCAAAGTAAATTTATTATCAAAGTACATATCCAGTCATCATGTACAAACCTGAGGTTAATTTTCTTGAGGGAATTCCCATTAAGTACAAAAAAACCACAAGAAAATAAACAAGCAAAGTAATTATAATAAATAAATTAACAATAAATATCAAGACCATGGGATGAAGTGTCCTTAAAAGTGAGTCCATTGGTTGTGAAAACACTTCAGCATTGGGGAGAGTGATGGTTCAAGAGCCTGATGGTTGAGGGGTAATACCTGTTCTTGAACCAGGTGGATGTGGGTCTTGAAGCTCCTGATGGCAGCAGTGAGAAGAGAGTATGGCCTAGAGAGTGAGAGACCTTGGTGATGGATACTGCTTTCCCGTGACAGCACCTACCGCTCACAGACACCACTCTGTCTTTACCTGTGATGGACTGGGCTGTATCCACTGCTTTTTTCAGGCTTTTCCTTTTAAGGGCCTTGGTGTTTCCATGCCAGGCCATGATGCAACCAGTCAATATACTCTTCACCACACATCTGTAAAAGTTTGTCAAAGTTTTAGAAGTCATGCTAAATCCTTGCAAACTCCTAAGGAAGCAGAGATGCTGCTGTGCCTTCTTCATAATGGCAATTACATGCTAGACCAAGGACAGACGCTCTGAAATGATAACACCGAGGAATTTAAAGTTGCTGACCCTCTCTACCTCGGATCCCCTGATGAGGACTGGCACACGGATCTCCAGTTTCCTCCTCCTATAGTCAATAATCAGCTCTTTGTTCTTGCTGACACTCAGTGAGAGGTTGTCGTTGTGGTACCACTCAGTCAGATTTTCAATCTCCCTCCTATATGCTGATTCATCACCATCTTTGATTTGGCTAGTGGCAATGGTATCATCGGCAAGCTTAAATATGAAGTAGAGCTGTACTTAGCCAGATTATTGAAGTAAACTATGTAATTGTAACCACTGAAACTCTTTAATTATCTGTTATAACCTTTGTGCTTAAAGAAAATGAAGTGGCAATGTAATTTGAGTTCAGAAAGATTCTTCAGAGATTCTCTCAGATTATCTGTCTGTTCAGACTGTTTACATCCACAGCTCTGATCTCTAGTGACTCATTCCCAGAACATAAACCTATGGAGTTAAAATTTGGCAACACCTGCGAGTCTTGTCCCACATGCATCTCATCCAGCATCAGAGCTGACCTTTAAACCATTGTTCCTTGTCCCTTTTACACTGACCACCATCACCATGGCAATACAATAAAGATATAACAGATATTCCAGGCTTTTCTTCCTTTTACATCATGCCTCGCTTACTGTAGGTCCCATCATCACACTCTTTTTGCCTGATTCTATCATCCCAATAATTCTTTGTTAGCCCAGCCCCTATCCCCATTCTCTCAGACTGTCGTATTTCTTCTCCTCACTTCCCTTTCCTTGCCTCTGTAGTCACTTAAAAGCTGTCTATTTCTCTTGCTTATTGATGACAAATTTCCATGAAGTTAACTAATCTGGCCACACGATGTTGCTGTTCTACAATGAGTGGACTTCACCTTCAATATGTTAGTGTACTTAGTATAAATTGATTGGAGCAGGGGGCTAAGCACACAGCTTAGAGGTGCACCTGTGCTGACTGTGGTTCTGGAGAAGAGTTGTTGTCAATCCAAACTGACTGAGGTCTGCAAGTGAGGAAATCAAGGATGGAGTTGCACAAGAAGGCCCAGGCCTTGAAGCTTATTCATCAGTTTTAAGGTGATGATAGTAGTGAATGCTGAGCTGTAGTCAATAGTTATCGGATTTATTGAGAATGCTCGCAAGAAAATGAACCTGGTGATGTATATGTACTTTGATAATAAATTTACTTTTAATTTTGAACTTTATATTGTGATTTTGAATCTCTTGGAAGAAGCTTGTAGAATCACTCTGAATTCAAAGTGTACAATTTTTTCTTCCCTTATGGACAAAGATAACCACAGATGATCAAACACAACTTCAATAATAACAAATGGATTGTTGCAATAATTTGAGTCTGGGCAAATTGTACCATAAAATTATACTGTATATTTACAATGACAGTACATCTTAATCAACAAAGCCCAACACTGAATGTTCAAACAACCTTTGTTACAACATAGCCGTTCATGTGAATGGTTTAAAGGCTTCTGAAGACAGAAACCCAGGCATCCATGTATGCTTCTTTTACAACAGATTTGTGAGGGCCGTCAGTCTGGGCATACAAGTTCCGCAAGAGTTAATTGGACTGCTGGCAGAACAAATTTGACCATGACCACGTTGACATGCTAAGTAGCAACACAGTCAGCCCTTGACGCATTGTGAGGGAGATGTATGGGTGTGGGTGGCTGATGGAGTCTAATTAATGAAGACATTATGGTTTTGATCCCCTGTGAGTAACAGATTTCAGGATTTCCTATGCCTAATGGCTGGTTTCAGTGCCCGAACCATCTATTGTACTAGTGGCTTTTACATTATTTGATGGATTCTCTTTACATAAGTGTTTTCTCAAGAGATTGCCTGATGCTGTTGTGAATTCCCTGTAAACCTTTTAAATCACTTTGAAAAGTTTATGCTTAACAGAAGATAAAATCCTGAAAACAGAGACAATGTCCTTCCTCTAAGTTTCCCCAAAAAAATGATTGAAGTGAAAATATTGCCTTCACAGACTTCAGAAATGACTGTTCAATTGTTGATAAATGTTGTGATATGTAAGAAACTTGTACTTTGATAGTGACTGTTTATTACTCAAGCAAGCCACAATAACTTTACATCCAATGAAGTTCCTTTGAACTGTTGTCACTATTATAAGCTTGTTGGGCCACATCTTGGAGCATGAAGCTGAATGCCTTTAAATCTGTGGAGTTCTTCTCCACACACTCATCATCAGCAATTCTGCAATTAGCACCATTTCAACACTCAGGTTCCTGGGCATTACTATTTCCAGGACCTGATGTGGGAGAAACATATTTCCTTCATTAACACAAAGACTCAATCAGAAGATGCATACTTCTTGTGGCAATTGATAAAAATGCATCTTTCCCAGGACTTTTTTTAAAATTGAATTTTCAAATAGGTTACAGAAAGAAAAAAAAATTGTCAACCCTTCACCCCTCCCCTAAACATACCCCTATAGAAAAATAAGTTCCCAGAACTTATTGATACAATTCTACACTGCCACCTCAGAGAGCATCCTCATATAAACTACTACTGAATGTTTGGTGCAACATCTTCTCACAGTATACGGAAACTAAAGCAAGAAAGGTCATTGTCTGCACTCAAGCATCACTGCAGGACTTGTATGTGTCCAGGACAAAGAAGCAGGCATAAAAATCATTGCAGACATTATTCACCCAGCAGACTGCCTTTTGCAAAAGCTCCTTTCTCAAAAGGCTATAGGGCTATTAAAACATAAACCATGCTGTTTCAAAAGTTGCTTCTCCCAGGCAATTAATCTGATTAACAATTTAGTTAGCTGCTCCAGAACCCCACCCACCTCCCACCCAACTATTACCACTGTTACTGCACTGCACTATAGATACTTCTTATAATGCAGTTTACATTGTAAATACTTGCTGGTATTTATTTATGCATATTTGTTCCATATCTTTAACCTCCAACTTTATTAGCATATATTTGTGTATTTATTATGTAAAGCTTTATTTTTAATCATTTTTGAATGTTGTTGCATATCATCCCATGACCAACTGACCACAGCAAATTCCTACATTTAAATGTATCTGGCAGAAAAAGTTGATCTTGGTGCCCAGATCATGCTCTCCTCTCACTGCTGCCATCAGGAAGAAGGTACAGGAGCCTTAGGACTCACACACCAGGTTCAGGAATAGTTACTACCCCCCTTGAACCAAAGGGGGTAAGGGATAACTTCACTCAGCTTCACTCACCCCATCACTAAACTGTTCCCACAACATATGGACTCACTTTCAAGGACACGTCATCTTATGTTCTTGACATTTATTGTTAACTAATTATTTATTACTTTTTTTTTCTTTTTCTTTTTGTATTTGCACAGCTTGTTGTCTTTTGCACACTGGTTGTCCGCCCTGTTGATGCAGTCTTTCATCGATTTTATTATGGTATTTGGATTTAATGAGCATGCCTGCAAGAAAGTAAATCTCAGGGGTGTATATGGTGACATATATGTACTTTGATAATAAATTTACTTTGAAGCTTGACTTTTGAACTTTGGATATGAAGCTAAAATAGAAATGCTGGGAGAACTAAGCTTGTCAGTTTAGCAGAGCCGTTGATTCAGAGCATTAACTGATTTCTTTTTTTGTACAAATGCTGCTTGATCAGCTGATTTCTTCCAACATTTTCAGTTTTTGCACTAGATTAATGGTCTTAAATATGTCAATGTTATTTAATGAAAAACATTTTAATAAAAGAGTACATTCTGAAGCTCTGCTGGGTACTGGAAGAGTTTGTTTGTCAGTGTTGAAGAGGGTTTGGACTTGGTATAAAGAAAATAATTTTGCAGAACCACCACAATTTGTTCCTAATTCACTTTTTGAATCCAAGGAGGAAACTCCTGCTTTGCATGTCATGAACTTTCTTCTTCTTCAAATGATCTTTGGGCAATTGCTTATAGTTTTATGTTTTGTCCTTTACAGAAGAACTATCCACTAATTAGTGTGTCAACAGTAAGGGAATTGCTAAATAAACCTTATGCACAAGCTGTCCTTCACAATAGCTGTCAAAATTTTCTCTCGAAATTGGAAAATTGTTATCAGCTGTGTTTAGTTTCAGACCATTGAATAAATGAGACTTCATTCACGATTTTTTATATCTTTTCCAGATGGCCAGGCAATGTAATCTAAAATGTTAAAGACAGAACTGAGCTAGTTGTAGGACTGTTCAGAACAAAAATAATTTGGAAAAGAAAGCAGCCAGGCATACCTTTTAAGTGTAAGTCTGACAAATCAAAACTGATCCAAAGGCTATAATATCTTAGTAAGAATGATTATTACCTTTTTTATGACAGCAATATACAGCTGTTTCAATGCTCTTTGGGCTCCTTGCATACCTAAGAATACTATGCAAAGTATGGCAAAATTGTCATGAATATGTAGACAGCACATTAATTATATATTCACCTTGGCCTGATTTATGTAGTCATTGGCATGGATTTTACTGTTACGTATTTAATGACTGAAAAAACACTAATTTAATTACTTTTCTTTAAATGTGATTATTAAACATATTCTATGACATTTTTAAATGATTATTTAATTGTACAAAAGTACAATCACGAGAATCCTGAGAATTGAATTACTCACATTACAAAAACAATAAAACGCTAGTACCTTGAAAGATTGAACTGTTTCTGTCAATATCTGGCTCAACAGCAAAATAGAAGCCAAATAAAAAATCTTGGCATTATATATTGACTTACACAGAAAAATAGAAAACCTACAGCACAATACCGGCCCTTCGGCCCACAAAGTTGTGCAGAACATGTCCCTACCATAGAAATTACTAGGCTTACCCATAGCCTTCTATTTTCCTAAGCTCCATGTACCTCTCCAAAATTCTCTTAAAAGACCCTATCGTATCCACCTCCACAACCATTGCTGGCAGCCATTCCATGCAATCACTACTCTCAGAGTAAAAAACTTACCCCTGACATCTCCTCTGTACCTACTCTCCAGCACCTTAAACCTGTGTCCTCTTGTGGCAACCATTTCAGCTCTGGGAAAAAACCTCTGACTATCCACACAATCAACACCTCTCATCATCTTCTATCAGGTCACCTCTCATCCTCCATCGCTCCAAGGAGAAAAGGCCGAATTCACTCAACCTGTTTTCATAAGGCATTCTCCCCAATCCAGGCAACATCCTTGTAAATCTCCTCTGCACCCTTTCTATGGCCTCCACATCCTTCCTGTAGTGAGGTGACCAGAACTGAGCACAGTACTCCAAGTGGGGTCTGACCAGGGTCCTATATAGCTGCAACATTACCTCTCGGCTCCTAAATTCAATTTCATGATTGATGAAGGCCAATACACCATATGTCTTCTTAACTACAGAGTCAACCTGCGCAGCTGCTTTGAGCATCCTATGGACTCAGACCCCAAGATCCCTCTGATCCTCCACACTGCTAAGAGTCTTACCATTAATATGATATTCTGCCATCATATTTGACCTACCAAAATGAACCACTTCACACTTATCTGGGTTGAATTCCATTTGCCACTTCTCAGCCCATTTTTCCATCCTATCGATGTCCCACTGTAACCTCTGACAGCCCTCCTCACTATCCACAATACCTCTAACCTTTGCGTGATCAGCAAACTTACTAACCCATCCCTCTACTTCCTCATCCAGGTAATTTGTAAAAGTCACGAAGAGTAAGGGTCTCTGAACAAATCCCTGAGGCACACTACTGGTCACCGACCTCCATGCAGAATATGACCCATCTACAACCACTCTTTGCCTTCTGTGGGCAAGCCAGTTCTGGATCCACGAAGCAATGTCCCCTTCGATCCCATGCCTCCTTACTTTCTCAATAAGCTTTGCGTGGGGTACCTTGTCAAATGCCTTGCTGAAATCCATATATACTACATCCACTGCTCTTCCTTCATCAATGTGTTTAGTCACTTCCTCAAAAAATTCAATCAGGCTCGTAAGGCAAAGCCATGCTGACTAATCTTAATCATATTAAACCTCTCCAAACGTTCATAAATGTTTTGAAGTCAACCACTTTACAGAAATTAAAATACTTCTGAAGGTTAATCTCTATTGTAGTTTGGGAAATGCAACAGCCAAATAGTGCTTAGCAACTTCCCAAGTGATAATATATCAAATAACAACATAAAATGATGGATTTCGCACCATTTTTATCTTAAGCTTCTAGCATCTGCAGCATTTGCTTTAATAACAAGCAGATAATGTTTTATATATTTATTAAATGTTTAATATTGGTTAGGACAATAGTGAACGTATGAACATATGAATGTAAGAATAAAGAACCAAAATATGTGATTCAGCCTCTCAGGCTTGCTCCTCCCATCTCAATTCTTCAATCGCATCTGCAGTTCTGAAGGATATGCAGGAGGTGGCCTACAGAATTGATATAGGTGACTTCGTCTTCTTCAAGGTCAAGTCATCTAATGAGCTTAGCCAGAAACAGTAGATTGATTAATCTGCAAGTGGCTGCAAGTTGTGGTGTACAGAAGTCACCTCGACTCAGAAAACCTATAAGGGACGACTACTGTAGACACGGGGATGAGCAGAATCCACCAGTATGGAACTTAATAGAGAAGGTACATTGGCAACATGCCCATTACCTCAGATACAAATATTCTGGATTGGAGTAACAAACAATCTGCTGGAGGAACTCAGTGGGCACAACAGCATCTTGGGGAAGAAACAAATTGCTTACATGTAAAGTCTACACATGATGTAGGATTTGAACTGGAATCTCAATAATTCCTTACCTCCTCCACCCCAACAGATGCTGCCTGACCTTCTGAGTTTCTCTTGCAGATTGCTTGGTGCTCCTGATTCCAGCGTGTGCAATCTTTTGTGCCTCTGTATTGGAATTGGATTTGGTATATCGTTGTCACATATGTTGAAATACAGTGAAAAGGTATTGTCTACATGCCATCCAGAAAGATCAATTCATACGTATAGCAAGGCAGTGTAGAGATGGTAGGTGTAGGAAACCCTGATTAACAAAGGATAGTGTATGTTTGATCAGGGATGCAAATGTCAAGTATAGGAATTTAGTATCAGGCAAGTCATTTGAAGTTTATAGGGGATATAGGATAAAATTAGGAGAAAGTGGTATGAAATACCGGAGACAGATTAACCTGTTAGCTGGACTCATCACCTGTTATGTGCATTCACCTATCACCCATGTAAGACCATAAGACTACAAGACATAGGGCAGAATTAGACCATTTGGCCCATTGAGTCTGCTCCGCCATTCAATCATGGCTGATCCTTTTTTAAAATTTCCTGCTCAACCCCAGTTCCCGGCCTTCTCCCCATAACCTTTGATGCCATGTCCAATCAAGAACCTATCAATCTCTGCCTTAAAAACACCCAATGACCTGTCCTCCACAGCTGCATGTGGCAACAAATTCCACAAATTGACCACTCTCTGGCTAAAGAAATTTCCTCTGCATCTCTGTTTTGAATGGATGCCCCTATATCCTGAGGCTGTGCCCTTTTGTCCTGGACTCTCCCACCAGGGGAAACATCCTTTCCACATCTACTCTATCTAGGATTTTCAACATTTGGAAGGTTTCAATGAGAAAACCCTTGTCCTTCTAAATTCCAGCAAGTGCAGATCCAGAGCCATCAAACATTCCTCATATGATAACCCTTTCATTCCTGGAATCATCCTTGTGAACCTCCTCTGGACCCTCTCCAATGCCAGCACATCTCTTCTAAGATCAGAGCCCAAAACTGTTCACAATACTCAAGGTGAGGTCTCACCAGTGCCTTATAAAGCCTGAGCATCACATCCCTGCTCTTGTATTCTGGACCTCTTGAAATGAATGATAACATTGTGTTTGCCTTCCTCACCGCTAACTCAACCTGCAAGTTAACCTTTAGCATGTTCTGCACAAGGACTCCCAAGTCCCTCTGCATCTCAGATTCCTGGATTTTCTCCCTGTTTAGAAAATAGTCCACACATTTATTTCTACTACCAAAGTGCATGACCATGCATTTTCCAACATTATATTTCATTTGCCAATTTCTTGCCCATTCTCCTGATCTGTCTAAGTCCTTCTGCATCCCACCTGTTTCGTCAACACTACCTGCCCCTCCACCAATCTTCATCTGCAGACTTGGCAACAAAGCCATCTATTCCATCATCATTTATATACAGCATAAAAAGAAGACATGTACCTGTCTACCCGAGTTTCTTCGCCCTTGGCTCACCTTTCCTACCCACAGTCTAGTTCCAACTATCCATCATGCTACCATTATCCTACCAGCCCCTATCTGACTCTTCTCTCCTCTTCCACACCTGGCTCCACCTGCCTATTTTTTTCTTATGTTTCCATCTGATACCTACAGCCCTCTCTCCCCCCGTGACTCCTTATGCCCATCACCTCCCCCTTAGTACACAAAGTTAGGCAGCAATATCTCGGTTGGGCCATGGGCTAGAGAAATCTAGTCAAGACCATTTGAAAGGGAATTTGTGAACTTTACCCCATTGAATGATAAATCCTAATTCACAGGTATTACATCCCTGCAGGAGTATAGGAATTGTACTAGCTAACACTAGTAGTGAACAGCAACAATTTCTTCAGAGCAGATTTGTCATGAAATGCCAAATACCTAAGTGTCACTTTGCCTTTCAACTACTCTAACGTGCTTTGAGCAAAGTCTAAGAGAACGGTGAGTTAGCAAGAAATAAGCTGATCACATGATCTTTGTAATCAATTATGTGGCAATGTAAGTAATTCATTTCATAAATTAACCCTGTAATCCCTCAGCTGCCTCCCCTTGAAACTGAGTGACCCAACCACACATTTATCTTTATTGCTCTCTTAGAAACTCCACCACCACCCCCGGGGGGGGAAAATATCACCCACTTTGGGAACCACTGCCCTAAACCTTTGCTGCCCACGCACTTGTCAAAATGTCTTTTAAATTTTGTAATTGGATCCATCTCTATTACTTCCTCTAGCTCGTTCCCTATACCCTTTGTGAAAATATTGTCCCCAGGTCTTATAGGTGTCAAGGAGGGAGGCATCAAAGCCAGTATGCTCCTCTGGAGTTGGTTTGGCACTGTGCCCAAACTGGAGTTGGTGCTGCTCCCAGTGTTCGCTTGGCAGAAGACAAACTGTGTTATGGTCAACTGCAGATTTCTGCAACATTCATGGACTCAGAGTCTTTGACTGTTTTTTTGTGTGACTGTGTTTTACTGATATCTTATGTGTACCTTGTGCTGCGTCTGACTGTTTTGCACCTTGGCCTAGAGCAACACTGTTTCATTAGTCTGTGTTGATGGGTATTCGTGTATGGCTGAATGACAATTCAACTTGAACTTGAACTTGAACTTGAAGACCTACTCCTCTCACCTTAAACCAAACAACTCTAGTTTTTAGGCAGACATTTTCTCCTTTTCCCAACCCATCGAAGAAAAGATATAGAAGGTTGAAAGACCTACTACTAGGCTCAAGGACAGCTTCTATCCCACAGTTATAAAACTATTGAATCAAAACTTATATGATAAGATAGACTCTTAACATCATAAAAAAACTCATCATGGACTTGTAACTTATTGTCTTCCTGCACTGCAGTTCTCTGTAACTATAACATCTTTTTCTGCATTCAGTTGTTGCTTTTCCCTTGCATAACTTTGAGGCAGTAATGTGATGTAAATGATCTATAGGTAACATGCAAAATAAAGTTTTTCACTGTACCTCAGTACCTCTGACAATAATAAACCTATTCACCAATTTACCAGTTCACCATACCTTGGGCAGAAGATTATTTTGATCCAACTTATGTACATCCCTTATGATATTACAAACCTTCATAAGGTCACAGGCCAGCTTCCTTCATTTCAGTAAAACAGTCACATCCTGTCCAGTCAAATTGCATGCAGCCCCAAAGCTCCTTATAATTCAGGTCCCCAAGTCCCAGCAATATCTCTTCTGCAGCCTCTCTCACCTAATTGAATCTTGGAGGAACCCAACAGGCCAGGCAGCACCATTGGAAAAGAGTAAACAGTCAATGCTTTGGGCCAAGACTCTTCATCAGGACTGGGGAGAAAGAACAGAAGTTAGAGTGAGAAGGTAGGGAAGGGGAGGGGAGGAAGAAGTACAGGGTGGTATATGATAGGTGAAACCAGGAGAGTGGGGGGGGGGTGAAGTAAAGAGCTGGGAAGTGATTGGTGAAAGACATAAATGGCTGGAGGAATGGGAATCTGATTGGAGAGGGTAGAAGGCCATGGAAGAAAGAGAAGGAGAACCAATGGGAGGTGAGGGGCAGGTAAGAAGATAAAGTGAAAGAGGGAAACAGCAATGGGGAATGGTGAAGGGGAGAGCAATTACCAGAAGTTTGAGAAATCGATGTTCATGCCATCTAACACTGCCTTTCTTTTGGCTACATGGAACAGTCTATGTTGCAAGCCTGCACTAGTATCACTCCCCAACTCTTCCTACGCTACATCGATGACTGCATTAATTCTGCTTCCTGCACCATGCTGAGCTCGTTGACTTCATCAGCATTGCCTCCAACTTCCACCCTGTCCTCAAAATTTCTGACACCTCCCTCCCCTTTCTTGATCTCTCAGTCTATCTACAGATATCTTTTATAAACCCACTGATTCTCACAGTTACCTAGATTGTAACTCTTCTCATTCTGTCACTTGTAAAAATGCTGCCCCTTTCTCTCAATTCCTCCACCACACCTTGATTAGGATGAGGCCTTTCATTTCAGAACTAATGAGAATCCCTCCTTTTTCAAAGAAAGGTTCTTCCTTTCCTCCACCATCAATGCTGCCCTCAACTGTACCTCTTCCATTTCACACACATCTACCCTCACTCCATCCTCCCACCTCCACACAGGGGTATGGTGCTTCTTGTCCTCACCTACCACCCCATCAGCCTCTGAGTCAAACACATGATTCTCTGTAACTTTTGCCATCTCCAGTGGGACCCTACCACCAAGCACGTTTTTCCATACCCCCACATTCTGCTTTGTGGAGAGATCGCTCCCTATGCGACTTCCTTGCTCACTCATCCCTCCCCACTAATCTCCCTCCTGGTGCTTATCCTTGCAAGTGGGACAAATGCCACACCTGCCCCTACACCTCCTCCCTCATTACCATTCAGGACCCCAAACAGTCCTTCCAGTTGAGGTGAAACTTCACCTGTGAGTCCGTTGGGGTCATCTACTGTACCCAGTGCTCCTGGTCTGACCTCCTGTAAATTACTGAGATCCGATGTTGATTAGGAGACTGCTTCGCTGAGCACCTGCACTCCATCTGCCAGAAAAAGTGTGTTCTCCTAAAATTCATTTCAATTCTACTTCCAATTCCTATTCTGACATGTCAGTCCACGGCCTCCTCTACTGTGGCGATGGGGCCACACTCAGTTTGGAGGAGCAATATTCTCTCTAGGTAGCCTCCAACCAGAGTATCGATTTCTCAGACTTCCAGTAATTGCCACCTCCTTTCCTATGCCATTCCTCATTCCTGTTTCCTCTCTCACCTTATCTCCTTCCCTGCCCATCACCTCCTTTTTGTGCTCCTCCTACTTCCCCTTCTTCCATGGTATTCTACCCTCTCTTATCAGATTCCCCCTCTTCCAGCCCTTTATCTCTTTTACTAATCACCTTCCCAGCTCTTTACTTCACCCCAACCCCTCTCCCGGTTTCACCTATCACCTACCACCTTATACTTCTTGCTCCACTCCTCCCACCTTCTTACTCTCACCTCATCCTTTTTACCAGTCCTGATGAAGGGACGCGGCCCAAAACGTCAACTGTTTATTCTTTTCCATAGATGCTGCCTGTCCTGTTGAGTTCATCCAGCATTTTATCTATGTTGTTTTCGATTTCCAGCATCTACAGATTTTCTTATGTTTTTGTCTCTCACCTAATTACATCTTTCCTAAAGTATGGTGCCAGAACTACATCCAATATTCCAGGTGCTCTCTCACCACCATCTAGTACAGCTGTACCATGACATCCTAACTCTCATACTCAACGCCCTGTCCGATGATAGCAAGTATGCCATACTCCATCTTGACTGCCAGTATTGTCAAGAAGGACTACTAATCTAGAAAACAGATTGTTCTGGGTTGAGAATTATAAACAACAGAATTATAAAAACAACATTTGCAAAATTGTGTAATAAGATAAACCTCCAGATTGCCAATAAAGCATCTGCAAATCTGATAGGCGAACAGAGGCAATTCTTTCTATGATCCCTTTTCTTATATTTGTTTTTTTTTTAAAACAATCAAATATTTCTTCTAATTTAAAACAGCTTGGTTTGTTATCCATAGATCTCAAAATGCTCCTTTGAACGACTAAGTGGTGTTATTATCATCAAGGGGACTGAATGCAAAATAGTTCCACTGGATACTTGGGCTGGTTAATAAGGAATGTGATGTAAGGGATGGTTGTTCTACTTATCCTTTTATTTTGTAAGTATGTACACATTCCATCATATGCTGGCCAACATCTTCACTGAGGCTAACTAACCTTTCCTGACCCAAAATTGGGGCTTGATGTCATTTACCCTCATAACTGCTGAGATCTTAGAGGTTTTTTTTTAGTGACGCAAGGTTTTATTGTTAAGAAAACACTTTGAACTCATTTCTGCTGGTTGCCCGAGGTCAAATATCACCACATGACCTTTCATTTACCATTTAGAAACATTGAGGAGGTCATCACCCTGATGAACTATTGCATTTTTACTCAATAGGATGCAGTTCCATGAATACTGATGAGTAAATTACGCTGGAAGTAATATGTTAGCCTTTAAAAGATTTTACAGAACACTAACTCCTAAAAAAAGCTCAAACTATTCAGAATTCAATTTTATTGGTGCAACAGAATACACAATAAATATCTCTCCATCTATCCACTTCATATTCTCCTCTTAATTTGCAGAATATTTCTCTTTTTCACTTGCTGTGGAACTGGGTAGTCTGTTGTTACAGTTGCACACATGTGAACCTCTGGTGGCTGCTCTAAGAGAGAAGATGCAAGAGACTGCAGATGGTGGAATCTGGAGCAACAGACAATCTGCTGGTGGAAGTTGGTGGGTCGAGCAGCACCTATGGCAAGAAAGGAATAGCTCATGTTTCTGGCTGAAACCCCACTGGGCTTTGACCCCCAAATGTCAAAAATTCCTTTCCTCCCACAGATTTTGTTTGAGCCACTGAGTTCTTCCAGAAGATTGCTTGACAGCTTCAAGACAGCAGGTACAAAGTTCAAAGTTCAAAAGAAAATTGAAATTAAAATGTTTTATGCTGTTTTCATGTGAGACTCTTCTCCCAGTCCATTCAGTCTTTCTTCTCTACTTAACTGAAAAGTAGTTCTTTTCTCTCCCCTCATTTCTCCTGGGGCATGGGAGACAGAGGGGTGATCTTATAAATGTGTATAAAATCATGAGGGCACAGATAGGTTGAATGCACATGACCTTTTTCTCAAGGTTGTGGAAGCAAGAACTAGATGGCAAGAACTAGATTAACTTGAAAGGGGAAAAATTATTATTATTATGATTATTATTATTATTATTATTATTATTATCATCATCTTTTGCATTAGCACTCTGGTTATTTGTCCCTTCTGTTGGGTGCAGTCTTTCATTGGATCTTTTGTATTTCTTGGATTTACTTTCTGGCATCAGAGAAGGTCTAGAGGAGGTTCATGGGAATGATCCCAAGAATTAAATTTTTAATGTATGAGGAGCATTTGATGACTCTGGGCCTCTGTTCCCTGGTTTAGAAGAATGAGAGGGGATCTCATTGAAACCTATCGTATATTGAAAGGCCTTGATAGAGTGGATGTGGGGAGGATGTTTCCTATCATGGGGAGTCTAGGACCTGAGGGCAGAGCTACAGAATAGAGGGATGTCTCTTTGGAACAGAGACGAGGAGGTATTTCTTTAGCCAGAGAACAGAGAATCTGCGGAATTCATAGCCACAGATGGCTGTGGAATCCAGGTCATTGGGTATATTTAAAACAGATGTTGAGAGTTTCTGTACTGGTAATGGCATCAAAGGTTACAGGAAGAAAGCAGGAGAAAGGGTTTGAGAGGGATAATAAATCAGCTGTGATCGAATGATGGATAAACTCGAAGATCGAATGCCCTAATTCTGTTCCTGCCTCTAATGGTTTCATGGTCTTACGGGTGGATCAGAATTAGCAAAGATAGGGTTTAGAGCAGCTCAACACAAGAGTAGGCCTTTCAGCCCACAATGTCGGATGTGATGCTAAATTAAACTAAATATTTTCTGCTTATACATGAACCAAATCCCTTAATTTTCTGCATATTCATTTACTTATCTAGAATCCTCTTAAATCTCACTATCACACTACCCCCAGCAATTAGAACACAGTGTTAAAACTTACTCGATACATCTCGTTTAAATTTTCCTCCTCTCACCTTAAATGCTTGTCTTCCACAGTATTTAATATTTATACCCTAGGATTATCTACCCTATCTATGTCTCTCATAATTCTATAAACTCCTATCTGATCTCAGAAAAAGCAGCCCATGTTTCTCCATCCTCTCTAATCCAGGTAGCATCCTGGTAAACCACTTCTACACCGTCTCCACAGCCTCCACATTCTTCCTGTAATGGGGCGACCAGAATTTCACACAGTACTCCAAGTAGGCACAACCTAGTCAAAGTTTTACATTGGTTTGTTGATGACAATGAAAAAGCAATGCCCCTAACCTTCTTTGCAGAAAGAGGAGATTAAGTTGTTCGAACACCACTGGCAAAGAATAGGCAAAACACATTTCAAGTGGTAACAGTCTGACTAGCAAACTCTTGGGCTTGCATGTGTCATGAGAAGTGAGTACCTTCACTGTTAATTGATGGTAATTACCCTCAGAGGGAGGAAACATCTGACTCTGTTTTGCCCCTGTATTAACTCATTTCATTGTTAACTCTTCAGTAATATTAGTGACAAATGTTTTCCTTTACAGCAGGTGTTTTTCCTTTACTTGGAGACATTTCAAAGTAAAACAAGATGGCTCTGAGTATTTTCAAAACGTGAGAGACAGGAAGTAACTGAGATCCAAAGAGCTCATGAGGTCCATCTACAAAGATTCTATGACTGACAGACTCACTTCCAAGGTCTCTTTGCAACTCATGTTCTCAGTATTATTTTTTATTTTATCTCTTTATTTGCAGATTATCTTCTTTTGCACATTGGTTGTTCATCAGTCTTATTTATTATAGTTTTCCATGAATTCTATTGTATTTATTTTCCTGTAAATACCTGCAAGTAAATGAATCCCAAGGTAGTATATGGTGACATATACATCATCTAATAATAAAATCATTTGATGTACATAGAACATAAAATTAGAATTAGGTTCATTATTACTGACTTACATCGTGAAGTGTGCTGTTTTGTGGCAGAAGCACAGTGAAGACATAAAAACCACTAAAGCCCCTAAATAAATAAATAAACAAATAAATAAATAGATAGATAAATAGTGCAGAAGAGGAATAGTGTGGTATTGTTCATGGGTTCACGGACCCTGTTCAGTTTTCTCACAGTGGAGGGGAAGAAGCCATTTCTAAAACATTAAATGTGGATCTTCAAGCTCCTGTACCTCCTCCCTGATAAGATTAATGAGAAGAAGACAAGTCCCATGTGATGAGGGTCCTTAATGATGGATGTCATATTCTTGAGGCAGCACCCTTTGAAATATCTGTACACACAGGAATAGGCCCTTTGGCCCATCATGTCTGTGCTAACCATGATATCAAATGTAAAGTAATTTTAACTGCCAGCACCTGTTCCATTTCCTTCCATTCCCTGCACCTGTCTAACTGCCTCTTCAACACCTCTATTGTGGATGCTTCCATCACACCTCGATCGACAGCCCATTGCAGGTGCCTATAACTCTCCGTGATAAAACTTGCCCCACACTCATCTCCTTTAAACTTTCTCCCTCTCACTTTAAAGCTATGTAATAACACAAACAAAAGCAATTCAACAATGTAAGAGGCATTTTCTGCCTGAGTGTGACGCTATGAAGAGGAGAACAATGCGTGGTTATACTTGACCTGGAGTAGTGTGTACAACACTGGATCTAAGGATAGTGTAACCTAAGAGTGTGTACAATGTTGATCCCCAGAATATTACCAGGCTCCAAAGATTGCACTATGTGTAGATATTACATAATGTAGATTATATTTCCTGGAACATAAAATGATAAACTTTGATTTGATTGAGATTTTTTTTCAGGATTTGGTAAGGTATTGACTAGATAGTCAAACTTCTTTCACTGATGAGGAAGTCCAGAAGAAAGACATAGAAACTCGGTAACAAGCCATCGAGGAACCTTTTTTTCCTGGATAGACTGGTAGGAGTGTGAGGAACTCTCCAACAAGAGCAATAACTGCTGCCTCAACTAATAGTTATTAAATTTGAGTCTGATAAATCTTTGTTAGTTTAGGGTAATAAGAGAAGTGGACTCAAGGAAGATGAATGGAGTTAACACACAGATCAACCTTTATTGCATTTAGCAGGGAAACAAGCCAACAGAGCTGAGAATATTATTTATGTTCTTTCATTCAGATCTAAAGCAAAGCAAACAAATTAAAATAAGAATAATTTTTGTGAGGAACTGTGCTGAAGTATGTTAATTTTGTGAAACACAGAATGGCATCTAGGTGCCATCCTGCATTCTGATAATAATGGCAGAAACATAAAACATTTGATGCAGACATTGTGCTTTACTCTTCTAAGTCCGATGATCTAACCTGCTACCTTGTAATTGCTCATTGTGAGCATCTGCACTGCAGGGAAAACTTGGGCAGGTATTCAAGGAATCTGAAAATGCATTTTATCAGATTGACCTGATAAAACATTTAAGGCAAGGGAGAAGGGACAAGTGAAGGAAGAATATTCTGATCCTTGTTTCTGATCTGCTTAAACTTGAAGATTTGACTCTCAATAGTTGAATTTTCTCACTTTGAATTTCATTGTACAATCTTGTCTCTTAATAGTGCTTTACTGTAAGTATCAGTCTGCTGGCAAATGTTCAGAGTCTTTGAAGATGATAAAACATGTCTTACTTTTGAAAGAGAAATATGCTCTGGTCTGTCACAAGACAAAACATTTATGTGCAGCTCATTGAATGCAGTAAATAGCAAACAATCCCTACTGCCAGCACACTGTGTCTTCTGAAGATAATTATTTCCCTGGGTATTTGGCTGGAATTATTCCCTCTCATATCTTCATTCCAACATAAGCTCATTTTCTGTTTTGCCTGGACACAGAGTCCCATGACCTGCAGAGAGAAGTCTCTGATCTCTCTGTCTTTGAGGAGAGCACTTTGGATACTACAAATATAAAGAGAATTGCAATATGGGAAGTCAGCATTAACCCTCCATATAAAGTTATAGAACTTATTATAGTCATGTATTTAGGTCCTGTATTCAACATTTACTTTTCTTTCATCCTCTGACTAATCTCATCTGCAATCTGTTGTCTAAAATCTATTTTTTTTACCTCCAAATAAACAAATGACTTAAAGGAGAAGTGGTATATTGATTTATGAGCCTAGAGAAAGTAGTCCATATAGCATAGTCCATCACAGATAAATACCATTGACAACATCTACAGGGAATGCTGTCGCAGGAGAGCAGGATCCTTCATCAGAGACTCCCATCATCCAAGCCAAGCTCTCTTATCAAGGATGTACAGAAGCCTCAGGACCCACATAATCAGATTCAGGAACAGTTATTACCCCTCATCCATCAGGCCCAGAGGGGATAACTTCACTCACCCTAACTCTGAACTGTTTCTGCAACTAATGGACTCATGTTCAAGGACTCTTCATCTCAGGTTCTCAATATTTATTGCTTTTTTATTTGTTGTTATTATTCTTTGATTCTTTTTTCTTTGAATTTACTGTGAATGCCGACAAGAAAATTAATCTTAGGGTTGTTTTGCAGGATGACATATGTGTACCTTGATAATAAATTTACTTTGAACCTTGAATTAGAATCAGAATCAGGTTTAACATCACTGGCATATGTTATGAAATTTGTTGCATATACAATATGTATATATGTAAAAGTTAAATTAAATAAGTAGTGCAAAAAGAGAGGAAAGATACTAAGGGAGTGTTCATAGGTTCATTGTCCATTCAGAAATCAGATAGCAGAGGGGAAGAAGCTGTTCTTGAAACATTGGGTGTGTGTCTTGGGGTCCTGTATCACCTCCTCAACGGTAACAATGAGAAGATGCCATGTATGTCCTGGATGAGGGGATCTTTGATGATGTATGCTGCCTTTTAAGGGTGTCTTGGATGCCGGGGAGCCAATTGCCCATGCTGAAACTGGCTAAATTTACAACTTCCTTCAGTGTTTTTTTTGTAATTTATCTTTTATTGAAGTTCATCATCAAACAAACATTTCCATAAGTATATGATATATATGTACAGTATGTATTTCAGATACATATTTCCATATGTATCTGAAATACATACTGTACATATATATCATATATTCATGTTTGTCACAAATCTCCACATAATATTTATCTGAGGTATACATTTATAGAAAAGAGAGGAAAGAAAGAACAAGCAAAAGGAGAAAACTGTGTACAAGCAAGGAGTGATCTTTTTTTTCCCAACATATTCATTGATTTCTGAGAATAAAATCAAGCCTATGAGATGTTATGTAGTTAAACCATATTTTCCCAGTATGAATCAAATTGTAACAACTTATGATTAACAGATGCTATTATCTTATCCATTTTGTAAATGTCCATTGTAAATTCCATCCATGTGTTTGAAGTTGGGCTCTCCTGTGATAACCAAGTCTTTTTACCAGCCACCAGCAGTATATTCATTAAATGTTTATCTCTTTTCAACCACTCTTGAGGTATATACTCAAAATATATGGTCTTACTTTCTAAGGGTATTTCACATTTAAAAAATGTCTTGTAGGGCATTGTGTATCCCACTCCAACAGTCTTTAATATGATAATTGTTTGCATTTTGATTTCTACAATTTCTCCAGCAAACACGGAGGTTACTATCATAATGGGATTTCTGAGAGGGTGTAATAAAATATCTTATCAAGTTTTTCCATCCAAACTCCCTCCATTTCTGTGAACTGGTACACTTCCATTGATACCTCCATATTAATGTCCATTCTTCCTCAGATACAATTATCCCTCCTTCCTTCTCCCATTTTGTATTAATGTATGAAGTCAAATGTGTATTAAGATTTGACAAACCCTTATACATGCTTGAAGTGATTCTACTACCATTATCTGAATTATATGCTTTTCTAAATAGCTCTATCAAGCATGTATTTGCCTCGGTTACATTTTTAAGCGTCCTATTAACATATTGTCGCATCTGCAAATACAATAAAAGTCTTGTTTTTCTAATAAGTGTTTCTCTTTAAGCATTTCAAAACTGAACAGTGTTCCTTCTTTCATTATGTTGCAAACAACTGTTATTCCTTTAGCTGTCCAAGTCCTTAAACGTAGCATCCAGTTTATTTGGCGTAAAACCCCAGTAAAATGCACACCATTTAAGAATTGCAATTTCTCCCTCTAGTTTATATTCTTCTTCAGCTTTTTCTGATCCTGTGCAGTGCCCCCTCCATACCAGATGGTTTGTTTGAAGTAAACCCTGCCCAATTACCATCAGCATATAACCTGTAGCACCAGAACTCTCAACATACTAGTTGGCTGTTATACTGAGAACATAAGAAATAGGAGCAGGAGTAGGCCAACTGGCCCATCGAGCCTGCTCCGCCATTCAATAAGATCATGGCTGATCTGGCCACGGACTCATCTCCACCTACCTTCCTTTTCCCCATAGCCCTTAATTCCCCTCCTATGCAAAAATCTATCCAACTTTGTTGAATGCCCAATTTGGTGCAGTCATTCACTGATTCTATTATGGTTATTATTCTATTATGGATTTATTGGGTATGTCTGCAAGAAAATTAATCTCAGTTTTGTATATGATGACATATACTGTATGTCCTTTGATAATAAATTTACTTTGAACTTTCCTTTGTCAGCCTCCAAGACAGAGATCACAGTGTCACCAGATGTTGCAGGGATTCACACAGATGTTGTTTTATTCTCCCTTTCAAAGCCTGCATAAAGGGCATTGAACTTATCTGGGAGTAGAGCATCATAACCATTCATGATGTTAGTTTTCACTTTGTAGGAAGTAATGGCCTGAAAACCGTGCCCTAAGAACTTAGAACTAATGTACACTTACTTTTTAACAGGTCATTATATAGGTTATAAATGAAGCTTTTAACAGTATTCTGTCGATGGTAACTCATCTTCCTCTCTATCAGTGATTTTGTGCATGTGTTAAAATTCTGATAAAATGATATAAATATTTAAAAGTGAATATTGATTTTATCTGACAAGATTAAGAAAAATAAAATATATGTTCCCAATGCATACCAGCCTAGGGCTGATATGTCCTTGGTGCAGATGACTAGCACATGCACTAACTCCTGGTTGATTTAGAGAAACATGCAGACAAAACTCCTTGTTAAACCAAGGCTAGGCACAGCCTCGCTGGCAAACATGGGATTAATTGCACCACCACTCGTCTGCTGTCCAACCAGCCTTGCTTCCTTCCATTGCGCCTTCACCTTCTCCAAACATAGCCGTTCTCCAGCTTGTTGGCATTCTGAAAAGACCCTGGCAGTCAAAAATTAAGTGTGAACAAGTAATAAAGAAAGAAAAACAATCCTCACAATAATCTGTAAGTATTTACAACCTCTGTCAATAGATTTTGCATTCAATATAATTCAAAGCAATGCTGGACACCTCTGTATTGTGGATTAAAAACTCTGTGAGGAAAGTAAGTGGTGCGTTCTTCTCGTTACTGACTACACCCTTTCAGCTTGATAACTAATCTCCCCTTAGGGAAAATTAATGTTGCATTGTTGCTTTTGATTTAAAAATTCCTTCTGAATAGCTTGTAACTGCTTGTTCAGGATACAGGAATGCTTTATGGTGCCCATTTTGCCACATGCATTTCATGATACTTCTATTTTTTTCTTTGTCATGTGCTTCATGTCTGCAATGCTAAAGCTCACTATTTTGTTGAAGCAAAGCAGATGTAAAGTGCAAATCTTTATGGCTCACAGATAACATGAGATCTTAATACA
Organism: Hemitrygon akajei; assembly: GCF_048418815.1. Lineage (NCBI taxonomy): Eukaryota > Metazoa > Chordata > Chondrichthyes > Myliobatiformes > Dasyatidae > Hemitrygon > Hemitrygon akajei. The sequence goes on from NC_133124.1 coordinate 85,832,505, forward strand.
ATGGGTATTGGTCTGAAATGGAAAGAGTGAGCAATTTCAACATATTGATGTAGCTACAAAGAAGGAAAGATAGCGGCTATATTTCATTCTGATTCTGAGGTGATTTGGTCTATCCCAAAGACACTTGCAACTTTCTACAGATGTACCATGGAGAGCCGTCTAACTGGATGCATCACTCTCTGATATGGGGAGGGAGGGACGGCTACTGCACAGAATTGAAATAAGCTGCAGAGAGTTGTAAACTTCATCAGCTCCATCATGGCACTAGCCTCCATAGTATCCAGGACATCTTCAAGCAGCAATGCCTCTAAAAGGTGGCATCTATCATTCTGTACCTCTGTCACTCAGGACAAACTTGTTCTCATTGCTACCATCAGGAAGGAGATACAGAAACCTGAAGGCACACACTCAGCGATTCAGGACAGCCTCTCCCCCTACCCCCACGCTATCCAATTTCTGGATGGACATTGAACCCTTGAACACTATCTCACTAATTTTTTTTAATTTAGTTTAACTTTTTAAATATTCGTGTACTTACTGTAATTCACATTTTTTCTCTATTATTATGTATTGCATTGTACTGCTGCCGCAAAGACGACAAATTTCACGACATATGCTGCTGATATTAAACCTGATTCTGATTCTGAAGATACTGGAGAAATCTGCAGGTCAGATAACATCTACAACGAAGTAGACAGCAAATACTTTAGATCAAGATGCTCCTCTGACCCTCTGAATTCCCCCTACCTCAGCTCTAATCTGTGCCATGCATTCACTGTTCCTATAATAAGACCATAAGGCACAGGAGCAGAATTAGGCCATTCAGCCCTTTGAGTCTGCCCTGCCTATCCATCATGGCTCATCCCAGATCCCACTCAACCCCATACATCTGCTTTCTTGCCATAACCAATCAGGAAACTATCAATTTTCATTTTAAATATAGCCACGGCCTTGGCCTTCACAGCTGTCTGTGGCAGAACATTCCACACATTAACTACTTTCTGGCTAAGACAATTCTCCGTTAACTCTGTTCTAAAGGGACGCCCCTCAATTTTGATGCTGTGCCCTCTAGTTCTGGACACCCCCACCACAGGGAACAGCCTGTCTGCATCCACCTTATCTAGTCCTTTCAACATTCAGTAGGTTTCAATGAGCTCCCCATACACTCTTCTAATTTCCAGTGTGGACAGGCCCAAAGCTGCCAGACACTCCTCATATGTTAACCCATTCAGTCCCAGAATCATCCTCCTGAAACTCCTCTGGACTCTCTCCAATGACGACACATGAGATACGGGGCCAGATCTGTTGACAGTACTCTAAGTGCAGCCTGACCAGCATCTTATAAAGCCTCAGCATTATCTTCTTGTTTTTATACTCTATTTCCTTTGAAATAAATGCCAATATTGCATTTCCCTTCTTTACCTGTAAATTAAACTTCAAGTAGTCTTGCACAAGAACACAAGGCCTCTCCTTTGTTCACCTTGCTTGTTACTTCCTTGAGGAACTCTAACAGATTTGTCAGGCAAGATTTCCCTTTACAGAAACTATGCTGGATTTGACTTATTTTATCATTGTTTCCAAGTACCTCGAAACCTCACCCTTAATAATGGACTCCAACACTTTTCCAACCACTGAGGTTCGGATAACTGGCCTATAATTTCCTTTCTTTTGCCTTCCTCCCTTCTTAAAGAGTGGAGTGACATTCCAGTCCTCCAGAATCTAATGATTCTTGAAAGATCATGACCAATGCACCTGTTATCTCTTCAGCAACCTCTCTCAGGACTCTGGGATGTAGTCCATCTGGCCCAGGTGACGTATCCACCTTTAAGACCTTTCAGTTTGCTTGGCACTTCTTCCTTTGTAATAGCAATGGCACTCACTCCTGCTCCCTGACACTCATGGACATCTGACACACTGATAGAGTCTTCCACAGTGAAGATTGATGCAAATTACTTATAAGTTCTTCTGCCATTTCTTTGCTCCCCATTACAACCTCACCAGCATCATTTTCCAGTGGTCAAATATCAACTCTCACCTCCCTTTTACTCTTCATATAACCGAAAAATCTCTTATTATTCTGCTTTATATTATTAGCTGGCTTGCCCTCATATTTCATCTTTTCCCTTCTCGTGGTTTTTATGCAGTCCTTCCCTTGTCCGCCACAGTTACCAACCTCTTCTTCTACTTCTTCTGTGGGACATATGTATCCTGCACCTTGTGAACTATTCCCAGAAACTTCAGCCACCATCACCACCGGTATCCCCCTCCAATCCACCTGGACAAGCTCCTCTCTCATGCCTCTGTAATTTCCTTTATTCCATTGCAATCTTGATACATGTGATTTATGCTTCTCCCCCTCAACTTCTAATCATATTATGATCACTGCCTTCTAAGGGTTATTTTAGCTTAAGCTCCGTAATAAGATCTGGGTTATTACACAACACCCAATCTAAGATAGTCTTTCCCCAAGTAGGCTGAAGCACAAGCTGCTCTAAAAAGCCATCTCGTAAGCATTCAACAAATTCCCACTTTTGCGATCCGACACAAACTTGATTTTCCCAATCCCCTTGCATATTGAAGTCCTCCATTACAACTGTGGCAGTATCCTTATTACATGCCTTTTCCAGCTCCCTTTGCAACCTCACCCCACATCTTAGCTACTATTTGGAGGCTTATATATGATTGCCACAATGTTTTTTTTTAAAGCCCTTGCATTTTTTTTAACTCCACCCACCAAGATTGGACATTCTCTGACTCTATGTCACCTCTTTTTATTGTAATTGTAAATTTATTGTAAAGCTGTAATTCCATCTCTTACCAACAGAGCCACTTCACTGTCTGTCCTTTCACTACAAAGTATATCCTTTGATGTTAAGCTCCCAACTATGGCCTTCTTTCAGCCACGACTCAGTGATGCCCACAACGTCATATCGACCAATCTCTAATTGTGCCACAGATCAATCTATCATATTCTGAATGCTACACACATTTAAATGCAGCACATTCATTCCTGCTTTCCACATCCTTTTGAATGTTGCCTTTGTGGTACAACTTAACTCATTGCACTGTCTGCATTTGTACCCAATCATTGACTTGACCTTCCTTACGTTCACGTTGTACCCATCATCTACTTGTAAACCTGCTGGCTCATCCTCAACTCTATCACACTGGTTCCCATCCTCCTGACATAATAATTTAGAACCCTCCCAAATTCTCTAGTAAACCTGTCCGCAAGGATATTGGTCCCACCCCTTTTGTATTGGTCACACCGGTTCCAGAAGAGGTCCCCAAAAGATCCAGAAATCTGAATCCCTGCCCCCTGCTTCAATTCTTCAGCCACGCATTTATCCTCCACCTCATTCTATTCTTATCCTCATTGTTGCATAGCACAGGCAGCACTCCTGAGATTACTTCCCTTGAGGTCCTGCTTTTCAACTTCCATCCTAACTGCCTGTCTCTGTATTCTGTTTTCAAGATCTCCTCCCCTTTTCTACCTTTTCACTGTTAGCAATGTGTACCTCGACTTCTGGCTCTCAACATCCCTTTTCAGGAAGTTGTGGACACGTTCAGAGACATCATGGACCCTGGCACCAGTGAGGCAAACTACCATCCATGTTTCTTTTACAGAATCGCCTAGCTGTCCCCCTAACTATAGTGTCCCCTATTACTGCCACCATCCTCCTCAGTTCCCTACTCTTCTGAGCCACAGGGCCAGACTTAGTGCCAGAGGCACAGCCTCTGATACTTCCCCCAGTTAGCACCCCTCCAGCGGTACTCAAAATAGAGTACTTATTGTTGAGAGGGATGGCCACGGAAGTGCTCTCCGCTATCTGATATTTTCCCTTCCCTCTCTCGACAGTCACCTATTTATCTGTCTCCTGTAGCCTTGGTGTATCTCCCTCCCTGTAACTCCTGTCTATCACCTCCTCGCTCTCCCTAACAAGCTGAAGGTCATCGAGCTGCAGCTCCAGTTCCCTAACAAGAACTCTAATGAGCTGTATCACAATGCACCTGGTGCAGATGTGGCTATTGGGGAGGTTGGAAGTCTCCTGGAAATCCCACATTTGACATTCAGAACAGAACACTAATCCTGCAGACATACCCCCTCTTCTTTCAAAAGTTAAACAGGAAATAAACTTATCTACTAACCTCGCCTCCGCCTGTTTTTGCTGAAGTCTGTTGAGCCAAAGCCTTACCACTCTGACTCAGACCACTCCGACGAGGACCACTCCATTAGACGGTGCCTCTCTTTTATGAAGACTGGGTTTTTCAAGCTGTGGTCCAGACTTCCGCTGGAATGCTTGTACTGTATCTGTGCCACTGTCCAATCTTTCCCTCTCTGAGATGGAACATTTTTGTTCAAAAAATGGTCCCGATGTAGGATCTCAACCTGATTCATCAACTGTCTAGCTTTCTGCTTTCATCTTCACTCTCACTCATTGGTCCTGCTGTTACAATGGATAGACCCATTTATTTCTGTTTTGGATGATATTTTGCACAGTGGATGTTGTAATATTGAAAAGGAGAAATTTTCAGTGCAATGGGAAGAGGTCAGGGTAGTGGGACTAACTGAGAAATCATTTCAAAGAGCTGGTACATGTCAGACAAGTCCAGTGTCTATACTATACATTCCTATAAGAAATCCCTGCCCATGCTTGAGAGAATGCAATCATTCCATAAGACCATAAGATACGGGAGCAGAATTGGGCCATTCAGCCTGTTGAGTCTTCTCTGCCATTCCATTATCCCTCTCAGTCCTAATCTCCTGCCTTCTCCCCATAGCATTTAACGTCCTGACTAAACAAGAACTTATCAACCTCTGCTTTAAATATACTCAATGATTTACTCTCCACAGCTGCCTACGGCAATAAATTCCACAGATTTTCCACACTTTGACTAAAGAAATTCCTCCTTGGGTGTGTTATAAATAAACATCCCTCTATTCTGAAGTTGTGTCATCTGGTTCTAGATGCTCCCAACTACGGGATATATATTCCATAAGTACACTCTATCTAGACCTTTCAATTTTTGATAGGTTTCAATGAGATCCTCCCCTTATTCTATTAAAATCCAGTGCAAACAGACACAGAGCCAAAAAATACTTCTCTTTTCCTAAACTTTTCATTCTTGGAATCATTCTTGTGAACCTCCTCTGGACCTTCTCCAATGCCAGCTCATCTTTTCTCAGATAAGGGGTCCAAAACTGTTCACAATACTCCAAGTGAGCCCTCACCAGTGCCTTATAAAGCCTCAGCATCAATCCTTGCTTTTATATTCTGGTCCTCTTGAAATGAATGTTAACATTGCATTTGCCTTCCTCCCCACCAACTCAACCTGCAAGTTAACCTTTATGGAATTCTGTATAAGGACTCTCAAATCCCTTTGCACCTCTGATTTTAGAATTTTTCTCCCCATTTAGATACCTTCTACCTAACTGCATGATCATAAATTTCCTTACACTATATTCCATCTGCCACTACTTTTCCCATTCTCCCAACCTGTCTAAGTCTCTCTGCAGACTGCCTGCTTCCTCAACACTACCTGCCTCTCCACCTGTCTTCGTATCATCTGCAAACTTGGCCACAAAGTGGTTAATTCCATCATTGAAAATCATTGACCTATAACATGAGAAGAAGCGGTCCCAATATTGACCCCTGCAGAACACCACTAGTCTCTGGCAGTCAGTCAAGAAAGGACCCCTTTATTACCTCTCTTTGCCTCCTGTAAGTCAGCCAACATCCTCTGATGGCCAGGGTCTATCTTGTCTGTTATTTCCTCTAAGAATTCCAACAAATTTGTCAGACTAGTTTCCCCCTTAAGAAAAGCATGCTAACTTTGGCCTATTTTATCATCCGCCTCCAGGTACCCAAAGTCTCATTCTTAATAATTGACTCCAACATCTTCCCAACCTCTGAGGTCAGGCTAACTGTCCTATATCAGGTTGTCAGATCTGTGAAGGTTAATACAAAATACTTAATGAGGTCAGTTAATACTTAATGAGGTCATCCACCATTTCTTTGTCCCCCATTACTACTTCTCCAATCTCATTTTCCAGCCGTCCAATATTCACTCTCACTTCTCTTTTACTCTGCATATATCCAAAAGAAATTTTGGTATCCTCTTTATATTATTGGCTAATTTTCCTTCATATTTAATCTTTTCTCTCCTTTTGGCTTTTTTATTTGCTTTCTGCTGTTTTTTAGAACTTCCTAATTCACAACTTCCCACTACTTTTGGTATATTTTTATTATAAGCCCTCACTTTTGCATTTATGCTGCCTTGACTTCCCTTGTCAGCCACGGTTGCGTCATCCTCCCTTTAGAATACTACTACTTCTTTGGGAAAAAAGCCAGCCATTGCTATTCTGCCATCATCTGTCTAGTGTCCCTTTCTAATTAAATTTGGCCAGCAAATCTCTCATGCCATTGTAGTTCCCTCTACTCCACTGTATAAGTGATTGTATAAGTCACTGTGTTAGTGATTTTAGCTTCTTCCTCTTGAACTGCAGGATGAATTCATCATAACATGATTACTTACTCATAAGGGTTCATTGACCTTAAGCTCCCTAATCAAATCTGGTCCATTACACAACACTCAATCCAGAATTACCTTCTGTGAGTGGGCTCAACCAACAAGCTGCTCTAAAAAGCCATCTTGTAGGCATTCTACAAATTCCTTCTCCTGGAATCCAACATCAACCTGATTCCTCTAATCTATCTGCATATTGGAATCCCACATGACTATCGTAACATTGCCCTTTTTACATGCCTTTTCTAACTCCTGTTGTAATTAGTACCCGACATCCTGACTACTGTTGGAAGGCCAGTATATAACCCTCATCAAGGTACTTTTACCCTCACAGTTTCTACATCTTCTGATCCTATGTCATTGCCTTGGAGAAGTGGTGCCTTCAAGCATCATTCCTCACTGGGAATATGTAACCTTTCTCCTCCACACTCTGTTAACAGGTTGCTTTGCTTTGTTCTCCATTTTTTACTACCCCTTTCTGTACATTTTTCAAACACCAATATTTTCTCTAAGGACTAAAGAATATTCCTCTGCAATCAACTCTTCTTCAAATCAATCAGCAGCAATCTGACAGCAATGGAAGGTTCCTTTAAATGGTTCAGTTTAGATGGTTAGTGCTTACGGTGCTCTGGCAACTTCTTCTTTCCGATAAATCATGTATTCTTCATACATGGTCAAAGCTAAACCTTTGAGCTCTTGTTTTGCAGCATTTGTGTCAAATCAGCTGTACATATGAATTGGAATCATACTTTATCTCTTACAATAGCCTCTTTTCCAATGTACCTGAGGACAAAACTGAGTGCATTACACATGAACTCTGAGTTAAGCAGTATCTGTAGCAATTTGAATTCAAAGAAAAAGCATTGCCTTTACCAAAGTTGTCATAGCATGTTTTGTTCATGCCATTCCTTAGTGTGGAAATCACTCTGTTAAAAGAAGTTCATGGAAATAATGTGATATTTATGAGGGACGGGGGGAAAGAATGCATTCCAGTATCTTTTGTTGACATAAATGATGTTATATTCTAACAATCCATGAATCCATAAAATAACCTTGCCTACAACAAGGAGATTATTCTGTCACATGTAAGAACTTTTGAAAGAATGATGAAAAAGCAGGGTAAGTAAAATCTGAAATATTATTAACATATTATTTGATCATGGATAATTATACTGCATTGACACAGTTGATAAAAAGTCATTGCTTCATAATGTGATTAGAAAATAATCTAAACCAATCAAAGAAAACATTGTGAGTTTACTTGTATGAAGATACAAATGCACTACTAATCCGCTGGCTTTTGGGGTTATAATTCCATGGAATGGATTCACTGTGAGCATTAAACTAATAAATATACTGTATACTTTGATTGGATTCAGAGGCCAATGACAGCAAGCATCATCTTATTTTGGACTGATTGCCTGAAAAGGTACTACACAATTTCTTCTCACTGTTAGAAATCAGACATACCGGTAGTTAGTTAACAAAATTTATAAGATTATAGCACATGGTGCTACCATCATAATATGATCACTTACTCATAAGGGTTCATTGACCTTAAGCTCCCTAATCAAATCTGGTCCATTACACAACACTCAATCCAGAATTACCTTCTGTGAGTGGACTCAACCAACAAGCTGCTCTAAAAAGCCATCTTGTAGGCATTCTACAAATTCCTTCTCCTGGGATCAAGCATCAACCTGATTTCCCTAATCTATCTGTATATTGAAATCCCACATGACTAAGCTTTTGAGATGTTAAAAATACAATTAATTTCTTTCTTTTGTGACTTTTATGGACATTTCTAGGCTCAGTGCTGGAGAATGGATCATTTTGTACTAAACCCACCCAAAGATAATCAACCACTGCCAATATAGATATGCTTCTCATCTTATAAAGGCACTTCCCACTGTCACTTTATCAGTAATGCTAGACCACATAGATATATACCTCCATGTAACCTGCTGCAACATTTAAACTTACATCCATATAGTTAGTGTGCTTCATCGGACTATGTGAATAGTATTTGCAGAGCAAATACAAGCCATTCGCATTCGTCCCACCCATCCTAACGCTACTTAACTCTGTCAGTAGTCGCTTTTATATCTTTTGTGTTAACGTACTTACCAGTTTCCCTTCAAATACTTTATTTGTTCTTTGTGCTTCATGCAGTAGTTAGTGCATCACATCCACAAGAAGTTTCCCTGAAATACTATATTAGATTTATTAGTGACCACCTCATATTTATGATTACTAGATTTGGATTCACTACAAATGGAAATGTATGTGAATAAAAATTGTTCTTCCAACTTTCTAGGCAAGTCGTTCTTTTGTTTTGACAGGTGTCAGCTGTAGCCCATTGGTAGCACTTTCACTTCTACGTTAGAAGGTTGTGGGTTCAAGTATCACTCTGGGAACGTACGCATAAAGACTTATGCTCCATGTACTACCAAGGGTGTGCTGAATTGTAAAACCTGCCGTCTTTCATCTGTTACAAATGGATTCATGTCTCAATTGTATTAGGTGCTAGGAATCTGATGAGGCACTAAATGAAATGGCGAGCTGTTATGATTTGAACTATTGTTTATTTCCCTCTCCCTGGGTACATTGCTTAAGTGTGGAGATATAACTCATTACCTTGCTTTCCTCTCCTGGAAAGACTGATTCAAGTATTCACATTATTTACAGATCTAACCTCTGTACAGGTTTTCTGAGCCTCTGGTTTTCCCAAAGTGACTTGTGTCCTTGCTCCTCAGTTTGATTCAGGTGCCTCACCTTGACTTAATTCAGTAGAATCCGGTATTACTTTTTTCACAGACTCCACTGGATCAGCATCTGGAATATATTTGTTATCACATCTCTTCAATATTACTTGCTGGTGTTAAGATATTTATTTGCACACATACAGTTCTACTTTTTATATTCTTAGGCTCTCCCTTCATATGCATAATCCCTTTGTAACCCTCAGGCTCTGTCAGCTGCGTAAATCTAGGGAAGACGATCTCGGGCCCGGCCAAGCGGGTGAGATTGAGACTGAGCCCATCCTGAAACCCCCTGTTTATGTGGATGCTGCTCGATTTGTTACCCTGTTACAAATCAATACCACAAAATAACAGACAGGACACCACATGCAATTAAATGATTTACCTTTATAATTCTTAATTTGACTACAGGGTTAGTGAAGAAAAAGCAAACAAAAAGAAAAGGGCCCATTTTAATGAAACACTCTGATGTGCACAAGTTGGAGCTCACAGTTTCCCCTTCGCCGATCCTCCTTCGATCTCCCCGGCCTTCATCGGATCACGGCTCCACTCCGGTGTCTCCTCTCTTCACTTCCCACTGAACAAAAGACCCAGGTCACCCTGGTGTCAGGCACACGGCACGAAAACACCCTCCCGTCATTGGACGGCTCACATTCCAAAACACCCGTCATCTCTAACCACACTGCTTCTACAGAAAGACCATTACATGAGCAGTCAAACCTTTCCCAGAACATTCACGTTCTGGATTTCAGATTTGCCAAGGTAGTGTCAATGCAAAAACTCTCTCATGTTGTTTAATGTGTTCCCCTTTATAATTTTACTTTTTCTCTCAGCTGCTTCTCTTCAACTCTGCCCTCAAGATTTGGCTGAACTGAGTTTGATCATGTTCTGAGGTTTCTCTGCATTAGTAACTCAGCAGAAATGAACCCATTGTGGAATGTCACATTCTCTGTATTTTAACAAATAGCTTGTTAATCAATGTCTCATAGTTAAACTTCAGCACTCCCGTATACTTGCTTCTTTCATGTTTCTTTCCATTGCATTTGAGACCAGCTGATACTGCTTAATACCATTCTGTTAAATGAAGCATTCATCGAGTCATGAATGATACTACGGATAATTACGTGAGACTGTTTATTCTCGCAAGCCACAATATTAGAAACTAGATCACATTTCTTCAATAATACATTCTAATGTAGTTCAAACCCCAACATATTTCACCCTGATCTCTTTTGATAGTACGTCCATGAGTGCCAACAGGCTATCAATCATCTTCTCACAATAACGTGAACTCTTTTCCATTTGTAGCTCTGTGCAGGTGTACTCAGAAGTTTGACTCTGCAGTATTGTCAGAGTACACATGGCTGCCAGCTTTTCCAGATCGTAATTGCACATGAATGAAAGAAAAATGGAGGACTATGTAGGAGGGAAGGGTTAGATTGATCTTGGAGTAGGTTAAAAGCTCAGCACAAAATCAGGAGACTGTACAGTGCTGTATTGTTCTGTGTTCTATAACTGAGGCCAATAAACAAGACCTGGCAATTGATTTGATGGTCACAATATCAGAGTGCTGAACATGAAATCCTGACAGACTCATCCCTCTCAACACATTGCTTAACAGCCACATGCCCCATCCAACAGTAATTCATATCGTCAGTTATATTGTAGTCTTATGTCTTCAGTTGGATATTTGTCTAATTCAATTCATGTTTCTAAACATGTTAGAATGGTATATTTTCTTGTTGCTATAACTGGAAAATCAGATTCTACTCCTATCAATGTAAAGATCCTTATATTGGATTTTTCTAATGGTAATATTAAGAAAACATCTGCAATCACATATTCATTCAAACTTCTGTGTGGAGTCGCTTAATCATGGTGAATCATAATGGCTCAATTTTGTTTTCAAATTTGGATCAAGAATTGCCAACAAATCTTTTCATTCCAAAGATTATTCCTAGGCCTCCTTTTCAATTTAAGCAGAGTTTTCACAACCTTTGTTAATTATGTGAACCAAACACAAATGGTTTTCCCTGATCATCATCAATTAATTCACAATGACAGCTTCAAACTCACAATTTGATGAAGTTTGAGCAAAGTGTCAACTAGCCTGAATACAGGCCCTTTGCCCCCAAAAGCCCACACCTGCCACCAACTATCCATTTACATTAGTCCTACATGAGTCTCATTATATCTATAAGACCACAAGACATAGGAGCAGAATTAGGTCATTTGGCCCATTGAATCTGCTCCACCATTCATGGCTGATCCTTTTTTTCCCCTGCTCAGCCTCACTCCCTGGCCTTTTCCCCATAGTCTTTGATGCCGTGGCCAATCAAGAACCCATCAATCTCCACCTTAAATACACCCAACGTCACGGTGCCTCCACAGCTGCCTGTGGTAATAAATTCCATGAATTTATCATCCTCTGGCTAAAGAAATTTCTCCACATCTCTGTTTTAAATGGTTGCCCCTCTATCCTGAGGCTGTGCCCTCTTATCCTGGACTCCCCCACCATGGGAAACATCCTTTCCACATCTACTCTGTCTAGGCCTTTCAACATTCGAAAGATTTCAAAGAGATCCCCCCTCATACTTCTAAATTCCAGCGAGTTAAGCCCAGAGCCATCAAACGTTCCTCAAATGATAACCCTTTCATTCCTGGAATCATCCTTGTGAACCTCCTCTGAACCATCTCTAATGTCAGCACGTCTTGTCTTAGATAAGGAGCCCAAAACTGTTCATAATACTCAAGGTGAGGCTTCACCAGAGCCTTATAAGCCTCAGCATCACATCCCAATTCTTATGTCCTAGACCTCTTGATATGAATGCCAGCATTGCATTTGCCTTCCTCTCACTACAAACTCAACCTGCAAGTTAACATTTAGGGATTCCTGCACAAGAACTCCCAAGTTCCAATGCATCTTAGATATTTGGATATTTTTCTCCCAGTTTAGAAAATAATCTGCGCATTTATTTCTTCTACATGACCATGAACGTTCCAACATTGTATTTCATTTGCCACTTTCTTGCCCATTCTCCTAATCTAAGTCCTTCTGCAGCCTTTCTGTTTCCCCAACTCTACCTAGCCCTCCACCAACCTTCATATCATCTGCAAACTTGGCAACAGATCATCAAAAATTATTGAAGTTTATGTGATCCTGGTGACTTACATATCTTTAGGTCTTTCAGCTTTTTGAATTCCTTCTCCCTTGTAAAGTAACAGCAGTCACTTCTCTTCCTTCACACCCTTTGACAACTGGCACATTGCTAGTGTCTTCCATAGTGAAGACTGATGCAAAATATTCATTTAGTTCATTTGCCATTCCCTTGTCCCCCGTTATCATTTCTCCGACTTCTTTTTCTAGAGGTCCTCTCTCCACTTTCACCTCTCTTTTATTTTTTTTATGTACTTGAAAAAGCTTTTTCTATCCACCTTGATATTGTTTGCTAGCTTGCTTTCATATTTCATCTTTTCCCTTCTCAGGATTCTTTTAGCTGTTTTCTGTAGGTTCTCAAAAGCTTCCCAGTCCTTTATCTTCCTGTTAATTTTTGCTTAGTTGAATTCCTCTCTTTTGCTTTTACATTAGCTCTAATTTCCCTTGTCTGCCACAGTTGTACTATTTTGCCATTTGAGTATTTCTTTGATTTTTGAATACATCTACCCTGCACCTTCCTCATTTTCCCCAGAAGCTCACGCCATTGCTGCTCTGCTGTTATCCCTGCCAGCATCTCCTTCCAATTTACACTGGCCAGCTTCTTTCCATACCACTGTAACTTCCTCTACTCCACTGAAATCATGTAGCACTGTAATGAATGATCAAAATTATATGTTACTGTGTTGTTCAGGAAGACTCCAGGTTTGATCACCAATCAATGGTACAGTGTACGTGGATCAGGACAGTATGGCTAGACACAGCTCAAATGCCATCTATAAATTCGCTGATGACACGACTATTGTTGGCAGAAACTGCAGTGGCAAAGAGGAGGCATACATAAATGATATAGAATGACTGGTTGAGGGTTGTTAGAACAACAACAGTGCACTGAACAGTAGCAAGAGCAAGGAATTGATTGTGGACTTCAGGAAGAGGAGGTCAGGAAAACACCCATCAGTCCTCATCAAGGGACAGCAAAGGAAAAGGTGAGCAGCTGCAAGTTCCTGGTGTCAACATCTCAGAAGATCTTGGGCCCAACATATTGATGCAGTTACCAGCAGCTATACTTCAGACAACACACACAAAATGCTGGAGGAACTCAGCAGGCCAGGCAGCATCTATGAAAAAGAGTAAACAGTTGATGTTTCAGGCTGATATTCTTCACCAGGACTGGAAAAAAAAAGATAAGGTGTCAGAGCAAGAAGGTGCGGGAAGTCCTCCAGCATCTTGTGTGTGTTGCTTTGGATTTCCAGCATCTGAAGATTTTCTCTTGTTTGTTGTTAGCAGCTGTACTTCATATTTTCATGAGACTTGATATGTCACCAAAGACTCTAGCAAATTTCTACTGTGGATAGAATTCTGACCACTTGTATCTTTACCTGGTATGGAAGCTCCAATGCTCAGGATCAAAGGAGTCTGCAGAAGGTTGTAGACACTGCCAACTCCATCAGAAGCACAAGATTCCCCACTATTGAGGACATTTTCAAAATCCGGTCCCTCAAGAAGGTGGCATCCATCATTAAGACTATAAGACCATAAGACCACAAGATATAGGTGCAGAATTAGGCCATTTGGCCCATTGAGTTTGCTCTGCCATTTCATCATGGCTGATCCATTTTCCCTCCTATCCTCAATCTGTTGCCTTATCCTCAATTTCCTTCATGCTCGGACTAATCAAGAATCTATCAACCTCTGCTTTAAATATACCTAGTGGCCTATACAGCCTCCTTTGGCAAAGAATTCCACAGATTCACCACTCCCTGACTGAAGAAATTCCTCCTCATCTCCATTCTGAGGCTGTGTCCTCTGGTTTTAGACTTCCCCACCATAGGAAACATCCTCTCCACATCCACTCTATAAGCTTTACAGCATTGGATAAGTTTAATGACCCTCACCATCAGGGACATGTCATCTTCTTACTACCATCAGAGAGGAGGTACGGGCATCTTAAGATGCACACTGAATGTTTTAGGAACACCACCTTCCCTTGGACCATCAAGTTCCTGAACCCATGAACACTACCTCATTCTTCATTTTTTGCACCTTTCATTCATGTTAGTTTTTATTCAAACATAATAATTTGTTATGTCTTAAACTCTACCACTCCCACAAAACAACAAATTTCACGACATTTATCAATGATAATAAATCTGATTCTGACTCTGCTTTAACTGTTCTTAGTTTTGGATGTCTGCTTATGGTCTATTGAACTGAAAAAATAGTTGTTCATGTATCTAACACCCTTTTGGAAGAAAGGCACATATTATATTAATCGAGACCAATTTGCAGAACTGAAATCATTTTACAGATCAAATAATATGCAGAAACAAAAAGCCATTGGAAAAATTCTGGACAATTCAGTTCCGCTCAGTATCAGGATGGTTGGACCTGCATTTTCCAGGGCTAATATGAGAATTTCTACACTTTAATTTACTGCTAGATAAAGACACTTTCCCATAGCAGAACTGATTGTTGCCTTTAAGGCCAAGACTGGGTCAAGTTGGCTTGGCTCAGACATGAAGAAAGACATACAAATTAAACACTAAAGAATGTTGGTTCTAGCTGGTAACAGTTGTATAGAAAAAGGAAGGCAAACAATTGATTATTTTTAAAACTAATTTCAGGTAAATATAAATATGGGTGAAAAATCCAGGCCTAAAATCCAACTATAGTGTATGTTCTGCATAGATTTTAAAGTAAATGAAATATGATGTGATTTTACTAAATATTGTTTCCTCTATTTCATTAGAAATTAAAGATTCAGTCTCAACCTGAGGGCAAGCACATTACAGGCAAAACACAATGTACACTCAGAAGATAAAACGTTGTTTAACGTCAGTCTGTAGAATTTGGAGCTTGTCTTGATTCAGCCCCACAATGGAAGATTCAGATGTAGATTTGGGCACATGTTGAATTATTCCTGTGGTGAGAGTAGGAGAGATGGTCCTACATCCTTTGACTGCAAAGTTCATGTGCACATTGCAGCTGTTCTTGCAAGCCATTCCAACTGCAGGAATGCAATTGTTATCAAGTTTCTTGCTTGGAGCATGATTACTCTGAAATAGTTCTCAGCTTTTCTATCCTTACATTGTTCAGCTCTCCCTCTTTGGCCGGGTATTAGTACTTCAGACATGCCAAGGAACAAATGACAAAGGTTTCTCTACATAGGACCAATAACCTCCTACTGCATATGAAGGATTCAGAATGAGGTTGAGCTGCATATCCAGACTAAAGTAGCGTCTATTCATCCATCTCACATCATCCATCTAGAAATATTCACAGTCCAGTGTGTCCCATAAATCTATTTATAATTCCCTTATCTATACAGCATGATTACTTTGCCATAGCAGTCTCAGCCTGTGTATTCTGCTATATTTGAGTTAACATATTCCAGACCTAACAGTCAGCCCTGCTCACAGTAAACTGTTTATTGGTAGATGCCACCTACATCTTCTAACACCATGGACATCAGTAATATTAGACACTTTGAGACTATCTTAGGCAACTAATTTTTTTTATAATTCAATTATTATGCAGGAGCTGGGAAACATTGGCTTAATATGAAATGCATAAGATCATAACATAGAGGAGCAGAATTGGCCATTTCATTATGGCTGATCTATTTTCCTTCTCAGCCCCAATCTCCTGCCTTCTCCCTGTATCTGTTCATACCCTGACCAATTAAGAATCTATCAATGTTGGTCTTAAATACAGTCAATGACTTGGCCTCCAACCTGTGGAAATGAATTTGACAGATTTACCATCCTTTGGCTAAAGAGTTCTAAAAGGACGCTCTTCTTCTCTGAGGCTGTGTCCTCTGGTCTTAGACTCTCCTACCATAAAAACCATCCTCTCCACATCCACTCTATTGAGGCTTATCAACATTCAAAAGGTTTCAATGAGGGCATCCCTCATTCTTCTGAATTCCAGTGAATACAGGCCAAGAGCCATCAAGCACTCTTCATATGACAAGCCTTTCAATCCTGGAATCATTTTTGTGAATCTCCTTTGAACACACTCTAATGTCAGCCCATCCCTTCTTATATAAGAGGCCCAAAAGTGCTTACAATACTCCAAGTGCTTATAAAGCCTCAACATTACATCCTTGCTTTTATATTCTAGCCTACTTGAAATGAACATTGTATTTGCTTTCCTCATCACCAACTCAAGCTGCAAATTATCCTTTAGGGAATCCTGTACAAGGACTCCCAAGACTCTTTGCCCCTTGGATTTTTGAATTTTCTCTCCATTTAGAAAATAGTCTACCCTTTTATCTTTTTCTGCCAAATTCATGACCATACACTTTCCGACACAGAATTCCACCCACCACTTCTTTGTCCATTCTCCTAATCTGTCTAAGTCCTTCTGTAGCCTCTCTACTTCCCCAAAACTACCTGACCCTCCATCTATCTTCACATTGTCCACAAACTTGAGCACAAACCATCAATTGCATCATCCAAGACATTGACTTATAACGTAAAAAGCAGTCCCAACTCAGAATCTTGCAAAACACCACCAGTCACCAGCAGCCAACTAAAACAGGCTCCCTTTATTCCCACTCTTTTCCTCCTGCCAATCAGCCACTGCTTTACCCATGCTAGTATCTTTCCTGGTCTCTTAAATTGTTAAGCAGCCTCATGGGTGGTACCTTGTCAGTCCTTCTGAAAAATCAAGTACTCAACATCCACCAGTTCTCTTTTGTCTATCCTGCTTGTTATTCTTTCAAAGAATTCCAACAGATTTATCAGGCAAGATTTTCATTTGAGGAAACCATGCTAACTATGGCCTATTTTATCATGTGCCTCCAAGTACACTGAAACCACATGCTAAAAATTGATAAACATCTTCCCAGCCACTGAGGTCAGATTAGCTGGACTATAATTTCCTTTCTTCTGCCTCTCTCTCTGCTTGAAGAGTGGAATGGCATTTGCAATTTTCCAGTCCTCCAGACCTTGCCAGAATCAAAAGGTCATTACTAATGCCTCCAGAATCTCTTCAGTACCTTTTTCAGAACCATGGTACATTTGAACTTTTGGATCTTTCAGTTTCCCAAGTATCTTCTCCCTATTAACAGCAACTACACATACTTCTACCCACTGGCACTCTCAAACTTCAAGCATTCTGCAAGTGACTTCCACAGTGAAGACTGATGCAAGATACTTACTCAGTTCATCCGCCATTTCCTTGTCCGCTATTACTACCTCTCCAGCAAAACTTTCCAGCAGTGCGATATCCACTCGAGCCTCACAAAGACTCCTTATGTATCTGAAGAAACTTTTGGTATCCTCTTTAATATTATTGGCTAGCTTACCTTCATATTTCATCTTTTCCTTCTTAATTCCTTTTTTAGTTGCCTTCTGTTGCTTTTTAAAAGCTTCCCAATCCTCTCACTTCCCTCTAATTTTTGCTCTATAATGTATGTCCTTTCTTTGGCTTTTATGCTGGCTTGATTTCTCTTGTTAGCCACAGTTGTGTCATCTTGCCTTTAGAATACTTGCATCAGAAGTATACAAGAAAATTAAGGACCTAGTGGGGAAGGTTTTGGGTTTATTACAATTCACCCACAAGCCAATTTAGAGCCTCATTGATTGCTGTCGTCAGTGATATACTTCGATTTGCCAGCCCTAGCCCTAGCCACACCAATGAATCTGGGCAGCAGGGTGACCTGGGCACTGTTCCTCTATGGGATGTCCCTCAACCATTCAGCATTCTTGATGCAGTCTGGATCTGTGAAGGAAATCTCTAGTGAAGTGGCAAGGAATGTGTTTTATTGTCATGCAGAGTGGCAGAAGGCTGGCCCTTTGATAACCTGAGGGCGAACTCCAGCATTCCACTCACTTTGTAACCTCAAAAGAGAGTAAACTACATGTACAGTAACTGCCTGTGGGCAAACTAGACTATTCAGCCCCTTATCTTTATGTAGCCACTTAAACACTTATACACAAAGAAGTTCTTCTCCAGTACTTATGGGTATTAATACAGCATCATAGACAAGGATCCATTCCATATCACATTTTGCTTATAGTTGCTTGAAAATTTTTTGAAATTATTTCACAAATATAATGCATTTGTTTCAAGCATTGTTGACTCTTTTTAGAACTACAGCAAACAAGATCAGCATAGACCATTCCCTCTCTTGAACCTGCTCTGTCATCCATTGTGATGATCCAAATTCAGTAGCCTGTTCCAGCTTTCTTCCCATATTCCTTGATTGTTCCCGCCCCTAACAACAAGATTCTTTTAATTGCTTTTTTGAACTCTCTCATGGGGAAGAGATGTTTCATTTTCCCAGTCCTATGTGGCCCTATTGCTTTCCCTTAAACTGTGCGTAGGACTCCTCAGCCAGAGAGGAATATCATTTCCAATAAATTATTTTGCGAGTCCCAGAACAGGTGAAGGGTCACGACCCAAAATGTTGACTGTTCATTTCCCTCCATAGATCTGTCTGATCAATTAAGCTACTACAACATCCTCAGTGTTGCTCAAGATTTCAGCATCTACTTCTCATGTGGCTCCATCAGCATCATCTTTCCTGCATCTAATCTGTCCAATCCTGATAGACATTTTTAGATTGAAAGACATCCCCTTTCATTTTTCGGAACTCCACTGAGGATAAACTTGATAATGCGATGTCTCTTCATGCATCGGTCTTGTCATCTTAGTCTGGTGAACCTCTGCTGTACTACAGCAAGAGCAACCTTTCTCAGATAAGGAGTCCACATACACTCAAGTTGTTGTCTCACTAAGAGAAATGTGCAATCATTGAAATACATCCATGCTCCTGTACTTGAATTGTCTTGCCATATAGGCCAACACTGCATATTGTCCCTGGCTGTGTGGTAGAATCTGGAAGGAGTTGATAAGAATGTGAGGGGAAAATGGCATTAATGTCAGACCGATTAAATTGGCAGTTGATGGTTGGCATATACCTGGAGGACTGAGGGGTCCGTGCTGTATCTCCCTAAGGCGATAGGACTCTATAAACCATTTTCCTTCTTAATCACCTGCTACACCTGCATGCTTGTTATCCATAACTTCTGTTTTACCTTTCCCTTTTGATTCTGACCATTTAGATGAGAATTTGATCTCCTCTTACCGCCAAAGTGGATAAGCTCACAACTATCCACATTAGGCTGATCTGCCGTGCTTCCCCTCTCTTGTACCCTGCAGGCTAACTGTCGTCCTCTGTTTTCCCTTTCCCAATCTCTCCCTTTGTCCACTTATGCTGCCAGCCCCCAGCCTTGCTTTTGTTCTGATCTTCTTATATTTCTCTGCTTATACCTTACTTCTTTTGTAAGCAGGAGCCACGTTTCCTATTTTACTTTTACTTTAGGCAGGAATAAACAACTGAAAAGGAGTCAGTGGCCTACTGTTCATTAGTGGGGTCATGTTTCAAAGGAAGGTGTGAGGAGGCGTCAGAAAGCCAGAGCCTGGCCTCTGGGAGGTAGAGGTCAACATGCCAGACAACTATGGCACTCCCTTGATGACTATGGTTTGAATTGAGCAGTGAGTGAGGCTGGATAGACTCCAAAAAAATCTGCAGATCTGTAGATGATGGAAATCTTGAACAACACACACAAAATGCTGGGGAAACTCAGCAGGTCAGGGAGCACTTTTGTGGGGGGGTGCGGAGGGGTGGTGTTTGGGAGTATTCTGGAGTTATGCGAATGTGTTGTTGTGTTGAGTGCCGTTGAGACACCTGTTGACTCGTGGCAACCCTATGGGGTGTGGTTTGTACGGAAATAGATTGCCAGGCCTTTCTTCCGCACAGGTACTGCTATTTCCCAGGTGGGGACCAGCCTGATTTGAACCCAGGACCATCTGCCTAGGAGTCCAGTGCTGACAACTACATCACCAGCCAGTCCAAATGTGAATAAAGCTAATATTAATTCAAACAAGAACCAGGCTTCAGTTCTATAAATGTAAATAAGTTCAGGAAACTTGCAGTTAGCCTTCAGTTTTTTTTGTATATGATAAGCAGTAAATTGAAGTTAAAAGCACAGACCACTCCACAAACTAAGAAATGGCATATGCAGGAGCCAAATGCTAAGACAATGGGAGTTGTATTAATTGGATTGCATCAAACCAGGCAACATAGTTTAGTTACTTGCAACTGGCAAACCAGATGGATGTTGTCACTTTGCAAATCAAACACGGTAACAGCAATCAATAGTTTTTGTGTACTCGTCACATTTGTGAACTCAGAGGTAGCCCTGACAACATTAATTTTGGTAGCTGGCTCTCTCTTATCAAAAGGTTTTAGAATATTTGTATTAATATAGTTTTTCCCAAAGACATTTGGACCTTAAGAAGTGTCTTGTCAACAACAATGTGCCTCCATTATGTGCCTCAAATTAACCATTTGTCAACTCTAAGTATTGAAGTAAACAATGCCATTGTAGTTATTGAACTTCTGGTTGAAGACAGCGCCGCTGAGGGTAAGTGACGAAGTACTGGCAGTTCACAAAACAGAAATACAACTAAGTAGTCATGGAGAAGTACAGCACAAAAACAGGCTCTTTGACCCATCTAGTCCATGCCTAAACTATTTAAACTGCCTACTTCCATCAACCTGCACCGGGTCCATAGCCCTCTATAGTAGTATCCATGTACCTATCCAAACTTATCTCAAATGTTGAAATCAAGCTCGCATGCACCACTTGTGCTGGCAGCTCATTCCAGTGAAGAAGATTCCCCTCACTTTATTCATCACAATTTTTCTGTAAAGAATTATGGTAAACGATCACCGCAAACAATGAAGAGGCAAGCGAAGGCGACACTGAGTGGAGGACCAAAGCATACAGGTGTGAGGCAGAGTTGGGGCAGGATTGAAGCATGCTCGAGGAGAAGTTGGAGTGAAGTCGAGGCATATTTGAGACAGAGTCAGAGCAAGCTGAGCGGGAAAAGTCAAAGCCGAGGAGCGGCAGTTTAGGAGCCCGTCTACCTAAATGCCGAGCCGATTTGGATAGGTCAGGTACAGACCGAAACATGGCGCTGGGGTCCAGGCCCAGAGTGTATCAATGTGACAGGGCCGGATTCTAGAGCTAGGAAAGACCCAATGTTTGGATGACTTAAGGCCATAAATATGCCGTACTTATTGGTTTGTGAGCCTCTAATGAGAGTGTTTGCAATGATGCCTGCTTGTTGTGCTAAATAAAGACTTCTATGTCACTAGCTTCAGTGTCTGTCTGGTGACTTTGTTTACAGTCACAGTAGAATAAACAGTTGATGTTTCAGAAGTAAATCATCATCACATTGAAATCTCCAGCTTCTCAGTAACTGCTCCCCCTCTGGCCTTTTATTCTCTCGTCCTGAACTACCCAGCCCCCATCTGCCCATCACTAAGACACTCTGTCCACTGGTGTCACTCTCCCGTTGCTCCTATCTGCTCACCTCCATCTCTTCCTCTCATATCAGATTCCATCATCTTCAACCTATTGTTACTTCCATGTTTCACTTCCCAGCTCCTGATGTCATCCCACTGTCCCCCTCCCTCAGCTGCCCCCAGCTGCCGATCCCCCCCAATCCCCTTCTTGCATGCCAGCTCCTACTCCTGTTCTCCCCTTCCCTGATCTTCCCACCATCTTTCAGTCAAGGTGAAGGGTCTTCACTAGAAAAGTTGACAGTTCATTTCCCTTCATAGACATTGCCTGAACTATTGAATTCCTTTTGTTTCGTGTGTTACTCCAGATTGCAGCATCTGCCATTTCTTGTGTCTTCATTAACACATTGTTTGTTTGAGTTCACTGGGGTGAAAATTGGCAATTGTACTTCTTAGAATGCAAAAGAAAAATTGCTGCATTGCTGGTAAAATGATTTTGTACCATGGAAGATGCTATTGAAATGTGGTCTTTCTCTCTTGACAAACATAGCCTTTGCATCAACACATCCTGTTCTGCACCTGCCATCCTATGAATGGAAGTGTAGGTTTGTGAAACTACAAAAGTGCTGCAATGAGGCTTGTTAAACTTCTGAAACACATGATTATTTAACAGCATAAGCATTTTTAAATCTATCACTGATCATTAAAACATATTGGTTTTACTTTATTAAATGCTGCTGTTAAATCCCAGCTTATACTCAGCCTATTGATTTTGTTGAAATCTCCTTTTCAGTGTTGAACACTGAACAGATGTGTGCTCTTCCAAGGCAGACTGAACAGTAACCAGTCAAAGGATCTCTCCACTCCAGCCAGTTGTGCCAATATTTTTCAAGTGTGTGAAAATCATGAATTTCATGCATTTCCAACAAAAATCAGAATATTCACAAACCATGATGATTACTTAACAGACAGAAAAGACTGGAGCTGCTGGATTCTGGAGCAACAAACCATCTGCTGGAGGAATTCAACAGGTTGAGTGATATCTCCAGAGATATCTATCTATGCATGTATTTATTATAAATTGTAGTAATTTGTTATGCCTGCACTGTACTGCTACCACAAAACAAATTTCACAACTTACAGTATTTCAGTGACAATAAACCTGATTCTGATTCTGAGAAATGTATTGTCATCATTTTGGATCGAAACCTTGTATCAGGACCCACCATTCAGGACCTCTGATTAATTAGCACTCTGATTCTGTTTTAAAGATTTATTTTGCAAACTGTAATGAGAATTTGAAGGATTACAGGGTTTATTACTGTAACAGGGTTTCTAACAGCTAGTTCTAATGTTTTTCAATAGGAATAATGATTTAAATACAGTATATATGTTGATAAGAATGAATTGATTAATATTTGTAGTAAATATTTTATGATCCTCTGATTAAAATAATCATCAGGACTGAATATAACATGCTGAAGACTGTTATATGAAGAATATCTATTGTTCAGTGAACTGAGGTTGATGAGTTATCCATGACCTTAATGTGCACAATATTGAAGGAGTCTTCTACAAGGCTTATTGACATCCATCCATCAATACCTCTAGGCAATGCACACCAACAAGAGAAAATCTGCCGCTGCTGGAAATCCGAGCAACACACACAAACTGCTGGAGGAACTCAACAGGCCAGGCAACATCTATGGAAAAAGAGTAAACAGTTGATATTTTGGGCCAAGACCCTTCAGAGGACTTCTAGCTTCCTTTTCACTCAAAACTTCATCACTCCCTATCACTGAACTTTCTTATACCTCTACAAACTTCTATAAACTTGGATGCATTCACCATTCCACCTGTCTTCCAGTTAATACCAGTGTCTTCATCCACCAAGCTCTAGAATTTACTGTCCAAGTATGTTTAGTACTTCTAAGAAATCCATGTTTGGACCAACTAATTGAGCAGATCTCCTATTGATTCCTTCTTTGACAGTTTTTTTTTATTCAAACATATTCTTGAGATGCTTTGAATGATAGTTTACATTGGAGACTAAAGGGAACAAATAAAATCAAATAAATAAAGAGATTGCAACAAACAGTCTGCTGGAGGAACTCAACGGGTTGAGCAGCATCTGAGAGAGTAAAGGAATTGTTAATGTTTCTGGTTGAACCCTGCATTACCTCCTGATTCAGGGTTTTGACCCAAAACATCACCAATCCTTATCCACCCTCAGATACTACTCAACCCATTGAGTCGGCCAGCAGGATGTTGTTTACAGCAGCTACAGTTGTGTATTTAATATTTTAGCAATATTTGGATAATATTGTAAATATATTGCTTGACTAAGCATTCTTTGTTGTTTACATAATGCATTGTGGTTATCTGTAAAAGTACGTAAATGGCATACATCATCACGCCACCACTTGATAAGTACGCATGATGCTTAAAGTAAAAAGGAACTAACTCAACTTATCCCTGAGAATATTGCAATTAGCTTCATGTTTTGGAGTTACAAAATATAAGAGTGGCGATGAGGTATTTTTAAAAACAAACCCAAGACTTTTTGAAGCATAGCGATATGTTTGAGTTGTTTAAAAAAGCACAGCATATATTTTCTTCTTCTTCAGAGTAGCACATTTTCTTTGTAAAAGGTAAGACCATCAGGATCTTAAAGCAAATGAATTTGCTGATGAGAAGCGAGTGCCAATTTTGCTGAGTGCATTAGATTTAAAAGTATTCAGTTTACTTAGGAGTTTGACTGCTCTAACCAAACCAGCCGAAATAGGCTTTGCTGATATTATGAAGGAAATGCAGGAACATCTAGAACCAAAACCATTGTTGATTGCAGAACACTTTATGTTTCATAAGTGAAATCAAAAGGAAAGTTAGTACTTTCAAGTATATGTGGTTGAATTGAAGAGATTGTCTGAACGTTATCAGTTCAATGATGGGCTTAAAGATGCATTGAGAGATTGCTTCGATTGCGGAATCTTACAAGAATGTATTCAATAGCAGCTCTTTACTGAAGCACAACTTACACTTAAAAGAGCAGTTGAAATCACTGTTTCAATGGAAACCACAGACAGAGTCACAATTGAGTTGCAGTCAGGAATGAAAGTGAGCGTGAATTAAATTACAGCAGCTAAACAGAAACTGGCCCGGCCAAACAAATTGTGTTACCATTGTGGCAGAATATCACATATATTAGGCCAATGCAGGTTTAAGGGTGAAACTAGCAGAAAATGCAACGAAGTAGAACACATACAATGAGCATGTTGGACAGACAAAAATAAATGGACTACATATCAAAAAAGCTAAAAAGTCAAGTTGCAGTTTCAAAAAGAGAATTAATCTGCATTGTGTTGATGCAAAATCTGATAATGATGAGAATGACACAGGCCTGACTAGCCTTGAGATTTACAATGTGAAAACAACCTATAGACAAGTAATATGGCCAACACTGAAAGAGAATGGCAAGTTAATTAAAAAAGAATAGGGCACTGGTTCAGCTGTTTCAGTCACTCTACAAAATGAGTTTGAATGGCATTTCGAAGATACTAAAATGAAGCCTGCAGATATTCAACTAATATTCTCAATTATACCGGAGAATAAGTAACTCAAGTGGGAATGACATTTGTAGCAGTGAAATTCAACAACCAACAAGCTAAAAACGGCATTGCAGTTTCATGAGTAGCTGAGACAATTACAACATGATTGGAGTCCATCTACAATTTTCCTGCCACACCCCCTGAAATAGAGCCAACCAAAAGCAAAATAACGAAGATACTGATGATGCCACAACTGTCTTCATGCTGTACACCATAAACCATCACCTCGATTCGGAAAGCCCGTTGCACAAAGGAAGAACCATGCTGTGTAGAGGAAGCAGTTAAGTGATGAAAGCAGTGCTCTGACTACAACAGTTTCTGTTGGTAACAAAACCTTTGGTACGTTAATCTGGCAGTGATTTGTATCATGTGGCCTGGTTTTAAGCTGGAAGAGAGTTCAAGGACCTTCAGGAAATTTGCAAGCATTCAGCTTTTGTGAGTGTAAAGAACCAAAATCGACTGAATGAATTGAATTGACTTTATTTCTTACAGCCTTCACAAACATGAGGAGTAAAAGTCTTTGTTACATTTCTGTCTAAATGAGCAATGTGCAAGCATAGTAATTTATAATAAATAGAACAGTCAAACACAGAATACACTCTAATCAGCATGAATTAAGTAGTCTGATGGCTTGGTGGAAGAAGCTGTCCCAGAGTCTGCTGGTCCTGGCTTTTATGCTGCGGTACCGTTTCCCCAGATGATAGCAGCTGGAATAGATTGTGGTTGGGGTGACTAAGGATCCCAATGATCCTACAGGCCCTTTTTTCACACCTGTCCTTTGTAAATGTCCTGTATCATGGGACGTTCACAACTACAGATGTGCTGGGCTGTCCGCACCACTCTCTGCAGAGCCCTGCAATTAAGGGAGGTACAGTTCCCATACCAGGCAGTGACGCAGACAGTCAGGATGCTCTCAGTTGTGCCACTGTGGAAATTTCTTAGGATTTGGGGCACTATACCAAACTTCCTCAACCGGCTGAGGTGAAAGAGGTGTTGTTGTGCATTTTTCACCACACAGCAGGTGTGTATAGACAACAGAGGTCCTCGGTGATGTGGATGCCGAGGAACTTAAAGCTATTTACCCTTTCAACCCCAGATCCATTGATGTCAATAGGAGTTAGCCCATCTCCATTCATCCTGTAATCTACAACCAGCTCCTTTGTTTTTGCGACATTGAGAGAGAGGTTGCTTTCTTGACACCACTGTGTCAGAGAGATGACTTCTTCCCTGTAGTCTACCTCATCATTGTTTGAGATAAGGCCAATCAATGTAGTGTTGTCGGCAAACTTAATTAGCAGATTAGAGCTATGGGTGGCGACACTGTCATGGCTATACAGGGAGTTAGGGATGGGACTTATTACAAATCCCTGAAGGGCTCCTGTATTGAGGGTTAGAGGGATAGAGGTGAGGGAGTCCACTCTTACCACCTGCTGGCAATCTGACAGGAAGTTCAGAATCCAGCTGCACAAAGCAGGGTCAAAGCCAAGGTCCCTGAGCTTCTTGTCAAGCCTGGATAGAACTATGGTGTTGAATGCTGAACTGTAGTCGAAGAGCAGCATTCTCATATAAGCATCCTTCTTCTCCAGATGTGTAAGGACGGCATGTACAGCAGTGGCTATTGCGTCATCTGTCGATCGATCGTGTCAGTAGGCGAATTGTAGGGGGTCTAGAATGGGTGGTAGCATGCTACAGATGTAATCCTTGACCAGCCTCTCAAAGCATTTGCTTATTATTGAGGTGAGTGCGACAGGACACCAGTCGTTCAGACATGTTACCTTGGTCTTTTTTGGTACAGGGAAAAATGTGGATAATTTGAAGCATCAGGACACTCTACACTGGGAGAGGGAGAGATTAAAAAATCTGCAAACACACCTGCCAGTTGTGCTGCGCACATCCTGAGTACTTGTCCTGAGGTGCTGTCCAGTCCCGCAGCCTTGCGACTGTCCGCTGGTTGGAAACACATGCGAACCTCAGCCTCAGAGATGACCAGGTTGCAGGTTGTAGCGGTGGCTTTCCTCGGAGGCTCAGAGTTAGCGACATCGAACCGAGCGTAAAAACGATTGAGCTCATCTGGGAGAGAGGCCGCGATGTTGGCGGCACCACAACATTTGGCTTTGTAGTCTGTGATGGTATGCAGCCCTTTGCGTGCATTGTTATTGTTATGAACTTCAAGTGTGAATCAAAATTCTGCTTGCAAAAGTAGATGCAAACAGCAAAGACCAGCCGGATGAAGGCCAAGAAGAAGAGTCAATGGAGGTACAAAAACAGAGGATTTGTCAGGTAATGTTGTGGATGAGGAAACCAAGAGGAGAGATCAATCGAAAAGGGAACAATAGAAGGATTAATAAGAGAATACTCCAGTGAACTATATGGACCCTCCCAAAATCAAGATACTCAAACTAGAAGAAGAGAAAGGAAGGAGGGAAATAGGAGTCCAGAGCTGTCGGAACCACTTCCTGCAGTCTCGAGTCAGCTCTTCCAACCAACACAGAGGATACCACAGAACCAGAGATTGTTTCACAGCCACACCTGCCAAGCAGAGTGATCCCCCTCTTCAGCAATGATGTCATTCTACAAGAGTAAGAGAGCCTTCACAGTGAATAAATCTTCAGGCCTGAATGGGACTATTTAAAATTTACTATGCTGTGGATGTCTATATAGTTGTTTTATTATATAGTATATTGAGTATATAGTTGAGAGGCATTCTTCAGTACTGTGCAAAAGATTTAGGCACATATATATAATTACAGTGCCTTAGATTTTTGCGCAGTAATGCAGTAATTTTATGAATTGCACTGTACTGTTGCTGCAAAACAGAAGTAACTTTCATGATATATGTGAATGATGATAAACCTGATTCTGATATGGGTCTCTATACTGAACTGGGTGTGGGAAGGGGGACGGGAGAGGGGAATCATGATTGGGAAAAGGGGAAAGGAGAGGGGATGGAGCAGAAAGCACCAGAGAGACATTCTGTACAGATCAATAAACCAACCGTTTGGAATCAAATGACCTCCACACCACCCACCTCTCCCTGGCATTCATTCTCTGCCACCTGTCCCACACCCCTTGTCTACCCACACAATTCCCAACAACCTTTGACCCACCGATTTAGAAATTCACTCTCTGCTCCATGTTGACAACTGTGCAAACGTCTTAGGAACCCTAGCTATATATATGTGCCTAAGACTTTTGCATCGTACTGTATATTCAGTTGGAGTTTATAGCTAAGCAGGGAGGAATGTTGCATATTTAATATTTCAGTAATATTTGAGAAATATTGTAACTATATTGTTTGATTAAGCATTCTTTGTTGCTTACATAATGCATTGCGGGTCATCTGTAAAGTACATAAATAGCATACATCATCATGTCACCACGTGATAAGTGCCACGCATCATTTGAAGTAAAAATAAATGCACACAAGTTATCTCCTGGGCTCCTAGCTTTTTATTGTAATTAGTTTAATGTTTTGGGGTTACAAAACATAACAGCTGTCTCTTGTGTCTCTACTAAATGCTGATTCTTTACTTTTCTTAGAGCAATTATCTAATCTTGGAGTGTGCATGAACATATTCTTATATCCAGTATGCCACAAATACACACTGATTGCTACTGCTCTTTAAATAGATAAAGTTTAAAATCTGAAAACAATTCCTTTGACCATTATCAGAAAATTATGCACATCCATCAAAGAGAAGGGATGAATAAATTTCTCAAATAAAAAGCCATCCTGTGTGCTGTGATCCTATTTCCGTCTGACAAGGCAATTATTACTGAGTTCAGCCTTTTAGAAATCCTATACAGTCCCAGGGATGCCAGAGAGCCAGCTCTGATGATATACACTTTCTGATGTGCGTGCCTTGCCTTTATGAGTTAACACTGCTGGAGGCTCTACAGCTGGTGCCTTTCATCTGGATTAGTTATGTCTGATAAGTGGGTGTCAGTCATTCCTTTCTGCAGCTCTTTCCTATCATCGGGTCCCACAAATCACTGAGTTGGGGCACCGTTGCTTATTCAACTTCTCTGTAAAGCCTCAGACCAGACTTCTAGTCTTTGCTTTCAGCCACAGACATTGCTCAAAATATGCAGCTGATTTTAACTCAGGGAGATGCACAGGTGAGCGGGGATCGGATAATTATCACGAGCCCTGCTGAGTGAGGCACTTGGTACACAGCAGCAAAAGCCAATGGAGTGGAATGGAAGTGGGGCAATGTGAAGGAGTCTGGACAAGTTCTTTGACTAGGTAAGGAAAATATAAGGCAAGGAAACATTAAGTGCCCAAGACCACAAGCAATTGCAGAGAGTTGGGAACACAGCATAGTCCATCATGTAAAGCCCCCTTCCCTCCTTTGATTTTGTCCACGTACCCACAGCCTTGGGAAAATTGCTAAATGAATCAAGGATCACTCCCACTCTGACCATTCCCTCTTCTCCTCTCTCCCGCTGGGCAGAAGGTACAGAACCCAGAGAGTACTAACCATTAGACTCAAGGACAGCTTCTGTCTCACTGTTATCAGATTCTTGGGCAGATCTCTCATACACTAAAAGATTAACTCTTGATCTACCAATCACTTTCATTGTGATCCATGCACTTTTCTGTAGGCACACTATGTTCTGCACTCTTTTTGTTTACTGGCTTGATGTAATTAAATAGGACAATGGTCTGCCTGGATGGCTTACAAAACTGAAGCCTTTCATATATCTCAGTACATGTGACAACAATAAATAAATATCAATACTTGAGATTTGGAAGACCCATTCAAATTTGTTAGGGCCCAAATGGGAAGCAAAAAATGATGAGGTCAGGAAAGGTGCAAAATAAATGCAAGATGTGAGCTCGAGCCTTTTCAAAACATTTTACAGCCAGTTAGGTAGTTAGATATTCACAGATAGCTCAATCCTGTCAATCCTGACCTTAGCTGCTCTGTGTGGAGTGATTCCAGGAGTTTCCTCTGTGTGTTCCAATTTCTACCCATGTCACAAAGATGTACGTTTGGTGGGTTACTTGCATCTGTAGATTGCAACTGGTAGAATCTGGGAATTGTTGATGAAAAATTAAGGAGAACATAAAATAGGATTGGCTGCTTTCCTACAGCTGTCAGATTATTATATCAACCTGTACAGTTCACCTCAGCAATGGCACACTACGGCCCACCTCCTGATCTGCCATGGACTTGTCTCTAATTATGCCTTTTGCACTAATGCTTTGTTTTGTTTCTTATTATCTTGTACAATTTATGTATCATTTACAGTTATGTTCTGTGTGTTGTCTAAGTCTATGTTCCTGTGATGAAGCTGTGAGCAAGATTTTCATTGCACCTCTACTTCATCACAATAAACTCACCTTGAGACTTGA
Organism: Hemitrygon akajei; assembly: GCF_048418815.1. Classification (NCBI taxonomy): domain Eukaryota; kingdom Metazoa; phylum Chordata; class Chondrichthyes; order Myliobatiformes; family Dasyatidae; genus Hemitrygon; species Hemitrygon akajei. The sequence continues at coordinate 85,863,241 of NC_133124.1, forward strand.
TATGGGATTGGTATGAACGGTTGCTATGGATTTTATGGGCCAAAGGTCTTGTTTCCATGCTGTATTCCTCTATGATTCTTAGATCCACCTTTTGGAGCCTGACCTTTTATCGAGAGACGCACAGCATCCCTGATTAGGAACGTGATCAAAAGAGCAATCGGACACCAGCACCACCTCCTACAAGCACCCTTCCTGGCTGACAGGAAGGGCAGGTTAAATCAGGAAGAGAGCAGGACCTTGCCAACTAAGTCTATCGTCAATGTTAACTGCCCACCCAGCTTGTTTCCTTTGGACATGTGTGATTAAAATTGTGCCTTTTATATCAGCCCTCAGAGTAACAATTTTTACTTGATCTACCTTCAGCTCACATTAAACAGAACTGAATGTGTTTCTGGTTTTGGGTGGAAGGTATTATTTCATGTCCCTTATTGATCAAATTAATATTTTTCAGAAGTTCCTGATTAAAAAGGAAAGCAACAGTTGGAGTGGTTGTTCACAACCCTCTGATTCATGCAGGATGTGGTGCTGCATGTCGATTAGAATTACTTCCCTTGGGCAGCGCAAGCTTGATGGTTAAATGCACAAGCCTTTTATAATCAGCTTCAGTATCTCTTTCATGTCAGTAATGTGAAGGTAGGTTAGCATCAAAGGGAGCTTACTTCAGTGAAGAAAGTGTTAAAGGATCTGTGTAGGCAAGGGTGATGAGGGAGGGTTGGGAAACTGGAGACTGAAGATTAGAAACAGTTAGCACTTCAGGGTAAGGAAGGGAATAAACATTAAAAGAGCAACAATCTGAAGCTGCAGTGGTTGTCAAAAGTGCTCCTCCTCTAGCCATGTGTTGTTTGATGATTAGAACTGAGGATTGTTGCCAAGAACTGATTGCCTCATGGCCATGGGTGGGATTTAAGCTTTGAACTGTGAGGATCGAATTTCTTTCCATATCTCTGTGTTTCCTTCCAACTTGAGGCTGTTAATGTTGTCATCTTCTAGTAGCAATTTTCATATTAATTGTCAAACATAAAGCAACCTCAAAGTCAGTGCTTGCTAATAACTCCTTGACTGAGCCCCAGCGGCAAAATGTAGTCATTCAAAAGGATGAGAATTAGTTACACCTGCGACCACTTCCAGTATTAAAAATTGTTTGGGACTTCTAGCATCAGTCTTAAAGCAAGGTTTAATAGCTAACATTAAGACTGAAATTGTTGCATCTTTATCAGTAAATGTCTTTTACTTTGGAGAGATAGAAAGCTTTATAAGTGCATGTCATCCTGTGACTGACTAATATACTGAGGTTGTAAAAAACCCTGTCAGGATTGTGCAGTATGATTGGGGAGGAGAGTGCTTATTCAGTTTAGTTACAGAATCAGAATCAGGCGTATTATCACTAACATTTATCATGAAATTTGTTGTTTTGTGGCAGCAGTACAGTGCAAGACATAAAATAATTCCTTTAAGTTACAATAAAAATAAATAAATACATAGTTCAAAAAAGGAATAGCAAAGTAGAATTTGTGGGTCGATGAAGCATTCAGAAATCTGATTGCGGATACTCTCAGTGACGATGTACGATTCCTCTGGTTTCTTCCCATATCCCAAAGATGGGTTGGTTGGTAGGTTAACTGGCTACTGTAAATTACTCCTAGTGTGTAGGTAAATGTAGATTCTGGGGGAAGTTGCTGGAATATGGGGAGATTTTTTTTTGAAAAGTGATAGGTGTAAATTGATGGTTGATGTGGATTTAGTGGGCCTTTTTGTGTTTAGAACTGTATAACTCTGGTACTATATAAAATAGCAAACTATCTAATCAAAATAGTTTATGCAATTTTGAGTAGTTTGCAGACTCTTGCAATTCACACCAATAGAAAGTATAAATGAAAAACAGTTACACACTGCACTATTGATTTATGAATTTGGAAACAAATTACATAACTCGATGAGAGATGTTCAACGTGACTTCCCTGAAGCACCATACTACAGACCTGGGAATCTGAAAAAAACTAGAAACGCTGGTATTACTCAGCAGATCATACAGCATCTCTGGAGAGTGCAGCACAGTTAAAGTTTCAGAATGATGATCTTTCAAAGGACTTGAGCTATGGAAATGGTCCTGGAACCCTTCATCGGAACTGAGGAAGATCATTAACATGAAATGCTAACCCACTTTCGTCTCCAGAGTATTTCCAGCATTTTGCTTTTTCTTTTAGCTCAAGGTAGCTTGTTGACTTTGTCTGCCCAGAAGTTCTTATGGCTCAGTGGTGTTCTCATAAGGTAATGTGACTGACTGGAAACTTCCAACTTTCAGATTACCTCTCTGTAAATAAATGTAACATGAACATACTGTTATATATCTAATGTACATTGAAATATTATTTACAATTTAAAAAAGCTGTAAATTCAATTTTATTGGTGCATTACTTTTGTTTTTTCTTCAAGGTCGTTCTTAAAGAAGTTATCCCACACCAGCTTAAAAGAGAACAAGATAACTATACAGTAGTGTAAACCATCACAAAATAACATCAGTATGTATATAAAGACAGGATGGAACTGTACACGTTTATTTCTCTATAGAGAGATGATTCACCAAGATCTTTCCCAATAGAATGATCATAAATGTTTCTTATTTCTGGAGACCATCACCTTCAATGTGTTTTCTTCACCTCTTTTCAATCATCCTTCTCTCTCCTTTCCTATACCTTCCTCAAGCCCACACATGCTTTCCCCCACCTGGTTCTATCCATCTACCACCCATTTGCTCCATGCCCTCCTCCCCCATCTGATTCTGGTTCTATCTGCCCTTTGCCTCTCTCCTAATGGTTCCTTTATCATCTTCCCCACTGGTAGATTGCATCTTCACCCTCCCCTCCCTTACCTGGCTCCAAATGCCTCTGTTTTTGTCATCACCTCCATTTATCATTCACCTGCCTCTCTCTCTCAACTCCATTGCACCCTGAACCTGCCAATCATCCTTCACTACTCCTCAGTCCACCAATCACCTTGGGTCCACTCCTTACCACACATATCCCTTTATGCTGGCAATCTACTCTCGACCCTGATGCAGGATGTCAACCTGAAATGTCAATAGTCCTTTCTCTCTGGAACAGATCCTGCTCAAGCTGCTGAGTTCCTCCAGCAGACTGCTAGTTGCTCCTGATTTCAGCATTTACACTCTCTTGTGTGTTCACCGGCTTGCTACCCTGGTTAGAGAGTTCATCCCTTAGCAGAGCTTCTAAAATCAGAGGATGTAGGTTTCTGTTAACAGGTAGAAAACTAAGAGGAGATTAGAGGAAGAAGCTTTTTAGCCAGAGGATAGCTGAAGCCTGGGGTGTACTGAGTGAGATGATGGTAAAGATAAGCACACTCACAGCATTTAATAACTATTAGATAAGCACTTGAAATGCCATGGCAATGAAGGCTACAGCTGAGTGATAAACAATGTGATCAGTATGCTGTAAGATTCTATGACCCAAACGGGTCAGAAGTACATGATGCAAGCATTAAAGTAACCTCAATACAGTGGATTTTCTAAACCTGGCTGTATTTGAGAAACCTTTGTAGGAAGTCCAGTTATCTAAGGTAACGAGAGATCTTGTTTGAATGGACTGCTTGTGCAATAAGCCTTCTCTTTAAGAATTGAACTGCTTGCAGTTGAAATTTTCCACTTCATGCTAAGGAACTCATGTGAAATGACGCTCAGCACTTAACACCATCATTCCCATAATCCTGATTGAGAAGTTGCAGAACCTGGGTCTCTGTCCCTCCCTCTGCAATTGGATCCTCGACTTCCTAACCTGAAGACCACAATCTGTGTGGATTGGTGATAACATCTCCACCTCACTGACGATCAACACTGGTGCACCTCAGGGGTGTGTGCTTAGCCCACTGCTCTATTCTCTATATAACCATGACTGTGTTGCTAGGCAAAGCTCAAATACCATCTATACATTTGCTGATGATACAGCTATTGTTGGTAGAATCTCAGGTGGTGATGAGAGGGTGTACAGGAGTGAGATATGCCAACTAGTGGAGTGATGCCACAGCAACAACCTGGCACTTAACATCAGTAAGATGAAAGAGCTGATTGTGGACTTCAGGAAGGGTAAGACAAAAGAACACATACCAATCTTCATAGAGGGATCAGAAGTGGAGAGAGTGAGCAGCTTCAAATTCCTGGGTGTCAAGATCTCTGAGGATCTAACCTGGTCCCAACATATCAATACAGTTATAAAGAAGGCAAGCAGCTGCTGTACTTCATTAGGAGTTTGAAGAGATTTGGCATGTCAACAAATACACTCAAAAGCTTCTATAGTTGTACCGTGGAGAGCATTCTGACAGGCTGCATCACTGTCTGGTATGGAGGGGTACTGCACAGGACCGAAAGAAGCTGCAGAAGGTTGTAAATCTAGTCAGCTCCATCTTGGGCTCTAGCCTACAAAGTACCCAGGACATCTTTAGGGAGCGGTGTCTCAAAAAGGCAGCATCCATTATTAAGGACCTCCAGCACCCAGGGCATGCCCTTTTCTCACTGTTATCATCAGGTATGAGGAACAAAAGTCTGAAGGCACACACTCAGCGATTCAGGAACAGCTTCTTCCCCTCTGCCATCTGATTCCTAAATGGACATTGAATCTTTGGACACTACCTCACTTTTTTTAATATTCAGTATTTCTGTTTTTGCACATTTTAAAAATCTATTCAATATACATAATTGATTTACTTATTTATTATTGATTTATTTTTATTTATTACATGCCGGTGATAATAAACCTGATTCTGATTCTGAACTCTGAACTCTGAACTCCAACAATCTGAGCTGTAATAACATCGCACTAACCACTGTGCTGCTGTGGCACCCATGGTACTGGGTGAATTTGTGCAAACTCAGCATGACCCCACTAACTCTGACCGATTTCACTGATGCACCATGGAAAGCATTCCGTCTGGCTGCATAGTGACTTGGTGTGGCAACTGCTCTTCTGCAGCTCCCCAATGGGATTGGGGATAATATTCTGGCATGGGTGGAGGATTGGCTTTCTAACAGAAAACAGAGTTGGGATAAATGGTTTATTCTCAGACTGGCAGTTGGTGACTAGTGGTGTTCCGCAGGGGTCGGTGTTGGGACCCCAACTCTTTACAATCTATATTAATGATTTGGAGAAAGGGACTAAGTGCAACATATCGAAGTTTGCTGATGACACAAAGATGGGAGGGAGTGTAATGAGTGCAGAGGACATTGAAACCCTGCAGGGGGACATAGATAGGCTGAGTGATTGGGCAGATATTTGGCAGATGAAATATAATACTGACAAGTGTGAGATCTTGCACTTTGGCAGGAAAAATAATAGAGCAAGTTATTATCTAAATGGAGAGAAACTGGAAAGTGCTTCTGTGCAAAGGGATCTGGGGGTCCTGGTGCAGGAAACACAAAAAGTTAGTATGCAGGTGCAGCAGGTGGTCAAGAAGGCCAATGGAATGCTGGCTTTTATTGCTAGGGGGATGGAGTATAAGAACAGGGAGGTCTTACTGCAGTTGTACCGGGTATTGGTGAGACCACACCTGGAGTACTGCGTGCAGTTCTGGTGTCCATATTTAAGAAAGGACATACTGGCTCTCGAGGCAGTGCAGAGAAGGTTCACTAGGTTAATTCCGGGGATGGGTGGGTTGATGTATGATGAGAGGTTGAGTAGATTGGGACTCTACTCATTGGAGTTCCGAAGAATGAGAGGCGATCTTATTGAAACATATAAGATTGTGAAGGGGCTTGATCGGGTGGATGCAGGCAGAATGTTCCCAATGATGGGTGAAACTAGGACTAGGGGGCATAATCTTAAAATAAGGGGATGCCGTTCCAGGACTGAGATGCGGAAAAATTTCTTCACTCAGAGGGTAGTGGGGCTGTGGAATTTGCTGCCCCAGAGAGCTGTGGAAGCTACTACACTCAATAAATTCAAAACGGAGATAGACATTTTCCTGGATAAAAATGGCATTAGAGGATACGGTGAGCGAGCAGGTAAGTGGACATGAGGCTAGGTTTAGATCAGCCATGTGATCTCCTAGACCAGTTTTCGATAGCCTGGATGGGTCGGAGAGGAATTTTCCAGATTTTTTCTCCTCAATTGGCAACTCGGTTTTTTTTCCCTGGGTGATCACATGGGTTTGGGCGGGATGAATAATAAAATAAAATGGGCGGCATGGTGCCCTGTTGGTTGGCACTGTTGCCTTGTGGGATTCGGTGAAAACTAGAGTTAAGATTGGATCAGCCGTGATCTTGTTGAATGGCGGAGCAGGCTTGAGGGGCCGATTGGCCTACTCCTGCTCCTATCTCTTATGTTCTTATGTTCTTATGCTCTGCATTTGACCTCAGGAAACTGCAGAGAGTTGAGGACACAGCTCAGCATTTCACAGGAATCAGTCTCCCTTCTGTGGATTCTGACTGTACTTCACATTGCCTCAGTAAAGCGGCCAGCAGAATCAAAGACCCCACCCACCCTGGGCATTCTCTCCTCTCCCCTCTCCCAATGGGCAGAAGAAATAAAAGCCTGAGCATAGGCTCAAGCACAGCTTCTATCCCACTGTTATTAGATTGTTAGATGGACTCTTGGCTTCACAATCTACCTATTATGATCTTGCACTTTAACATTACCCTGCACTCCACTTTTTCAGTAGCCTTCACACTTTATTCTGCATTGCTATTGTTTTATCTTATTCTAATTCAATGCATTGTGTAAGGGTTTGATCTGTGTAATCGGCATGCAAGACGAGATTTTCACTACATCTTGGTACATGTGACAATAATAAACCAGAGCCAATACCAAAACCAATCAATCCTTAAATCGGTCCAGTAGTGTGAGCTGACGCCTGTAATGGTTGCGAGGTTTGTTCTCAGTCTATTTGCAGCAACTTGTAGCAGCAGCCGTATTTTGTGATGCTCTGCCCCTGGGTATTTGCAGCAACTAAAGAGACAGCCAGCGCACAAAATAAGTGGGGCAATGTTGCTTGGATTTCTGCACTCACCCCAGCCATAGATGCCTAGTGCTGACAGTTAAATTTTGTTCTGTGCTTACACAAGTCTATGAGTGATACAGGTGGTCTCTATTGGCAGCTTGGCATAGGCTTCTTCCATGTACTACAAGTGTAAAGTTACAAGAGAAAAGGGAACATAATTCTCTACATCACAGCCCTTTGTTGTGCGCCAGGATTTCTTGCATTATAAAATCCGAAACTACTTTGGCAAACAGTTTGTACACTATATGCAGGCCTAGCAACTCATTACCCCCCACCATAGCTGAGAGCTATCCTATTACAGGAGTCACTTCAAGTCTGTTTGCCTTTCATGGTGATTTTAGCTGAGTGGTCATGACAGTCAATCGCTATTTCCACTTTGTTGATGTTTCTTTTCCTCTGCATTTTTGCTTTCTGGCTGGTTGTTAATGATGACTGTGTGCTTAATCCCATGTTAATATGATGCAGAAATAAAGTTATTAAAGTATGATTGACTTTGCTAGACCTTTGTGGCTAGATTCCATTGTTTTCGGTATTTATCATTTGTTAATTTTTTACAAGTGCTTATTTATCTGACATATCTTTGATTAATATTGAAGTGACACAACAGGCCCCCAGAGGTTACAACAGGGTTCTGTTCTTGGGAATAGCTCATAAAGTCATAAGAACTTACGAAATAGGAGCAGGAGCAGGCCAGTTGGCTCATTGAGCCTGCTCCACCATTCAATAGATCATGGCTAATCTGGCCTTGGACTCAGCTGCACCACCTGCCCCCATATCCCTTAATTCCTCTGCTTTGCATAGATCTATCTAATTGTCTCAAGTATATTTAATGAGATAACTTCTACTGCTTCCCTAGTCAAAAAATTCCACAGATTTGCCACTTTCTGGGTGAAGCAGTTTCTCATCATCTCCATCTTAAATCTATTCCCTTGAATTCTGAGGCTATATCCCATAGTTCTAGTCTCACTTACCAGTGGAAACAACTAGATAAGCCTCTTCTTATCTTGTCTACTTCTAACTTATCTATCCCTTTAATCATTTTGTATGTTTCAGTAAGATCTCTTCTCGTCCTTCTGAAACCCAGCCTGTATCATCCCAGGTGACTCAATCTCTCCTCAGAGCATACCCTCTCATCCTCAGAATCAACCTCGTGAATCTGCTTTGCACTGCCTCCAAAGCCAGTTTGTCTTTCCTGAAGTAAAGAGAACAGAACTGCACACAATGCTCCAGGTACAGCCTCTGTAAAGTTGCAGCCTAGCCTCCCTGCTCAATCTATAGCAATGAAGGCCAATATTCCATTTGCTTTCTTGATGTTCTTTTGCACCTGAAAATCAACCTGTTGCAATTCATGCAAAAGCACTACCAAATCATGCTGTACAAAAGCATGATGCAATCTGAATGATGTGCAAATTGGAAATGTGCCCACAAACTAATTCATATCTGCCAAAAAGATAACATTCACCATGCAGCAGCCAACAAAACCACCTTAATGATCTCTCACTCATTCACTCATATAGGCTGTACACATACAACCAGTGGCCACTTTACTACGTCCCTCCTATACATAATAAAGTGGTCAGTGAGTGTATGTTCATGGTCTTCTGCTCTTGTAACCCATCCACTTCAAAGTTTGACATGTCGTGCATTCAGAAATGCACTTCTGTACACCAATGAGTGAGAGTTACTGTCACCTTCCTGTTAGTATGAACCGGTCTGCCCATTTTCCTCTGACCTTTCTCATTAACAGGACATTTTAATGCACAGAACTGCCACTCACTGGATTTTTTTTTTGTTTTTCATGCCATTCTCTGTAAACTCTGGAGATCAAGACTACGGTACATGAAAATCCCAGGAGATCAATAGTTTCTGAAATACTCAAACTACCCCATCTGACACCAACAATCATTCCATGGTCAAAGTCACTTATATCACATTTATTCCCCATTCTGGTGTTTAGTCTGAACAACAACTCAATCTCGTGACCGTGCCTGCATACTTCTATGTTTTGAGTTACTCCACATAATTGCCTGATTAGATAATTTGCATTAACAAGAAGGTGTACCTAATAAAGTGGCCACTGAGTGCAAGTCAGACATTGATAAACTGGGAAGGAACTGTATTCTGAGAGAGGAAAGCTTAACAATGGGCATCAAGGTGATTTTTGCTGAGAAAGACAATGACTCAGAGCACTTTCCATGACATTCCCATCTGGCTACACTGTTTTGTGATAAGGGGAAGGAAGATATCATATCTGTGTGAGCCATGAAGTGTTTTTCCGGAAATATCTTCCCCCATGCCCAATTTCCAGTGGTGAATTGTTTTCCAAGAGTCAAGTGAGATGGAAAATGGAACCCATCTGTTTTAAATTCATTGAAAATAAGCAACAGAGAGTCTGGCAAATGAAAAAGCACAGACTTTCCTATGAGACATTCCAATTATATTTTTTATGGCATTCATTGTGAAAGATATAATCCTGATGCAGGAATATAGGTCTAGAACAACAACTAGTCCTGGAGAAACCAGCTCTGAGAGAGAGAACATTGCCAACCATATGAACTCAAGCTGACCTCTGCCCTCACTTACTACACTCTAGAGGCCTTGGTAATTTTCTGAGAAATGTCCATCCTCTGAGTGGAAGTACGTTATTTGCTAACTGTTCCACTAGCACCTTCTTTCTCAGTGCTTGAGCATAGAAACAGCCGTTCAACATAACATTACTTTCTTCTGATCGTTCTCTGAAAAACATATTTTAGTGGATTGTAATCGGCTTGTAAAATTGAAAAAGTGAACAGATGGATTCAATGGGAAAGAACTGTAAATAGTATAATTATTCAAGAGTTATGAAATGCCAAACAACTGGAACCTAGTGCATTCAACCCTTGTCAAAATACTTAAGTAGTGCACAAAATAAACAGATAGGAGGAAGGATGCAATGAAGAAACCAATTTGTATAAGAAAGATACAGGAAAAGGAATTGAATCAAGCAAAAGGGGCACTTTAAAATATGTATTTATAAATGCAAGAACAGCTGACTGATGTAGGCCGAAGTGACCAAGCCTAATAACTCTAGTGACTGCCAAGGCTGAGATCTCTTGGCTCAGAACCATGATATAAGTTTGTGTAATAAATGTCACAACATCTGTCTTCTACATGAAAGAGTAAATATGGGCATTATGTAGCCATAAGGGGTCTTTTAGCCTTTGTAAGTGCTGAGATTGTCAGAGTCAGTTCTCAATCTTTACAGATACTGGGCATCACCAAAGCAGTGTCTAAACTCTAACGATCTCAGCTCTGAATATATTTGACTAAGCACTCACCAACCTTTGAGAAGTGATTTCCAAAAATTAATAACCCTTTTAGTGCAGAAATTTCACCGCACTCTGACTTTAACTGAGATTATGACCCTTAAATTCTAGACTCTCAGAAAAATCCCTCTATCTCTATCCTGTCAAGCCCCTCAGGAGTTCCAAGTATACCCCTGTATAATAACAGCATCTGTCAACTGAAAAAATAACCTGTTTACTCCGACTTTTGTTGTCTATATACTAATCACTAATGAGTGTTAGTATATTATTTCAATCCTATGCATCCTGTCTTTGTGTGATTACATTCTATTAAACCATTTGAAAATACAAACATACTACATTCACTGATCCCCTCTTATCTAACAAGGTACAATGCAAAAATACTCCCATGCATTTGATTTCTCTTTCCTAAAAACATGTCCACTCTAACCAATTATGTAATGATGTTTAAGTTCCTTTTCATTTGTTCAATGGTTGGAGACCATCCTTTTCCATAGTGCTGATGTCAGTCGAGTTGGTCCATAATTTCCTTACCCATTCTCGTGTTACTTATATTTAATTATTTACAATGTGGATGAGGCCCTTCTGGCCCAATGAGTCATACCTCCCAGCAACCTACCTATTTAGCCCCCAGCCTAACAACAGGACAATTTACAATGAGGAATGAACCTCCTAACTGGTATCAGATACATAATTCCCTAAAAGTGGCATCACAGGTAGATAGGGTAGTAAAGAGAGCTTTTGGTACATTGGCCTTTATAAATCAAAGTATTGAGTATAAGAGTTGAAACATTTTGGTGAGGTTGTATAAAGCATTGGTGAGGCCGAATTTGGAGTATTGTGTGCAGTTTTGGTCACCTAATTACAGGAAGGATATTAATAAGGTTGAAAGAGTGCAGAGAAGGTTTACAAGGATGTTGCCGGGACTTGAAAAACTGAGTTACAGAGAAAGGTTGAATAGGTTAGGACTTTATTCCCTGGAGCGTAGGAGAATGAGGGGTGATTCGATAAAGGTGTATAAAATTATGATGGGTATAGATAGAGTGAATGCAGGCAGGCTTTTTCCACTGAGGCCAGGGGAGAAAAAAACCAGAGGACATGGGTTAAGAGTGAAGGGGGGAAAGTTTAAAGGGAACATTAGGGGGGGCTTCTTCATGGTCAGATGGTGCCATGACAATAATCTTTCTTCCAATGTCAACAAAGCAAAAGAGTTCAGAAAGGGGCACAGTGCACATGTTTCTCCGTACATCAACAGGGTTGAGACTGGGAAGGGTAAAAGCTTCAAGTTCATAGGAGTGAATATCACTAATCGCATATCCTTGTGCAATCAGATTGATGACACAGCCAAGAAAACTCACTAGCACCTCTACTTCCTAAAAAAATTTGGCATGTCCCCTTTCATCCTGATCAATTTTTATCAATGCACTATAGAGAGCATCCTATCCGGGTGCTTCATAGATTGGTACGACAACTGCTCTACCCCTACTATAAGAAACTACAGAAAGTGATAGACACAGCTTAGGCAATCACAGAAACCAGGCTCCACTTCATGGACTCTGTCAACATTTCTCATTGCCTCTGTAGTCAACATAGTCAAAAACCTCACTCCTTCCAGTCATTCTCTCTTTTCCCCCCTCCCAGAAGGCAGAAGATGCACAAGACAGAAATATGTTCCACCAGGCTCAAGAACAGCTTCTATTCTGCTGTTATACACCACTCCACTAGTTGTGTATCTCGCTCCTGTATGCCCTCTCGTCACCATCTGAGATTCTACCAACAATGGATGTATCATCAGAAAATTTACAGATTGTGTTTGAGTTATGCCTAGTCACACAGTCATGTGTATATAGAAAGTAGAGCAATGGGCTAAGCACACACACCTGAGATGCGCCAGTGTTGATAGTCAGCGAGGAGGAGATGTTATCACCAATCCGCACAGACTGTGGTCTTCTGATTAGGAAGATGAGGATCTAATTGCAGATGGAGGTACAGAGGCCCAGGTTCTGCAACTTCTCAATCAGGATTGTGGGAATGATAGTATTAAATGCTGATATATAGTTGATGAACAACATCCTGATCGTAGGTGTTTGTTTTGTCCAGGTGGGCACTGCGATTGCACCTACCATAGACCTATTGTGGCCATTGGCAAATTGCAATGGGTCCAGGTCCTTGCTGAGGCAAGAGTTCAGCCTGGTCATGACCAACCTCTTAAAGCATTTCATCACTGTTGATGTGAGTGCTACCAGACGATAGTCATTAAGGCAGTTCACATTATTCTTCTTAGGCACCGGTATAATTGTTGCCTTTTTGAGGCAAATGGAAACTTCCACCCGTAGCAGTGAGATGTTGAAAATTTCTTTGAATTCTCCCACCAATTGGTTAGCACAGGTTTTCAGAGCCTTACCAGGAACTCCATCAGGACCTTCCACCTTGCGAGGGTTCACCCTCTTTAAAGACAGCCCAACATCAGCCTCTGAGACAGAGGTCACAGGGTCATCAGATGCAGCAGGGATCTTCCCCTTTTCAAAGCGGGCATAGAAGGCTTTGAATTCATCTGGTAGTGAAGCATCACTGCCATTCATGCTTCTGGATTTCGCTTTGTAGGAAGTAATGTCTTGCAAACCCTGCCAGAGTTGTCGTACATTCGATGTTGCCTCCAACCTCGTTCGAAATTGTCTCTCGCCCTTGAAATAGCCCTCCGCAAATTATACCTGGTTTTCTGGTACAGGCCTGGGCTGCCAGATTTAAATGCCACAGATCTAGCCTTCAGCAGATGACGTACCTCCTGGTTCATCCACTGCTTTTGGTTTGGAAATGTACAGTAGGTCTTCGTAGACATACTCAATCACACAGGTTTTAATGAAGTTGATAACAACTGCTGCATACTCATCCAGGTTCGAAGATGAATCCCTGAATACAGTCCAGTCCACCGATTCAAAGCAGTCCTGTAGGCGCTCCTGTGCTTCCCTTGTCCATACCTTCTTGTTCCTCACTGCTGGTGCTGCAGTCTTCAGTCTCTGCCTGTACTCAGGGAGTAGAAGTACAGCCAGGTGATCAGACTTCCCGATGTGAGGGCGTGGAATAGCACGGTAGGCATTCTTGATGGTGATGTAGCAATGGTCCAGTGTGTTGTTTCCTCTGGTATTGCAAGTTTTCTGTTGATGGTCATTTCTTAGTGATTTTTTTCAGACTGGCCTGGTTAAAATCCCCCAAAACGATGGTGAAGGTGTTAGGATGCGCTGTTTCATGCATATTGATCCCATTGCTCAGATCATCTAAAGCCTGATTGACATTGGCTTGAGGTGGAATGTAAACTGCTACCAAAATGATCCCAGAAATCTTCTGTGGTAGGTAAAAAGGACGACACTTTACTGTGAGATATTCCAGGTCTGGTTAGCAGAATTGGGACAACGCTGATATATTTGTGCACTAAGAAGAGTTGATCATGTGGTATACCCCTCTACCTCTGCTTTTGAAAGACTTTATAGATCTATCCTGATGGTGTTTAGTAAACCCATTGATCTGAATTGCTGCATCCAGTACGGAAGGGGTTAACGAGGATTTCATGAAACAAAGGACACACACAGTTCTAATGTCCCTTTGATTCAGCACCCTAGCTCTGAGATCATCGATTTTATTCATCAGAGACTGCACATTTGCCAGCAGGATAGTCGGCATTGGGAGTTTAAAACTCCATTTCCTTAAATGCACTTGTATCCCTGATCTGCAGCCACATTTCCTGCGAGGAATCTTGCTCGCACAAATCCGTCCCCAATCGGCATTAGAACCATAGAACCATAGAACATTACAGCACAGAAACAGGCCTTTTGGCCCTTCTTGGCTGTGCCAAACCATTTTTCTGCCTAGTCCCACTGACCTGCACGTGGCCCATATCCCTCCATACACCTCTCATCCATATACCTGTCCAAGTTTTTCTTAAATGTCAAAAGTGAGCACGCATTTACCACTTCATCTGGCAGCTCATTCCACACTCCCACCACTCTCTGCGTGAAGAAGCCCCTCCTAATGTTCCCTTTAAACTTCTCCCCCTTCACCCTTAACCCATGACCTCTGTTTTATTTTCTCCCCGGCCTCAGTGGAAAAGCCTGCTTGCATTCACTCTATCTATACCCATCATAATTTTATACACCTCTATCAAATCACCCCTCATTCTCCTATGCTCCAGGGAATAAAGTCCTAACCTTTCAACCTTTCTCTGTAACTTAATTTCTCAAGTCCCGGCAACATCCTTGTAAATCTTCTCTGCACTCTTTCAACCTTATTAATATCCTTCCTGTAATTCAGTGACCAAAACTGCACACAATACTCCAAATTCGGTCTCACCAATGTCTTATACAACCTCACCATAACATTCCAACTCTTATACTCAATACTTTGATTTATAAAGGCCAATGTACCAAAAGCTCTCTTTACTACCCTATCTACTTGTGACGCCACTTTTAGGGAATTATGTATCTGTACTCCCAGATCCCTCTGTTCTACTGCACTCCTCAGTGTCCTACCATTTACCTTGTATGTTCTACTTTGGTTTGACCTTCTGAAGTGCAATACCTCACACTTATCCGCATTAAACTCCATCTGCCATTTTTCAGCCCATTCCTCCAACTGGTCCAAATCCCTCTGCAAGCTTTGAAAACCTTTCTCACTGTCCACTACACCTCCAATCTTTGTATCATCAGCAAGTTTGCTGATCTAATTTGCCACATTATCATCCAGATTATTGATATAGATGTCAAATAACAATGGACCCAGCACTGATCCCTGTGGCACACCACTAGTCACAGGCCTCCACTCAGAGTAGCAATCCTCCACTACCACTCTCTGGCTTCTTCCATTGAGCCAATGTCTAATCCAATTTACTACCTCTCCATGTATACCTAGTGACTGAATCTTCCTAACTAACCTCCCATGCAAGACCTTGTCAAAGGCCTTACTGAAGTCCATGTATACAACATCCACTTCCCTTCATCCACTTTCCTGGTAACTTCCTCAAAAAACTCTAATAGATTGGTTAAACATGACCTACCACGCACAAAGCCATGCTGACTTTTTCTAATGTCCCTGTCTATCCAAATACTTGTAGATCCTATCTCTTAGTATTCCTTCCAATATTTTACCTACTACCAATGTCAAACATACTGGCCTATAATTTCCCGGCTTACTTTTTGAGCCTTTTTTAAACAACAGAACTACGAGCTATCCTCCAATCCTCCGGCACCTGACCCGTGGATATCGACATTTTAAATATTTCTGCCAGGGCCCCTGCAATTTCAACACTCGTCTCCTTCAAGGTCCGAGGGAATACCCTGTCAGGTCCTGGGGATTTATCTACTCTGATTTGCCTCAAGACAGCAAGCACCTCCTCCTCTTTAATCTGTATAAGTTCCATGACCTCCCTACTTGTTTGCCTTGTTTCAATAGACTCCATTCCAGTTTCTTTAGTAAATACAGATGCAAAAAAAACATTTAATATCTCTCCCATTTCTTTTGGTTCTATACATGGCCGACCACTCTGATCTTCAAGAGGACCAATTTTATCCCTTACTATCCTTTTGCTCTTAACATACCTGTAGAAGCTCTTAGGATTATCCTTCACCCTGACTGCCAAAGCAACCTCATGTCTTCTTTTAGCCCTCCTGATTTCTTTCTTAAGTATTTTCTTACTCTTTTTATACTCCTCAAGCATCTTATTTCCTCCCTTTTGCCTATACATGTTATACATCTCTCTCTTCTTCTTTATCAGAGTTCCAATATCCCTTGAGAACCAAGGTTCCTTATTCATTTTGCCTTTAACACTGACAGGAACATACAAACACTGCACTCTCAAAATTTCTCCTTTGAAGGCTTCCCACTTACCAATCACATCCTTGCCAGAGAACAACCTGTCCCAATCTACGCTTTTTAGATCCTTTCTCATTTCTTCAAATTTGGCCTTTTTCCAGTTTAGAACTTCAACCCGAGGACCAAATCTATCTTTATCCATGATCAAGTTGAAACTAATATGAAACTAACATTGTTTCATATACAGTTATAAAGAAGGCAAGACAGCAGCTATACTTCATTAGGAGTTTGAAAGATTTGGTCTGTCAACAAATACACTCAAAAACTTCTATAGATGTATCATGGAGAGCCATTCTGACAGGCTGCATCACTGTCTGGTATGGGGGAGTGGGCTACTGCACAGGACCAAAAGAAGCTGCAGAGGGTTGTAAATTTAGTCAGCTCCATCTTGGGTACTAGCCTACAAAGTACCCAGGACATCTTCAAGGAGCAGTGTCTCAGAAAGGCAGCGTCCATTATAAGGACCTCCAATACCCAGGGCATGCCCTTTTCTCACTGTCACCATCAGGTAGGAGATACAGAAGCCTGAAGGCACACACTCAGCAATTCAGGATCAGCTTCTTCCCTTCTGCCATCCAATTCCTAAATGACCATTGAACCTTGAACACTACCTCACTTTTTTAGTATATATTATTACTGTTTTTTGCATGATTTTTAATCTATTCAATATACATATACTGTAATTGATTTACTTATTTAGTTATTATTATTTTATTTTTGTTCTTCTGTATTATGTATTGCATTGAACTGCTGCTGGTAACCAGTGATAATAAACCTGATTCTGATTCTGTTGCTATAAGACTGTTGAATAGCTCCATAGTATAAAAAGTTGTCTGTGCTGGTGCAGTAGTGGTATCCACACCTGGGTGTGGAACAAGAGAGGCTGAATTGAGCATTGAGCTATCAACACAGCCTCATAAAACAGACAAACACTAAAGAAATGGTAAACAAGGCACAGAGAGGAACAATAGTATAATAAGATGGACTCTTGACCTCACAATCTAACTTGTTATGGCCTTGCATCTTACTGAGTACGTGCATTGCACTTTCTCTGTAACTGTAACATGTTATTCTGCAGTCTATTATTATTTTATCTACCTCAATGAATGTAATCAATTGATCTGTATGAAATGTACGCAAGACAATTTTTTTCACTGTACCTCAGCAGATGGTGACAATAGTAACTCAATTTACCAATTTATTTTCCAATCTAGAAAACAGCAACTGTTCATTGGTAGTCAGGGACCATGTGCCTCCATCCAGAAATAACCCCTTTTCAACTTGCTGTGCAAAGCTCTACCTCCAGTCACCCACTCATTTCCTTGGCATTTAATTTGATTTGGAAATTAGATCTTTTAATCAAGCATATGTTGATCTGTAGCGTTAAGTTTCCAGTTATTTCAATGAGGTCACTATGCCCCTCTGCACCATTCACAATTTCCATGCTTTCAATTTCCAGTAAATACTTTTTCCTCATTTTTTGCCCTTAGATAAAGTGAACTTTCCTAATGTGCTGCAGAACTGTTCCCCCACCAAACTACCAGAGATGGTGGGAAGAAGCAATTGCAGGCCATTTCTATCAAATCCTTGGGAAGCTGAGATCATTGAATTCATCCTATGATGAACATCATACAATTCCTAGCCAATCAGCTGAGGCGTTCTAAAGCCAAACAACATATTACAAAGATCCGGAAGGAGAACGGAGACTTTACATCGGATCATTTAGAAATTAATAGATAGATAGATAGATACTTTATTCATCCCCATGGGGAAATTCAACTTTTTTTTTCCAATGTCCCATACACTTGCTGTAGCAAAACTAATTACATACAATACTTAACTCAGTAAAAAAAAAATGTGATATGCATCTAAATCACCGTCTCAAAAAGCATTAATAGCTTTTAAAAAGTTCTTAAGTCCTGGAGGTAGAATTGTAAAGCCTAATGGCATTGGGGAGTATTGACCTCTTCATCCTGTCTGAGAAGCATTGCATTGATAGTAACCTGTCACTGAAACTGCTTCTCTGTCTCTGGATGGTGCTATGTAGAGGATGTTCAGAGTTATCCATAATTGACCGTAGCCTACTCAGCGCCCTTCACTCAGCTACCGATGTTAAACTCTCCAGTCCTTTGCCCACGACAGAGCCCGCCTTCCTTACCAGCTTATTAAGACGTGAGGCGTCCCTCTTCTTAATGCTTCCTCCCCAACACGCCACCACAAAGAAGAGGGCGCTCTCCACAACTGACCTATAGAACATCTTCAGCATCTCACTGCAGACATTGAATGACGCCAACCTTCTTAGGAAGTACATTCGACTCTGTGCCTTCCTGCACAAGGCATCTGTGTTGGCAGTCCAGTCAAGCTTCTCGTCTAACTGTACTCCCAGATACTTGTAGGTCTTAACCTGCTCCACACGTTCTCCATTAATGATCACTGGCTCCATATGAGGCCTAGACCTCCTAAAGTCCACCACCATCTCCTTGGTCTTGGTGATATTGAGACGCAGGTAGTTTGAGTTGCACCATATCACAAAGTCCTGTATCAGTTTCCTATACTCCTCCTCCTGTCCATTCCTGACACACCCCACTATGGCCGTGTCATCAGCGAACTTCTGCACATGGCAGGACTCTGAGTCATATTGGAAGTCTGATGTGTACAGGGTGAACAGGACCGGAGAGAGTACGGTTCCCTGCGGCGCCCCTGTGCTGCTGACCACCGTGTCAGACCTACAGTCTCCCAACCGCACATACTGAGGTCTATCTGTCAAGTAGTCCACTATCCAATCCACCATGTGAGAGTCTACTCCCATCTCCGTTAGTTTGTGCCTTAAGATCTTGGGCTGGATGGTGTTAAAGGCACTAGAGAAGTCAAGGAATGTAATCCTCACAGCACAACTGACCCCCTCTAGGTGAGAGAGTGATTTGTGCAGCAAATACGTGATAGCATCCTCCACTCCCACCTTCTCCTTATATGCAAACTGAAGAGGATCCTGGGCGTGCCTGGTTTGTGGCCTCAGATTCTGTATTATCAGCCGCTCCATGGTCTTCATCACGTGCGACGTCAAGGCAACAGGTCTGAAGTCATTCAACTCCTTTGGTTGTGGTTTCTTCGCATTTAATGACGCATTTAAAAATTTTTATTCTCGGCTTTATTCCTCTGAATCCCTGAATGACAATATCTCTGTGGATCAATTTTTACAGAATCTGAATATCCCCTCACTTTCATCTGATTTCAAAGCCAAACTTAATGCGCCTATATCACTAGAAGAAATATCTTCTGCAATTTCTGCACTGTCCTCAGGGAAATCTCCTGGACCTGATGGGTTCCCTGTGGAATTTTATAAATCATTCTCCTCACGTCTTTCTCCTCAGTTACTTTCAGTATTAACTGACTCGTTTAACTACGGCAAATTGCCACCCTCTTTCAATGAGGCATCTATTATTCTTCTTTTAAAAAAGGGCAAAGACCCAACAGAGTGTTCCTCGTACAGGCCGATCTCTCTGCTCAATGTTGATGTAAAGATCTTAGCTAAAGTGTTGGCTCATAGATTAGAAACCGTTATTCCCTCCATTATCTCTGATGACCAAACAGGCTTTATTAAAAACCGTCTCCCTTTTTTTAACATTTGGCGTCTATTTAATATTTTATACTCAGTTCCAACCGGGACTCCTGAATGTGTTATCTCCCTTGATGCGGAGAAAACATTTGATCGTATAGAGTGGAACTACCTTTTTGCAGTCTTAGAAAAATTTGACCTCGGCCAAAGTTTCATCTCTTGGATCCAATTGCTGTACCTGTGTCCTACTGCTTCTGTTCTAACTAACTTTCAGAAATCCCAAGTATTCAATCTCAAATGTGGCACCCGTCAGGGATGCCCCTTAAGTCCCTTTCTCTTTGATTTGGCTATAGAACCTCTGGCGATAGCATTTCGAAAATGTCCTGAACTGACCGGGATTTGGAGAGGGGGTGTTGAGCATAAAGTCTCTCTCTATGCTGATGACTTACTACTCTTTCTCTCATATCCGTCTACATCCTTACCTCTAATGTTTTCACTTCTTGACCAGTTTAGCCAGATCTCTGGCTATAAACTTAACTTACATAAGAGTGAACTTTTCCCAATTAATAAAGAAGCACAAGAACTAATATTTCGTGATCTCCCTTTTAAAGTAGTCCATAATCAATTTACTTATCTTGGAATTACAGTCACAAGGAAGTTTAAAGATCTCTTTCGTGAAAACTTTGTCAATCTTTCATATGCTATAAAACAGAGTCTGGTACAATGGTCACCTCTATCTATGTCCTTGGTAGGTCGTATCAATGTTGTCAAAATGTATGTTCTCCCCAAATTTTTATACTTATTTCAATCTATCCCAATTTTTATTCCTAATTCCTTTTTTGATTCCTTAGACTCTATTATTTTGTCATATCTGTAGCAGAATAAGCACTCTAGAATTAATAAAATCCACCTCCAAAAATCTAAAAAAGAGGGTGGCATGGCCTTACCTAACTTTCGCTTATATTACTGGGCAGCTAATATACGTTGTGCTGCCTTCTGGTCTTTCTTCCACGGTCAACCCGAGTGCCCTAACTGGGTGGCAATGGAGTTGAGCTCCACTAAAGAATTATCTATATCTGCACTTCTTGGCTCTGCACTCCCTAGCAGTCTGCCCAGATCAATAGCTAATCCTCTGGTTAGACACACTTTGCGTATATGGGCTCAGTTCAGGAAATGCTATGGTTTCCAAGGGTTTTCCATTTCTAGCCCTGTCACCTTTTTTTACCTACCATGTTCGATTCAGCATTCCATGTTTAGTACAGGAAGGGCATTAGACATTTTGAAGATCTCTTCATTGATAACCGCTTTGCTTCTTTTCAACAGCTCTTTGTTAAGTTCAACCTGCCTAATGCTCACTTTTTCAGATATCTTCAAATCCGACACTTCACTGCTCCTTTAATTCCTAACTTTCCTGAAATGCCTGCGAAAAATGCTATGGACCTATTTCTCTCCATTAATCCACTAGGTAAAGGTTTAATTTCAATTATCCAAGATAAACTAGCAGCTTTACAACGGGCCCCTGTGGATAAAATTAAAATGGCCTGGGAGCAGGATTTAAATATCACCTTATCCAAGGAGAGCTGGGACTCAGTTCTCAAGTCGGTTAACTCAACCTCTCTTTGTGCTCGCCATTGTCTCTTACAGTTTAAGATTGTTCATAGAGCCCATATGTCTAAATCTAAACTATCTCGATTCTACCCTGGCATTAGTCTGCTCTGTGATAAATGCAAGAGGGGCGTGGCCTCTCTCATCCATATGTACTGGCTCTGTCCTAGCTTGGAGAAATTCTGGAAGGATGTCTTCACTACACTATCGGGTATTCTGAATCAGCACCTAGAACCTAACCCCTTAATTGCTCTGTTCGGTTTTTGGGGCGAGACAGATTTATGTCTGGGTCCGACCAAATGCCGAATACTATCCTTTGCCTCTCTCCTGGCGAGACGCTTGATCCTCCTTAGATGGAGAGATGTTGCCCCGCCCACTCATGCGCAATGGCTTAACGACATTATGGCCTGCTTGGACCTCGAAAAAATTCATTATTCAGTTCTCAATTTGGATTTAAAGTTCCATAAGGTCTGGGGGCCTTTTATCGAGTACTTTCATAACCTTCCTCTTGACTAGGGTTTTTTTCTTTTTGGTCCCTTGCTTTCAGCTCCCTTTTTTTTTCTGGTAGTAGGCATTATTATCCTCTGTTGCTAAGTGTATTCACAGTCTGGGAGTTTGACTGTCCGGACTTATACTCTCTATATTGTGTGGTGGTTGGTCTGGAATTGTTGTTTTTTTTCTTGTGTTGTGGGGATTGGGGAGGACACTAAGCTCACTTGTCTTTAATTTAGGTGCTTTTTTGTTAAATTCTCTTCCTTTGTAGCATATTGTTATTGTATGCTTAACCTTGCTCTGTATTAATGCTCCTCACTGGGATTTGGGGTTTTTAATTTTGTAAAATGTTTTGAAAAACTAATAAAAAAATAAAAAAAAACAACTCCCTGATACGCCCATAATTCTTGGCCACCTTTTCCGTGGTGCACCAATGGTCCAAGAGCACACCCTTCTCATGGGCTAGCTCGGTATACATTTGATTCCACCCTTTCCTTAAATTTCGGAACCTTTGTCTATACGACTCAGGTACTAACTCGTAACCTCGGAGAATGGCCTCCTTTACTTGATCATAATTCCCTTCCCCTTCTGGGGGCAACGTGGCATATGCCCACTGTGCTTTCCCTCGTAACACACTTTGTAACAACGCCACCCACTGCTCTCTGGGCCACTTCTGATTCACTGCCACCTTTTCAAAAAGCAAGAAATAACTATCAACATCCGTCTCCTCGAAGGGGGGACCAACCTCAATGCCCGACTAACATCAAACCCCTCCTCTCTCTCTTGCCCTTGAGCTCTTCGCTCTTGCTTTCGCCTGTCCAACTCCAATTCATGGCTCCTTTGTTTCTCTTTCTCTTCTGCTTCTGCTTCCAGCTGCTTTAGCTAAAGCTCATGACCCCGTTTCATCTCTAATTCCTTTAGTTTGAACACCTGCTCCCTTTCCTTTTCCTTTTCAGCTCGTTCCTCAGCCTTTTCCTTTGCAGCCCGTTCCTCAGCCTTTTCCTTAGCAACTCATTCCTCAGCCCGTTCCTTTTCCTTTGCAGCTCTTTCCTCAGCCTTTTCCTTTACAGCCCGTTCCTCAGCCTTTTCCTTTTCCTTTGCAGCTCTTTCCTCAGCCTTTTCCTTTGCTGCTGCTTCTAGCTGCTTTACTTGAAGATCATGTTCCAACCTTACTTTCTCCAACTCTACCTGATCTGTCCCACTCGCTAATCTCTTTCCGGGGATATTTTCCAAATCCTCCGCTGCAAACACCTCCTTTTCAATGTAATACTGATTTATGACCCCTCGCACTTCCTGCTTTTTCATTGATGACCTCACCTCTGCGAGGCCTAACCCCTTTGCCAGATTTACCAAGTCTGATTTGGTAGCTGTCCCTAGCGCCTCTACAGTCGGGTTTCTCATAAATTCACCCACATCCATCTTTGCTGGTTTCCTGTCTGGCTACCTGCGTAACCAGATTTAAGTTTGGACTTACAGCCCGATTCACTGAGCCTCCCCTTTGGTTTCAAATCCCGGACGAGCCCCCACTTGTTACGCTCCCCAGTAACCGGGTGACTTATCAGCAAAGATAGATGGGTCCGCTGAGCCTGGTGCTACTATTTTCAAACATTTTATTTATAAAGGGGCACAAACGTATGGTTAATACAAAACATTCAGATCATATACATCTAAAGCATAGGTGTAGTAATAATCAATCAAAAATGAGCTCTATCATTGTCTAGGGGTTAAACGATTTGTCCAATTGAAATATAAAAGTCTCGCCAGTTCATGGATGCTTTTTGCCGCTTGAGGGACCGCTGCGTGTTCACGGGTTGGATAGAGAAAATAAACTTGCCAGCCTTCTGGACTCAAAGCGTGAGATCGAGAACGGGAGTTCCTCGTTGTCAGTCCGAAATCCTTTTCGGGGTTATCAGCCACTCAATTCCCTAGCTAGGGGAACCAGAACACACGTGGCTCCCGAACAGCTTCCCGTCCTTACGGGAGCGATGAGCGATGGTGTCTCCGTCTGGTGCGTCGCTGGAGTAGCGCCTCCTGCAGTCTCCGTTTTATCATGGCTGGCAGATTTGTAAATGTCAATCAAGGTAGGGTGATACAATCCCCACCCCACATTGCCGAAGGGTGTTCATGTCCCTGATAGTTGGCACGTACTATAGAGTTGCAATTCACACAGGTGCCTCTAAGAACAATGGTCAAATCCGTTGCATTGTCTCTCATTTCCTGGGTCCAAGACCCGAATTAATAGCGATCTTGTGATTCTCTGGAAGGAGGGGGCTGAGGTCATGACACTCTTCTGTACTGTTCTATGTTCTGTGTTCTAGATATTGCTTTGACCTGCTGAGTTCTTCCAGCATCTGCATTATCTTGTGTCCTGATGTTGAGACGTTTCCACTATGGGAGAATCTCAAACAAGGGGACATAGTTAAGGGAAGGTCAGTTAAAACTGTGAGTTTCTTCCACTACTTCAGACAGCACATTCCAGGTACCTGCCACTGTCTGTAAAATCTGCCTCACATTATCTCCTTTGAACTTACTCCTTCTCATCATCATTACATGCTCTCTGGTATTATTCATTTTGACCTTGGGCAAACATACCAGCTTTTATCTATGCCTCTCATATTCATATAAACCTCTATTGAATCTTTCCTCAGCCTCTGCTGCCCCAGAGAAAACAACCCATGTTATCCGACCTCCCCTCTAGTTCAGGCAGCATCCAGATGAGCCTCTTCTGCACCCTTTGCAGAGCTTCCAAATTCACGCTATAATGGAACGACCCATTGCAAAGAAGGATGTAGAGGCTTTATCACTAGAGTTTTTAAAAAAGTAAGTAGCTACACTTTTGAAAGATTTGGGAACTGAGGGTGACATAGAACTAGAACAGGAGAGGATTTGAGGCTTGGAAGAAATCAGTCATTGTCAAGTTGAAAAGCAAGCCGGTCAAGGGGACACCTGACCTATTCTTACTCCTCTTTTCTTGTGTGAATTGAATGTGAAAGGATGAGTCGATAGCTGTTGAATATAGCTGAACAGTCCAAAGAGGTTTGACAACACTGTCAGTTTATTAGAGATCAAAGGGGTTTGCTGAACTTTGAAAACATGCCCTATCATTAAACACTCAGATTTTCTTAGTTCCAGCTGTTTACATGAAGTAAATTGAACTGTGATCAATCCCTGGTGTAGGTCCTTATCACTGTGGCAAAGAGGACTGCTATGACGGAATTCTCTGTGGCATTGTTATCTGTGATTTTTAAACTCTGTGCAGATTATTTCCAATTTTTCTTCACACGCCCTTGACAAGATTGCCATGTTTTGATGTTTTGAAAATATTTCATCCTTCAATGTATTTTTTTGGACAACAAATGAGAGAGAAATAGTGTATCTTATCAGAAATTCCAAATTAATCTTTCCAACAATCACTTTGTTTTTGTGAAATGAATTTATAGATAATACAATCCACACCAGAAGAAAGTTAGAGGAGAGGAATGTGTGCACTTTATGCTGACTCACGGTAATAACAACAATGCAATCAGCCCTGGCAGTTATGTGAGAACTGGTTCTAATGGTGCAACATAGGGAACTCTATCTTGTAGGCACTACAAGAAAATGTAGTCTATGTGCATTCAGGCAGCAAGAACCTGTTGCCATAATACTCACATCAGGTCTTATTCTGTCACTCCCATTTGTCATGAAGCATTAAAGTTGTCATGGGCTGCAAAACTGTGAGGGTACTAATGTGATTCTAAAGATAGATGGACTGTTGTTACATGCTGAGGGCTGCTTGTGTCACATCCATTGTGGATTAACATATAAAACCACGAACTACAATGTGGTGAAGTTACTAGTGATCTTCGGTGGTTTTGCCATTGCTTCTCTGTTACAGGACTGAGAACGGTTGAGGGAATTTGCATTTTACTGTTTTATTGATACAGTTATTATTTTGGAGAATATGATGTTCCAAGTCCTGACTTCAAATCTAAGGTAGAGGAACAGTAGCTGATATTCGGCCTAGGTAGTCCATGATCTGATGGTATGAACATTATATTCACCAATTTCAGATGAATTTCTACCCTTCTGTCCCTTTTCTCATCCCTTGTGATCTACCCATTTCCTCCACCACGCTCTCCATCTGCCCACCTCCCATACACTCCTCCCACTGGGTTTCCTCATCCCACTATTCCCATATCCCCAAACCACTCCTTTATTTTAACCTTCATCCCCAATCAGATTACATCACCTATCACCTCCCAGCCCCGTCACTATTTCCATTCTTCCCGCCTCCATTTGCCTGTTTACCCCTCCTCACTTGGATCAGCATTTCACTCGCTAGCTCTTGTTCTACCCCTTCCCTCCACCTCTTTATACTGGTTATATATCCCCTCTCTCTTTCAGTCTAGATGAAGGGACATGACCTGAAATATCAACTGTCCGTTTCCCTCCACAGATGCTGCATGACCCATTGAGTCTTAATTGTTGCTTTTGCTTGAGAGCTTCCATCATGTTGTGTGGCACCACCATTATGCTGAAGTTGCCACACCAGACCATGATACAATCAGTTAAGATAGTTTCGCAGTACGTGTGTTGAAGTTTGTTAGAGTATTTGATGATAAGCTGAACCTCCTTAACTTCTAAGAAAGTAAAAGCTAAAGGAGGTAGGTTTAACGTGAGAGCAGATAGAGGCGCAACTTCTTCACACAGAGAGTGGTGCTTCTCTGGAAAGAAATGCCAGAAGTGGTCAAGGGACTGAATCAAATGGGCACCTTGGTCAGCAGGGACAAGTTGGGCAAAGGGCCAGTTTCTGGACTGTATGACTCTATTACTTTATGTTGCAACTTTAAAAAACACTATTTAGACATGATAGGAAGGACACAGTTACAAAATACACAGGAGATTCACCAGATTGTTTGGATTCAAGGACATTAGAATGAAAAGA
Organism: Hemitrygon akajei; assembly: GCF_048418815.1. Lineage (NCBI taxonomy): Eukaryota > Metazoa > Chordata > Chondrichthyes > Myliobatiformes > Dasyatidae > Hemitrygon > Hemitrygon akajei. The sequence goes on from NC_133124.1 coordinate 85,889,990, forward strand.
GATTGAATAGCTGGGTTTGATTCCCTTAGAGCAAAGGAGGAGCAGGACAGATAATTTAAATATAAGACTATATAAGTTTCTAAGGGGCATATATAAGGTAGATAGTCAGTATCTTTTTCTTAAGGTAGGCGTATCAAAAATAAAAATAAAAAGACCCTGACCTGGAGTTACACGCTGACTACGGTTCTTTACGGGAATGGGACCCACTCTCGGGGTTTCACAACCGGCCGTTGTTGTTCGGCACGCCAAGGCTCGGCCTAAGAGTCTGGCTCAGCTTTGGAAGCCTAGGATGTCGGGCCTCTGGAGACGGGCGGATCAAAGGTCGGTGTCACAACAGGAGACCCGTGTGTCGTCAGGGGAGTCAGGATATCTGCGGCTGAGTGCCCAGTTTTTTTGGGCACAGTGCTCAAAAAAGGCAACATGGTGGACTTCTAACATTGAGAATCAGCGAGGTGTTTGTTACGCCTCCCTGGTCACTGAGAAAATGGAGACACCTCTCTCTCCCTTATTAAGGAGAGAGAGAACCTGTGGTATGTCGAATACCAGGTGAAATGCGAGGTCTTTGGGGTAACTGCCAGTCTGTGTCTTTGCTGTTGCTTTGCTCACACTTGAGTGCTCGGTAGCGGTGCTGATGCTTTTTGTTGCTGGTGGGGGGAGGGGGATTGTTTCTCGCTGTTGCTTATGCATGGGGGGGGTGCTGGGGGGGACTTTGGGGTTCTAACGTTTGACTCTTATTCATTCTTTGAGGCACTCCTCTGTTTCCATGGACAGTTGTGAAGAAAAAGACATTAAATTATACCTTTGAAAAGAAGGAACATTGGGTGTTTGTTCATTTTTTATGGGTTTTTGGGTTTGGCTGCCTGTAAGGAGATGAATCACAAGGGTGAATAATGTATTATTACTTTGATAATAAATATACTTTGAACTTTGAACCTAGAGAGAGCTCAACTAAAAACATTACTAACACCTTTTTCTGAAGTAACTTGTTATAAACCAACACCACAGCAATGAAAAGCTGAGCGAAGGCGAAGTGAATTCAGGGGATAAGTCATGCTGGTACATTGCAAATTTAACATCGATGGAATTGGAGTGACCAATTCGGAGAGAAGGGGTCAAGACAGAGGAGTGTCAATAACCATCCAACTAACCTGGGTGTGAGGTTGAATTGCTCTAACACTGAGTTAATTATGAGAGGTCAAGAATGGCTTCAGGCTGGGTGGTGAGGTCTAGGCCCAGAGCATCTCACTGCAGTGGAGCCCAGGTCCTAGAGTGAGGCACGATCTGACTTTTGGACAATTTAAACGCTGGCTCAGATAGACTGGAATGGCAGCATGTTAGGACTGGAGACAAGAGTCGGGCTGATTTTGCTCCATCTCCCGTAATATTCACTCCTCTCTCACCATGGTTCTGAGGTTGTGAGACTGGTGCAGCTGCTGTGCTTCATGTCTGCGAGCTTTGTGGTGATTTGCCCCACTGATATGATGAACTGAGACTGAGGCTTTGGGCCTACTCCAGCCTGCTTCGGGGATTCAGATCTTAGGACCCAATGTTGTTACTTGCTTCTATTGCTTGCATGATTTGTGTTTTTTTTCTCTTTCTCTGCGCATTGGGTGTTGGTGTTTCTTTTTTTTTTTAATTGGGTTCTTTTGGGTTTCCTACTTTGTGGCTGGCTGTAAGCAGACAAATCTCAAGGTTGTATAAATTTGTATGTTCTTTGATAATAAATGTACTGGGAATCTTGAATTTGAGGAGGGTTTTTCTTTACACAGAAAGTAATTGATATCTGGAACAAGCTGCCAGTAAACCTACTGCAGACAAATGGAATCAGTGTGGATGGACAAAAAGGTAGGCATAGACATGGTGCCTGAAGGAACAGTTCTGTGCTGAATGAGTCAATGACTCTACACTCAGTGGGATCAAACAAATATTTTAATGTAATGTCTCATTGCCAGAAAATCTAAACTTTCAATCAAAGCATGTTTATTATCCGATGCTTTTATTTGCTTGTTATGCTATTTTCTTGAGCCTTAAGATTTTATCATATGCAATGTTTTGGACATTATCCAAAATAATAAAAAAAAACATCTTAATAAAAATTTACTAATTATGCATAAGAAAACTCAGAAAATAATTGAATATTCATAGACTTAATTAAGCATTTATCTTTCTAACCTCAAACGTAGAGGGGCTTTCAGGATTATCTAATACTTTGTATATTTGTGTAGAGAGTTCTAAAATCTCTCTCTGAGGAGACGTTTGTTATTCTGAGAACACTGAACATGATCTCCTACAAAGTTGTTATATTGTTGGTGAGACAAATGCTATGGAAAGCCATAGAGCTGGATTTTTTAATAAATACTAATATACCCCCATCTAAGTACCAAGAAGCACAATGTTTACATGTACATGGCTATGATCAGAAAAGTCATGGACCTCCAGCAAATGTTCCCTGGGGCTCCCTGACTGCGATTTACTTGCCAAGGAGTCCTGCAACAGAGTTATATGGCACTTTGATTCTGCTGGGGAATCTGCCCCAGATTAGATAGGCTACAGGTTCACTGAGTTCATTTACTTCAAAGGAAAGGAAGGGATGTGAGGGAGAAAAGCGTCAATTAATTTATACTTTAATTGAAGAAACTAACAAATCTTTTCAAAATACTTTTGAAAAACAGTACTTTGTTTGAGCTCTGATAATTTTTCAATATATTTGGATGTTACTGAATAGCAGAAACATTGAAAGTAATAGTTTTGATATTCAACAAAAGCTCAGATAACGACTGTAACATCCTTTTCCAGCTGTTCTAATAGCCACAATACAAGATGCCATTTCCATCTGAAAGCCCTTGCATTGGACACCGTTGTCAAACATAGGTTAAAACTCCAGTATTAATGTTGCGTGTAACAATGGATCAATTCACTGTTAAAGCTACAAACATAATGAAAAATAAAATATCAGCTAAAGTCAATTTGGGTGCCTAACAGAAAGAGAGAGAGAACAGAAAATGTATATTCAGGATTAATGAAATTGCAACAATATGAACAAATATTTTGGTGTTAGGAGCAGGAGGAGGCAATTTCACCCTTTGTGATTTCTCCCATGAAAGCAGATACCAAGTATTTATTTACTTGTACTGTTATTTCATTATTCACCACTCTTTCCTCCCCATTCCCATCAAGCAGAAGACATAAAAGCTTAAAAACATGCACCATCACCTCAAGGGCATCTTTGATCCTACCGTTATAAGCTTATTGAATGGTCCACTTGTACAATAAGATGAACTCTTGATCTCATGATCTAAAGCTCGTCATGACCTTGCACCTTATGGTCTGTCTGCCTGACCCGCACTTTCTCTGTCGCTGTTGCATTTCATTCCGCTTTCTATTGTTGCTTTTCCCTTACATAACCACATACACTTCTGATGAAATGATATGTACAGATGGTGCCTTGAATTGAATTATTTCTTATATCCTTCACATACATAACGAATAAAAATCTTTACGTTACATCTCCATCCAAATGTGCAATCATAGTAATTTATAATAAATTATAATAATACAACAGTCAATGTAACATAGAAATACAATCAGTTCAACCTGAGTCAACCAGTCTGATAGCCTGGTGGAAGAAGTTGTCCTGGAGCCTGTGGGTCCTGGCTTTTATGCTGCAGTACTGTTTCTCAATGGTAGCAGCTGTAATAGATTGTGGTTGGGGTGACTCGGGTCCCCAATGATCCTTCGGGCCTCTTTTACACACCTGTCTCTGTAAATGTCCTGAATCATGGGAAATTTACAACTACAGATGTGCTGGGCTGCCCGCACCACTCTCTGCAGAGTCCTGCGATTAAGGGATGTACAATTCCCATACCAGGCAGTGATGTAGCCTGTCAGGATGCTCTCAATTGTGCCCCTATAGAAAGGATTTGGAGGCCCACACCAAACTTCCTCAACCATCTGAGGTGAAAGAGGCACTGTTGTGCCTTTTTCACCACACAGCTGGTGTGTACATACCACGTGAGGTCCTCGGTGATGTGGATGCCGAGGAACTTAAAGCTATTTACCCTCTCAAACCCAGATCCACTGATGTCAATAGGGGTTAGCCCGTCTCCATTCCTCCTTTAGTCCACAACCAGCTCCATTGTTTACGCAACATTGAGGGAGAGGTTGTTTTCTTGACGCCACTGTGTCAGAGAGATGATTTCTTCCCTGTAGGCCACCTCATTATCGTTTGAGATTAGGCTCATCAATGTAATGTCATCGGCAAATTTGATTAGCAGGTTAGAGCTGTGGGTGGCGACACAGTTATGAGTATACAGGGAGTAAGGGAGAGGACTTGGTACACAGCCCTGAGGGGCATCTGTGTTGAGGGTCAGAGGGGCATAGTTGAGGGAGCCCACTCTTACCACCTGCCGGCGATCTGACAGGAAGTTCAGGATCCAGATACACAAGGCAAGGTCAAGGCCGAGGTCTCTGAGCTTCCTGTCGAACCTGGATAGAACTATGGTGTTGAATGCTGAACAGCATTCTCACGTAAGCATCCTTCTTCTCCAGATGTGTAAGGACGGCATGTACAGCAGTGGCTATTGCGTCATCTGTCGATCGATCGTGTCAGTAGGCGAATTCTAGGGGGTCCAGTATGGGTGGTAGCATGCTGCGGATGTAATCCTTGACCAGCCTCTCAAAGCATTTGCTTATTAATGAGGTGAGGGCTACAGGATGCCAGTCGTTCAGACATGTTACCTTGGTCTTTTTTGGTACAGGGACAATGGTGGATAATTTGAAGCAGGAGGGCACTCTACACTGGGAGAGGGAGAGATTAAAAATGTCTGTAAACACACCTGCCAGTTGTGCTGCGCACCTCCTGAGTACTCGCCCTGGGATGCCGTCCGGGCAGCCTTGTGGCTCTCCACTCGTTGGAAACACCTGCATACCTCAGCCTCAGAGATGGCCAGGTTGCAGGTTGTAACGGTGGGTTTCCTCGGAGGCTCTGAGTTAGCGACATCGAACCGAGCGTAAAAGCGATTGAGCTCATCTGGGAGAGAGGCTGCGATGTTGGCAGCACCACAACATTTGGCTTTGCAGTCTGTGATAGTATGGAATGCACATGTGCCATTCGTTGTGAATCTTGACTCAATCTTGTCCCTGTGTTGTTTCACAGTCTTGATAACTCTGCGCAGATTATAGCTGCTTTTCTTGAGCTCCTGCTGATTGCCGGCAATGTAAGCTCTATGTAGCACGGTAGGTGCTGGTCACATGCAAAACAAAGTAGCTGTACCTCCGTACATGTGACATAATAACCCACGTTACCAATTTCAAATTTCTCATGGCCCTGTCTCTTCGGGAACTTTTACCCTATTCCTCCTATTCCTGTCCTTTTAAAATAATAACAGATCTTACAAACTTTTTTCATATTTTTTGCTAGCTTACTCTCATTTTCTTTCTTCCTTTTCTTTCAGAAGTTACACTGATACTTTCCTAAATAGAAGACTGCCATTCCTCGGGTTCTCTGTTTTTACTATTAATTTTTAGATATTAATTAGCTCAATAGATGATAAATCTCTAATCTGCATTTCAAGGTTCAAAGGTTTTGAAGGGAGTGGTGATCGAGATTGTGAATGCACTTGTCCTCTTCCAAATTTCCATAGGTGCTTAATAGTTCCCACACATTGCAAGGTACAAAATTACTTAAGTAAAGAGGGAAGGAGAAAGCACTGAACTCCTCAAGCTAATGGGGACTAGATGATTTAGGCAACTTGGATGAGTTGAGCAAAAGGGCCAGTTTACTGTGTTGTATGACTTACTGTTATTCTATCAGAACAGGGACAATTTTGAAATCTAGAACTGGGCAGCTGAAGACAGAGATCCAACAGAAAACCAATGACTTAAGGCCTAATGGTGTGCAGAAAGAGCAGGAAAGGTCCAGCATTTGCTTACAGCCATGCACACACAGGTTGTCAAGGATATCTATTAACTAAATACCCAGACTTCACTGAAGTATACAAAATTCTTGGAGGCAGATAAGTATGTAAATGTTAGAAAAAGCGTATACAAAACTTCAAACACAATTAGAACACTGGAAAATGTAAATGCATTATATGGTATTCCTCTCCACAATAACATGTTCATTTATGTGTCAATATAATTACTAATAAAATAAGTTATAAAAGAACTGTAGGTACACTTACCTATGAAGTACAGTACATTTACACAATGTGCATTGAGCCACTAACATCAAAGTTCAGGGAAATTTGTTATCAAAGTACATTCTATGTCACCATATACCACCCTGAGATTTGTTTATCAACGAATGTACATCAAGTACATTCTTTCTCAAATTCCTTTTTATTTTGTCTTAAAAGTCTGTTTTAGTAATCTCTTTAAGTTTGTATGCTGCAAATAAACAAAGTGCCATGTCAACATAAAGTTCAAGTTTCTGATTCTGCAGCATTGTACCTGCGACTGGTTTCCAACCAACCAGTCACAGGTACAGTGATCTACATCCTCAGAGTCCCACACAGAGTTAAAATTCAAGCCCAATCCTTGTAGCACAAACATAAGCCGTGACAATTTACTGGAAGAATTTACGAGTATTGCTTATTTTACGCCACTACTAGTAACAATATTGTTGCAGATCTGTAACTGCTATGTCCCTCTGCAGTAGAAGAGCTTTTAGAGGATTCATGGCTCCTGGTCGACTGCAGTCATTTCCTGCCAAAATCTCTCCTCCTCTCCAAAACAACAGTGCAGCACTTGTCTAATTGATCAGCTCATTTTCATTACAGAATCATGGACAGTAGGGCTATTAGATATACTGGACAATAATTTCATTCTTCTGGTGACATAAGTATATTTCTTCTTACAAATATGATGAGTATTCTGATTATTTATTTTATCTTTTCTGGAAACGAGGTGTGTTTAGATTATGGATGAACAAAGATTCATAACAAAAAAATGGAGATTATGCCTGTCTTAACCATATGGTCAAAGCCAATTTCTTGACTGGAAAAAGTAACAGAGAAAAGACCTTCTGATGTATAACTTCTAGGCTGTTGCTTTGTTCTTCAAATCTATTTATTTTTACTTGCTTAAACATCTGTCAACCAGACAGAAGATTAATTTATATGAGGAAAGAGATGAAAATATTTGCTCTGCAAAGAGTAGCATTAGCACACACAAAATGAGGTCATGCTTTGGATATGTCAGACAATGCACATAAAGTTATGTATGTTGCTTCAGAGATATCAAGTGGATACAAAGTACTCAACTTCCCTTGAATAAAAACAGCTTGATGGTGATATACTGTTATGTTCCAGATTACCTGGGTGCTGGATCAAAGCTTTTAAGTGTACAAAAGTTGAAACTATCACAGATTAACTGAGGTTCTTTTCATGTGGAATGAAGTTTTTTTGCTCATACAGAATGTTGTAGGAACTTGCTCTGCCACTGTCAGCTATAACACAAACTAACACATGACTGACTTTTGCCATTTTTAAAAAGCACTTTAAGTATCTCATGCAAAACAGTGTGGGGGTGTATGTGCCCAAAACACATTGGTTGTACTTTGTTTCTGAATTTGGGTGCCAGTAAATCAATGAAAATGAACTTTAGAGCTGTTAACATAGAGCAGTATGGCAGGAAAAAGCACTCCAGCCCCCATTGTGTGTGCTGAATTAAAAACCAAATCAAACAAAATCTCTTCTGCCTTCTCATGATCCATATCTCTCCATTCTCTGCACATTCATGTGTCTATGTAAAAGCCTCATTAATGCCACTATTGTATCTCATTTCACCAACACTCCCAACAGCCCGTTCAAGCACCTGGCACTCTCTGTGTAAATCAAATCTACCCCAAACATCTCCTTTACACTTTCCCCCCTTACCTTAAATGCACTTTCCTTGTTCAACACGTACACCATGCATTTAGCTGATCTGCCAGACGTTGCATTCTAAACAGGGATTTTTCTATGTCCCCTGCATCAGTTGCCCCAAACAATAACTGTGGCTAGAATCAAAGAGCATCAGTATGGCCTTAAATGGATAGCAAATTCTTGGGAGGTTGACAGCAAGGATTGCATGCAATGAGGTTGTGGTATTGCCGATGGAGATGACATTGTCCATCTATCAATCTTAGTATTAGCAGTTCAATTGATCAAAGCATACGTATACTCGAGGAAGACAGTCCCTGATTCCTGCCAGTCTTTCCGTCAAAAAATTGTTTCCTGATTTGACTTCTAAATGACCCAGCACTAATGTTAAGATCCCACTTCTTTGTGTTCCAATTTACCAGCAGAATAAATATTTTTTCAGAATCTGCAAAACCCTATATCATAGAAACACCTGGAATAGATCAGCCTTCAATTTCTAATCTCAAGGGAATGTTAGTAAAGTTAATTCAACCAGTCCACATAATTTAACTCCTTAAGCCCTGGTGAAGTTCAACGTTCAAAGTTCAAAGTAAATTTATTATCAAAGTACACGTGTCACCATATAAATACTGAAACTCATTTTCTTGCGGGAAATCACAATAAGTACAAGAAACACAATAGAATCAATAAAAGACCACACCCAACAGGACAAACAACCAAAGAGCAAAAGAAAGCAAACTATGCAAATACAAAGGAAAAAAGAAATAATAATAAGAAATAAATTAGCAATAAAAGTTGAGGATATGAGATGAAGAGTGTGTCCTTAGTTTGTGGGAACAGTTCGGCAATGGGGCAAGTGAAGTTGAGTGAAATTCAGGAGCCTGAAGGTTGAGGGGTAATAACTGTTCCTGAACCTGGTGGCATGTGTCCTGAGGCCCTTGTACTTTTTTCCTGATGCCTTCAGCAAGAAGAGAGCATGGCTAGGGTGGTGGGGTCTTGATGATGGATGCTGCTTTCCAGTAACAGCATTTAGCGTAGATGTACTCAAAAGAAGGGAGATCTTTAATCGTGATGGATTGGGCCATATCCACTATTTTTCAGGATTTTCTATTCAAGGACATTGGTGCTTCTAAAGCAGGCCGTGATGCAACCAGTCAATATACTCTCCATCACACTTAGATAGAAGTTTGTCAAAGTATTAGCTATCATGTCAAATCTTTGGACACTTCCAAGGACGTAGTTGCATTCATGCACTGGGCCCAGGACAGATAATCTGAAATGATAACACCAAGGAATTTAAAGTTGCTGACCTTCTCCTTCTCTGATCCCCTGATGAGGACTGGCTCGGGGACCTTCGGGTTTCCACTTCCTGAAGTTAGTAACACTGGATAGCAAAGATTTTTCTTCCTGAATACTTCTGGCTGTATCTAATGGATTTTGGCTGTTAATCATGAAAATCACTATGAAATTTTCCTATCATGCACCATTTGTTTGAAATCACCTATACTTGTCATTTTAAATTACAATTCGTCCAAACAACTGATGTCAAAATTAAGGAAGACATTTTGTTGGTCCACAAATTAAACAGGTCATCACTGACAGGCAATTCAAAGGACTTCCAGTGGTACCAGAGAAAACCACATGGAAGGCACTCGAGGATATTGTTGAAAATTTTCTTGGCAACTGCAGAGCACCAAACTATATGCAGCTGGTTAACAATATGCATCAGGCATATAAAGTCATGAAGTGCAAGATGTCACTAAAGATTCATTTTCTGCATTCCCATTTACACTTCACTGCAAATCTTGGCGCTGTCAGTGACGAGCATGGTGAAAGGTTTCACCAGGACATTGCGGTCATGGAGAAAAGGTATCAGGGCAACTGGAATCAATCAACACTGGCTGATTATTGTTGGACACTTAAGCAAGAAGCCTCAGAAATGGAATACAAAATAAAATCATCAACAAAATATTTTTAGCTTAATTGAACTATTACAAAGCATTAGCACCGTTATGCAATAAAACACATTATACTGAATAAAAGATAATTTCTTGTTTCTCCAAATTCCTACCTGATACAAATAGTCTGAAATTATAACCTTATAAATTGTTTGGAAATCCAAACAACACACATAAAATACTGGAGGAACTCAGCAGGCCAGCCAGCATCTATGGCAAAAAGTACAGTTGACGTTTTGGCTGTTCACCTTCAAGCAGTCTATCATAAACAAAATATAATTCTGAGGAAGCAACACTTTAGAAAAAAAAAGTTGCTCAGTGTAATCAGCTCTTTGGTCTTGCTGACACTGAGTGAGAAGTTGGTGCTGTGGCACCAGTCAGCCAGATTTTCAACCACTCTCCTGCTTCATCACTGATATGCTGATTCATCACCACCTTCAACCAACAACGGTGGTGTCATCAGCAAACTTAAAGATGGCATTGAAGCTGTGCTTAGCGTCACAGTACAAGTATAAAGTGAGTAGAGCAGGGGGCTAAGCACACAGCCTTGTGGTGCACCTGTGCTGATGGAGATTGTGCAGGAGATGTTGTTACCAATCCCAGCTAACTGGGATCTGCAAGTGAGGAAATTGAAGGTCCAATTGCACAAGGAGGTATTGAGGCCAAGGTCTTGGAGCTTATTGATTAGTTTTGAGGGGATGATCGTACTGAATGCCAAGCTCTAGTCGATAAAGAGCATCCTGATGTAAGCATCTTTGCTGTCCAGATGTTCCAAGGTCGAATGGGTTCAAGGGTCAATAAAGTGGTATTTTCTGTGAACCTGTTGTACCGGGAGGCAAATTAAATTGGAGCAGACCCAAGTCACCTCTCAGGCAGAAGTTGATGTGTTTCTTTACCAACCTCTCAAAGCATTTCCTTACAGTGGATGTAATTGCAACCATAATGATCATTGTGGCAGGTTACCACGTTCTTCTTATGCACCGTATAATTGATGTCTGCTTGCAGCAGGTGGGTACCTCAGACCACCAAAGAGGTTAAAGGTATCAGTGAACACACCAGCCAATTGCTCAGCATAGGTACTTAGTACTCTGCCAGTACCCCATCTGGGCCAGATGCTTTCTGGGGGTTCACCCTCCTGAAGGATGTTCTCATGTCAGCCACAGAGACTGAGCGCACAGGATCATCAGGGACGGTGGGAGTTCTTGAAGGTTCCTCCATGTTTTGATGATGAAAGCGAGCATGGAAGTCATTGAGCTCTTCTGGAAGTGAAGCCTTGTTGTCACCTACTGTATGTCACTTGGCTTCACTTTGTTAGGGGTAGTAGCATTCAAACCCTGCCAAAGATGTCAATCATCTTTCAGTGATTCAAATTTGGTCCAGAATTGCCTCATCTCCAGTGAATCTCCAAAGCCAATGAATATTTCTGCACCTAAAACTGAAAATACTTGAACTGCTCAGATTTGAAGATGCAGAGAAGAAGATTAGAGTTTTAGGAGCAGCTTCTTCCCCTCCTCCATTAGAGTTTTGAACCCTGAACACTACCTCACTATTTTGCTCTCTATTTGCATTGACGGTGCAGTCATTGTTTGTTTATTGACTGATTGAGCTTCTTTGTGTATCACACTGTATTGCTGTTGTAAAACGTCAAATTTCACAACATATGCTAGTGACAATAACCCAGATTCTGAGAAAGGGGAGAAAAGGTGAAAACAATAGGGTGGGAGGAATCAAATGGACAAAAGTGATGAGAGTGAAAGAATGCAGCAAAGGGACAACAAGGGAATAAGATGTAGATATAGAGGAGATGGAACCTCAGGAAGGTGATATCCATCATTAAGAACCCCCATTACTCAGACCATGCCCTCCTCTCTTCACTGCCATCAGGCAGGAGGTAGAGGAACCTGAAGATTCACAGCACAAGCTCCTTCCCCACAGCAATCGTTTTCATGAACTGATCTGATAAACCTACAAGAAACTAGTAACCCTTGACAGCAAACTTGAACTTGAATCTCCAGAGGAATGCATTGCAGATAAGAGAAACCTGAAATAAAAAGCTGGAGACAGCAGTTACCTTAATGGATGGACTCAGTGCTGAGTCTGGAAGTCTGTAATATCTGGTCTTTTTGCTGATGTTGGGTTCCCAAAATTAATTGTCTGTCCAGTCTTTGGATAATTTTGCATTCCATTTCCATTGAGATAAAGTCTAACATTCCATTAGCCAGTTTGTTCCATCTTAGAGTCATAGAGGTAGCCAGCATGGAATTAGGTCCTTTAGCCAAGCTCACCAATCCATTGGTTGGGCATTAGTGTTAGTGTACACAGCTTCCCAAATACAATTACTTCTGCACATTTTCTAGGTTTGGATCCTCTTGTTCCCTCATGTACTTAAACCTGTTGATTTCATTAAACCATAAGACATAGGAGCAGTTTTAGGCAATCTAGCCCAATGAGTCTGCTCCACCATTCTATCATGGCTGATTTATTATCTCTCTCAACCCCATTCTCCTGCTTCACCCCATAACTTTTGATGCCCTTACTAATTGAGAACCTATCAACTTCCACTTTAAATATACCCAATGACTTGGCCTCCATTTATAACTTCTTGTTACCACTTAAACTAACCACAGGTGTTGATATTCACCATAATTACTTAAGCTAGCCATTGGATCTACTTCAGTGCTTCCATGCTGTAGCCTATTTCCAGGATATGATTCATTACAGTCTGCAGAACTGATATTGAGAAGCAGAGTTCAACTCAAGCACCCTGCTACATTGCTTATTTACTTTCTGCCCATTACACCACTGGCATTTAGGGTGGCAATGAAGGTCCTCCATCTCTGGTGATGTTCGGGGCTTCCTTCATCACGTCGGTAACTTCCTCTCAGTTTTCCTTACTGTAAGTCATGCTAGTCCTGTGTGGGGACTCAGGAATACCATAGCACTCACATGCAAAAGAATTCTTCATTGCTGTGAACGTAACAATTTTGTTTTACTGGTCAGGATTGTTAGCCCTGAGCAGAACCTCCGAACCTGGAGGACCAATGAACTGCTCTTAGTCTGGCCTCTATCATTTGACTTGTTTTGCATGGGTGACCCTACCAATAGCCAACGCATGAAGCCCTGACTCCAGCTGATGTAGTTCTCTGGGACATTGTGTCACGCAGGCCTCCAAATCACAACAAGGTTGTGGACCTCTTGGATGACTCTGGTACATAGTGGATTTGAACCTTATAATTAAGGATGAATTTCTCTGAACCTTCTACCTTACTCTCACCTGTGAACTTTGATACATAACTCAGATGCCAGAAGAATTTGTTCCCTAAGTTGCTTCTCTTTGTTTCCTGCTTTCGAACAACACTGTTGCCCTCACTTAATATTGTTGACAGTAAGTTCTAACGCCAGTACTTCAGACAGTGAGACACTGTGAGATGCAGAAGGGTTCACTTCTCAGAGGTTTATGCCAAACCAGCCTGCCGTTCTGAGCAGGAATATCTGGTTGTTCGAATGGTGGAAGTAGATTCAATCTTAACTCTGAAATTGGAAAAATATCTTATAGGGCTTTTAAAATGATGAAGGAGGAGGTAGTGAGACTAATCAAATAGATTTTGCAATGAGCATTCAAAGTCCTGAGAGAGCTCGTTCAGTGAAATATGAAAATACATTTGGATTAAAGTCATTAACATAGACAGGTATATGGAAGAATTTAAGGTGGGGGGGGTTATATGTGAGGCAGAGTTTGAGGGTCGGCACAATATTGTGGGCCGAAGGGCCTGTAATGTGCTGTGCTATTCTATGTTCTATTAATGAGAAAAAGTGCCTCCCTAGTGGTGTGAGATCCCTTTTACAAGTTCATTTTTGGTGCAATACAAACTGAAACTGGGATTCAATTCTAATGTCCACCCTGCAATTAAAGGTTAAACGTGAGCTTGCCATTACATCTCAAGAAGCAAAATTCAGTGGAAAGAGCAGAGGATGTCTAGCTGATAGCCATAGATTCTTCAGCACTGTCCACACTGTCTATGCAAGGAACCCCACTGCTGAAGGTCTTGAACAGAGACAGGCTGACACCCCTGGCAGAAGAAACATTTTGAAAAGCTTCTTAACCAACATTCTGTCTTTGACAGCACCCCACAGCATGGAGCCCCTATAATCCTGGCACTACCTTATTCCAACAAATGATTGAAAATGTCATCCAGTGGTCGGGACCTTTGGAGTGTAGAGAGGGCCAGCCATTGTTTCCTCTAAGCTACGCGGGTGCGTGGCAGCGCGGTAACTGAAATGCTCCCAGGCACGTGGCCTTTCTTGCCACACAGCCGGAATTTTACATAATGTATGTAAACAATGTATTTACATTATTAGCGATTCAAGTTACAACACTGCTGAAAATTGCAACAATAAACATAGAATGTAAGTCGGTAGCTAATAAACCACTGGCCCACTGATCACTGACGCCTTCAAGAAAAACATTTCACATTTGCCAATTACAGTGACAAAGTGAGAGGCCTGCTTGTATCTATAAGTCCTGACATACCTATTAACAGATTCATTTAATGTGTGTGTAATTACTTGGATAATAGATTTCGTGACAATATGTTAACAGAATAGCAAGCTTTTGATCCTGCTGCCATTGCAAGTGTAACCAATTTTGAATTTGGAAAAGAGAATGCTGCATAACTGCCAAAAATATACTCAGCTACTATTCTGAACTACAACAAAAGTGTTGCCTCAAAAATATCACAGCAATACTGTGATACTAATAGTGTGCCACAGGGATCAGTAAAGGGTCTGTTTGTTGTTTGTCATATATATCAATGATCTGGATGATGTAGTTAACTGGATCAGCAAATTTGCGGACAACACCAAGATTGGGGGTGTAGTGGACAGTGAGGAAGGCTATCATGACTTGCAGAGGGATCTGCATCAGCTGAAAAAATGGACTGAAACATAGCTGTTTCAGGAATTTAATGCTGACAAGTGCAAAGTGTGGCACTTCAGTCGGACCAACCAGGGTAGGTCTTACACAGTGAGTGGTAGGGCATTGAGGAGTGTGATAGAACAAAGGTGTCTTGGAATATAGGTCCGTAATTCATTGAAAGTGGTGTCACAAATAGATAGGGTTGTAAAGAAAGCTTTTGGCACATTGCCTTCATAAATCAATGTATTGAGTACAGGAAATGTGATGATATGCTGAAGTTGTATAAGACATTGGTGAGGCCTAATTTGAAGAGCACAGAGAAAATTTACAAAGATCTTGCCAGGCCTAGAGAACATGAGTTATTAGAAAAGATGGAGTAAGTTAGCACTTTATTCCTTAGAATGTAGAAAACTGAGAGGACATTTGATGGATGTATACAAAATTATGAGGGGTATAGATAGGATAAATGCAAGCAGACTTTTTTCCAATGCTTGGATTTCTAGTGTCTGCACATTTTTTCTTGTTTGTGATCAGACTTTTTCCATTGAGGTTGGGTGGGTCTACAACCAGAGGTCATGGGTTAAGGGTGAAATGTGAAATATTTTGAGGGGAATATGAGAGGAAACTTCTTCACTCAGAGGGTTATGCGAGTGTCGAATGAGCTGCTCGCACAAGTGATGCTTACGAGCTTGATTTCAATGTTTAAGCAAAGTTTGGATAGGTATATGGATAGTAGGGGTATAGAGGGCTATGGTCCCAGTGCAGGTCAATGGGAGTGGGTAGTTTAAATGCTTTAGGCATGGACTAGATGGGCTGAAGAGCCTGCTTTAGTGCTGTACTTCTCTAGGACTCTACGACTCTATTAATTTTGCTGTTTCTGAGAAAGTTAAGACTGGACCAATTAAGAAGCTCACTGATACGTTGAACTGCGTGCTTAGAAGCAAAAAATATGAAGAACTGTCAATTCTTGTTGACATTGTTGCAATAGTTCAAGCTTCTGGTGCTAACTGTGAGTGTGGATTCAGTGTTATGAATTCAATCAAATGTAACTCCAGAAACAGACTACAAGTGGAACATTTGAATGATCTAATGAGGATTGAGACACACCTTTCATCTGCAGGCAAAATTAATCTGGACAGTGTTCGTAGACAATAGGTTTGTAATAAATTCAGATGAGAAACTATTTTAATTAGAAAGATTTTCTTTGTTGTACCCTTCATCATACCCTTCAATTAATAAATAAAATCAAAAGTATGTGATTTTTCAGTTTGCATTCTAAATACTCAAGTATGCATATTACAAAAAAAACATTTTTTCACTGCTTTAGCAATTTTCAGGCCATGTAAAAATTTCCCACACAGAGCAAAATTGGTCTCCAAACAAGAGAAAATCTGCAGATGCTGGAAATCCAAAGCAATACACACAAAATGCTGGAGGAACTCAGCAGGCCAGGCAGCATCTATGGAAAAGATGTTTTGGGTCGAGACCCTTTATCAGAACTGATGAAGTCCTCCAGCATTTTGTGTTGCTTTGCAATGGTTGGTCAACACAGCTGTAAAAATAAATTAGAGGGAACGTTTCTGTGCAGAACAGCCCTGCCAGCCCAATGAGCTGCACCACCCAGCAACCCACCTGTTTAACTGTAACCTAATCACAGAACAATTAACAATGACTAATTAACCTATTAACCGGTATGTCTTTTGACTAAGGGAGGAAATCAGAGCACCTCGAGGAAACTAACGAGCTGATGGGTGGGAACATACAAACCTCTTACAGGCGACGTTGGACTTGAACTCCAAACTCCAACTGCCCAAGTGATAAGCACTATGCTACCATGGCAGCCCAATAGTTAATTCTTCCAGCTTCTGATGAGAAGTCAAAGAACTTTGGACAAGTTAGACTGACGGGCCTGTCTGTGTGATGTATCACCCTAAGGCTCCATAAGCTGATAGGTTGATAATGCTTTTTTTCATAGTACATACTGTATTTCCAAAATCTTTATTCTTTATCCTATTCTCTATTTTCTTGGTGAATGCTGAAGTGCCAGCTTTTAGTTTGAAACAGATCACAAGCATAATGTCCACTTTTCTGTTTGAGTAATCCTGGCTGGAGAAGCCTTTGGTTTTGTGCTTTTATTTGAAAACACCACAGCTCCACACTGCATTACCCCAACAACACCGTGATACAATCTGGAGGTATCATTTTCCATGAACTAGCAGTCAGATCATCCTGGGAGGCACCTCTTGACATGGGAGCTGAGTGGATGTCAAAAGATTTATCTCAACTCTGTTTATGTTTGTTGAAGGAATTAAAGCAGTGAAATAGGAAACTTTACACCCACTCTCCAAACGAGATGTGTATCCAGATGCAAAGATACAATTGCTACAGAAGAGACGAATGCCAGAGAATCAAAAGCAGTAATTGCACTGGATATTCCATCTTTAATTAATTCCATATGAGATAGCGATTATTCAATTTTTTTTCAAAAACTGTGTAATAACTTATGCAGCAAAGGTTGATAATAAAAGTAATTCATTGTGATGTTCCAAACCAGATTTAACAATGATCATTTCATATTACAAGAAAATAGTGCCTCAATTTTAACATCTAGTGGCCTGGCTAATGATTCAGAGATGTGAATTCAAATACCACCATTGAGATGTGGAGTTTATCAGGTATTTAAATAATCTGGATTTCTGTTTTTAATTGTTTAACAACTGGATTGTTACAAAAATGATCAGGTTCAGTTATTGGGCCCTGAACATTATCTTGTCATTCCTTGTTTTTGCTTATTGTTCATTTGTTTTTACTGAAAGTGTATGGTATTTTTATGTCTTGGTACTAACTCCTACCGCAAAAATAATGTAACAAATTTTACATTATTTAAGTCAGTGATAATAAAGAATAAAGCTAATTCTGATTCTGATTCTGACAATACCAGTCAGAGAAGACTATCTGCCATCCTTAGCCAAACTGGCCTATACAGTATGTGATCTCAGTGCCACATCAATGAGGTTGGATCCTATCTGCTCCCTAAATTAGACAAGCAAATCATTAAGTTGTAGCATAACTGAAGGCGGCACACACTTTCTCGTAGGTGATTAGGGTTGGACGATAGATACTGGCCTTGCTGTTGACACACACATCCTGAAACACAAACAAAAATATGAAAGAATGGTTAAAGCTGTTTAAATATAAAAGAGAGACAGCAACATTTAAGCAGTTGAAGTTTTGCCAATTCATAATGTACAGATATTACAAGTATGTTTTTCATGGAAACAAAATTGGGCAGAAGCGGATCTTGCCATTAAATCACTTCCATAATGTTTATTATACACTTTGGCTGCTCTTGCAATCCACCTACCAAGTCCCAGGTGCCCTCTTTCAACATGTGTTGTTCAAACAGCTAATTATACTACAGCTCCCAGCTTCCTGCTTTCATACACAAATTAACCTGTGAAATTGTGAAATAACTGTAATAGAACAGGAGTTTCTGAGTATCAGCTTACTGTATAACACATTGTAGATGTTGTGAACCTGAAATAAAAACAGAAAATGCTGGAAATATTCAGCAGGACGGGCTGCATCCATGAGAGAGTGAGAGAGAGAAGAAACAGAATTAATAAATCAGGTTGATTTTGAACACAAACACGAGGAAATCTGCAGATGCTGGAAATTCAAGCAACACACACAAAATGCTGGTGGAACACAGCAGGCCAGGTAGCATCTATAGGAAGAAGCACTGTCAACATTTCGGGCCAAGACCCTTCGTCAGTAACATAGCAGCAAGGAATGCTCAGAATTGATAGAAAAATGTCCAGAAAATTGATCAGAGATATGTCTTCAAGGGTGCCTTAAAAGAGAAGAGAACGTTTCAAAATCAAGAATGATGGGAACACTCGGCAGGTCATTCAGCTTAATGTACTTATGATCATGTGCTACTGTACAGACTTGAGCCAAGAAGTGTAGGCTACAGTTTTACCATACTGTTTCAAAGAAAATCAGAGGTATTAATACCAGTATCCCAGCCAAGATATATCCCTGAAGCATTATCTCTTAAGAAGATCAGAGCATCAGGACATTATTACCAGCTGTCAGTCTCACTGGCTATTACTGATGGTTCTGATTACAACTGCTGCACTTCACAATATGCTGTCAAGCACGGAAGTACAAGATTTGCAAAGGCCATACCTGTCAATTCACTTGGCACACTACACTCCACACAGGCTCTGCTATGTATCCAGTTGCAGGACTTAGTCTGTCTGGAACTACCGTCACTTGTGCCAGGTTAAGTTCAGGTAGAATATAAGGCCCTATCAGTCTCAGTGGGTTGTAGGGCAGAGGATTAGGAAATTAAAGATAAATTACTGTTTTTGAAAGTATTTTCCCTTCAGTGCATTTAATTATATACGTGTGCTAGGTATTTTAAGTTAAAGTCTTAAGGCTGATTTATACTTCTGCACAATAGCCTACGCCACAGCCTTCATAAGTGGCCTGCGCCATTGTGAGCATTTATATCTGTGCATTGGTGTGTCTGCGTCGCTCTGCAATTCACCGCCAAAACGCTAGTTGTCGGTGGGGTTTCTAATGGCGACTGAGTGCATCATGTTGGAGTTGGAGCTAATAAATGTTGAACAAGGGTTACTTTTATTGAAATTACTGCAACGCAGAAAAGAGAGAAGATGTCGGAGGAGATGGTGTGTACGACCACTGAACGGATTAAGGCAGAAGAAAGGTGAATTTTCTGTGCTTGTCCGGCCACTGAGAGACATGGACGCGGAAATGTATTTCAAATATTTTCGGATGTCGGCAGGTGGATTTGACAATTTGGTTCATCGTCTCCCACCATTCATTTTGCAACAGTGTACGAACAGTATGCCTATAGACAGGAGAAAATGCGATGTTACCAAGCGGACCAATCACAGTTGTTGTGGTCTGCGTCACCACGACGTGCAGTTACATTTTTGGAGAGGTGCGCGTCAGGCTATGGCATAGGGTGCAGCATAGGTTATGTGGCTACGCTGTTCATTTGACACAGAAGTAAAAATTAGCCTTTAGAGTCATAGAGAGGTACAGCATAGAAACAGGACCTTCAGCCTACTGAGCCTCACCAATCATCAACCATCCATTTACATTAAACCTACCTGAACCAAACATTCTCATGAACTCCAATCAGATTTTGTCACTCAGCACACTATAGGGGCAAGTTACAGTAGTCAAATAACCAACCAGTCTGCACGTCTTTGAGATGTGGGAGGAAACCCAAACATTCATAGGGTGAGAGGAGATGTGAGGCAGCAGTTAACCAGCTATTCTGTTGTGCCACCATATTACCAGATTTCTTTTAAAATTTTAAGTGATTTTAGTTTAATTTATGTTTTAGTTTAAGTATTTATTTCAAGTTGAATGAAGCAAAAACTCCTCAAAAATATTCAGTATTTTCATGCTCATAAAGATCTGCTTTCGATTATTCCAGCTTTCAAAGCCTGTCAAAAGTGATGCAGGGGCAGGTCTTCCTCACCTGATGCCCAGTCACTGCTCCGATCACGACTGAACTCAAGGGTGCAGAATGTCCTCAGAACTGGCCTTCTACAACTTGGCAAGTTCAGATGGAGGTTCAGCCAGTGAGTCTGGATACCAAGCTCAACATTATCAACTCTATCTACTTTATTCCCCAAATACCTCTAAATATGTTAGGAACTTGCTGTGGTGAGTTGGTCATGTTGTGGCATGCAACAAGAAACAACAACATTCAAAAATTATAAAAAGTAAAGAATTAAGTTAAAAGTTATAAATATAAATATAATTTAAATATTAAATCAAATGAAGTTAGAGGTTAAAGATGTGGAATAAAATGTGCTTAATAAATAAATACCATATGTATTTACAATGTAAACAGTTTTATAAAAAGTGGTTTTAAGTGTGTACAGTGCAGTGCATTACAGAGGTAACGGATAGTTAGGGTTAGGCAGCTAATTAAATTGGCTGATCAGATTAACTGCTTGGGGGGAAGCAACTTTTAAGATGTTGTGTTTTTGTTTGTTTTAATAGGGCTATAGCCCTTTTCAGAAGGACCTTTTGCAAAAAGGCAGTTTGCTGGGTGGGTAATATCTGCAATGCTTCTTTGTTTTGGACAAGTCCTGCAGTGAAGGTTGGCTGCAGCCAATGACTTCTGTGCGAAGATGTTGCACCGACCATACAGTAATGGTTGATGTGAGGATGCTCTCTGGGATGGCAGTGTGGAATTGTATCAATTGGCACTTGGGATTGATTAGAAATCAAAGAAAGGCAGAGGCAAGTGCAGCTTGAGTGGACAGAGTCAGAAATAACTCTTCAAGGCGTCAGTCAGAGAGAGGAAAGTAAGTGAAAACTCTAGGTTAAGTATTTATTATTTCCCTTCTTTATATCTGCTCAGCTAGGACTGTTATGATGCCAGGCAGGATAGTGAAATGCTCCTCCTGTGGAATCGATGGTTAGGGATGAGATTACAGAACAGCTGGAGGCACATGACAAGATAGGCCAAAGCCAGCATGGTTTCCTGAAAGGAAAATCCTGCCTGACTAAACTACTGCAATTTTTTGAGGAAATTACAAGCAAGGTAGACAAAGGAGATGTAGTAGATGTGGTGTACTTGGATTTTTAGAAGGCCTTTGACAAGGTGCCACACATGAGACTGCTTAGCAAGATAAGAGCCCATGGAATTACAGGGGAGATGCTAGCACGGGTGGAGCATTGGCTGATCGGCAGAAAACAGGGAGTGGGAATAAAGATATCCTATTCTGGCTGACTGTCAGTTACCAGTGGAGTTCCACAGGGGTTGGTGTTGGGACTGCTGCTTTTTACGATGTAGTTCAATGAAATGGATTTGTGGCTAAATTTGCTACTGATATAAAGATAGCTGGAGGTGCAGGTGGTGTTGAGGAAACAGAGAGCCTGCAGAGGGATTTAGATAGTTTAGGGGAATGGGCAAAGAAGTGGCAAATGAAATACAGTGTTGGAAAGAATATGTTTATGCACTTTGGTGGAAGAAATAAATGTGTAGACTATTATTTAGATGTGGAGAGAATTCAAAATGCAAAGATGCAAAGGGACTTGGGAGTTCTTGTGCAGGATACCCTAAATGTTAACCTCCAGGTTTGAGTCGGTGGTGAAGAAGGCGAATGCAATGTTGGCATTCATTTCTCGAGGTATAGAATATAAGGGATGTGATGTTGAGGCTCTATAAGCCACTCGTGAGACCACACTTTGAGTATTGTATGCAGTTTTGGGCTCCTTATTTTAGAAAGGATATACTGAAATTGGAGACAGTTCAGAGAAGGTTCATGAGAATGATTCAAAGAATGAAAGGGTTATCATATGAGGAACATCTGGCAGCTCTTGGGCTGTATTCCTTGGAGTTCGGGAGAATGAGGGGGGAATCTCATAGAAACATTCCAAATGTTAAAAGGCCTGAACAGACTAGATATGACAAAGTTATTTCCCATGGTAGGGAAGTCTAGAACAAGAGGGTATGACTTCAGGACATCCATTTAGAACAGAGATGCAGAGAAATTACTTTAGTCAGAGGGTGGTAAATCTGTGGAATTTGTTGTCACGAGTGGCTGTGGAGGCCAAGTCTTTGGGTGTATTTAAGGCAGAGATAGATAGGTTCTTGATTAGCCAGGGCATCAAAGGGTATGGGGACACAGCAGGGGAGTGGTGATGACTGGAAGAATTGGATCAGCCCATGATTGAATGGCAGAGCAGACTTGATGGGCTGAATAACCTACTTCTGCTCCTATGGGCTTATGGTCTTGTGTAGGAAGGCAAGGAGAGTTCAGTGTCCCTGATGACTACAACTGGGAGAAATGCATCCAGCTGCAGCTTCTAATAATCCACATTAAGAAGCATGAGCTAGAACTGGATGAACTCCAGATTATTATGGAAGCTGAGGAGGTGAGAGAAAGGACATATAAAGACATAGGTACACCCAAAGTGCAGAATACAGGGGTTAAGAATTCAGTGCAGAGTACCCCTGTGGCCATCACCCTCAACAAAAGTTATGTTACCGGAACTTCCACCACCTCTAACAGGATCCCACCACCAAGCACATCTCGCCCTCCCCCAACTTTCTGCTTTCCACAGGGATCACTCCCTACGCGACTCCCTTTTCCATTCGTTCCTCCCCACTGATCTCCCTCTTGACACTTCCCCTTGCAAGCGGAGCAAGTGCTACACCTGCCCCTACACCTCCTACCATCCAGTGCCCCAAAAAGACCTTCCAGGTGAGGTGACTCTTCACCTGTGAGTCTATTGGGGTCATTCACTGTGTCCGGTGATCCTGGTCTTGCCTCCTGTATATCGATGAGACCAGACATTGATTGGGAAACCATTTTGCTGAGCACCTACACTCCATTCACCAAGTGGGATCTCCCAGTGGCCACCCATTTGAATTCCACTTTCCATCCCCATTCAGATATGTCAGTTCCTAGCCTCCTCTACTGTTGCGATGAGGTCACACTCAGGTTGGAGGAACAACACCTTATATTCCATCCAATTAGCCAACCTGATGGCATGAACATTGATTTCTCAAATTTCCGGTAATGCGCACCGCCCCCACCCTTTACTACTCTACCACCATTCAGGGCCCCAAACAGTCCTTCCAGGTGAGGCAGCACTTTACCTGTGAGTTTGCTGGGGTCATCTATTGCAGTCAGTGCTCCTGGTGCGGCTTCCTCTACATCGGCGAGACCCGACGCAGATTGGGGGATTGCTTCGTCAAGCACCTCCGCTCCATCCACCACAACAGACAGGATCTCCCGGTTGCCACCCACTTCAACTCTGCTTCATGTTCCCATTCAGATATGTCCATACATGGCCTCCTCTACTGCCATGATGAGGCCAAACTCATGTTGGAGGAGCAACAACTCATATACTGTCTGGATAGTCTCCAGCCCCTTGGTATGAACATCGAATTACAACTTCCGGTAATTCCCTCCCCCTCCCTTCCCCCATCCCAGTTTCACTCTGCCTCCTCTCCCTGCTACCTTCCAGCCTTCTCCTTCCCACCCTCTCCCTCCTTCTTCAGTCCTGATGAAGAATCTCGGCCCGAAACGTTGACTGCTCGTTTCCACGGATGCTGTCCGACCTGCTGAGTTCCTCCAGCTTGTTTGTACATGTTCACTATTCCCCATCCCCTTTTCCCTCCCTCACCTTATCTTCTTGCTTGCCCATCATCTCCCTCTGGTGCTCCTCCCTTCTTTTCTTTCTTCTATGGCCTTCTGTTCTCTCCTATTGGACTCCCCCTTCTCCAAGCCTGTATCTTTCACCAATCAATCTCCCAACTCTTTACTACATCCCTCCCCCTCCCAGTTTCACCTGTCACCTTGTGTTTCTCTCTCCCCTCCCCCACCTATTAAATATACTCCTCATCTTTTTTTCTCTGGTCCTGCCAAAGGGTCTCGGCCTGAAACATCAATTGCATTTTTTTTCCTAGATGCTGCCTGGCCTACTGAGTTCCTCCAGCATTTTGTGTGTGTTGCTTGGATTTCCAGCATCTGTATATTTTCTCTTGCTTGTCACTGGAAACTGTTGGGGGGAAAGGTGGTTGGCCCAACAAAGGAAAATCACAGTGGACAGGTCTCGGGCTCAGAGTCTGGCTCTGCAATTCAGACAGTGGGGTGGGGGGGGTGGAGGAGAAGGGACACACTGTGGTAATAACGGATTCATTTGTTAGGGGAATGGACAGGAGGTTGTGTGGGCAAGAACAAGATTCCCAGATGGTATGTAGCCTCCCAGGTGCCAGGATCCGGGATATCTTGGATTGAATCCTCAGCATTCTTAAGTGGGATGGTGCACAGCCGGAAATCGTTATCCAAGTAGGTACCAATGATGTGGGTAGGACAAGTGATGAGGTTCTGCATAGGGAGTAAATTCAAGAGCAGGACCTCCAGGGTTGTGATCTCAGGATTGCTACCCACGCCATGTGCTAGTGAGAGCAGAACTAGAATATACAGTTTAATACGTGGCTAAGGAGTTGGTGTAGGAGGGAGGGCATAAGATTTTTTGGATCTTTGGGCTCTCTTCCAGGTGGGATGTGTACAGAAAGGACAGTTTGCATTGAACAGGAGGGGGACTAATATTATAGCAGGAAGGTTTGTTAATGCTACATGATGCCATCATCTTGAAGTGTTTCGAGAGGCTCATCATGAGGCATATCAAGACCCTGCTGCTCCCCTCACTGGACCCCCTACAGTTTGCGTACCGTCCCAACCGCTCAACAGATGATGCCATTGCCACCACCCTCCACCTGCCCCTAACTCACCTGGACAAAAAAGACACATACATTCGGATGCTGTTCATAGACTTCAGTTCAGCATTCAACACAATCATCCCTCAGAAACTGATTGGAAAGCTGAGCCTGCTGGGACTGAACACCTCCCTCTGCAAGTGGATCCTAGACTTCCTGACTGGGAGACCTCAGTCAGTCCGGATCGGGAGCAACATCTCCAACACCATCACACTGAGCACGGGGGCTGTGTGCTCAGACAACTGCTGTTCACTCTGCTGACCCACGACTGTGCTGCAACACACAGCTCAAATCACATCATCAAGTTCGCCAATGACACAACCGTGGTGGGTCTCATCAGCAAGAACAATAAGTCAGCATACTGAGAGGAGGTGCAGCGGCTAATGGACTGGTGCAGAGCCAACAACCCATCTCTGAATGTGAATGAAACAAAAGAGATGGTTGTTGACTTCAGGAGGGCACAGAGTGACCACTCCCTGCTGAACATCGACGGCTCCTCGGTAGAGATCGTTAAGAGCACCAAATTTCTTGGTGTTCTTCTGGAGGAGAATCTCACCTGGTCCCTCAACACCAGCTCCGTAGCAAAGAAAGCCCAGCAGCGTCTCTACTTTCTGTGAAGGCTGAGGAAAGTCCATCTCCCACCCCCCATCCTCATCACATTCTACAGGGGTTGTATTGAGAGCATCCTGAGCAGCTGCATCACTGCCTGGTTTGGAAATTGCTCCATCTCGGATCGTAAGACCCTGCAGCGGATAGTGAGGTCAGCTGAGAAGATCATCGGGGTCTCTCTTCCCACCATCAAGGACATTTACACTACACGCTGCACCCGCAAAGCAAACAGCATTATGAAGGGCCCCATGCACTCCTCATACAATCTCTTCTCCCTCCTGCCATCTGGGAAAAGGCTCCGAAGCATTCGGGCTCTCACAACCAGACTATGTAACAGTTTCTTCCCCCAAGCTATCAGACTCCTCAATACCCAGAGCCTAGACTGACACCTTGCCCTATTGTCCTGTTTATTATTTATTGTAATGCCTGCACTGTTTTTGTGCACTTTATGCAGTCCTGTGTAGGTCTGTAGTCTAGTGTAGTTGTTTTTTTTTGTTTTTTACGTAGTTCAGTCTAGTTTTTGTACTGTGTCATGAACACCACGGTCCTGAAAAACGTTGTCTCATTTTTACTATGTATTGTACATAGCAGTTATGGTCGAAATTACAATAAAAGTGACTTGACTTGACTTGACATGGCAGAGTTTAAACTAGTGTTGCAGAGGGATGGGAACCAGAGTGTCAGAACAGTTAGTGGAGAGGCTGTGGAGGCAGATGCTGGTAAGACCTCAGACAAAGTTAGAAATCAAAAGGTTGAACGAGGTGTGACTAGTGTCCTGAGCTGTGTATATTTCAATACAAGAAGCATCGTAGGAAATGCAGATGTTAGTGCTGAAGATGAGGTAGCTGGTTTACAAACAGAGGCAATGAGTAGTGAAGAGAGGCTGCTTGTTGAGAGGGCAAAATAGCAGTCAACAAGATGAGCTGCAACGTAAAAGGCAGACAAGATTGAAAAGGGTGAATGCAGGACGGAAGGTGTTATATTTGAATGCACGCACTATACAGAATAAGATAGATGACCTTGTGGCACATTCCAGATTGATGCTGATTCATGGCTGAAAGAAGATTAAAGCTGGGAGCTTAATGCCCAAGGATATACATTGTATTGAAAGGACAGACAGGAAAGCAGGTGGGCAGGGGAGCATTACTCTTTTGATAAAAAATGAAATCAAATTATTAGAAAGAAGTGACTTAGGGTCAGGAGTGTTGAATCACTGTGGATAGAGCAAAGGAACTGCAAGGGTAAAAAGACCCTGATGGGAGATGTGTACAGGCCCCCAAGCAGTAATAAGGATTTCTACAAATTACAACAGGAGATAGAAAATACATGCCAAAAGGGCAATGCTACAACAGTCACAGGGGATTTCAATACGCAGGTAGATTGGGAAAATCAGGTTGGTGCTAGATTCCAGCAGGGGGATTTTCTAGAGTGCATTAGAGATGGCTTTTTAGAGCAACTCTTGGTTGGGTCCACAAGGGGATCGGTTATTTTAGATTGGGCGCAGTGTCATGAGACCGAATTGATTAGGGAGCTTAAGGTAAAAAAAAACCTTAGGGAAAGTGATCGTAATATGATCAAATTCACTCTGAAATTAGAGAAGGAGAAGCTACAGAGAGAGGTATCAGTATTGCAGTCGAGTAAAGAGAATTACAGAGGCATGAGGGAGGAGTTGACCAGAATTGATTGGAAAAGAACACTGGCAGGGATGATGGAAGAGCAGCAATTGATGGAAGTTCTGGAAACAATTCAGAAGACACAGGATATATACATTCCAAAGAGCGAGACATATTCCAGTGGTAAGATGACTCAACCATGGCTAACAAGAGCAGTCAAAGCCAACATTAAAAAGCCAAAAAGGCCATAAAATAGAGAAAAAAATTAGTGGGAAGTTAGAGGATTGGGAAGCTTTTAAAAACCAACAGAAGGCAACCATAAAAAGTCATTAAGAAGGTAAAAATGGACTACTAAAGTAAGATAGCCTGTGATTTTAAAGAGGATACCAAACATTTCTTCAGATACAGAAAGTGTAAAACAGAGGTAAGAGTGGATATTGGACCACTGGAAAATGATGCTGGAGAAGTAATAACGGGGACAAGGAAATGGTGGATGAACCAATTAAGTATTTTGCATCAGTCTTCACTGTGGAATACATTAGCAGTATGATAGAACTTCCAGGTGCCAAGGGTCATGAAGTGTGTGAAATTACCTTTACTAGAGAAGTTTCTTGGGAAATTCAAGTGTCTGAAGGTAGCTAAGTCACCTGGACCAGATGGTGCACACTCCAGAGTTCTGAAAGAGGTGGCTGAAGGCATTAATAATGATCTTTCAAAAATCATTAGGTCAGGAGTGGTTCTGGAACACTGGAAAATTGCAAATGTCACTCCACTGTTTAAGAAGGGAGAGAGGCAGAAGAAAGGAAATTCTAGGCTAGTTAGTTTGATCTCAGTGGTTGGCAACATGTTGGAGTCGATTATTAAGGATGAGGTCTCAGGGTACTTGGAGGCACATGATAAAATAGGCCGTAGTCAGCATGGTTTCCTGAAGAGAAAATCTTGCCTGAGAAATCTGTTGGAAATCTTTGAAGAAATAACAATCAGAATAGTTGAAGGAGAATCGTTTGATATAGCGTACTTGAATTTTTAGAAGATCTTTGACAAAGTGCCACACATGAGGCTGTTTAACGAGCTACGAGCCCATCATATTACAGGGTAGATTCCAGCATGGACAAAGCAGTGGCTGATTGGAAGGAGGTAAAGAGTGAGAATAAAGGAAGCATTTCCTGTTTGGCTGCCAGTGGTGTTCCACAGGGGTCTGTGTTAGGACTGATTCTTTTAACATTATATGTTAATGATTTGGATGATGGAATTGATGGCTTTATTGCAAAGTTTGTGGGTGACATGAAGATAGATGGAAGGACAGGTAGTTTTGAGGAGGTAGAGAGACAACACAAGGACTTGGTCAGATGAGGAAAATGGGCAAAGAAATGGCAGATGGGATACAGTGTCAGGAAGTGTACAGTCATTCACTTTGGTAGAAAAAATGAAAGGGTTGACTATTTTCTAAATGGAAAGAAAATACAAAAAAAACCTGAGGGACTTGGGAGCCCTTGTACAGGATTCCCTAAAGGTTAATTTGCAGGTTGAAAAAGATTCCAGGATTGAATGCCATGTCATATGAAGAGTGTTTGATGGCTCTGGACCTGTATTCACTAGAATTCAAGTCAAGTCTATTGTCATTTCGACCATAGACTGCTGGTACAGTACACAGTAAAAATGAAACAATGTTCCTCCAGGACCCTGGTGCTACATGAGACAACACAAAACTACACTAGACTATGTGAGACAGCACAAGGCTACACTAGACCACGTAAAACAACATAAAAACTGCATTAGACTACAGACCTGCACAGGACTACATAAAGTGCACAAAACAGTTCAGGGCTGTACAATAGTTAATAAACAAGACAATAGGCACAGTAGAGGACAAATTACAATATAATAATAAATGATGTAGATGTCAGTCTAGACTCTGAGTATTGAGGAGTCTGATAGCTTGGGGGATGAAACTGTTGCACAGTCTGGTCGTGAGAGCCCGAATGCTTCAGTACCTTTTTCAGAAGAATGAGGCGTGACCTCATTGAAACCTATCGAATAGAGAAAGGCCTCAATAGAGGGGACGTGGAGAAGATGTTTCCTCTGATGGCAGAGTCAAAGACCAGAGGACAGAGCATAAGAATAAAGGAGTGTCCTTTTAGAACAGAGATGAGGAGGAATTTGCAAGAGGAGAAAGAAAAATTGGAGAGGCTGGCAGGTGGCCGTGAGAAGAAAAAGCCAATGGGTGGCCAGGAGAAGGAAGAGTCAAGGGTTGGTTGGAGGAAGGAGAATCCAGCGGTCAGCCGTGAGAAGGAGAAGCTAGTGGACAGGCTGGATAAGGTTCAGAAGAGCTGACCTGGGTGGAAACCATGTTGCTGCCTGCTACTCAAAGCCATGAGAGTTGGTGCGCGAAAGCAGCGTGCAGAGTAACTATGAATAACTGTCTTGGGTGCCTCTCTACCCTGTTGGACATTGATAACGTGAGATGCCACAGATCTGTTTCCCTTGTTTGGTGGTGATGAGGCGATGGCCTCAGCGGGCTTGCTGGCTGATTCTCTCCAGGTGATGAGACTGGAGATGGTGTAATGTGGAGTCTGTGCTTGGGTGGAAGCTGGTCTCTCCCATCAGTGCTGCCATCCAGTGTTCGACCAGCAGAAGGACGGGGGTGGGGGGGATTGCCAGGAGCTGAAACATCAATTTGCATGTCACTCAGGGACTTGGACCATTTTTCTTAATTGACAATGAGTGTGTGTTTTTTTCACTATTTTGAATATACTTTATGCACTTTGGATCCAGAGAAACACTGTCTCGTTCAACTGTATCCATGTATGTTTTGAATGATAAGAAAACTTGATTTAATTTGATGAAATGGAGGAACAAATTCGATGGGCCAAGTGGCCTAATTCTGCTCCTATATCCTATGGTCTTACGGTCTTACGGAATGTGAACAGAGCATACATTGTCCCAATAGTAATATCTACAACTGGTATTGTCCAAAATTTACTGCACAATAGCATTAAACAATTTGGCTGCACAGCAACATCAATGTAAATCTCCAGAAGGCCACAATACTAAACACCACTAGAATAGTCCAAAAGTTCCTGGCAATTATGAACTGATTGTTCTTGGCTATGCCCATACTTCAGGTTTAAACAGAATGAGTTTTTAGAAAAATAAAAACATAATAATGATAATAATAAATAAATAAATAAATAATGGGATGAAGTGTCCTTGAAAGACCATAAAACCATAAGACAGAGCACATCAAGTCCGCTCTGGCATTTCATCATGGCTGATCCTGGATCCCACTCCATCCCATACACCTTCCTTCCCACCATATCCTTTGATGCCCTGACCGATCAAGAAATGATTAACTTCCACTTTAAATATATGCACAATCTTGGCCTCCACCACAGTCTGTGGCAGAACATTCCACAGATTTATCACTCTCTCCATAATTTCCTTTGTCAGCCATGGTTGTCTACCCCTGCCATTTGAGAACTTCTTCCTCTGTGGGACAGATCTATCCTTCACCTTGTGAACTATTCCCAGAAACTTCAGCCATCTCTGCTCTGACGTCATCCCCGCCAGTATCCTCCTCCAATCCACCTGAGCAAGCTCCTTTCTCATGCCTCGAAAATTCCCTTTATTCCATTGTGATACTAGTGTATGTTGGTTATGCTTCTCCCTCTCAAATTGCAATATGAATCCAATCATATTATGATCATTGCCTCCTAAGGGTTCCTTTACATTAAGCTCCCTAATAATATCTGAGTGAATACACAACACCCAATCTAAGATAGCCTTTCCATGAGTAGGCTCAAGAACAAGCTGCTCTAAAAAGCCATCTTGTAGGCATTCAACAAGTTCCCTCTCTTGTGATCTGACAACAATCTGATTTTCCCAATCTCCTTGCATATTGAAGTTCCCCATTACAATTGTGTCATTACACTAATTACATGCCTTTTCCAGCTCCCATTGCAATCTGAACCCCACATCTTGGCTATTATGTGGAAGCCTATAATGATTCCCAGAATGGTTTTTTCACTCTTGCAGTTTCTTAACTCCACTCAGAAAGATTCAACATTCTCGGACCCTGTGTCACCACAACTCACTGATGCCCACAATGTCATACCGACCAATCTCTAATTGTGTCACAAGTTCGTCCACTTTATTCTGAATGCTACACACATTTAAATACAGCACCTTCAGTCCTGCATTCTTCGTCCTTTTGACAGAGACAGACAGACAGACATACTTTATTGATCCCGAGGGAAATTGGGTTTCGTTACAGCTGCACCAACCAAGAATAGTGAAGAAATATAGCAATATAAAACCATAAATAATTAAATAATAATCAGTTAATCATGCCAAGTGGAAATAAGTCCAGGAAGAGCCTATTGGCTCAGGGTGTCTGACACTCCGAGGGAGGAGTTGTAAAGTTTGATAGCCACAGGTAGGAATGACTTCCTATGACGCTCAGTGTTACATCTCGGTGGAATGAGTCTCCGGCTGAATGTACTCCTGTGCCTAACCAGTACATTATGGAGTGGATGGGAGTCATTGTCCAAGATGGCATGCAACTTGGACAGCATCCTCTTTTCAGACACCACTGTCAGAGAGTCCAGCTCCACACCCACAACATCACTGGCCTTACGAATGAGTTTGTTGATTCTGTTGGTGTCTGCTACCCTCAGCCTGCTGCCCCAGCACACAACAGCAAACATGATAGCACTGGCCACCACAGACTTGTAGAACATCCTCAGCATCATCCGGCAGATGTTAAAGGACCTCAGTCTCTGAGTTGAATTGTGTCTCTGTGGTACAATTTAACTCTTTGCTCTGTCTGCATTTGTAGCAATCATTGACTTGTCCTTCCTAACGTTCACGTTGTACCCATCATCTACTTGTGAACCTGCTGGCTCATCCTCAGCTCTATCACACTGGTTCCCACCCCCCTGTCATATTAGCTTAAACCAACAGCTCAAGTAAACCTGCCCGCAAGAATATTGGTCCCCCTTGTATTCAAATGCAATCCGTCCCTTCTGTACAGCTCACACCTGCGCCAGATAAGGCTCCCAATGATCCAGAAACCTGAATCCCTGCCCCCTGCTCCAATTTTTCAGCCACACAACCATCTGCCACCTTATTCTATTCCTATCCTCATTGCCGTGTGGCACAGCCAGCAATCCCAAGATCACAAACCTTGAGATCCTGCTTCTCAGCTTCCTTCCCAACTCCCTGAATTCTTTTTTCAGGACTTCCTCCCTTTTCCTTCCTAGGTCATTGGTACTAATATGTACCACGACTTCTGGCTGCTCACCTCCCTTTTCAGGCTATTGCAAATGCCTCCAGAAATATCTCAGATCCAGGCACCTGGGAGGCAAAACTACCACGCACGTTTCCTTTGCGCATCCACAGAATCGCCTATCTGTGCCCCTGACTTTCAAGTCCCCTATTACTGTTGCCAAACTCTTCAGTTCCCTACCCTTCTGAGCCACAGGGCCAGATTCAGTGCCAGAGCCAGGGCTGCTGCTGCTTCCCCCAGGTTTGTTGTTCTACCCCCCCCCCCCCACCCCAACAGTAATCAAAATGGAGTACTTATTGTTGAGAGGTATGGCTACAAGGGATCTCTCCACTATCTGATGTTCTCCTTTCCCTCTCCTGAAAGTCACCCATTTATCTGTCTCCTGTAGTCTTGGGGTGACTACCTCCCTGTAGCTCCTGTCTATCACTGCTTCACCTTCCTTAACAAGCTGAAGGTCATCAAGCTGTAGCCCTAACACGAGCTTCATCTTGATGGTTATGGTGCAGATGTGGCCATCAGAGAAGCTGAGAGTTTCCTGGAAATCCCACATCTGTCACCCAGAACAGAACACTGGCTCTGTAGACACACCCCCAATTCTCTCTAGATTTAAATAAGGAATAAGGAATAGCTACTTGCTTGTTCTCGTTGAAGCCTACTCCAAAGACGTCCGCCCCAATGATGACCACTCCACTCGCCGGTACCTCTCTTTTATTGAGAATGAATTTTTAAAAGCACTTTGCCTGACCTGCTTGGGACGCTCCTGTTTCGAGTGAGTCCATCGTCTGGACTCACTCACAACAAAGGTAATAACTGTTCCTGAGCCCGGTGGTGTAAGTCCTGAATCTCCTGTACCTTCTTCCTGATGGCAGCAGTGAGAAGAAAGCAAGACCTGGGTGATGGGGGTCCCTGATGATGTATGCTACCTTCCTGCAACAACGCTCCGTGTAGATCTGAACAATGATGGGGAGGGCTCTACCCATGATGGACTGGGCCATATCCATTACTTTTAGCAGGATCTTACATTCCTGAGCATTGGTATTTCCATACCAGGCTGTGATACAGCCAGTCAATGTACTCTCCATTGCACATCTATAGAAGTTGGTCAAAGTTATAAATGTCAATGGCTTCCTTCACCAGGCAGTTCCTTTGGTGTGGCACAGTAGCTCTAGGCCATCAAAGGCGATCCTGTGGTCATTGCATATGCAATGTTAA
This sequence comes from Hemitrygon akajei, assembly GCF_048418815.1. Taxonomy (NCBI): domain Eukaryota; kingdom Metazoa; phylum Chordata; class Chondrichthyes; order Myliobatiformes; family Dasyatidae; genus Hemitrygon; species Hemitrygon akajei. The sequence continues at coordinate 85,923,734 of NC_133124.1, forward strand.
GGGACCAACAGAAAACCAGGAAATCCCAAAAACAAGGAGGATCCCTTTGCTACCACCTGTCTTCCCTACGTTTCAATGTTTTCTGGAAAAATTGCCAGGATCCTGAAGAAATATCAGATTAATACCATTCACAAACCCGTAAGGAAGCTCAATTCACAGTCTATGTGGGTCAAAGATGACCTGGGGCTCAGGACATCTGGCGATTACAGAGTTCCCTGTGAATATGGAGCAGCATTTATTGGCCAGGTGGTATCCGTTTGGGTTACCTGGAAAAATCAGTGGTAGGATTGACTTTGATGGCACAAAACTACAGTGTCACACCAGTGGCTTTTGGGACCACCTGGTGAAGGAAGCCATTGAAATAAGACTAGAGAATAAGGATTTCAACCAAGACGAAGGCCTTGCTCTAAGAACTGGAATATGATTTTAAACAAAGTTGGACAGTGGAAAACTGATTGTTTGAGGACTAACCAATGAATCAGATTCTGATTGTGATTCTGAGGAGGGATGGATGATAGGAGTTGAGTATATATACCACCAGACTAGACATGCCTGAGCATTATCCATTATGAGCTTGGCAGACTTTGTCATCAAAACGTTGGTTAAAATCGACACCTGGACCCGGCTGGAAACCCGAGAAGAGTTTATGCAACTCTAATGATGCTACCATGGAGTTATTCTACTTAGAAACACCGCAGTGGAAATCTGCCTTCTGTCACTTGCACTAAGCACATGTAGAACTACCAACTGTTGATAGTACTTAATGTTCTTTAGAGATACAACATGGTAATAGGCCCCTTCGGCTCGACAAGCTCACACTGCCCAATTACATGTTTGAGGCAAATTAACCTACTAACCCATATGCCTTTGTAATGTGGGAGGAAACCCACACAGTCACAGGGAGAACGTAAAAACTCCATACAGACAGCAGTGGAAATGAACCCAGGTCACTGGCACAGTAGTGGCCTTTACCGAAGCAGTACTTTACAATGCCGTCCCTTGCTGTACTTGAATCCAGCGGCAACGAACATGTGGAGCTGAGTGAAACCCATGGCCAACCACATGGATGACACGGCCAAGAAAACATACCAACGCCTCTACTTCCTCAGGATGCTAAAGACATTTGGCACATCCCCTTTGGCTCCCATCAGTTATTATTGATGTTCAGATGCATCATGCTTGGTATGGTAACTATTCTACCTAGAACTACTCTGCAGAGAGTGGTGGATCTCTTAGCACGTCATGGAAACCAGCTTCCGCTTTATGGACTTTGTCTACACTTCTCACTGCCTCAGTAGTGCAGCCAGCATCATCAAACATCCCACCCACCCGAGACATTCTCTCTTCCCCTCATCCAATCAGGAAGCCTGAAAGCCCATACCACTAGGCTCAAGGACAGCTTCTACCTCACGTTACAGGATGATTGATTGATCCGCTAGTTCAATAAGGATAGACCCCTGATATCACAATCAACCTCGTTTAGCCTTGTATCTTATTGTCTGCCTGCACAGCACTTTATCTATAACTGTAACACTTTATTTTGCATTCTGTTATTGTTTTCCCTTGTACCTCCTCAGCGTACTGATGTGATGAAATGATCTGTATGGATGGCATGCAGAATAAAATTGTAACCTGTACCTCAGTATATGTGACAATAACAAGCCAATTTAGCAATTTACCTGCCAATTTTCTCACACATATTTGGCACTAAAATCCAGAGATCTGGCTTGCATGCATTGCAATACAAAATTGAATTTTGCATTATTGTGACAAAGCAAATCCATTACATCAACCATTATTTTTGTAAAACAGCAACTATTTTCAAAAAGTGTCCTACTGTATAAAATGTAGATGACCATTTTATATAGGTAACAACAAATTTCATGGCACATTCTGGTGGTATTAAACCTGATTCTGATTCTGATGGTCCTTTTGGCTCTGAAGGATATGAAAGATTTCACCTTTGGCCTAATTTGAGGGCAAACCTCAGCCAAGACAGCAGTGATACACAACTGACTCTACTGCACTGAGTAATGGAGGAACAGAAGATTCAATCAAATAGAAAGATGGACTGATGAACCTGTGGCTAAGGGGGCAGGGATATAGGTCTTGGACCGTTTGGAGTTTTTCTGGAGTGGAGGCGGACTGTACAAGATGCATTTGAACCAGAGAGGAGCCAATATCCTAGCAGGAAAGTTTGTCATTCTACATGACAGGCTTTAAACAAGATTGGCAGGGGTGGTGGTAGGACTCTGATCAGGAGCAAATCATGAGATAGAGCAGTAGCCACAAGAGCAAGTTTAGTAATCAGGATAGCCAGCAGCACAAAAAGGGGAGGGAAAGGAATATTCATTTATACTGCATTTACATCAGTGCTTGGGTATTAACAGGTGAACATAGTCCTCTGGGCACTGGGATGTTATAACCGTAACAGAAACGTGGCTGAGAGAACGGCAGGAATAGCAGCTCATTGTTCTAGTATACGAATGCTACAGGCAGGACAGAGGTACAGATGAGTAAGGAGGGAATTTTGCCTTTTTGATAAATAAAAAACAGTGCTTAGGGACCACATCCTTCGAGGATCATCCAGTGAGGCCAAACAGGTAGAACTTAGGAACAAGAAGTGGAGCATCACTCTAGCAGGCTCCACCACTATCAAGCAACTCGCTAGTGGGGTAAATCTGCAGTACTTGATGTTCTTAATATCCATGTCTTTGGCTAAGGCAGATACAATAGTATCATATAAGAAGCACTTAGGTAGGTACATGGAAGGAAGGGGCCTGGTAAAATATGGACCATGCAGGAAACGGGAACTAGCTAGGTGGATAATGTGGTTGATGGGCTGAAGGACCTGTGCTGTGTTGCTCTGATACTGAGTTATATTATCTATACAGTGACCCGTAATAGAAATGGACACAAACATAAGAAAATGGGGAATGGGCACTGCTGAAGTCACCCCCACAGACTGCCTTGGTTCACCAGGAAGAGCTTTTTAGCAATTGTCGCTACAGTTGTGACAGTGTGAGTCAACAGCTTCCAGTGAAGAGCAACAAAAAAGAAGATTCCAGTTTTAAAAAACAGCAAATTGTTCAAGCTGGCTTCCATCTAGCCGCCCTCGGACCCATCTCTGACTTCCCTCATAAGTTGTATTTTTGGCGTTCTCCGGTGTCAGCATGCATGTCCAGAAAGCGATCTGGGGTCACTCAGGTTCAGCAATCCAATTGTTCCTTTTATAATGAGACCTGCATTAGATTGCAGTAATAATCTGAAATGATGCTTGATGGAAATCATTCTGTCTGGGAACATAATGGCTGTGTATGAGAACTACTCTTTATGTGACTGCATGAAACTGCAGAAAGTTTTGGACAAAGCACAGAACATCACAGGACCCAGCCTCCCCTCTATAGACTCTGCCTGTACCTCTCTCTGCCTCGGTAAGGCAGCCAGTATAATCAAAGACCCCACACACCTTGGATATTGTCTCTTCTTCCCTCTCCCATAGGGCAGAAGATACAAAATCCTGAAAGCATGTACCATTAGGCTCAAAGTCAGCTTCTACCTCACTGTCAGCAGACTCTTGTACGATAACTTAGACTTCTGTCCTCCAGACAATCTCGTTGTGATCTTGCACTTTATCATTTACCAGCACTGCTCTTTTCAGTAGCTTTTACAGTTTGTTGTGCATTGTTATTGTTCCACCTTATTCTAGCTCAATGTACTGTGTAATCATTAGGTTATATTGTATGCAAGAAAAGCTTTTCACTGTATCTTGGCACATATGACACTAATAAATTAATAGACCAATAAAAACAAGCTGTAGTAAAGGACTTAGTTTAACCTGATCAATTACCTTAAATTCTTTGGAACCTGGTAAAACCACCAAAAATTTATTTGAGTAAGATTTTCTTCAGCATTCAAGGTCATCATCTTAACAGTAGTAATATTGATGGCTGTCTGAAATTCAAGTTCATAGTTTTTGTCACAGGCATATACGCACAGGGTATGAAAATGAACTTATTTTACAGCAGCAATAGCAACACAGTACATCACTGACATGACAACAATGAGTTAACAAAAGCTTAAAATAACATAAGTTATACGTGACAAGAAATAGAATGGCATTAGTGCAATTTAAGAGAGGGGGTAAAAAGGAATATAATCCCATTTGTGTTAGGGTTTTACTGGCTGATACTAATCAAGTGATTATAGCAGATTAAAACCTGTTTTTATTTCAATTATAGAAAAACTACATCTTTCATAGTTATTTACTGACGCAATGTGTTCTCTACAAGTGATGAAGTACCATTGAAGCCAACTTGAAGGTAATGCATTTGACTAAAGAAAGGAGCAAGATTTTACTGTAATACAAGGTCATCATCTTAACGGTAGTAATGTTGATGGCTGTCTGAAGTTCAAGTTCATTTTATTTTAAGTATTTTAAGTATCTTTTCTCGACCTCATGATTAACTCTCTGCAGGTGCTGTTAGTGGCCTTCCCCCAACTATTGGTTCCATTGCTGTTCTTAGGCACCCTGTGGTTATCCATCACTAAGTTTAATTGTTTGCTTAAAATTTGATCTGGTCTGCCAGTAAAGGTAGCATTGCAGCTAACAACCTCGGAAGGGAGTCAGAGGGATGCTAAGCCCATTGGGAAAATGCCTGTCACACACCCAGAGTCAGCTTCTCACTTACATAATGTTATCAGTCTTTTTTTGAACCAAATGGGAGAAAAGTGAAATTCCAAACATACATCTGTCTCCTTATTCTCTGTTTAGCTTCGACTGTTTTCCCCCAGTGACAGTTCCTTGGCCTCTTAATGTAAGATTAACATTAGTTTACATTGGATGTGTCATATTTTTGTTCATTTAATAACATGATGTAAAAACATCTGCTTAAAATTAATTGACCAAGGGGTTCTGGTGACGTCATTGTGCAGAATGGCAGCCTAAAATAATAGCTCCTCTGGAAAAACGCTTATTTTGCCCCGTTAACCCGCCAAATACAAGATCTCTCGAAAACATCTGAACTGGTAAGGGGAGCAAGAATGGGGAACAAGAATGGAGATAAAAAAGCATCACTGTGGAGCCTGTGGACGAGAGGGGTGCAACGAGCGGTTCTCCTGCACTAAAGCGTGGTAGCACGGCTGATGCTGGGCCTTGTTCAGGTGAAGCGGCAAATTTAATAAAAATTCTGGAAGAGATATGGGAATTCCAAAAAGACATAAAACAGCTAAATGCTATCAAGTCAAAGTTCACCAATATTAATCAAAAAATAGCGGTGACAAAGACACACATTGAAAAGGTGGAAAATCGCGTTCAAAACATGGAATGGATGCCAAGTAGGTTATAAAAGTGTTAAATCAACAAGAAAATAAACTACTCGACCAAGAAGGAAGGTTATGACAGAAGAATATCAGGATATATAAAGTTCCCAAAGGAGCATAGGGGTTGTCTATGGTGGAGTTTGTAGAAAAATAACTACGGGACATGCTGGAGATTCCCTCTTCTATAGAATTTGACATTGAGAGAGCATACCATGCCTTCTGGAGACAGGAGAGCACACCATGCCTTTTGGAGACAGGGAAGATAAGCCACAGTCAATAGTAATCAGATTCCTTCGGTACAAAACCAAAGCAGAGATTCTGCGTAAGGCCTGGGGAAAGAAGAAGGTATTTTTGAACAGGAATTTAATATATTTTGATCAAGATTACCCCCCCAGCAGTCCTGCAGAAATGTAAGGAATATTCTGAAGCAATGCGAGTATTAAAGCAAAGAAAGATTCGCTTCCAGACTCAGTACCCTGCTACACTGTGAATGTTTTATGAAGACGGAAAGCAACTGTATCAGACAGTGGAAGAGGCGACTGCAGACATGAAGGCCAGAGGGTTGCCCGTCAGTGTGATCAAACCAAGGGAAAGCCCGGCTGAGCAGCTTGGGAAATAGTGAGAGAATCAAGAAAGCAGGGGATAGGAGGAGGACGAGAGAAGAATATCAGGAAGAGCCTGTGAGTTTTCAGAAGACTGCCCTCAAACGCTCCAGAAGAGCCATAAGGTCTGACTAATTTCAAAAGTGTTGATAAGCTAAACAGAAGCAAAAATAGACGGTGCTAAACTTATCTCAAGAAATACATAATACAATGTGGATTTTATATTACTCAATTATTTTATTTTTTATTCATTTGTTCACTCCTTTTTCCCCACGTCAGTGAGAATATATACATGGGAGGAATACACAGGGAAGTCTTTTCCATGTAATGGACATAGATTTTTTCACTTACTTTTATGGGTACTGCAGTGGAGGCCCTCAACTGAAAGGTAGGAGGGTCTATCCCCCATGGCTAGATGTTTCCTCTAGCTCCACCCAGGGTCATCTACTAGAGACCTCAGCCTTGGAATCACACCTTCATTACCTTTTTTTTTCATTCGCATTTCTTGGTTCTTATTTCTTCAGGGAGTAGATCGATTAAGTTTTATTCTGTTAATTTCAACGATATACTGACAGATAAATATACATGGCTAAGGACAAAGTAAAATTCATTTCTTTTAATGTCAATGGGCTGTTAAATCCAATCAAATGCAGTAAAATTCTATCAAAAATGAAGAAAGAACAAGCCCAGGTAGTATATTTATAGGAAACTCACTTAAGTGATAATGAGCATGGAAAACTAAAGAGAATGGGCTTCACTAATTTGTTTTTCTCCTCATATAAATCAGGACATAGGAGAGGAATCGCTATTCTCATCTCAAGCAAGCTGAATTTTGAAAAAGTATTCGAAATGGGAGATAAGTGTACCTGGACTTTCAGAAAGCCTTTGATAAGGTCCCACATAGGAGATTAGCGGGCAAAATTAGAGCACATGGTATTGGGGGTAGGGTACTAACATGGATAGAAAATTGGTTGGCAGACAAGAAACAAAGAGTAGGGATTAACAGGTCCTTTTCAGAATGGCAGGCAGTGACTAGTGGGGTACCGCAGGGCTCGGTGCTGGGACCGCAGCTATTTATAATATACATTAATGATTTAGATGAAGGGATTAAAAGTAACATCAGCAAATTTGCAGATGACACAAAGCTGGGTGGTAGTGTGAAATATGAGGAGGATGTTAGGAGAATGCAGGGTGACTTGGTCAGGTTGGGTGAGTGGGCAGATGCATGGCAGATGCAGTTTAATGTGGATAAATGTGAGGTTATCCACTTTGGTGGCAAGAATAGGAGGCAGATTACTATCTGAATGGTGTCAGGTTAGGAAAAGGGAAAGTACAACGAGATCTAGGTGTCCTTGTTCATCAGTCACTGAAAGTAAGCATGGAGGTACAGCAGGCAGTGAAGAAAGCTAATGGCATGCTGGCCTTCATAACAAGGGGAGTTGAATATAGGAGCAAAGAAATCCTTTTGCGGTTGTACAGGGCCCTGGTGAGACCACACCTGGAGTGTTGTGTTCAGTTTTGGTCTCTAAATTTGAGGAAGGATATTCTTGCTATTGAGGGAGTGCAGCATAGGTTCACGAGGTTGATTCCCAGGATGGTGGGATTGTCATATATTGAAAGACTGGAGCGACTGGGCTTGTATACACTGGAATTTAGAAGGCTGAGAGGGGATCTGATTGAAACATTTAAAATTATTAAGGGATTGGGCACGCTAGCGATGTCGGAGGAGTCCAGAACTAGAAGCCACAGTTTAAAAATAAGGGGTAGGCCATTTAGAACAGAGTTGAGGAAAAACCTTTTCACCCAGAGAGTTGTGGATCTATGGAATGCTCTGCCTCAGAAGGGAGTGGAGGCTAATTTTCTGGATGCTTTCAAGAAAGAGTTAGATAGAGCTCTTAAAGATAGCGGAGTCAAGGGATATGGGGAGAAAGCAGGAACGGGGTACTGATTGTGGATGATCATACTGAATGGCAGTGCAGGCTCGAAGGGACGAATGGCCTACTCCTGCACCTATTTTCTATTGTCTATTGTCTATAAAGAGGGCAGATATATTCTGGTAAGGGGGAATATATACAGAAATTCAATTACTCTATTGAAAATATACACACCCCCAGGAAGTGATATTAGTTTCTTCTAGAAAATTATTAATATTATGGTAACGGAAACAGAAGGTCTCTTGGTATGTGGGGGAAACTTAAATTTATAATTACAATCAAAGTTAGACTCTTCCAATAGAAAAACCTATGAAACAAAATCCTTACATAAGAAAGTTAATACACTTTTTGAGGATGTTGGTTTAATTGATATATGGAGGGACCTTTTCCCCGACAGAAGGGATTACACTCATTATTCTGCTCCCCATTCTGTAAATAGAAGAATAGACTATTTCATAACATTTGGAAAGGATAAAGACAAAATAAACACCTGTGGAATTGGGACAATAAATGTAAGTGACCATGCACTTATAGAACCATAGAACATTACAGCACAGAAACAGACCTTTTGGCCCTACCGAATCATATTTATCTGTTGACTTTGACCTACAACCAAAGAATACTATTTGGAAAATAAATTCAAGTCTACTCAATGATCCCTATTTTAAGAAACAAATTAAAAAAGAAATTGGTCTTTACTTAGAATTCAATGATAATGGAGAGGTTTTACCTCCCATTCCATCGGATACTCTGAAAGCTGTCTTAGGGAAAATTACAGCGATATCTTCATATAAGAGAAAAAAAGGAATAAAACATTAGAGGAATTACAAAATAAGCTGAAGGAAACAGAAGAAAAAACACAAATTGAGATTGGCACAGGATACATTGGAGGAAATTTTAAAAATTAGGAATGAAATTAATAGTTTGGCTACACAAGAAATCAGGAAAAATTTAATGTTTTTGAAACAGAGACATTATGAAAGTGGATCTAAATCTCTGAAAATAACTGGCTTAGAAACTGAAAAAAAAAGATAGTGGAAAATGCAATTTATAGAATAAGGGATCCAAGAACAAAAGTGATAAAAAAAATAAGCTAAGTGAAATTCAAGAAGCTTTTGAAGTGTTTTACAAAACTCTATATTCCAAAGTTCCAGGGGGAAGCATAATGCAAATTGACACCTTCCTGAATTCTCTAGAGTTACCCACTTTAAGTGAAGAACAAAATAGAACGATGACTGCTGACATAACTGAAGTTGAATTAAAAGCTACAATTAGTAGGCTTAAATTAAGCAAGTCACCATGATCAGATGGGTATACGGCAGAGTGGTACAAAGAATTTAAAAATGAGTTAATTCCTGTTTTATTCCCCACACTGAACTGGGCTCTAAAACAGGCACAAATGCCACCCAGCTGGAAGGAGGTGATAATCTCAGCTATACTGAAAGAAGGCAAGGATAAAATGGAATGTTGGTCATTTAGACCAATATCCATTCTTAATGTAGATTATAGGTTATTTACCTCCATCATATCCAAATGATTAGAAGATTTTCTACCCACACTGATACATAATGATCAGACAGTTTTTATACAACAATACGAAGGACACTTCATATTATGGATCATATAAAAAAAATCGAAGCAATAGTGATAAGCATGGATGCTGAAAAGGCATTTGATTCGGTTAATTGGAATTTTCTTTACAAAGTTTTACATAGATTTGGTTTACATGACACAATTGTTAAAACTATACAGGCACTATATGACAAACCTACTGCTAGGATTAAAATCAATGGATATTTATCATATAGTTTTACCCTAGAAAGGGGCACGAGACAGGGTTGTGCATGGTCACCACTACTCTTCACATTATATCTGGAACCATTAGCTCAATACATCAGACAAAATGAAGATATTAGGGGAATTACTATTAAAGGGATGAGCATAAATAGGCCTGTTACACGGATGACATTTTGATCTATCTAGGGCAACCAACATACTCTTTACCTAAATTGATGCAATCCTTTGAGCAATATGGCCAATTATCAGGATACAAGATCAACATAGGTAAAACCCAATTACTTTCATATAACTATAGGCCACCAAGAGAAATTGAAAGTAGATATCCCTGGGCATGGCAAACAGAGTCTTTCAAATGTTTGGGCATCATTATGCCAAATGATTTGGCAAAATTATCAGAATGCAATTATCCACCTATATATAAAAAAATTAAGGAAGATATAACAAGTTGGAACCTAATTCCTTTCTTTAGTCTCAGTTCAAGGATTGAATCCATTAAAATGAATATATTGTCCAGACTATTATATCTCTTTCAGACCCTACCAATAGAGATTAACCAAAATTAATTCAATGAATGTAACGTTATCAAGGTATATATGGCAAGGTGAAAGGCCTAGAGTTCATCTCAAAACTTCGCAATTAGCCAAAGAAAAGGGGGGGAATGGGGCCTACCTCCTCTTAGAGATTATTATTTTGCATCACAGTTGAGAGTTGTGATATGTTGGTGGCCATCATATCATGCTCAATGGAAAATCATTGAAGAGAGGGTACTTCCCATCTCCATACAGGCAGTTTTGGCTGATAACAACCTACAAAGTTACATAAATACTATTGATAACCCATGGGTGAAATGGACTCAAAATATGGAAAACTATTATAAAAGAATATAAACTAGAGGGAGATATAGCAATTCTTAAATAGTGTGCATATGACTCGGATTTTACGCCAAGTAAACTGGATGCTAGATTTAAGGACTGGATAACTAAAGGAATAACAGTTCTTTGCAATATAATGAAAGAAGAAACACTGTTCAGTTTTGAAATGCTTAAAGAGAAACACTTATTAGAAAAACAAGACTTATCGGTATTTACAGATGTGACAGTATGTTAATAGGACACTTAAAATGTAACCAAGGTAAGTACATGTTTGATAGAGCTATTTAGAAAAGCATATAATTCAGATAACAGTAGTGGAATCATTTCAAGCATGTATCAGGGTTTGTCAAATCTTAAAACTCATTCAACCTCATACATTAAAAAAAATGGGAGAAGGAAGGAGGGATAATTATATCTGAAGAAGATGGGCAATAATATGGAGGTGTGAATGGAAGTGTACCAGTTCACAGAAATGGAGGGAGTTTGGATGGAAAAACTTGGTAAGATATTTTATTACACCCTCTCAGAAATCCCATTATGATAGTAACTTCCCTGTTTGCTGGAAAAATTGTGGGAAATCAAAATGCAAATCATTATCATATTTTCTGGGGTTGCCCCATTATCAAAGACTATTGGAGTGGGATACACAATGCCCGACAAGACATCTTTAAATGTGAAATACCCTTAGAAAGTAAGACCATATATTTTGGGTATATGCCTCAAGAGTGGTTGAAAAGAGATAAATGTTTAATGAATATACTGCTGGTGGCTGATAAAAAGACTCTTACCAGGAAATGGTTATCACAGGAGAGCCCAACTTTAAATGCATGGATGGAAATTACAATGGATATTTACAAAATAGAGAAGATAACAGCATCGGTTAATCATAAGTTGGAATAATTTGTTTCATACTGGGAAAAATGGTTTAACTACGGAACACGTCATAGGCCTGATTTTATTCTCACAAATCAATGAATATGTTGAAAAAAAAGATCACTCTCTACTTGTACAGTTTTCTCCTTTTGCTTGTTCTTTCTTTCCTTTCTTTTCTGTAAATGTATACCTCAGATAAATGTTATGTGGAGATTAGTGGCAAAGATGAATATATGATATATATGTACAGTATCTGAACTACAACTTATGGAAATATTTGTTTGATGATGAACTTCAATAAAAATAAATTACAAAGAAAAATTAGTTGACCAAAATATTAGAGTTCAGTTACTTCATCCACTTTACCCTTGAAGTAGACAGATGGATTTGTAGCACCAGAGGAATCCTTTTGGCCAGTTTTTCATCGAACCTATCATTTCTAATGTTTCTCCATATCTTCTTTCATAATATCAGTTTCTCATTGAGTTACATATTAACAAACACTGAATGTGGTGTACGGAAATGAATCAGTCAGTCCATGTTAGCATAAGGCAATAGCCACCTCCCACTTTTCCTCATCTAAACTTATCAATGAAACTATTCTCTTCTCTCTCAAATTCTTGTATGTCCTTTCTTAAACTCCACACTTCCCTTCAGTAGTAAATCTTACTTCCTCATTGCTCTTTGGGTGAAGAAGTTTCTGATGTCTACATTTGACTATTCACTTGAAGACCTCCAGTTAGTGCCTTCCTCATCCTGTGCTTCATCCATGATTTCAAGGTGACCTCTATAAGGTCACCTCTCAGCTTCTGGTCCTTGAGAGAAGAATAAATCATTCTATTCATTCTTTCCAGATGTGTACATTGTCACATTGCTGGCAATACGTTTGTAAAACTCTCTCTGCATCTGCTTCAGTATTTTTATATCCTTTTCATAATATAACAAACAGAAATATATGTAAGGTTTCATTTAGCTTGTGTATAAATTACTTACTTTTCAATCCCTCTGGAAGTAAACAGTTCAGAATTTGGCATGGATTTTATGCAACAAACAATCTGCTCAAGGAATACTGTGGGTTGAGCAGCATTTGTGGGAGGAAAGGAATTGTCAATGTTTTTGGTCAAAACTCTGCATTTTTAATGATCAACCCGAACTGTCAACAATTCTTTCCTCCCACAGATTCTGCTTGACCTATAGATTTCTTCCAAAGTTCAAAGTTCATAGTAACTTTATTATCAAAATACATATATGTCACTATATACAACACTGAAATTTGTTTTCATGCTGTCAAACTCAAAAATTCCAAGAAAAAATCATAGAATTAATAAAAGACTGTACCCAACAGGATGTACAAACAACCAATATACAAAAGACATCAAACAATAAGACCATAAGACATAGGAGCAGAATTAGGCCATTTGGCCTTTCAAATCTGCTCTGCCATTTCATCATGGCTGATCCAATTTTCCTCTCAGCTCCAATATCCCTGTCTTCTCCCTGCATGCCCTGATCAATCAAGAATCTATCAACCTCTGACTTAAATAAATATAGATAAAGATTTGCCTCCTCAGCTGCCTGTGGCAAAGAATTCCACAGATTCACCACTCTCCCACTAAAGAAATTCCTCCTCATCTCTGTTCTAAAAGGATGCCACTGCATTTTGAGGCTGTGCCCTCTGGTCATAGACTCTCCCATAGGAAGGAAACATTCTCTCCACATCTACTCTATCAAGGCCTTTCACCATTCAATAAGTTTTAATTAAGTCACCCCTCTTCTGAATTCCAGAGAATAGAGGCCCAGAACCATTAAATGCTCTTCATATGACAAGCCATTCAATCCTGGAAATATTTTCAGGAACTTCTTTAGAACCCTCTCCAGTTCCAGTACATTCTTTTTAAGCTAAGGCACCCAAAACTAATCCCAATACTCCAAGTGAGACGTCACCAGTGCTTTATAAACTTTCAACATGATATCCTTGCTTTTATACTCTAGTCCTCTTGAAATGAATGCTAACATTGCTTTTACCTTCCTCAACCTGCAAATTAACCTTCAGGGAATCCTGCAAAAAGTCTCCCAGGTCTATTTGCACCTCAGATTTTTGTATTTGCTCTCCATTTAGAAAACAGTCAATTCTTGCATTTCTTCTACCAAAGTGCATGACCATACACTTCCCAACACTGTATTCCATCTGCCATTTATTTGCCCATTGTCTTAATCTGTCTAAGTCCTTTTGTAGCCTCTCTACTTCCTCAAAACTATATGCCCTCCATCAATCCTCATATCATCTGCAAACTTCGCAACAAAGCCATCAATTCCATTCTCCAAATCATTGACAAATAACATAAAAAGAATCGATCCTAACACAGACCCCTGTGGAACACCTCTAGTCACCAGCAGCTAGAAAAGGCTCCCTTCATTCCCACTCTTTGCCTCCTGCCTGTCAGCCACTGCTTTATCCATGCTAGAATCTTTCCTGTAATACCATGGGCTCATAGCTTGTTAAGCAGCCTCATCTGTGACACCCTGTCAAAGGCCTTCTGAAAATCCAAGTACTCAACTTCAAACAATTCTCCTTTGTCTATCCTGCTTGTTATTTCTTCAAAGAATTCGAACAGATTTGCCAGGCAAGATTTTCCCTTGAGGAAACCATGCTGCCTATGGTCCATTTTATCATGTGCCTCCAAGTACCCTGAGACCTTAATAATCCCTTCTTGAAAAGTGGAGTGACATTTGCAATTTTCCAGTCTTCTGGAAACATTCCAGAATCTAGTGATTCTTGAAAGATAATTACTAATTCCTCTTCAGCCACCTCTTCCAGAATCCTGGGGTGCACACCATCTGGGTGACTTATCTGCCTTCACACCTTTCAGTTTCCCAAGAAACTTCTCTCTAGTAATGGTCATTTCACACACTTTATGTCCTGACACACTTTATGTTTTAAAAGCTTCTTAACTTCTCTCAAATTTTTGCTCTATTATATGCCTCCTCTTTGGCTTTTATGTTTGCTTTAACTTTTGTTAGCCACGGTTGTGTCACCTTTCCTTTAGAACACTTCTTCTTCTTTGGGGTATATTCTGTATCCTGTACCTTCTCAGTTGCTTCCAGAGATTCAAGCCTTTGTTGCTCTGCCATCATCCTGCCAGTGTTCCTTTCCAATCAATTCTGGCCAACTCCTCTCCACTCCACCGTAATACTGATACATCTGACTTTAGCTTCTTCTTCTCAAATTGCAGGGTGAATTCTATCATACTGTGATCACTTGCCCCTAAGGGTTCTTTGACCTTAAGGTCTCTAATCAATTCTGGGTCATTGCATATCGCCCAATCCAGAATAGCTGATCCTCTATTGGGCTGCTCTAAGATTCCATCTCATAGGCACGCTCCCTCCTGTAATGCAGCATCAACCTGATTTTTCCAATCTTCAAGCACATTGAAGTCCTCCATGGCTATTGTAACATTGCCTTTTTGACATGTATTTACTATCTCCCATTGTAATTTATAGGCCACATCCTTACTACTGTTTGGGAGTCTGTTTACAACTCCCGTCTTTTTACTCTTGCAGTTCCTTAGCTCTATCCACAATGATTCAAAACCTTCTGACCCTATGTCACCTCTTTTTAATGCTTTGGTTCCCTTTTTATCAACAGAACAACACTACCCCCTCTGCCTTCCTGCATGTCCTTTCGATACAATGTCTGTCATGGGACATTAAACTCTCAGCTATAATCTTTCAGCCATGATTCAGTGATGCTTACAATGTTATACCTGCCAATCTGCAAACGTGCTGCAAGTTCATCTACCGTATTCTGTATAACGTGCGCATTCAAATATAACACCTTCGGTCCTGTAGTCACCCATCCTGATGTTGTCCTCCTTTACATTGTATCTCATCCTATTGACTGCAGTGTTGCCCTGTAAACAGCCTCTACTCACGACACATTGCCTCTGTTTGTAAACCAGCTACCTCATCTTCAGCAGCATGATGCACCTTTACTATGATACTTCTTGCATTGCAATACAGGCAGCTCAGGACACTAGTTGCACCACACTTACCCCTTTGATTCCTAACTTCGTCTGAGGTCTTACCAACACCTGTTTCCACAAACTCTCCACTGACTGTTCCAACACTCTGGTTCCCATTCCCCAGCAACTCTAGTTTAAACCCCACCATGCAGCATTAACAAACCTTCCCGCTAGAATATTAGCCTCTGTCCAGTTCAGGTGCAAACCATCTCTTCTGTACAGGACCCACATTCCCTAGAAGAGAGCCCAATGATCCAGAAATCTTATGACCTCCCTCCTACACCAGTAGAAGAGTTCTCCAGTCTGTCTGACAAGTAACACAACCCCTGCCCTTTATTCCCTCCCAGTCTATTATATCTAAAGCAAAGGAACCCCGGAATACTGAACTGCCAGTCCTGCCCCTCCTGCAACCAAGTCTCACTAATGGCTACAATATCATAATTCCATTTGTTGCTTCATGCTCTGAGCTCATCTGCCTTTCCTACAATACTTCTCGCATTTAAATATATGCAACTTGGCACATTAGTGCATCCATGCTCAACCCTTTGTTTCCTAACTTTGTCTGGGGTCTTAACTTTTATCTCTACAACCACTCTGCTATCTGTTCTCATCCCTCTGCAATTCTAGGTTAAACCCATCCCCTCCCCTCCCCGCATCCCCTTCCTCCCATGCAGTACTAGCAAATCTTCCCATTAAGATATTAGTCCCATTCTAGTTTAGGAGCAAACTGTCCCTTCTGTACAGGTCCCAAATTCCCTGGAAGAGAGCCCAATGATCTAAAAATCTTATGCCCTTCCTCCTACACCAAATCCTTAGCCACATATGACTGTATAATCTTCCTAGTTCTAGCCTCACTAGCATG
The DNA here is from genome assembly GCF_048418815.1 of Hemitrygon akajei. Taxonomy (NCBI): domain Eukaryota; kingdom Metazoa; phylum Chordata; class Chondrichthyes; order Myliobatiformes; family Dasyatidae; genus Hemitrygon; species Hemitrygon akajei. The sequence goes on from NC_133124.1 coordinate 85,940,021, forward strand.
TGGCATGGGTAGAAATCCTAAGATCACAATCCTGGAGGTACTGCCTTTTAGCTTAGCACCTAACTCCCTGAACTCCCAATGCAAAACCTCATCACTCATCCTGCCCATGTCATTGGTATTACATGGACCATGATTCTGGCTGGTCACCCTCCCACTTAACTGCACAATACAAAAGAAAAAAATAATAATAATAAATAAATAAATAAATAAGCAATAAATATCAAGAATATGAGATGAAGAGTCCTTGAAAGTGAGTCCATAAGTTGAGGGAACAGTTCAGTGAAGGGCCGACTGAAGTTAAGTGCAGTTATACTCACTGGTTGAAGAGCCTGACAGCTGAGGGGGAGTAACTGCTCCTGAAACTGGTGGTGTGCTTTCTAAGGGTCCTGTACTTTCTTCCTGATGGTGGGAGAAAGAGGAGAGCAAATCCTGGGTGGTGGGAGACCTTGATGACAGATGCTGCTTTCCTGCGACAACGCTCCATGTACATGCACTCAATGGGGGGAGGGCTTTATCCATGATGGACAGGGCCGTATCCACTATTCTTTGTTGGATTTTCCATGTAAGAGCATTGGTGTTTCCATACCAGGCTATGATGCAACCATTACACAACTATAGAAGTTGGTCAGAGATTTAGAGATCATGCCAAATCTTCGCAAACTTCAAAGTAGAGGGGCTGCCATGCTTTCTTCATAATTGCACGAAGATGCTGGGCCCAGAACAGATCCTTTGAGATGATAACTCTGAGGATTTTAAAGTTGCTGACTCTCTCCACCTCTGATCCCCCAATGAGGACTGGATCATGTTCCTTGGGCTTCCGCTTCCTGAAGTCAATAATCAGCTCCTTCGCCTTGGCAACATTGAATGAGAAGTCACTATTATGGTGCCACTTGGCCAGATGTGAATCTTCCTCCTATGTGCTGATTCAGCAACACCTTTGACTGAGCCAATGACAATGGTGTCATCTGCAAACTTAAATACGGCATTGAAGCTGTGCTTAGCCTCACATTCATAAGTATAAAGTGATTAGAGCAGGAGGCTAAGCACACAACCTTGTGGTGCACATGTGCTGATGGAGATTGTGGAGGAGATATTGTTGCCAATCTGAAATGACTGGAGTCTGCAAGTGAGGAAATTGAGGATCTGATTGCACAAGGCACTATTGAGGCCGATGTATTGAAGCCTATTGATTAGTCTCGAGGGGTTGACAGCATTGAATGCCGAGCTGTAGTCAATAAAGAGCTTCCTGATGTATGCATCTTTTCTGCTCAGATATTGCAGAGTTGAGTGAAGATCCAATGAAATGGCATTTGCTGTGGACCTGTTGTGCCAATAGATGAACTGGAGCAGATCCAGGTGCTTCTCAGGCAGGAGTTGATATATTTCACCACCAACCTCTCAAAGCACTTCACTGCAGTAGATTGTTTGTTGGTCCACTTGCTTGTTATGTTTCAATGCATTGAATACTGTGATAGATATTCACTTCTATCTTATGCTTGTTAAGCCTGCTTTCTAAACACAGCATCTGCCACTTGCAAGATCATAAAGAGTTGCAAGTAAACTTCCAACTAACAGTTGTTTGATTTCTGGTTGTAAAAGGAAGTCAGACTTTAGTTCTTGAAATGTAAATGGAAAACACTAAGCTGCTTGAGGTCAAAGCAAGTATATTCTGAACAACACATTGTAATAGGCTCTGTATTTTTGAAGACGTCTGTCTGTAAAGAGTCACTGGACCTGCTTTACTGTTGCTCAAGAGTAGAGTATAAGACAATGCTTTGTTTCAAAAGACAAGCTGACGAAGGGTCTCGGCCCAAAATGTCGACAGCGCTTCTCCCTATAGATGCTGTCTGGCCTGTTGCGTTCCACCAGCATTTTGTGTGTGTTGCTTGAATCTCCAGCATCTGCAGATTTCCTCGTGTGAAGCTGACTCTTAAGTTGCTTGGTTCAAGGAAGCTTTCAGAATAGATGGGTATTATCATTTAGCATAAGAATAACTAATTTGTTTATAGTCGAGAGGCTTATGTACTCAGAAATTAGCTTAACATCATTAATAGTAGCTAGCTAAAATCCATTTCTCAAAAAATGATTTTAAACTGTTTATGTTAAAAGTATATCTGAGGAAATACCACATGCTTGTGAAGTCACCCAAGTGGTTGGAAAGTGTATAACTGTAGAAAGCAGTTCAGGCATATTAAAGATGGGGTAAGGGACTTCAAGAAACACGGAAGAGCTAGAAACCATTCCTCTAGCTTCAGTTTCTGTGATGAACAACTTGTTTGTTTGCATCTTTGGTATGTCTTTTTAGTTTATAGCAATTGTACCTGTGTTTTGAACTTACACTTCCTTTGTAGTCACAATTTAGGAACCTGAGAAGCTTTGAGAATAATTAGCCTCAAAATAATGTTAACCATATTTATGGTATCACCTTTACTAATTTTCAGAAGTCCACATGAACAACTCATTTCTAATTGAGTTGTAATATTTTCCCACTGATTTTGATCATTCTATCCTTCATTTCAATTTTTTTATAATTACCAATGTTGTTGTATTTGGCTCCACACAGCAGGATCTGACTTTTGTCTTATGGATGCTCTTCCTTTTGATTGTGCATTCACTTTCACCTCGTATTGCCTGTGGCTGAATTCTTTTGACACTAGAGTTCTTGTCTCTTCAAGCTATAACTTTATGTAACAACATAACTGTCTTTATACACGTGCCAAATGCCCACCTTGATTTACAAATCGTATTAATGGCTCACCTTACTCTACCTCTGCAGCTTCATCTCCTCCAGTTCTATGCCCCCAGAAAGACGTATGCTCTTCTTCCCTTTACTTCTGATCATTTCTAGCTTTGACTCCCTGACTCCTTTCATAGATGGCAGAAGTATGAGTCTTTATCCGACCTCTTCGCTTACATCTCAACAACTTAGCATCGACTAAGTACCCCCTTCAAAAACCTTTTACACAAAACGTGTCCCTAACCATTTGTTATTCATCTTGCCACATCCTCCTTGCTGACCAGCATCTACTGCCATGTCCTGAATCACTCTGGGATTCTTTCTGCATTAAAAACATTGGGTAAGTGTAAGTTGTTGTAGCATAACATGCATAAAAAGAATACACCAACATTTATATCATGACTTTCACCACCTTATGAAACAATTTTAATAGCTAATAAATATCACTCATACTTACTCCCCGAATAGCTTTCTCAAAGAATGCTCTTGTTCTGAATAGTTGCTTGATTTATAAAGAAATTTGAGGAATTAGAAACACAAGTTTAGGAAGATGTATTTAACTTAACTGGCTAGACCCTTTTTGATTGATCTCACCCTCAGTTTCCTGCCTTTGCAGTGCACTCAATCCCCATCTCTTGAAGTAAAATGCAGTCCCATAAAATAGTCAGCAGCAGGATCTATTTTATTAGTAACATTATTGCCAGAAATCTTAGAGAAAATATAAAGCTTGCTGAACAGATTGTTAGCTTGGAGTTGTGCCACATGGACAAAATTTTTCTTTCAGTGAATCGCAGGAGACCCTTCAGTACCTAATGCCCTCACTAAGGAGGTTCTGAAAAAAAGCAGATACAAAATATGTGATTTCTGCAAAGCCAATTCCATTAGTGGTGCATTAATTTTGAGGAAAAGCAGATATTCTCCCTTGTTTTTTTGCTAGAGAAGGAATTTCAACCTCCCCCTATATCCCATCAATGCAAGGTAGATAATCTCCAGTCAGCAAGATGGATTTTACTCTTCAGAAGACCTTAGTTAAAGGATGCTCAGAAGTGCCCAAATTAAAGTACTAAAAATTTAATTATTGTATTTAATTCTTTCAGTATCAGATTTCTCAGTAACACAACAGTTAACTTGAACTCCCAAATATTTAGGTAGTTTCATGTTGCTGTTTATCTTTTTAAAAATCTGCATCAATTCTAAACAGCTTCACCTTCAACTCAGTTATCCCTCACAAGTGGACCCTCTCCCAAAGGCTGCAAGGGATCCTAAGTGAAATAAATGAAGACTGTCTCAGTTTATAACTAAGTTGGCAGGGGACAGCAGTACAAAGTGGAATGAAAAGCAAAACAGAAATGTAATAAGATTTGTCTCAGAGCCAGCTGGAACCCAGGAATTAAATGCTTCAACTATTTGATGGCTGCTGAAGGGACATTGATGTTGTCAAAAACATCTTGCAATATTTTTGTCTGGTGATATGATCCAGAACACTCACTGCTAGCCGTCATCAATCACAATTGCACACTGGGAGTAATTTCAACTTTCTCCAACAGTTTAAAATACTGTTTCACTGCCTTTCAGACACCCTCTCCTGCTTCTCATTTTCAATGGTCAATGGAAATAAATGGGAGAGATATTTAACGGAGGAGCATGTGACCAAAACAGGATAATTTACATTATCTCTTCAAAACTCCCCTTAAGTTTTAGCTTGAGTTGTGGACAGCGCTCAGCACATCACGGAAACTAGCGTCCCCTCCACGGTGGCTGTCTACTCTTCCTGTTGCCTCAGTAAAGCAACCAGCATAATCAAAGACCCCACGGACCCTGGACATTCTCTCTTTTCTCCTCTTCAATTCGGCAGAAGATATAAAAGTCTTAAAGCACATACCACCAGGCACAAAGACAACTTCTACCACACTGTTATAGGACTATTAAAAAGTTCCCTTATATGATAAGATGGACTCTTGACCTCACAATATACATAATTCATCATGATTTCACACTTTATTGTTTAACTGCATTGTTGTTGTTTCACCTTATTCTACCTCAATGCACTGTGTAATGATTTGACCTGTATGAACAGTACACAAGAAAAGCTTTGCACTGTATCTCAGTACATGTGACAATAATAAACCAACTCAGCTCCAATACAGAGGGATTCTGCTGCTGAATGATGTTTATCTCATTGCCAATCTGTACTTCTACTTCCTTAGAAGCTTAATGAGGTTCAGCACGTTACCAAATACTCTAACAAACTTCTCCTGATGCATTGTTCAAACTGTCCTGACTGGTCTCTTATGACAATTCCAATGTAGAAGACAACAAGAGGCAGCAAATAGTGGTGGATACAATAAAGACAATTATGGGCACAACCCTCTCCAACATTGGCAACATCTACAGAGATGCTGTTTCAAGAAGGCAATTTCTATCATCAAAATCTGCATTATCCGAGTCCTGCCCTTTTCTTGCTGATACCAACAGACAGGAGGTACGGAAGTCTAAAGTCCCACAACACCGGATTCAGGAACAGGAACTTTTCCTATAACTGACCTGCACATCCCATTTCCTATCTCAGCAACAGAACACTTGTACTACCAGTGCATCCTGTATCCCATGTGCCTTAAACTTCAGGCCCAGTTTGCCATGCAGGGCCTTGTGAATTGTTTTACTTAAGTCCAAATAGACAATGACTACTGCTCACTTCATCTGTATTCTTTGTCACCTGATCTAAAAAAAAACTCATTCGAATTAAAAAAGCAGAATTTCCCCCTTACAAAGATATGTTGACTACCAGTGACCTCTTAAATCCTATCTCTTAACATTTTATCTAATAACTCCCATATTACAAATGAAAGGCTCACCAGCCTGTAGTTATCCAACTTACCTCTGCTGGCTAATTTTATATAATAAAATTCACTTGCTGATAGGAGGTCAGAGTTAGTGGTGAAAGGATGCATTTTTTATTAGTAATCTGTGAACAGAACTATACCATAAGGATTAGTGCTAGGACCCTTGTTGTTTGTGATACAGTACATATTAACAAATTGGATGCAAATATATTAATTATTGGCAAATTATAATTGGTGTAATTAGCCAATCTGCAGATGACAGAAAATTTTATTGGGTGTGTCTGGGAATTAAGGACCTGGGTTACAGGGAAACATTGAATTGGTTAGGACATTATTCCCTAGAAAGCAGGAGAATGAGGGGAGATCTTATAAGTAATAATAATAGGCATCCATTAAGTCTCAAGAGACCATGGATTTGCGCCTTGGAAGGTTTCCAGGGCGCAGGCCTGGGCAGGGTTGTATGGGAGACCGGCAGTTGCCCAAGCTGCAGGCCTTCCCCTCTCCACGCCACCGATGTTGTCCAAGGGAAGGGCACTAGGACCCAAGCAACTTGGCACCGGTGTCGTCGCAGAGCAAAGTGTGATTAAGTGCGTTGCTCAAGGATACAACATGCTGCCTCAGCTGAGGCTCGAACCGGTGACCTTCAGATCACTAGACCAGATGCCTTGTCCACTGGGCCACACGCCAATATACACCAGATTATGAGGGGTATACATAAGGTGAATGCATACAAGCTTTTTACTCTCAGGTTGGATGAGACTAGGTTTAAGGTAAAAGGTAAAATATTTAAGGGAAATCTGAGGGGAAACTTCTTCACTCTGAGGGCCATGGCGAATGAGCAGCCAGCATAAGTGGTAGATGGGAGATCAATAGTAACATGTAAGAGAAGTTTGCATATGTACAGTATATGCATGGGAGGGGTTTGAGGGATATGGTCTGGATGCAGGTAGATGGGACCAGTTAGAAGATCAGATCTGCATGGACCAGATGAACCAGAGTTCCTAATTCTGTGCTGTGGAACTTTATGACATGAAAGTTGTTGGTGGCATGAATAGCAAGGAACGTTGTCTAAGGCTATAGCGGGGTATGAGTCAGAGGGAGGGTTGGGCAGTGTGTTGGCAGATGGAATTTAATCGCAACCTGTGACAGATAATGCATTTTGGGAAGAGGGGTAAAACATATACAATAAATGGTATGAAGCTAAGGAACGCTGATAAACAGAAAGACCTTGGCATTCACGTCTGTAGTTTCCGGAAATTTGAAACACAGATGGATAGGATGGTGAAGAAGGAAGGTATATTTGATATATTGACATATAAGTTGGGAAGTTAAGTTGATTGTTAGTCTTCAGTTGGAGTTTTGGTTGTGCTGGAGAGAGTACAGACAAGATTTTCCAGGATGTTTCCCAGAATGGAGGACATACTGTAAGCTATACAGAAAGATCTGATAGGTTGAGCTATTTTACTCTGGAATAAAAAAGGCTGATAAAGGTTAAAAAATTGTAAAAGGCATAATTTGGGTAGGTAGTCAGAATATTTCCCATAACATGGAGTATCAAAAACAAGAGGTTTAAGGTGAGAGGAAGGAATTTTAACTGGGCTCTGAAGTGAAACTTCCTACAGAGTGTTGCTGATATCTGGAACTTTTTGCCAGAATAGTTGGTTGAGTCAGATACAATCACTGCATTTAAGAGTCTTTTAGATAGGTACTTAAATAAGCAAGGCATAGAAAGTTACAGGCCTAATATGTGCAATTAAGATCAGTTTAGATGTGTAATAAAATCAACATAGAGGGCCAAAGAGCTGCCTAGCTCAGTGACCCTAAGGCACCAATTACCAAATGATGTATGATTTTGCAATCTGTTGTTGATGATGCGAGTTTAGATAAAATCAGCACAGTGGGAACACTCATTCCTTTTCTTCAAATTGCACCATAGGTTCTTCTATTATGATGTTGAAAGACACAGAATACTCCGTTCTAATGTCTCATCCAAATGGCAGTGATGTACAAAATAGAAGATTGAACAGTACAGCACAAGAACAAGACCTACGCCCCATTGTCTGTGCCAACCATGATCCAATCTAAACTGATCCCATCTGTCTGGACATGATCTGCATCCCTCTATTCCTTACCTACTTATGAGTTGGACCTACTTCTACCACCTTCCCTGGCAGTGTATTCTAGGCAGCTACCCACCCTCTGCATACATTTACCTCAAACTTTCCCTTTCTCAACGTAAACCTATACCCTCTAATATTTTGACATTTTCACCCTGGGAAAAAGACTATCTGCCCCTCAGGGTTTTATGTACTTCCATCGAGTCGCACCTCAGGTTCTGACACTCCAGATAAAACAATCGAGGTTTGTCTAACTTATAGTTAATCACTGTATCACCACAGTGCCTATATTCACCTCCCCTGGAAGTTTCTGTGTTTTATTGTTTTACAACATGAATCACAGTGGATTTAATTTGGCTTTTTTTGCCACCCACTGATCAACAGAAAAAGACTCTTTCATCTCAAAGTGAAAACAGACCTCTACAAACTGATCTAAATTAACTGCAAATATAAAACACAAAATAATTGATTTCATAAGTATCCACCCCTTTAATATGACACACCAAAATTATCACTGGTGCTGCCAATTGGTTTTAGAAGTCACATAATTAGTTAAATGGAAAACTGTTTTTGGAGACCTGTGTGCAGACAAAGTGTTTCAATTGATGGTAGTAAAAATACACCCGTATCTGGAAGGTCCAACTGCTGGTGAGTCAGTATCCTGGTAAAAACGACACGTCAAAAACAAACAAACACTCCAAACAGCTCTGCAAAACAGTTATTGAAAAGCACAAGCCAGGAGATAGATAAAAAAATGGTTTCCAAGTCACTGAATATCCCTTGGAGTACAGTCAAGTCAATCATCAAGAAATGGAAAGAATAAGGCACAGCTGTAAATCTGCCTCCAGCAGGCCATCCTCAGAAACGGTGCAAGAAGGGGACTAGTGAGGGAGGTCACCAAGAGACCTATGACAACTCTGGAGGAGTTCCAAGCTTCAGTGGCTGAGATGGGAGGGACTGCACATACAACAACTGTTGACTGGGTGCTTCGCCAGTCGCAGCTTTATGTGAAAGCGGCAAAGAGAAAGCCACTGTTGAGAAAAACTCTTATAAAATCTCTATTAGAGTTTGCCAGAAGGCATGTGGGAGACTCTGAAGTCAGCTGGAAGAAGGTTCTATGGTCTGATGAAACCAAAATTGAGCTTTTTGGCCATCAGACTAAACGTTATGTTTGGCATAACCCAAACACTGCACATCATCAAAAACACACCATCCCTACTGTGAAGCGTGGTGGTGGCTGCATCATGCTGTGGGGATGCTTCACTGCAGCAGGTCCTGGAAAGCTTGTGAATGTGGAGGGTAAAATGAATGCAGTAAAATACAGGGAAATCCTGGAGAAAAACCTGATGCAGTCTGTAAGAGAACTGCGACTTGGGAGAAAACTTGTTTTCCAGCAAGACAATGACCCCAGGCATAAAGTCAAAGCTACAGAAGAATGGCTTAAAGACAACAAAGTTAATGTCATGGAGTGGCCAAGTCAAAGTTCAGACCTTAAACCAATTGTGAATTTGAGGCTGGACTTGAAAAGGGCTGTGCACTCACGATCCCCATCCAATCTGACAGAGCTTGAGCAGTTTTGTAAAGAAGAATGGGGAAAAATTGCAGTGTCCAGATGTACAAAGCTGATAGAGACCTATCCACACAGACTCAAGGTTGTAATTGCTGCCAAAGGTGCATCTACTAAATACTAACTTGAAGGGGAGAATAATTATGCAATCAATTTTTTCGTGTTTAATAATTGGAATATATTTAGATCAATTTGTAGAAATTTGTTTTCACATTGATCTTTTCTTTCGATCAGTGTTAAAAAAGCCAATTTAAATCCACTGTGATTCAATGTTGTAAAACAATAAAACATGAAAACTTCCAACGGGAGGGGGGTGTATACTTTTTGTAGGTATTGTATATAGCTAATCACTTCTCCACCATAACCCTCTTTTTCTATGGTAATTTAGGATCAAACTTATAAATTCAAATGTGACCTAATCTTCTGAACTGGTCTGCCATGAAGGATCTTGTCAAATGTTTTGTTAAAGTCCATATAGAACGGAACTAAACAGTGCAAAACTATGTTCCTCAAAAGAATCCAGAAGTGTTTGATACAAACATTCTACTATGAGATTTAATTTAGATCAGTTTCTTATTGTAGACCCTTTATTCTCCTTGGAATTGATTAGCAGGTTTACACATTTCATAGGCCAGTTAAGAATCAATCACACAGTTGTGGTTCTGAAGGGACAGCAGATTTTCTTCCTAAAGGATACCTTAGTGACCTGGTAATTTTTATTTGTGTGATAATCTGGTTACACCAGTTTGCCATTAGTGATCATTTCAGATAGTCATCTAAATTCCCCAGCTGACATATATCTCCGAATCTTTGGGGCAAATCTTCTGTAGAGTCTTAATTTTAAGTCAGATAAAACCTGGAGATGCCAGAATGAAGGCAGAAAAGACTGCAAATGCTGGACTATGGGTCAACAGCAATCTATTGGAGGAAGCCAGTGGGTCAAGAAACTTCTGTGTGATCCCAACTGCAGATCCCTTGACCTGAAATATCAACAATTCCTTTCCCTCTACTGATGCTGCTCAACCTCTTTGACTTAGTCCAGCAGATTGTTGCTGAAGATGCTGAAAATCTGAAAAAAAATTAGAAATTTCTGGGAACACTCACCAGATCAAGCAGCATCTGTGGAAAAAGAACTGTTAACGTTTCCAGTAGGGCATTCCTGAGTTGAGTCTTTCACTCAGCAGAGCACCTGCTTTTCAGTCTTTGAGTCTCACAAGGCAGTGGGAGCTTCTACAGAGCTCTCAGTTCAAGATGGGAAGTCCTCTACTTAAACCTCATACAGTTAATTCAGTCTTTCAAATGAAAGGGAAAAATGGCTTTAAATTTGGCTAAGTGTCAGTTGAACTTCCTTTCAACTTTCCTGCATTTCAAATTGTTTGGATTTGTCCATTAAAAATTTGCAGAAAATTATTCCCTGTCCCTAATTGCCCTTTAAATGGATGGCTTGCTGGAGATTCCAGAGGTTTGGTCCAGAAGTTTAAGGCACATGGGATACACGATGAGTTGGTAGTGCAAGAGGGGGTGTGTAGTGTCCTGATGCTAAGATAGGAAATGGGATGTGCAGGTCAGTTATAGGAAAAGTAGCTGTTCCTGAGCCAGTGTTTTGGGATTTGAGGCTCCTGTACCTCCTGTATGATGGCATTAAGAGTTAATGCTTTTGAACTGGAGTAACATATAGGCTAGTCCTGGTAAAGGTGTTAGTGAATCCAATAAGTTTTACTTACAACAGTACAGTTGACTTGTTATTTAAAATTGATTTTAAATTCCACAGATTTCAAGGTGGTAATGAACTCAAATATTGGAACACAGGCCTCTGGATTATGAGGCCAATGTATTAACCCATCTGCCAGCAAAGAACCCCTTTTAGGCAAATGTTAATGTTTGATTATTTTTCTAACATTGATTTTCTTTAACTTTATGCAGGCCCCGAGTGACTTTGAATGCTTCCTTATCAAAACCATCACAAGCATTAATACCAAACCATCACAAAGCTCTCAAAGTGAGCCTCTCTTACTGCTCTCTCTCTCTCTGTGGTTTCTACTGTTCTTCAGCTTTTTTAACACATTCTTACCAAGACTCATTACTCCAACCACGCATCCTTTCTCAGTATTCGCCTTCACTGCTATCTTGTTCCTTGTGGCTTTCAGAGCTGTTTAATGTCTTGATTCAAGGTTCTGACTCAAATTGTCGATAATTCCCTTCCTCCCACAGATACTGCTTGACCTGCTGAGTTTTTCCAGCAGATTGCTTGTTGAATCATATTTTGTAAACCTCTAACTTAAACACGAGAGTGCGCTTGTGGAACAAAGCAGCCAATTGCCTTACAACACAGCCAGAACTAGAAAGGAACTGTGGGTTCCAAACTGTAGACTTACAATAATCATTAATTGTTTAGGAAGGTGAGATTAAAACAAATCTTCAAAATGTGATGTAATGATTTTACATCACTAGCATCCAGGTAGCATTGAGTCTCTCATCTCATTCTTGGTAGCACATTGATCCTTGAGGAAACTTTGTGTTTCTTCACAGTTAAGTTGAGAGCTTTGTCTCATGTTCCATTACATTCTGATGAATTCATCATGTGATCTTCAACTGCTTGGTGTGTTGCTATATTTATTAGTAAACATCAGTGACCATTCTTGCAGAACAGCACTTTCTTGCATGATAATGGGCAGTTTTTGGCACAGCCAAGCAAATTCATGAGTTCCGTTTATTGGAGCAGTCGTAAACAAGTGTGAAGCCTTGGTTGAACCTTGAAATCTGCAATCTTCTGAGAGCCAGATCAGAGGCATTCAGGTCTGGTGACCAAGTTAAATACAAGAACTCCAGGTACAACCCTCCGGAAAGCCATCTCTCACGTGAAGTGTCAATTCTGGACCAAACTGGAATCATTTAGGGAAACTCAACAGTGGCAGGGCTTGAATGCTATCACCTCCTACAAAGTGAAACCAAGCGACATAGGTGGCAACAAGGCTTTGTTTCCAGATATGCTGAATGCCTTTCATGCTCACTTAGACTGCCAAACATGAAGGGATCTTTGTGAACTCCTACAGCCCCTGATGACCCTGTAATTTCAGTATCTGAGGTCGATGTAAGAGCATCCTTCAGGAAGGTATCTAAAGGTACAGATGGGGTACCTGGTCACATACTGTAAATCTCAATGAATCAACTAGCTAGGGTGTTCACTGATATCTTTGATTCTCTCATTGCAGCGGTCTGAGGTACCCACCTGCTTCTTTCTCTTTCAATCTTTTTATTAATTTTCAAATTCATATACATAAGAACAGTAATAGTGCAAAGAGATTGGGATTACATCATTGATAATAGCATATGTGAATATAAACTAGAAATAACGTAAGTATACTAAGCCTCCCAAACTCTTAATGTAATTAAACATGATAAAAAAAGAAGTGAAAAAAATATCAAAAGAAAAAAAACCCAAATTGAAAAAAGAAAATAAATAAACTATACTAAACAAAACTAAAACTAAACAAAGCTGGGCTATTATATTACATCAGATAGAATCATTAATGTCGTTAGTTCCGCTCCTCTATCCATATATTTAAGGTTCATAAAGGAATTCGGAAAGGTCAAGTCACATCATATGGAAGTGTTGAATAAATGGTCTCCAAGTTTCTTCAAATTTAACTGAAGGGTCAAACGTGACACTTCTGATTTTTTCTAAACTTAAACATGAAATAGTTTGGGAAAACCTTTGAAGAATAGCAGGAGGGTTAATCTCTTTCCAAATTAACAGAATAGATTTTCTAGCTATTAATGTAGCAAAAGCAATCATCCGATGAGCTGAAGAGGATAAATAACTATGTTCCATCATTGGTAAGCCAAAAATTGCGGTAATAGGATGAGGTTGTAAATCAATATGCAAAACTGTTGAAACAGTATCAAAAATATCTTTCCAATATTTTTTTCAAAAGCGGACAAGACCAGAACATGTGGGTCAAAGAAGCTACCTCAAAATAACATCTATCACAGACAGGATTATATGAGAGTAAAAACGAGCTAGTTTATCTTTAGACATGTGGGCCCTATGCACCACCTTAAATTGTATTAACACATATTTAGCACATATAAAGGAGAAGTTAACAATTGAAAAATTTTCTCCCAATTCTCTATCGATAATACTAGTTGAAGTTCCCTTTCCCATTCATTTTTAGTTTTATCAGATATACCTGGCTGTATTTTCATGATCATATCACAGATAGTAGTTATTAAACCCTTCTGATAAGGGTTTAAACCTAAAACATTTTCCATGATATCAGTTGGATATGAAGTCGGAAAAGTAGATAATGTAATATTCAAAAAGTTTCTAATTTGTAAGTACGGTATCTAAAAAAATGGGATCTGGGCAAGTTATATTAATTAGACAACTGTTCAAAAGATATGAAACAGTTATCCAAAAATAAGTCATGAAAGCATATTATGCCCTTCCTTTTCCATATCAAAAAGGCTTGGTCCATAACAGAGGGTTGGAAAAAATATATGTATAATAGGGCTTGATAGGATAAATTTATTCAAACCAAAAAATTTACGAAACTGAAGCTATATTCGTAGTGTATATTTAATTACTGGATTAGCCATTTGTTTATTCAGTTTAGAAAGAACAAAAGGAAGTGAAGTCCCTAAAATAGAAACCAATGAAAACCCTTGTACAGATTTACATTCAAGGTTTACCCATTGTGGACTTGGAATTATATCCAAATCCTGTCTCCAAAATATTAAATATCAGATATTAATTGTCCAATAATAAAATCTTAAATTTGGTAATGCCAAACTACCATCCTTTTTAGAGTTCTGTAAGTACTTTTTTACTTAACCTAGGATTTTTATTTTGCTATATACATGAAGAAATCTTAGAGTCAACAGTATCAAAAAATCGTTATTTGTCCTTTACTATTATGAGACTAATGAATATTGTTTATACTCCTTCATCTAGAACTCCAGAATGTGTCATTTCACTGGATGCTGAGAAAGCATTTGACAGAGTTGAATGGGCATATTTATTTAGTACGCTTGAGAAGTTTAATTTTAGCCCAAAGTTTACATCTTGGATTAAATTGATAAACCATACCCCTTTGGTTTCGGTATTTACCAATAATCAAAGATCTCCCTTTTTTCAGTTGTTTCGAGGCACCAGGCAGGGCTGTCCTCTTAGCCCATTATTATTTGATATTTCCTTGGAACCTTTAACTACTGCTATTCGAGGCTCACCTAATATACTTGGTATTACCCGTGGGAATGAGATATATAAGTTATCGCTATATGCAGATGATTTGTTACTATATATCTCTAATCCTGAGAAATCCATTCCTGCAGTAATATCCCTGCTTGCTCAGTTTAGTAATTTTTCTGGCTACAAACTGAATCTTAATAAGAGTGAACTTTTCCCAACTTTTTTCAAGAACTAGGCTACAATACCTCCTTGTGCAACTCAATCCTCAATTTCCTCACTTGCAGTCCCTGATCAGTTCAGATTGGCAACAGCATCTCCTACACAATCTAGGCTGCGTGCTTAGCCCGCACTTTACTCGCTTTATACTTATGACTGTGAGGCTCAGCACAGCTCCAGTGCTACGGTATATTTAAATTTGCTAATGACACCACTGTCATCGACTGAACTGAAGTTGGTGACAAATCAGCGTATAGGAGAGGGATTGAAAACTTAGCTGAGTGGTGCCACAACAACAACCTCTTACTCAAAGTGAGCAAGACCAAGGAGATGATTATTGACTTCAGGAGGAGGAAACCAGAAGTCCATGAGCCAGTCCTCAGCACAGGATCAGAAGTGTAGAAGGTAATAAATAAAATGTACTTATTTATCTATCACCTATTTATCTGTCTATTTATTTGTTTGTTTATTTATAATGATGACTATTACTTTGTTTTTCTTTCTCTTTGATATTGTCTTCTTTGTCAGTGTTGTTGGGTACAGTCCTTCAATGATTCTATTGTGCTTGTTTTATTTACAGTGATTGCCCGCAGAAAATGAATTTCAGGGTTGTGTTTGGTGACATATATGTACTTTAATAATAAATTTATTTTGAACTTTGATTTCAGCGTATTCAAGTTCCTTGTCCAAAACTAAATTTCCCTTTGCTGAGGAGTTGACAAGTGGACTGGCTATCACACAAAACAGATCTGTTTATTTTTCTTAGGTGTTGAAGCCACAGGTTTTACCAAGAGAATTTTTAAACTCCTTTCACTCTTGTGTTTCCTGCCAGACATTACTACCCCCAGCCTGAACAATTCAGCATGGGCTGACATATCTAACACAGGGAAAAAACTGGCATAAATTAAATTATAATTTAAATACCTCAAGTCTGTTAAACATCTTAACAACTTACTTTACAAGTTTAGAGAAACAGTTTTAATAAAAAAGAACCACAACTAATCCCTAATTCTACACCCAGGATAAACACCCTCATGTGGTTCAGCAGTCTTAAAATATACCCTGACATTAAAAACCTGGCATGCAGCAAAATATGTGCCAATTCTGATCTCCTGAGTTTGGACTTTATATTTGCCTACTTTAGTTGCATTTTTGAGGAGGTGACAAAAATAGGAATGAAGGAATATCAATATCTATTGAACTCGAGTTCCAGAGAAGAATTGATTAAAGATATTATTAAAGTCATAGAGTACCACAACACAGAAGCAGGCCCTTTGACAAATCTATTTCATGCAGACTTATCTTCTGCCAAGTTCCATGTACCTACGCCTGGACCATAGCCCTCCATCCCTCTCATCCAAGTAGCTATCCAAACTTCTCTTAAATATTACAACTGAACTCACATCAACCACTCCCCTAACAGCTTGTTCCACCATTACACCACCCGCTGAAAGAAGAAGCCCCCGCCCCCCAGATTTCACTTAAATATTTCACCTTTCACACTAAACCAGAAGTCATGGAGCGATAGTCATAGAGCACTAGAGCACAGAAACAGGTGCTTCAGCCCATCTAGTCCATGCTAAACTATTATTCTACCTAGTCTCCCCGACCTGCACCTGACCATAGTCGCACTGTTACATACACTCAACCCTGTAAAAGTATCAGCAACAAGAGAACACACCTGGAGTCTGGTTTTGCTGTTAACAAAACACCATTTTATTAGTAACTATGTCATATAGTAACTTAATCCAGGTAAATCAAGAGTTAAAGGTGTTATGCATGTATAGGTGTAAATATACAGGTCCCCAAACTTCTTCAAGCTTAGGTGGTAAGTGATAGTCTTACAATGGTGTAGTAAGAAAGTTCAGTTCAGTTCAATCCACGGGTTAATTAATGCGAGATATTTGTAATCCAAAGGCGAACATTGTGAGAAGGCAATTACATCGATATTCCACAGATTCCAGGACAGCAATACAAAATAACAATAGCAGAGGGTTTTATCTCTGAAGCTGTTCCATTCCACACACACAAAGTATCACCAACAGCGATCTTCAACAAATATCCTTTCAACACAAGTGGTACTACACCTGAATTCAGCTATGGGACATCCCAAAGTGGTGGCCACAGGATACACAAACAGAATCCACGTATGGATTATCACCAACAGTAGCTTATCACAAAGGGGACCATCTTCAAGGGAACCACCACCCAGGCAAGGGTCAACACCAGTAGATTCCACAAGGTTACCCCAATCACGCACAACGTGATAGACATTTATCCAGTTCCATGACATACAAAATAACTCCAACAGTGATTTGCCACAGGGGTGCCTTTCTTCAGTGAACTACCACACCCAGACAAAGGGTAAACACACACGTGGTATTCACAAAGGTTTTCCCCTCACCAGAGAGCCCATTCCTGTGGATTAACTACGTGATAATTACACTTTCGTAGCCAAATGGAAACAAACTCACCCTCACAGGCTACTTAGAGAGAGAGTCCAAACAGTGATCTCTTTGTCACTAGGTTTCTTCTATTTCAAACCTTCCTCTCCTCTCCTCTCTTCCCTGCAAACCTTCTTCTAGTTGCAGTAGCTTGTGAGAGTCATTTATCAATACTCAGGATCAATCTTAACTCACCCCTTTTTGGGCTACTGAAAGTTTAAACCAGCGACTGACTCACTGGTGTCTTTCATTGACCGAATCCATCTTGACTCTGAACTGTGTGTCTCTGTGTCCTAGTATATTCAAAACAAGCTGCAGAAAACCATAACATTGATTGTCTATCAAATAACTCCATCTCTCTCTCTCTCTCTCTCTCCCTCATTCTCCCTCTCCCTCTCTTTCTCTCCCTCTCCCGAGCAGCTCAAATAGTGTCCAAAAGTCAGTCCCATTCTCTCGGCATCTTAAAGTGACAGTCCACAGAAAAAAATGAACCCTAGGGGTACATAACAGTTCAAACTCCTCCTATCCATGTATTCATCCAAATTTCTCTTAAATAGTGAAATCAAACCCGCATCTATCATTTTGCTGGCAACTCATTCCACACTGTCACAACCCTCTGACTGAAGAAGTTCCCCCAGTATGCCCTTTAAATATTTCACCTTTTATCCTTAACCTATGACTTCTAGTTCCATTCTCACCCAACCTCAGTACAAAAAGCTTGCTTGCATTTACCATAACTATACCCTTCATAATTTCATATACTTCAGTTAAATCTCCCCTCATTCTCCTATGCTTCGGAGTAAAACATCCTAACCTATTCAACATTTCACTATAACTCAGGTACTCACATCCCGACAACATCCTCGTAAATTTTCTCTGTACCCTTTCAATCTTATTAATATCTTTCTTTCAGGTAGGTGAGCAGAACTGCACACAATCCTCTAAATTAGGCCTCAGCTACATCTTATAAAACTTTAATATAATGTCCCTGCTCCTGTACTCAATAATTTGATTTCTGAAGGCCAATATGCCAAAAGCATTCTTTACAACCTAGAATATTATTCCTGCAAAAGGACGTGGGAAATTGGGGTTGACAGATTGTTGTTGGGAAAAGGTGCCAAGCTACGTCTAGATTAGGTACAGATTAGCTTTGAACTGATTTAATAAATAGAATGTCAGAATAATTATGGGTCTGCATATTATGCATTATGCATTCTGGAACAGTATAGGAGCATACTATGCTCCTATTCCAATGATTATTTTAGTTGCATCAGGAAGACCTACAGTAATTGTCAGGGATGACTACCATGCTGATCATTCCCATTTCTCTCTGCTACCTGATAGGAGGAGATACATGAGTTGAATGTACAGGCAACCAGAGTCAAAATCAGCTTCATCACCATCCATCTTCTGAACCAATCACCTCTTTCACGTCCTCTTCCTGGTGGTGCTGAGAGATTCTCAAACTGTAATTCTACTCTTAAGTTAGTGTCACTTTAGCATGTTCTTTTCCACTACTCCAGATTGCACTTCTACCTTTATGTCTTTCCATTGATTTGCATTTGTCATTGTATTTATTGTTGTGTTATTTACTAGTTTAATATAGCTTCAATGAGAAGAAATGTTTGAATTCACTCCTACCCAGGTGTATGATAAATACGCAGTTCACTCTGTCAGTATTGCATTGGGAAGGAGAACAAACATAATGTGTGTGGAATATTCTGCCAGGAATGGCAGTGGAAGCAAATTCAAGGTGTTTAAGAGGCTCTTTACTGTACGTGCTGGGAAGAGAGAGATATGGACATTATGTAGGCAGAAATCATTAGCTCAGTTAGGCACTTAATTTAATAAGCTTGGAACAACATTGTTGGCAAAAGGAACTGTTCCTGTGCTGTACGGTTGAATTTTCTCTGTTCTAAAGAGTGGGAATTAACGGGGCTTTTTCTGGGTGGCAGCCAGGGTCTCGTGGTTTTCCGCAGGAGTCAGTGTTGGGCCAGCCTCTTTTCAGGTTATATGTCGATGATTTGGATGGTGGAATTGATGGCTTTGTGGCCAAGTTTGCGGATGATACAAAGATAGGTAGAGGATAAGATAGAGTTGAGAAAGCAAGGAGTCCGCAGAAGGATTTAAACAGATTGCGAGAATGGGCAAAGAATTGGCAGATGGAATATAGTGTAGGGAAGTATATGATCATGCACATTGGTAGAAAGAATAAACGCATAGACTATTTTCTAAACAGGGAGAAATCTCAGAAATCAGAAGTACAAAGGGACTTGGGAGTCTCAGGTAGGATTTCTTAAAAGTTAACTTGAAGGTTGAATTGGTGGTAAAGAAGGCAAATACAATGTTAGCATTTATTTCAAGAGAACTAGAATAGAGTTTAAGGTGCTTAGAAGTAGGTACGAGGGGGATGTCAGAGGTAAGTTTTTTACACAGAGAGTGGTGGGTGCATGGAATGCAGTGCCAGTGAAGGTGGTAGGGGTGGATACAATAAGGTCTTTTAAGAGACTCTTAAATAGGCACTTGAAGCTTAGAAAAAAGAGGGCTATGCAATACGGAGATTCTAGACATTTTCTAGAGTATGCTACATGGTCGGCACAACATTGTGGGCCAAAGGGCCTGTAATGTGCTGTAGATTTTTATAATTTTTATGATAAAAGCAATGATGTAATGCTGAGGCTTTATACTGCATTTGGAGTATTGTGAGCAGTTTTGAGCCCATTATCTAAGGAAAGATGTGTGGGCATTGGAGAGGGCCCAGAGGAAGTTCATGATAATAATTCTGGGAATGAAAGGGTTCAACATTTGAAAGCACTGGGCCTGTACTCACTGAAGTTTAGAAGAATCAGGGGAGAATATTGAAAATCCTAAATAAAGTGGATATAGAGAGGGTGTTTCCTATAGTAGCTGAGTCTTGGACCTGAGGGAACAGCCTCAGAATAGAGGAATATCTATTTTGAACAGAGATGAGGATTTTTTTAAGCCAGAGAGTGTCAAAACTGTGGAAGTCATTGCCACAGGTGGCTGTGGAGACCAATTCATTGGGTATATTTAAAGTAAAGGTTGATAGGTTCTTGATTAGTCAGGGCATTCAAAGATTACAGGGAGAAGGTGGAGAATGGGATCGAGAGGGATAATGAATCAGCCGTGATGAAATGGCAGAGCAGGCTCGATGGGCCAAGTGGGCTGATGCTGCCTCTAAGTCTTATGGTCATGTGGTCTTATGATCTTATGGTCTTGTATGTCTTTATGTGAAAATGAGTGAGACTTCCAAAGAGACAAATCAACTCCCCCCCCCCCCCCAATTCCCTGAACTAGTATAGAGGAATGGAGTCGTAGAACACTGTAGCATAGAAATGTCCTTCTGCCCATTTAGTCCACGTCCATGGAAAACTATATCTGCTGTGGTGGCATTTTGGGTGGGATGTCTGAACTTGAAAAACAGAACATTACAGATGACAGAAACCAGAAGTAAAACATAAGAAATTCTAAATGTTTAATTGCTCTGTTAATAAGAAAGTTAGTGATTCAAACATATGAATAGTCAAAGGCTTTTTCCGAGGACTGAGACGGCTATCACGAGAGGGCACAGTTTTAAGGTGCTCAGCAGTAGGTACAGAGGAGACGTCAGGGTAAGTTTTTTTACGCAGAGAGTGGTGAGTGCGTGGAATGGGCTGCCGCGGGGCGGTGGTGGAGGTGGAAATGATAGGGTCTTTTAAGAGACTCCTGGACAGGTATATGGAGCTTAGAAAAATAGAGGGCTATGGGTAAGCCTAGGTAGTTCTGAGGTAAGGACATGTTCAGCACAGCTTTGTGGGCTGAAGGGCCTGTATTGTGCTGTAGGTTTTCTATGTTTTTATGTAGTTCTGATGAAGGGCACTGGCCTGAAATGTTATCTCTGTTTCTCCCTTTACAGGCACTGTCTGAATTGCTTCAGCTTCTGCAGCATTTTCTGAAGTACCTTTGTGATACAGTAATATGCAGCCAGTCCAACAGATCCCAAACTAACCAGGTGGCATGTATTGAATGAAGTGTATGGTAGTGCTGGCCCAAATAATCACAGTAATCAGAGACCAGGAGAATGTCATGGATGCCAAAGAAGTGAGGGCAATAAATAGTGAAGTCAGACAGACAGACAGACAGACAGACATACTTTATTGATCCCGGGGGAAATTGGGTTTCTTTTCAATCGCACCAACCAAGAATAGTGTAGAAATATAGCAATATAAAACCATAAATAATTAAATAATAATAAGTAAGTAATGCCAAGTGGAAATTAGTCCAGGACCAGCCTATTGGCTCAGGGTGTCTGACACTCCGAGGGAGGAGTTGTAAAGTTTGATGGCCACAGGCAGGAATGACTTCCTATGATGCACAGTGTTGCAAGTCTTAGACCACATGCATACTATGAGAAGGGTGTATTTGCAGCCTTGAAGTGCATTGAGGTATGCAAATCCTCAAAGCTGGACAAAGTGCGCCCCTAGACCTTATGGGGAGCCAGGGAAGAAATGGAGACCCTTGTAAAGACATTTTCTGATGACATACCGGAACACAGGAGGGTGGCTAATGTTCCATTGTTCAAGACAAGTATCAAGCACAGACCAGTGACGCTGACTTCATTTATTGGGAAGTCACTGGAGGGAATTCTGAGGGACAAGATCTACCATCATTTGATCAGCGCTTGATTCGGAATAGTCAGCATGCTTTTTGCATGTGGGTCTGATAAGTTTTTTGGAGGTTTTTTTTGAAGAGGTAACTAATAGGATAGATGAAGTTAGGGGGTTCTCAGTTTTGTCTTTAGTAAGGCCTTCGACAAAGTCCCACATAGCAGGCTGATCTGGAAGATTAGGGCCCATGGGATTCAGGGGTGCTAGCAAGGTAGATTCAGAGTTGGTTCAGTGATAGGAAGCAGAGAGTGATGGGTGAAAGTCAACCCTCCTACTGCAGGCCTATGACTAGTGGAATGCCCCAGGGGTTAGTGTTGGGAGCTTTGTTATTCATTATTAATGCAAAATGATTTAGCTATAAATAAGCCTGGCATGATTTGCAAGTTTGCTGATAATACTAAATTATGGAGGCTTGTTCATAGTGAAGCAGGTTATAAGTAGATCTTGTTCAGTTAGGGAGAAGAACTAAAAAAATGACAACTGGATTTAGATAAGTGTCACGATGCTTTTTAGACAGTCAATTCAGGGTAAGACTTCTGCGGTGAATGCAGGGCACTGATGAGTGCTGTGGAACAGACAGAACTAGGAATACAAGTGAATGTGGCCATGCAAGTAGACAGGGTGGTGAGAAAGACATTTATCGTGCTGGCCTTCATCTGTCAGGACATCGTTTAGGAGTAGGGATATTATCTTGCAGTTATACAAACCATTAGTGAGGCTGCTCTTGGATTATTGTGTACAGTTTTGCTCACACTATTATAGCAAAAAACTTGGTAAGCAGAGGGTACAGAAGAGATTTATGAGGATACTGCCTGGACTAGAGGGCCTAAGTTATAGGATTAGGTTAGCCACATTTGATCTTTATTCCTTGCCGTGCAGGAGAATGAGAGGCTCATAGAAAGCTATAATATCATGAACTGTGAAGTGGATGGTCATAGTCTTTTCCCCAGTGTTGGAAGAACAAAACTAGGGGCCACTAATACAAGATAAGAGGGGACAAATTTAAAAGAGATGGGAGAGATAATTTCTTTGCACAGAGGGGAGAGTAGTGAATGAGCTGCCAGAGGAAATGGTGAAGGTGGGTACAATGGCATTATTTAAGAGATATTTGGATTGATACATGGAGGGAAGGGGCTTGAAGGGTTATGGGCCAAACACTGGCAACTGGGATTAGTAAGGGGAAAACTATGGTTGGCATGGACCAATTGGGGCAAAAATTACTTCATGACTCTGATAGTCGGGGGTGGGGCTGGAGTCATTTGAGAAAAGCATTGGAAAGTGAAATCTTGACGTAATGCATCCACTGTGGCTCACTGTTGCAGGTGATCCTCCTGGAGCTTCCAGCTCATTGGTTTTATTTTCCTCCCACTGCCAATACTGTAGTAGATTGGTTGGGAAGAAACCAATCTACTATTGGGCTATCAATGCCATCTTGGTAGCCAGTTGCATCCATCCTTCAATACTATTTTGGACACGACAAAGCCAGTTCAGGATTGCTCAGTACTTGAGTTATGTCTGCAGCTGATTTAGATCTCCACTAGTGTACTTGGAGAATTAACTGCATGGGCTAGGGAGGATATCCCTTGTCTCTAGGCAACAAGTCCAGGGAACATTGCTCCTGATGAAGAATGTAGGAAGATTGGAATTGCTTAGAGGTAAACTATTGCTGGTGATCATAACCTAGGCTGACATAAGGGAGTGAAATCCTTTGTTCTTTGTAAAGGCTAGCTGCTCATTACCAGGCATCCAAATGTACTTGTGTGTACTTTCCACTTCAGGTCAAATGCTGATATGGCTGCAGTTCTTATAACTCTTTTCAGCCTCAGGTCCATGCCTTTTGCAACAAGATTACTGGCTCTGCTAAAGATCAAGTTAATCTCCTACTCAGTGCAAGAATGCACCTCATCCTGTGTTGCACATGTCACTCTGGGAAAGCGTTGCCAGCTGTAAAAATGGAACACAGAACATAGAACAGACCGACACAAGAACAACATTTTGGCCATGATGTTTGTGCCAAACACAATGCCAATTTAAACTAATTTCATGTGTCTGCATATGATTTATAATACCTCCATTCCGTGCTTGCCCATGTGCAGGTGCAAACGCCTCCTAAACATTGCTATTGCATCTGCTTCCACTACTTCCTGGCAGTGTGTTCTAGGCACTTATAACTCTATAAGTTATAAACTTTCCTTGTAAATCTCCTTTAAACTTCTTCCCTCCCATTTTAAATCTATACTCTCTAGTATTTGATATTTCCATCTTGGGAACAAGATTCTATTTACTCTATCTTTGTCTTTCTTTATTTTATGTACTTCTGTCAGGCAGTTTCCAATCTCTGATGCTCCAGCAAAATGAATTAAAGTTTATTCAACTTCACCTTATAACTAGCAGTCTCTAATCCAGACAATACCCTGGAGAACCTCTTCTTCACCCTCTCCAAAGCCTTCACATTCTTTGAAATGTGGTGAGCAGATCTACACATGGCATAATGGTTGGAACCTCTTATAGCATTCTGCAGAGTTCTGTGGCAGTCTTTTACACTGGTATCTTGTTGTTTAGGGAGGCCATCTGGTCCTTTGAAAGAAATATAAAGAAATAAAATCTCATACTACATGGATTATCTAGGGTACCAGATGTGACACCTTTTTTCTCTTTGAAAGACAGTTAGATATGGTCAATAACATTCTTTTTATCTACTAGGCAATAAACTTAAGGAGAGAATAGTTGTGGAAGCTAACAGTTCAAGGTTCAAAGAAAACGGTACATACAGTAGATGTCAACGTGTACAACCCTGAGAATTGTTTTCTTGCAAGAATGCTCAATAAATCCAAGAACTAGAATAGAATCAATGAAAGTCCACACCAAAAGGGATGGACAAACAACCAAAATGCAAAAGACAACAAACTGTGCAGTACAAAAAATGAAATAATAATAATAAATAAGTAAGCAATAAATATCAAGGGCATGAGATAAAGAGTTGTTGAAAGTGAGTCCATAGGTTATAGGAACAGTGAAATGATGGAAGCTGAATGAAGTTATCCCACTGATTCAAGAACCTGATGGTTGAAGGATAATAACTGTTTCTGAACTTAGTGGTGTGAGTACCTTCTTCCTGATGGCAGCAGTGAGAAGATAGAGTGAACTGAGTGGTGGGCTTCCCTGGTAATGAATGCTGCTTTCCTGTGGCGTTGCTTTGTGTATATGTATTCAATGGTGGGATGGACTAGCCATATTCACTAGTTGTAGGATTTTCCAGTCAAGGACGTTGGTGTTTCCATACCAGGTCATGATGTTACCAGTCAATATACTCTCCACTACACATCTATAAAAGTCTGTGTAAGATTTAGATTTCATGCCAAATCTTCGCAAACTTCTAAGGAAGTATAGGCACTGCAATGCTTTCTTCAATGCTGGGCCCAGGACAGGTCTGTTGAAATGATAACACCAAAGAATTTAAAGTTGTCACCTCTGATGCCCTGATGAGGACTTGCTCTTGGACCTCTGGTTTTCTCCCCCTGAAGTCAATAATCAACTCCTTCGTCTTGTTGACATTGGGTGACAAGATGTTGTGGCACCACTCAACCAGCTTATCATTCTCCTTCCTATATGCTGATTTGTTACCACCCTTGATTCAACCAATGGCAGCAAGCTTAAAAATGGCATTGGAGCTGTACTTAACCACACAGCCATCAGTGTAAAGCAAGTAGAGTGGGGGATACAGACGCAGACTTGTTGTGCACCTGTGCTGATGGAAATTGTGGAGGAGATGTTGCCAATTCAAACTGTCCGGGATTTGCAAGTGAGGAAATTGAAGATCCAATTGCACAAGGAGGTAGTGAGGTTAAGGTCTTGAAGCTTATTGATTAGTTTTGAGAGGGACAAAACTAATTAATAAGTTTACAACTTCTCAGAGAAAATTTTGCCATTGAACGTCTTTCTGCTTTCAAAATAGATTTCAACTCCCCAACCAGTTACACGTGTCAATGATCCCATTGATCTTCATAGGAGCTCCAGTCCTTAAGATGTGCAAATTAACTTATTTCAGTTTCACGTGTTGAGTGACTTTGTATGTTTCTTATTAAATTTACATTTCTTTTGCAATTTAATTACTTTTTGTTATTTACCATGCTGAATAGTTTGTAAATATTTCTGCACAGCCTTAAATTGGCCCACAGCTTTGACAAGATTCAAAGCTTCACCCCCTCCCCCATTTGACCATTTCTTCAAAGCCGCCAAAGGCTTTTTGAGGGTAGGCTCTCTATATGAGGATGCCTGAAGCCTAGTCAGCGTTTGGACTTTGAGATTGTGCTCCTGGGTGCGGAGAACCAGTGTGTGAGCAGGTGGATAGTGATAGTGATAGTGCATATTCTGCAGTTAGGGTATATAGCAAATACTTACTTCACCCACAACCAAAGCTCTGGCATGGACATGAATTGTAGATTGAATTTAAAATTCAGCCCTGAACAGTAGTTTTCCTGGAGCTGTCGACTGGAGTTGGTTGCAAACCAGCCAATGCTGATTAACATTAATTTTGGGTGTCTGGAGTGTGGGTGCAAAGAAGGAGGTATGTGTGAACTATATGTAATTCAAAGGGAGTATTATAGATACATTGTAATTAGAATTGTTACCTTTGATCTTTAGCATTTTAAAAAGTCATGTAATATTGGATTAAGAGGCTTTTTCCTCCAAAAGCGTCTCAATATGATGCCCGCTGCTCGTCCTTGTTGAATAAAAATCTTCTAATTCCATTAGCTTCAATGCCCTTCAGTGTTATTGGACTGTGACTTTGTTCATATTACAATAGCAGAATGGGCTGAGTCCACCATGATCCAGGTTATGTTGTTGACTAGTTGTGGATTTTTTCACTGGAGTGTGAGAGAATGAGGGATAATATTACACAGAAGCATAGATGGGGTTAACACACACAGTCACTCTCTCTCTCCAGGGTTGGGGATTCAAGAACTGAAGTGAGACTGGAGGGATTTAATAGAAAGCAAGAGACAACTTTTCCACTCAGAGTAACACACAAAAACTGCTGGAGGAACTCAGCAGGTCAGACAGCATCTATGGTGGGTGAATAAACGGTCGACATTTTGATTGAGACCTTTCATCAAGACTAGAGAGGAAGGAGGAGGAAACCAGAATAAGGGGGTGAGGGAGGGAAAGCAGTACAACCTAGAAGGTATTCGATGAAGCCCAGTGGATGGGGATGGTGAATTGAAAAGCTGAGAGGTGATCGCTGGTAAAGTTAAAGAGATGAAGAAGTAGGAATCTGATAGGAGAGGAGAGTGGACCATTGGAGAAAGGGAAGGAGGAGAGGCACTAGAGAGGAGTAATAGGCAGGTGAGAAGAAGAGAATAGGTAAAGGTGAGCCAGTATGGGGATGGAAAAGAAATGGAGTAGGGGGAGAAATTACCAGAATTTAGAGAAATTGATGTTCATGCTGTCAAGCTACTCACAAATGTTGCTCCTCCAACCTGCGAGTGGCCTCATCTGCCAGTGGAGGACTGGCATGTCGGAACTTGATGGGAAGTGGATTGAAATGGTTGGCCACCGGGATATCATGCATGTTACGGATTGAGTGAAGGTGCTCGACAAAGCGGTCCCCAAATCTACAGTGGAGACCTCACCAGGAAAAGTGTCGCCTCCCAGGGAGTGGTCAGTACATGGAATGAGCTGCCATTGGAAGTTGTTGAGGCAGGTACAATAACCAAATTGTAAAATGCCATTGGACAGGTATGTGGACAGGAAACGTTCAGAAGGTTATGGGCCAAATGTGGGAAAATGAGACTAGCTTGGATGGGCATCTTGGCAGGCATGCACCAGATGGGCCAAAGGGCCTATTTCCATGCTGGATGATCCTTGTGCCTTGAAAATATGGTGCAGTCTAAGAGCTTCAGATGACTTGAAGTCTATTGAGAGAACAAGAGATGCTAGCCAGATTTGCACTGCAGCAGTGAAGTCAGCATGGAAACATTAGCCTGCTAAATCAACTGCATTTCACTTTAAAGGGATGTTATTCTATTCCAAGCTCACTCCCCTCCTAACTTGAACATCTGCACCACAATCTGCTGTCTGGCAGTCTGGCTGGACAATAATGAAAATCATTCCTCCTTATGTTGTAAAAATACTACAAAAACATTTTCTCCCACTCAAAGAGTAGAGAGGCATGTTTTCTGATAGTAATCTTTTCCTTTAATGCTCTTGTACTGCCTACAAACTTTACAGTTTTCTATGTGAAATATGAAGGAAGGCTTTCAAACCTTTAATCATTTCTTCTGGGAACATTTGTGTATCATGTAATTTCTTTTAGCTTCATTTCAGTCAGCCATAAATATTCTGCATGAAATCCCCCCCCCATCTTGAATAAATTATTCTTATCTCAACAAAACAAAACCGAGCAGCCCTTTTTTAAAAAAACCCCTTCATCTTTTATTTACCATCGTCTCTTCTGAATGGCTCAATAGGACAGTGATTCTTGTCTCCATGTACTTTTGGTCTTAACAAAAACGTCTGGAAACCATGACAACAGACTAGCAAACTGTGAAAGATGTGCTTGATGCCTAATGGAGCACTTTGTAAAAGAGTTCAACTGTGTTAAGTGACCAGTCAAGTATCAGAGAGAAAGTAAGGGAAAACAAGTTTGAGAGAGATAAACAGATAGGGAATGGGGGGGGGGGGGGGGGTCAAATGTCATAAAGAGAGTAAAGAGAATCAGAGACGTGGGATACATCTGAGACAGCAATTGAGGGTGACCTGAAGGAAAATCATGAGCAATGTAAGTTACAAAAGATAAGGAATATAAGCAAGATTAAAAAGTATCACACAACACACACAAAATGCTAGAGGAACTCAGCATCTGTGGAAACAGTCAATGTTTCGGGCCGAGACCCTTTTTCAGGACTGGAAAGAAATGGGAAAAAGGCCAGAATAAAAGTTGAAAGTAAAAGTTATTATCAGAGTACATACAGGTCAGCACATACAACCCTGGGATTCTTTCTCTGCAGGCATACTTAGCAAAAAAAAGAGATATATTTAAGAGGAAAACTGGTAACTTATTTTTTATTCTTTCTTCTAATATTTGTGCACTTGTAATGCTACTGTGACACTGTAATTTCCTTTGGGATCAATAAAGTATCTATCTCAGTTTCCTGCAGCTCCACAAGGAGTCTCAGATGTACACTGGTGCAATCTTGAATACCTTGAAAATCTTGAAAGAAGGTGGCGGGGAGGAAGGTAAAGGGCTGGAGAGGAAGGAACCTGATAGGAGAGGGAAGGAAGAGGGGATCCAGGAAGAGGTGACAATTTCCCAGGAAGGATACATGACTGTGGTAGGGAGTCTGGGTGAGTACATGATCAAAGAGTCAGAGGACAGTAGAGATCACGAGGTGGGGGTGGGGGGGGAGTGCAGAGAAAAGTACAGTGCCAGCAATGTGTGAGTCAGCATACATTGAGAGATTACGATCTGAACATTCCCAACTGTTCATATCTTGTTCTAGGCAGTACTCTTTGGCTCAATAATTTTTCTGCAGTTGCTAATGGAAGTAATATGACTAAATCTTTCTACATTTCATCTCGGTTTATTTTTCACAAGATCTGATCCATTACAATATTCACGCTGTCTGAGTTTCCAAAAAAAGCGTTAAAGGAAAAGTGCACTATATAGAAGTAAGAAGTACAACTCCACTAATGCATTTATGTTATATATTCTTTCATGTTCCATCATGTGGGCTAAACTACAAAAGATTTGGGCGGGGTTCATTTTGAGTCATTTCTTCTAACCACTATCCGAATATTGGCCAGTGCTACATACTGTAGATTGCCACCAATGCATAGTCACACTCTATGGTCCTTTGAAGTCAGAGGAACTTAGTGTCCAATAGAAATTGTGTTTTATAATCACACACACATTTATCATAAGCAATCAGATTTGAATTTTCTACCACTATGGCATCATATATTATTTGATGAGTCCAAATAAGTCCAAAATCACAAGCCTCACCATTCAATCCTTGCGACATGGAACACAAGACTTCAGCACTTTCCTCAAAAGCAGATCGTGAGAAGGCGAGGAAGACCGGTGAAGCACAGGGAGTTGAGCTGAACACCTGCCTGCTCTCTGCTCTCATTTTCCTGGACTTCTATCATGCTCAACATCTGCCTTGACAAAACTGAAACAAAAGGAAGAGGGTTAAATACAATTATAAAGAAACCCTAATTGGTCAGAATGTGCATTCTCACATGTGCGATTGCCGTCATCTTCCAGTTGTCTGCCTGCAGGAGCACTCAGACTCTAGTGCAGTGTTCAGAGTTGTGACTGGGCCCCTCTGCCTAGCCACAACTCCTGAATTGCCAGAGGCCTGTTCCCGTTGTAAGAACTGGATGAGAGACTTGTCCAGGATGTGTTGAGACAGAACCCAAGGAAATTCCTCTGGGCCACTCCCCTGCTAATCAATAAGGTGCAGGACCCTATCCCTCACCCAGCGAGATGTGAGGACTCATGGCACAGAACAGAATCCATCAAGTTGGAGTTGGGGGGACAGTGTGCATGACTAGAGAAAGGGGGAATATCACCAGCTTGAGCTGGGAACCATGAAACAATGGGTGAATCTTCACCAACGATGGTCGGCACAGCCCACTGGAGGCTCTGTAGATAGCCTTCTCCACTATGAATGTTCCCATGTAGCATGCAAACAACTTGCATTCTACTCTAAATGGAAGATCGCTGGATGCCAGCTAGATTTTTTCACCTGGTTTAAAAGGCCTCACATGTTGGTGAAGCCGATCAGTCTGCCGGGGATATTTTTTCTGGATGCACAACAGAGAATCCCTAGCTGTCTTCACGTGTGCTTGTAGTAATGGACCCACTGTTCAACAGCAAGGACTCCCTTATCAGGCTCTTGGTCCGGGAAGAGTAGTAGTTGGAATCCCTTTTGGCATTCAATGGGGGACATGCCAGTGGAGGACACCTGGAGGTTATTGTTAGCGATCTCTGCCCAAACCAGCTGGAAGCTCCAGACTGTGGAGTTGGAAGAGACAAAGGTGCACAGGGTTGTCTCCAGCTCCTGATTTACTCTTTCAGTCTGGTTGTTCGATTGGGGGTGGAAATCGGATGAGGGGCTTGCTGAGGCTCCCAAAAGAGAACAAGAAGCATTCCAAACATGGGATATGAACTGTGGTCCATGATCTGACACTATATCCTGAAGGAAACCACACAGCCTGAACACATGATGAACCATGAGGGTGGAAGTCTCATATGTTGCTGGGAGGTTGAGGAGAGCAATGAAGTGGTATGCTTTAGGGAACCAGTCCACAAGTACCAGGTGGTAATATTTTCACCTGATAGGGTCAGACCAGTGATGAAATCCACTCAGAGGTGGAACTTGAGGAGGAATGGCCTGGACAGTGGGCAGAGCAGACCAGCAACGATGATATTAACGATCTGAAAGAGGGCACAGAGTGTAGTGTATCTAAATTTGCTGATGACACTAAATTGAGTGGAAAAGCAAATTTTACAGAAGTTACAGAGAGTCTGCAGAGAGATACAGATAGGTTAAGTGAGTGGGCAAGGGTCTGGCAGATGGAGTACAATGTTGGTAAATGCAAGGTCATGCACTTTAGAAGGAAAAATTAAAGTGTAGATTATTATTTAAATGGTAAAAAAAAATTGCAACAGGTTGCTATGTAGAGGAACTTGGGAGTGCTTGTGCATGAATCCCAAAAGGTTGGTTTGCAGGTGCAGCAGGCTATCAAAAAGGCAAATGGAATGTTGGCCTTCCTTGCTAGTGGGATTGAATTTAAGAGCAGCAAGGTAATGCTGCAACTGTACAGGGTATAGGTGAGGGTGCACCTGGAGTATTGCGTGCAGTTCTGGTCTCCTTACTTGAGGGGGATATACAGGCTTTGTAGATGCTGCAGAGGAGGTTCACCAGGTTGATTCCAGAGATGAAGGGGTTAGACTATGAGGAGGGATTGAGTCACCTGGGACTGTACTCACTGGAATTCAGAAGAATGAGAGGAGATCTTATAGAAACATATAAAATTATGAAAGGAATAAATAAAATAGAGGCAGGAAAGTTCAAGTCAAGTCAAGTCACCTTTTATTGTTATTTTGACCATAACTGTTGGTACAGTACACAGTAAAAATGAGACAATGTTTTTCAGGACCATGGTGCTACATGAAACAGTACAAAAACTACACTGAACTACGTGAAAACAACACAGAAAAAAAACTACACTAGACTACAGACCTACCCAGGACTTCATAAAGTGCACAAAACAGTGCATGTATTACAATAAATAATACACAAGACAATAGACTCAGCAGAGGGCAATAAGTTGGTGTCAGTCCAGGCTTTGGGTATTGACGAGTCTGATGGCTTGGGGGAAGAAACTGTTACGTAGTCTGGTCACGAGAGCCCGAATGCTTCGGTACCTTTTCCCAGATGGCAGGACGGAGAAGAGTTTGTGTGAGAGGTGCGTGGGGTCCTTCATAATGCTGTTTGCTTTGTGGATGCAGCGTGTAGTGTAAATGTCCGCGATGATGGGAAGAGAGACCCCGATGATCTTCTCAGCTGACCTCACTATCCGCTGCAGGGTCTTGCGATCCGAAATGGTGCAATTCCTGAACCAGGCAGTGATGCAGCTGCTCAGGATGCTCTCAATACAACCTCTGTGGAATGTGATGAGGATGGGGGTGGGGAGATGGACTTTCCTCAGCCTTCGCAGAAAGTAAAGACACTGCTGGGCTTTCTTTGCTATGGAGCTGGTGTTGAGGGACCAGGTGAGATTCTCCACCAGGTGAACACCAAGAAATTTGGTTCTCTTAACGATCTCTACTAAGGAGCAGTCAATGTTCAGCGGAGAGTGGTCGCTCTGTGCCCTCCTGAAGTCAACAACCATCTCTTTTCCACTCACTTCCACTCATAGGTGAGACTAGAACTAGGGGACATAACCTCAACATTCAGGAGAGTAGATTTAGGATGGAGATGAGGAGGAACTGCTCTTCTCAGAGAGTGGTGAATCTGTGGAATTCTCTGCCCAAAGAAGCAGTGGAGGCTACTTCAATAAATATATTTAAGATAAGACTGGATAGATTTTTGCATAGTAGGAGAATGAAAGGTTATAGGGAAAAGGCAGGTAGGTGGAGATGAGCCCATGGCCACATCAGCCATGATCCTATTGAGTGTTGAAGCAGGCTCGATGGGCCAGATGGCCTCCTCTTGCTCATAGTTCTTATGTTCTTACATTATGTTAACAAGGCTCTGATGTGACACGTTGTCCTGGGCATAAGTAACATAGGCAAAGATGACATGATGGACATCTTACATCTTGGAACATAGACTATCACAAAAATTGTCTCTTTAGAAACTCCAAAATGTGTTGAATCCCTGGGTGGCCAACCAGATAGGAAGAGTGACCCCACTCCAACACTCCGGGGTGCACGGTGGCAGGGTCAAACAGCCGATTGGGAGTCCCCACCTGGGCCTGGGTCCAACTGTTCTGCTCCTATTCCCCAAATCACCGGAGTAGCAATGCATGTGTGGGGAAGGATGGGCACTGGACTGGAGTTGTCTTCAGAGATGTCAAATCGGAAGGAGAGAAATCAACCTTGGTATTCTAGCTGCTAAGATGGTAGGTGAGGTTTAAATTAAAACGGGTAAAGAAGAAAGACCAACAGGCTTGAAAGGAGTTGAGTCTCTTGACATCACAAATGTAGGAGAGGTTTTTATGACCCGTCTGTACCAGAGAGGAGTGTTCTGCTTCTTCCAGACAGTTACCAGGTCTCCAGTGTCTCCATGACAACCAGAAGTTCTCGGATCCTGACCCTGCAGGAATCAAGTGTGGGGAAAAAAAGCACAGGGATGCAGCCAATTATCTACTGAAGAGCATGGGAAAGGAGAGCACCAGTGCCAGCATCTGATGCACCAATCTCGATGAAGAATGGACTGGATGGCTTTAAATGTTACAGTAGTAGGGCAGTGGTGAAGCGCCACTTTAGCTCTGAATCTTGGTCTGCTTCAATTGTCTTCCTAAATCCTGCAGAGGCCTTCTTGGTGAGTGTATTTATGGGAGCTGCAATGGGACTGAAGCTTCTGATAGAGTGGCAATAAAAGATTACAAACCCCAAGAAGTGCTGCACCTGTTTGACCATAGATGGTTTGGGTTACTTGGTGACTGCCTGAACTTTGCATGGGTCCCTTTGAACACTGGAAGAGGTGAGGATGTAGCCCAAGGATGACACCTGCTCTTTGTGGAACTCATTCCTCTCTGATTTGGCATAAACCTTGTTCTCAAGGAGCTGTCTGAGAATCTTCCAGACATGCTGGATGTGTTACTGGTGAGAGTGGAACAAATACAAAAAGCAGATTGATTCAACATGTCCCTTTGATGGGAGTCTGAAAAACAGCGGGAGTGTTGACCGAACTAAATGGCATCATGAAGTACTCATAATGGCCAGTGGGGGTGCTGAATGTTGTCTTCCACTTGTCCCCTTCTCGAATGTGAACCGGGTTGCAAGCATGGTGCAGATCTATCTTTAAGATTATGGTTGCCCCTTGACATGCTTAAATGTAGAGACAAGAAGAAGAAGAGGATATCAGTTCTTTTTCATGATGTTAATGAGGGGCTGGTAATCAATGCAGGGACAGAGTTTGCCATCTTTCCTGCTCACAAAAAGAGAAGCCCACCCCAGCTGGTGAGTCAGAGGGATGGATAAATCCTAAAGAAGCGTCCTTGATGTATTCGTCCATGGTCCCTGTTTCAGAAGGAGGACAAGGACCAGGAAAGAGGCCAATGGGAGGGTCGTATGGCCACTGTGGAGGCAGGATGGTGGCCTGCTTCTTACTGAAAACCTCATGGAGTTCAGTGTATTCAGCTAGAACACTAGACAGGTCCACACTAGCAGCTGGCTCAGGAGGGGTTACACTGACACGGGCTTGAGCATGCCAGTCCCCACTCTTGGAACACCGTTAGGGACCAATCGATCCATGGGTTTTGCCGAGATAGTCAGGCATGGCCAAGCACTAGCAGCAGTTTAGATGAACATGGAAGCAAAGCTGTACCTTACAGTTGCTCTCTAGAGCAAGTTAGAGGGGTAGTGTGGAAAGGTGGATCTCGTCAGTATCCAGAAGCCGACCATCCAGAGCATGGATATCAAAATTCTCTCTCAATTGCTGAGTGGGAATTCTTCACCTTTGAGCCTCAGAGATAGCTATGAGGTTCCTGGCAGCCCTGGAATCAATCCATGCCAGAAGCTCAAGGGTTTGGGACCCCCATGATATGGGAGCGTTACTTGATTAGGGAATAGTGTTTGCAGAGAGAATTGACCCTTCAGAATTCCCCTTCTTACTGATGGGTCTCCTCTTTTACTGGGCACTTGGGGCATGATGCCCTGAAGTGTCCTCGAGAGCCACAGTACAGGTAGAAACCTATTTTTCTGCACTAATCTCATTCCTCCGGAGTTAGGTGAGGGCCCCACCTGTATGAGCTCCTCTGTGGACTGTGTACGGGGTGAGAAGAGAGGGGCTGAAAACCAGTGATGAGTAGGAGGCTTGGGGCATTTTCTCTCTGCACCACTCAGCTACCTGGTTTCTATTCGAATGGCCAGGTTTGTCAGGCCGTCCA